>NC_056726.1:621323654-621923654 GCF_019279795.1 Protopterus annectens | reverse complement strand
CATTTAGCAGCATGACCTTTAATTTGGGTTTTGCAATTGTTAGTTTTAACCTCATCACTTTTCTGCCAGTATTCCTGCCTGTGCTGTTTAAATAAGGCCATATTCTCACCCTTTGCCATTATTGGACCATCTTCAAAAATGCTGAGCAAAGCTGAGCAGTGCGCAAACCCACTAAGCTGAGTTGAGCAGTGTTTAGCAGTGTGCAAATCCACTTAGCTGAGCTGAATACTACTTAGAATGGGACTTCTTAGCAATGCTCAAACCAGCTAAAGCAAAGCTGAGCACTGCTAAGTATTGCTCAGACAGGTCCTGTTTAAGCATTGCTTAGCTTGGCTTAGCAAAACTGAGCTAAGGGCAAACACGTTTTCATTTAAAAAAGACGTCAGAATTAAATATTAATTGCTCATTATTGATACATTTTTATTAAGTGTATATATTTTACTTAAGCAATAACCGATGACATCAGTGTGCTATATTAAGATTTACCCACGGTTAGTGTGGTTTAATCACAAGGGCGAAGCCCAAGTGATTAAATAAAGACAACTATGGGTAAATCCTAATATACCACAACCACGGGGTCGGTTATTGCTATTATGCAATGACAGTCTTTAAGAGAAAATATTTACTTTCCTTAAATAAATGTCTTTGTATACCGGCGCTGTGCTGTCCTTACCTGTTTTTCCAGTATTCTGGGGCTATTTCAGATGTACTGTCTTTGCATAAGGGACTTGCATTCCCACGTATACCCAGTACATCAGTGCTTTGCAAAGGAAGCAATGCAGAAAAGGTCTCTGTTGCTCCATTTTTGTTTTCAATTATTATATATATATATATGTATATGTGTATATATATATATATATATATATATATATATATATATATATATATATATATATATATATATATGTGTGTGTGTGTGTATATAAAATGTCTGACCGTTTAGGAGTAGGAGAGGTAGAATGGAGGAAATACAAGGAAAATCAGGTTCGTGTCTTTAATTTTGAATAGCGTACCTGATTTTCCTAGTATTTTCTCCATCCTGTCTCTCTGCTATATAGGGAGTCCGAATTAGTGTGTTTTTGTGGGAAAAAAATTATAGTATATAGTAATGGAATAAAGTCAGGGCAACTGGACCTTTTTCCATTGGTATATGCTAGGATTTACAACGGGCACGTTGATTGGCTGAACAATCAGTATGTTCATTTTAGAATATCAGTGACCAGTCGTATAATTTACATGACCTCCCCCTATGTGCTTTCATTACATTACCTTGGGGTGTGACTGTACTGTATGGGACACTTGTGTTTAAATGAGGGTTTTCACCGTATATCTCCACTGACACTGGAAAGTTGAACCAGCTACACTATCCTGGTTAACAAATATTAATTACTACATTATTAAATAAAATAAAACATAATATAAAACTACTTTCTCATGTAAAAGCTTTATGGCCTGTCTTGGTGCACCTACTACATGCCAAACCGTGACTCTAACCACTCAGCAAATTTCAGCTATACACTTTTGTAAAGCTTCTTGATCAGTTTAAGTACTGCTGATCAAGGCACCACCCCCTGTAAACCCACACACCCCCTGCATTAATTTCAATTGCCACTCACTATTTCAGTGTCTGCGGATACTGATTTCTTTTGTAAAGTGCTGTACGGCACTTTGTGTTACAGATCTGCGAGCACTGCTGCACCATGCTCCCTGCAATGATTCACTATCCGTGTACACAGCTCCATCTCAGTAGTGCGCCTTCATTAATATGTAAGGCACACTGCAGAGAGGGGGATGCAGACATGGACACCATTCCGTCCGTGTAGAAATAATGCTATTCTTATATGGAGTTTATTGAATCCTGGGGTTTGTGTGTACTGTCTTCAGCAGATATTATCCTTAGCCTCTTCACTTTCATCTTGATATATTAATAATGTTATCTTATGCTGTTCATCGCTGTCTCTTCTTTGGAGACAATACTCTGTTCCACTCACAGGGATTAAAGCTTGTTAATTCATCTTGGTTGACTGCATTCTCTAGTCTTACGTAATAATTTGTTAAATTGATAAAATGCACGTGTCTTTTGTACCATTCTTAATGACTATGACTGGGGCAGTAGAGTCCATCATATGCCCTTAAAAATGGTATGATTGAGGCTATCCTATGTCAAGGAAGAGTTGTGACAGGCCATTCCAGAAGCATTCTTTCAGTGTGCAGTTCTCTTTGTCCATCTTTTATAGGATTTATCTCACATTTGGGTTCGGATCCAAGTCCTCGGATCCAACTCTCCCATTAGGAAGCTCGTGGCAACCAAAAAGCTCTAGGATACCTCCTCTTCACCCACAATGCATCTTTCCCTTTTACCTCAGATCTCATTTGCCATTTTGCAAAGACAGGTTCGTTCCAGTAGCTCTTGGGCCAGGTTATAACATTTTTCTTCAGATTCTTTTAATCTTTGTATCGTGCTAATTTTTTGATAAGATAGTCGTTTTTATACATTTTCTATCTGTTGCTCTATCCCGTTAGTTGATATGTATGATCTTTATCTTGCCTTACCTTTCCCTCTTCTTTCCCACCAGTAACCTTTTTTTTTCCAGAGGTTACTTTCTCCCTTTTTACCTTTGAAGTATTTCTTCCCTACTGTCATTAGTAGTTTTTTCCTTCTATTTTAAAAACAAAAAAAAAAACCCTTCTCTGTAGACCCTTTCTCTGGTGTATGTGTTTGGTCTGTGTATGCGCATTATACCTCTTCTCCTCTGTTATGGTGGAGAAACCGGATAAATAGGAGAAACCATTGGGTTTAAAGAAGTGTACCAAATGTGGGCATAAGATTCCATTCATTGATTCACATTGTGTGTGTACTATCTTGGGCCTCCACATTTACAGGAGGATTGTGCCATATGTGTCTCCTTCAGTAATCGAGCTTTAATTGACAGGAGAAATAAGCTAATTATAAGAGGCGTGTTGCCTTCAGTCTTTGATGAAGCCATTTCTAGAGGAGCTTCTTCCCCAACTAAATCAATTCTTTCAAGTCTTTCTTCGTCCTTTTCCTCCAAATCCTCAGACAAGGCTAAGAAAAGATCTTCATCAGTTGTCTTTCGGCTTTTCCCAGTTATGGGTCGCCACAGCGGAACTCCGGTTCGCTAATGATTGGTAGTAGATTTGTACTTGCCGAGTTGCCAGCCCTGATGCACAACCTTTAACAAAGGTACGCTCATTCACACATGTCTCCAGACAGAAGATGCTCTAGCTGAGAATCGAACGGGACATCATCTTACTGTGAGGCGACAGCACTACCGCAGCACCAGTGCCAACTGATATTTCAGAGCTGAAGTCCAAGAAATCTAAACCTTCTTCCTCTGGGGAGTCTCTGATCCGATCTGAGCCATCTGCTCCAACTGCTGTTTCATTGGATCTGGCTTCTTTGGCTATGACCTCATCTGAAAATGATGAGTCTGATCCATTGGGGTTGGATCCAATGTTTAGCCCTTTCAAATTGATACTTAATTTGCCAAGAATATGATACTCTCCTTCTTACGACCCAGTAGCTTCTAGGGTAACGTCCCCTTTCCTGTCGAGGCCGAGATCCCCTTCTGCTATGTTCTCCTGGTCGACCAGGAGTATTTCAGAAGAAGTGGAGCAGATGCATCACTAGGTCCCCTTCGACCTCAGCTGTTTTGGCTTGAGGTCTACCTAAATCATCTACTCCCCCACTTTCTCCTGCTCCAACTTCAGGCCAGGTTTCGGAGCCCATGGGTCTGATATGCCCAGTGAGTGAGCTCAGATCCTGGGATGCTATCTTCCTCAGATCAGACTTCAGCTTAGAGCTTATCAGCCTTTTCGGAGCCAGAGAGCTCCTGGGATCAAAGTGCACGTAGCCTGCTGTGAGTCTAGTTGACCTCCAGATTGTTGGAGCAGTCGATGGCCCTCTGGGATTCCATGAAAGTGAGCTCTGCTCCAGCTTCTGCCCTGGGTGAGCTGTCTCCTGGACTGGGGGGGGGAGGGTCTCCACCCCAAAAGCATGCTTCTCTGGTCTAGAGTCCTCGTCCTTCCAGAACTGCTTAGCCATTGGAGCTTTAGAGAGAGGTCTGTGGCTACCTCTGCACCAGCAATGTCAGCCCCCCCCCCTTTGGAGCCCTTATCCCAGGCAGACAGCACTCTTCATCTCATCTTGCTCCACAAGGACTGTGGGAACCTAGACGTGAGGATACCTGACAGTATCCCCCAACTCTTCTGATACCTCCACAGACTATCCCACTGTGGAGGTTCCTTGGAAGCAGTTATGCAAGAGAAAGCACCTAGACTCCATGGAGGAGTTAGCCACTGAAGACACTGACCTTGATGAAGGTGAGGGTTCCCCATTGTCATCTCCTGAGGATGTTTCTTTTGGGGAGATTCTAGAAATTCTCAAGCAGAGGGGTGACTGGGAAGTCCAGCAGCCCCTCACCAGAGGAGTTGGTGTACCTGGTTGCCTTCAGTTCCCATCCTTCTACCTCCTAAGTGACTGCCCACAGATGAGCTTATAGACCTAATCTCACAGAGGGCATGGGAGACCCCAGATTCCATAGAGCCTATTCCCCGGAGACTAAATAAGAGCAAAACCACTCCTCCGGATAAGAGTTTTTGAACTAAGGGGGGTTGCAGAAGATGCATGGTCGTGGCATCAGCGACCAAGAAAGAACTCTGACGAGAGTTCTACTATCCATCCTCCTAATAAAGATTCTAGGACGATGGATAGATGTTGGAAGCGTGTCTTTTCCTCGACTACCTCTACCCTGAGTTTGCTTAATTACATATCTTATTTCACAAGGTTAGAAAGGGATCTGAGCAAGGAGCTCTCTGATACCCTTCAAGGAGCAGTAGCTGATGGAGCTAAAGAAAAGGTAGCTTCCCATTTAGCCACTCTTCATTCTATTACCAACTCTTCCATGAGGCTTATTGCACATGCTGCCGAAGGGATGAGCAGAGCGGCGGGTTCCATGAGAGGGCATGCCTGGATGCAGCTTTGTTATTTTGCACAGCCTTTTCAGTCTTCCTTCGTCAGTGCTTCATTTGATGGCACATCTCTTTTTTGGGCCCAAAGTCAAGGATACGCTATCCAGATATGAGAAAAACGGGTAAACCCTTTCTGCCATGAGCATACATTTTGGGCATACATTTTTCAGCTCCTCAGAGACCTTATCCTAAAGGTCAGAGAGGTAGTGGGAAAATGTGGTTCAGTCAGTCTCTGGGGTGTTACCAGGACGCACGTGGAGAGTTTCCCCCAGAGGCAGAGAGGGAAACAACAATGAAAGACATTGGCCTCTGGGCAGCGGAGGTCTGCAGAACCAGGGTTCCCAGGAACCATTCTTTAGGAAACCCTCTCAATGCTCCTGAAAGGAAGCCCAATTGGAGGCTATTGATTATTGCCTGTCCCTGTACCAGAGAGCCTGGCAGAACATAACTTCCAATGCATGGGTGCAGAGGGATAATATCCAGGGGTTACCAAATTCCCTTCTCCCAGCAACCTCTTCCCAAGAAGAAGATCCCAGATGTTCCACCCAGTCAAAAGGATCAAGCAGTTTCACAAATTCTGAATCTGCTAGAAGAGAGTCATCGAAGAGGTCCTCCCAGACCAGAGAGGATTCGGAACTTAAGTTTTTTTTTTTTTTTTTTTTTTTTTGGTGCCAAAGAAAACAGGGGACTGGAGACCGATTCTGGATCTCAGCAAATTCACAGTAAGTTGGTCATGGTACAGTCCATACTTCCCTTACTGGAAAAGGATGATTTGGATGTACTGTATAGATCTTCAGGATACGTACTACCACATAAAAATGGACAGATGCTCCAGAAGACATCTGCGCTTCTGGCTGGGAGCCAGTAATTACCAGTTCAGAGCTCTGCCCTTTGGTCTCACTACAGCCTCCAGAGTGTTCACCAAATGTAAAGCAGTCATTGTGGCTCACCTGAGATGACAAAGATTCCTTGTGTTTCTATACTTAGCTGGCTCATTTCAGCCCTGACCAGGCATCTACTTGTACATGCAAGAGACTCTGTTCTTCAACTATGCTCAGAACCTAGACATAACAATAAATTACAAAAAATATTATCTGGAACCCACTCCGACAATAGCGTTCATAGGAGCCCTGTTAGACACAAACCTGATGATTGACAAACTTCCTCTTCCAGTGTACTGACAATCAAGAGACCGACTGCAAGGTTGATCAGAAGCAGAGTACCTTCCTGTTATGTTCTTCAGGCCTTAGGTTCCATGGCTGCAACAGTCATGTAAGTCCCACTTGCCAGGATTCACATGCGAATTTTACCAATAGCTGCTAGCCGTGCAGTGGTCAATAATGGATCAACCAGTGTCCTTTCAGATTCTTGTAACAGAAACATGCATGGTGGATTCATTCTCAGCATGTGACACAAGGCTGACCTTTTGTTCCTCCTCCACCACAGGCTACGGTGACCACGGATGCTTTCCAGATAGGGCAGGGGCATTATCTGGGGAAGAGGGTTCAAGGTACCTGGTCTGCAGATGAAGCCAAGCTCCACATAAACATCTTTGAGATAAGGGTAGTGCTCGTAGCGTTGCAGGCTTTTCAGTCTACCCTTCTTCTAGGCATGGTAGCAATTCAATCCAACAATGTTAGTGGTATGGTACATAAACAGGGATGAATCAGATCATACCCTCTCTGTTGGGAAGCACCCAGAGTGTTGAAATGGGCAATCTCATCTATCCGCTTTCTAATAGCAATACATATTCCAGGGAGATCCAGCGTCATAGTGGACAAACTCATTCTCATGACTCACGAGTGGTCCCTCAAGTCAGAATGTGGTAGACCACATTTTCCACACATGGAGTCAGCCTTGCTACAATCTTTTTGCCTCTACCCTCAACAACAAATGCAGTGACTACCTCACCCTGATTCCCCCACAGGAACAAACCCAGAGGCATGCTCGGACACACGATTGGCTCCCAGACTTCTGTATGCCTTTCACCCAATTCCATTGATCCCAAAGTTCCTTCAGAAAGCCAAAAGGTTGAAGATGTCAGTTATCCCCATTGCCCCTTATTGGCCTTGACAAAGCTGGTTTCCCTTCCTGTGGCATCTTCAGAAGGAGCCCTGGATTCTAGATCTTTCTCCAGACCTGTTGTCACATCCAACAGGAATGACTCATCCCAACCGTTACTATCTCTGGCTGACAGCTTGGTTCCTCCAGTTCCAATAATCTCCAGACAACCTGTGCTGTCCTCTCCAGTCCATCATATTTTGAGGTCATCCCATAAACCATCAACTAAGAAACTGTATAGGAGTAAATGGAAGAGCTTTGCCTTTTGGGAACAGCAACATAACATGGATCCCATCACAGCCCCTATTCATTTCATATTGGATTTACTAGTCCATCTTTTCAATAACGGGGCAGCGCATCTACCATTAGAGTAGAGTTAACAGCCATTTCAAATTGCCATATTGGATTTGACAATTCCTCCTTGAACTCCCACAAGTTTTACAAACCATTCTTTAAAGGGACATTATTGTTAAAACCTCCTTACAAGGACCCTTCTCCCCCTTGGGACTTCAATCTAGTTTTGCATCTCATTACTCAGCCTCCCTTAGAACCTGCAGCAACGTGTGATGTTAAGTATCTTTCATGGAAAACACACTTTTTGGTGGCTATCACATCAGCAAGACGGATTTCATATCTTCATGCCCTGTCTTCTGAACCTCCGTATATAATTTTCCATAAAAACAGAGTTTCATTGTGTACAAACCTGTCTTTCTTGCCTAAAGTTGTCTCTCAAGCAAATTTCAATCAGGCTAGTCAGTTACCTGTTTTCTTTCCTAATTCTAGTAACAAAGGGGAACATATTCTGCATCTGTTGGATGTTCATAGACAGTTACGTTTCTATTTACATAGAACCAAAGAATTTCGGAAGACAAAGCAGTTGTTTGTTGTGTTTGCAGGGTCTCGGAAAGACCTTCCTGTTACCAAAGTTACTTTATCCAAGTGGCTTTCTAGTTGCATTTCCTTTATTTATTCTTCAAAGGGCATGAAGCATGACACTTCCATTCGGGCCCATTTAATCAAAGCAGTGGCCAAATCTGCAGTCTTTCAGTCCTAGATGATGTTTGTGTGGCAGCTACTTGGGCAAACCATCATACCTTTTTTACTCATTACAAATTAGAGTTGGTCCCAGGGGAAAGTCTTCCTTTGGCACAATGGTTCTGAGGCATATTCTGTTGAGCCCACCATGAATAAGGTAGCTGGGGACTCTGACCCATATGTGAGGAATCAGTGCCAGATAAAGTCATGTACTCACCATAATGTTCCATTGGTATTGTTGACTTTTCATCTCTCCTCACAATCCCACCTTCCAGCCCCTATCCTTAGACACCTGGTTGAACGGGAGAACTATGTCTAGGGTTAAAATTTATTTCCATTACACTCCAGAAATTGCTTCAATTAAGGTGCTTTGTGTGTTGAATTCTAACCCTTCTCTTCTTACTTATATAGTTATGCAAACAAGATCTGAAGTAAAGGGACAGATGCATTGTGGGTAAGGGGGAGGTACCCAAGAGCTTTTTGGTTGCCATGAGCTTGCTAATGGCCGAGTCAGATCTGAGGACTCTAATCCAAACCCACATGTGGGGAGAGATGAAACATCAACAATACAGATAGAACTTTATGGTGAGTACATAACCTTTTTATTTCTTCTACTGTTTTTTTTTTGCCATTGAATTCTACTTGTATCTTTATTCCTAAATTTTATACGTAACCCAGAAATTTCATTAATTGTGAAATATATATCCCCGATCTTTACTACATCGCCTAACCTTTTAGCTTTATTTAAAGCTATTCCTATAATGTCTAGACACTCGTGTGCAAATTACTTCTTTTATCCAAATTTTGTTTTTTGCAATTATTATAATGTCATCTGCATATGTTAATAGAACTGGAGTTCTTAACCCTTCATGTATTATGTACCCAATCTTCTTTTTGTAATTTATTTGACATACTATCACTTTTCATAACTAATGCAAAAAGTATACAACTTATTTGATGTTCCTGTCTTACACCCCTCTTCATATGTACCTCTTGGCTTAACCAGCTATTTACAAGTATTTTTTGTTTAAAACTGTTATATTCTGATATACATCATTTCATAACTTTCTTACTTGTGTTATATTCTGTCATTATTACCCATAAGATTTAATGTCCAATTGTGCCAAATGCCTTATTAAGGTTTCCTATCATGATTTTGCTGCCGCTTTTCTATTCATATCATCCAAAATTTCTCTATCATTAATAATTTGTGACAAGCCTTCTCCTTTATACTATATATGCTATCTTCATAATACTTTTTTTATTTAAGTTTCATATATCCCTTGTATTAGTTTCATAAAGATCTTATAATCATTATTATTCACTGTTATTGGTCTCCAGTTTATCTTTTATCTTCCTTTTTCCTTCTTCCACATGAATTTAAGTATTCTAATACATAATTCTTTATACACAAAAACTTCATTTAACCAGTCATTCAAAATCTTTAATATTTTTTTGCCAACCCCTTAATTTTTTATATATTTCATGCCGTATTATGTTTGCAACCAGATCTATATTTACTTGTCTTAATATTTTATCTAGTTCATTTAAAGAAATCTCCTTTTCCAACCCTTTTTCTGTTAACTTTTTTACTTTCTTGTTTTTCAGTACTTTTTTTTCTTAAAACATTTGTTGTACATATTTTACTGCACTATTCATAATCTTTTCCTGAGTTCTTTCTATTTTTCCTTTTACACTTTTGTTTCTCTTATTACACTACCATCTTTCTTTCCTAATCTGAGCTAGTAACTCAATATTGTTTCTCTTTTTCCTTATAAAAATATCTTTGTTTATGCAACAATTCTTTGAATTTTTGTTGATTTACTTTATGTAATTCTTTTCTTTGTCAAAGTACTTTCTGACGTTATGTTCTAAATCTTCCAGTGCATCATTATATATTCTTTATTTTTCTTTCTCTACCTTTCTCACATCATATTGCTACTGTTAAAAAAATATATATATATATATATATATTCTTTAAAATATCCACCCTTCAAACCATTTTTTGTAAAATGTTCTCATAGTAATATGATCTTTCCATAACTGAAACATATGTCTTTCCTTCTTCATTTCATGCTTTCTCATTTATCCATTTTATTCTTTTGCCTATTTTTATGTATAACTTGCTTTCCTTTATTTCAAGCCATATTGCAAGGTGATCAGAAAATCCTATTTCAGCTACTCCTTTCTTCAATAACTAAACTTTTTGGTACTATGACATAATCTATTTCAGTTCTGTACAATACCCCTTTTATAAGTCCATGAATTTTTGTCCCAAAGTTTTAACTTACCACATTGCATAACTTCTTATATCATTTCCTTTCTTTTTACGTTTGCTTCTTAAATCACAAAGTCTCCTGTTATAATATTCATCTTTATCACTACATAGTCTGAAATCTGATTACATAAGTTTCCCTTTCTTTACAGTTAGTATAAGCATATAATGTTATATAACTCTCTATATACTTGTTCTTTCCATTTTAAATCTGCAATGGTTAATCTTCCCATTTTTGGTAAAGTTCTGTCTAATGTTTTTAAAGTAGTTCTACAAAATATGGCTATTCCAGAACATCCATTTCCCAAATTCAAGATTATTTCCTCCCCATAGTTTCTCTGTTTGTAATAGTTCTTCATTTGTTAAAAATCTGGTCTTCTAATATAATTAGATTCATAGCTAATTACTAAGCTAGCTTTCTTAATAGGCCATTCTAAGTCTATCAAATTTCCTTCCCAAAGGTAATCGAACACTGTACCTTATGCTTGTGAATAAAATACTTTTAACTATACCAAGCTTCAATCATTCGCTATATATATTCTTTTTCATCCATTACCTTTCTTCTTTTGTACTTATCACTTTAGTTCTACTGGTAAAAGACATATAAAGATATTTTTTTTCTTTTACTGCCTTCCAATTTGTCTTTTTCATCAGTTTCAGAACCTTTTTCTGCATCCTTTTTTTCCTTGTCTAATTTTTCTTCTAGTTCTACTACTACAATTTCTTCTTTGTTCATTTCTTCTTTTTTTTCATTTTCCTTACTCTTAGTTTAATTTTTGCAATCCATCTGCAAGTGTCCAATTTTGATACATTTATAACATTTCATTTCACATGGTTTGTATCATTAACAAAATGATGATGTGGATCCGAAGACACCTGCTCAAGGCAATGCTCGTACACGAGAAGATAAAATCAATCCTTTATTCCACAGTAAAACAAGTTTAGCGCTTTCAACTGGTAAAACCCGGTCTTCTTCTGAACTGAACAGTTATGAAGAAGACTGGGTTTTACCAGTTAAAAGCGCTAAACTTGTTTTACTGTGGAATAAAGGATTGATTTTATCTTCTCGTGTACGAGCATTGCCTTGAGCAGGTGTCTTCGGATCCACATCATCATTTTGTTTTTCATTCTCAGTTGGCTGTAGTCTGTTTTTCTTTTTGGTTTGTATCATTACCCATTTCCATACAAATATAACATTTTCTTTTGTTACAGTTACTAATCAAATGTCCTTTTCCACAAAAAAAAAAAGTTTTTGATTTCCAGTATTGTAAGACACCCCTACTCCCTCCCACATTTATCATGCTTGGTATATGTATACTTTTTTCACTTTCTATTTTAAAACATTTATTACAGTCCCAGCCACCAATCCATAAACCCCCTTTGTCATAAACTTTTGCAATGTCCAGTACTGTTTTACAAAAAGTTTACAAATGTCCCTTCAAAGTCTCTCTTTCTACCTCTGCTCAAAATTATATATGAATTTTCTTTTTATTTTCGTATTAAATGCTTTCATCACATAAAGAATCCATGGATTACAGTCTTTCTTTTTTCTTATATTCTGAGAAATTTTTTCATTGAAAACAGTCTCCGATATAATGTCACAAAATGTCTCTGTTAATATGAATTGCTCTTACTTTGTGCTTTTACACCCAGCTATTAAATTGTCCCACACTTCATACCTGCCCATTTCTTTTTCTTCTTAACTTTGAATCCTTACCATGTACTTCCTTTTTTCATTTTCTTCCTTTTCTGCTACTCCACTTTTCTGCTACTCCACTTTTGCCTTCTTTTACTTTCTCTGCATATGTTTTCTTTTTCATCTCATCACTAATCTTCAGGATTTTCTTTGCATTTTCCTTTTGCATTTTCTCTATAATTTCCCCCAGGGAACGTGATCATCATTATCTCTCTCACTCTGCACCACCATTTCTTTAAGTAAATCATCCCACAACCCTTCTGACTAGAAGGCTGTAATTATACATCTTATCATTTAGTGACTATTCTCCATTAAACAGATGCACACGTTCTCCGGTCCCGATATTTGCTTTCTCCTCCACTTTTTTCACCCCTCCATCATCTCCTTCTCCTTATCTCTCTATCTGCTTCCCTGTTTCTCCGGGCTGTCTCTGCGCTGGGAATGGAAACAGGAAGTGTTCCTCCAAAACCGGTCCCACTCACAACAGTGTTAAGTAGGGGAAGTTCCCCAATGCCCTAGACAAATTTCCCCTAGGTAGTATAAGTATCACCTTAGGTTCCCCCTGAAAAGAGGCTTGTAGCCTAGTGGGACTAACCCAGTTAAAGGATAAATAAAATGAGATTATGTGCCAGCACACTGACAATAAGGGTTGGGTATGATGATAATGCATGTGGCTAAGGAACCTTGTATTAGTGCATTAAATCTTTATTTATTCTTGCACCATAGAATTTTGTTGTAGGCAGTGTTGGGCTTGAAAGAAAACCACATTGAAATGAGTGCATTTATGCACTTAAAAATGATGGCTACTAATGTGTACTAAATATTTAGGGATGGTTAGGATTAATTGCTATATTTCATGTTTACAAGTCTGGTAGATAATCATTGTAGCAGGACTGGCTTAGATATCTTTGATAATGCTTTTGCAAATAGAATAAGGATGAGCTGAAAAAAAAAACATGATTCACTTGTATACTAGGAATGCATTCAATACAGTGTTAATCTAGCAAATGTATGAAGATTGGATTAAAAATGTTTTATAACTATATAAAGAGCCTTTAATGGTGTTCCACAAGGATATGTATAACCCTTCAAGTCAGTCTTTCCTTCTTGCTTGAAGTGGCCTCAGAATTGATCTTGCCCTCAACACTTTTCATCTACCTGCTTTTTGTCCAAAACCATCAGAACAAGGGGAGATCATTTATGCCTAATGGATGTGAATAAGGGCCTGAGACATTGCTCTAATGGTATCTAGATTTTATGCAGTCTTATCAGCTTTTCTCCTTCTTTATGCCTGGAAAGTAAGATAGGCTTATGTTCAAATAAGTATTATGCATAAGGCTGAGTATTTTTTTTAGTTTCTGCTATGATTGTCTTGATAAAGTAATAAAAAGCACATTCCACTTGTGGCACTTCAGAGCATCTCTGAGATGATGGCTTGGGCCACCAGTCACACCTTTAAAGAGAGTACCATCTGGACATATACTCAAAAGCCAGGGCAGGCTTTGCTCCTCCTCTTCTTTTATGTATACTATAACATTCTCCTAGTCCAGGGGCAGGCTACTTTTTGATGGCAAACTGATTTACTGTTTACACGTATAAGGAATAACATGGCAACAGTAATCCTTAAGGTGAATAATAGTACAGCTGTACGAATAAACTTTACCTGAATGTAGTTGCTTAGCTAACAGATGGATCTGAAGTAGGAGATTCATTTGTCAGCAACCTGTGGGTATGGATCCGATATCGGATCCGAACCGGCATGGTTTATCCAGCTATGGATCCGAGCTCCTAGCTCCTCCCCTCACCCATAATGCCCTGCTCTCCCTACATGACCTCAGATCTAGTTTGCCGCATTCATGGTGACAGCTGGATTTTGAGCTCCTGTCAGCTAAGTGTACTTTTGATCTTATAATAGGGTTTTTTTCTGTCAAAAAAGTGTTAATTGTGTGAAAGTTTTAGGTTTTCCCTCCTTTTAACTAAAAATTTTGTTAACTTGTTTAATTTTGTAGTACCCTCCCCTCGCTGGTGCGTAGCTGTGTGCGTGTGTTTTCTTTGGGGCCTTCTGTGTGAGTGTTAGTTTTTATCTACTTTATTTTACCAAAAAAAAAAAAAGTAGTTAGTGAATATGTCTGAGGCCCCAAAGGCGATCTTTTCAAAATGCTCCGAGTGTGGCCATAAGCTATCCCCTGCTGATGGCCACACTCGGTGCGTTCGATGCCTTGGGATTGTACACCTCGCTTCTGGGTGTTCAATCTGTGCAGGGTTCAACCCCAGGGCATTGAAGGAGTGGAGGTTGAAGCTGGTCTTGGCGGGTCTCTTGCCCCCGGACTCGACTTCGGCCCCCGCCCCGTTGGTAGTGACTGCTCCGGCGGTTACTGCCCTGCCTGCTCCCCCTCCTCCTCCCAGGATTCAAACTCCCTCTATGGGTTCGGAGGAGAGGGAGGCCAGGAAGAAGGACCAGAGAGAGAAGCACCACAAGTGGCGGGCCGAGACCTCCGTCTCGGCCCCGCCGGCTAAGCGGGCTTCTCCTCCGGCCTCTATGGCTGCTGGCTCTCCTCCTCCTCTGCTCCGGTCCCCTTGTTTTTCACCAGGACCTGAGGAGGAGAAGACCCGACCTCCTTCGAGGCTATCGAGGTGGCACTCAAGGCCTATCTCGGTAGCCTCGTCGAGGTCTACCTACAGCCTCTCCGACGCTGATCTGGACCAGATGATGCGAAGGTTCATCCAGGCCCAGATGCAGATGGGAGTGCTCCTGTCCCCCCCCCCTGGGGGGGAGCTCGACCCCATTTTTCAAGCCCATAGCTCCTTCTCCGACCCGCTACCCGGGTTCGGAGCGCTCGGAGCCGGGGGTGGGTTGGCGCCGTCAGTACTGGGTACTTCAGATCCGACACTGCCCTCGAGTTTGTCGGATCCGACCTCTCGGAGCCTTGGCCTGAGCTTCGGATCCGAGGGACTCCGTGTGCCTTCGGTGCCGTCCGTGTCGGAGCGCACTGCTCCCTCTGATCCGAGGGGCTCGGCGCCGGCTCCGATCCACTCCTCAGATCCGAGGGGGAGCCGACTTTCGGATCCTTTATTCGAGGCTGGCTCCCCCTTGGCTTTTGATGTAGTGGAGAGGGCTCTGTTGAGGGCATCCGGACCCCCGGCCCTTGCTTTGGCTCCGTCCCGCACTCCATCTGCTCTGGGTCAGGCTTCTGTCACCCGGCCACTGGGACAGCCCGCTTCATTGCCCCAAGCAGTTCCTTTGGAACTGGACACTGCTGGCGAGGGCTCCTCGGACAGCCCCCCCGAGAAAGCACCTCGCAAACACACGTGTAAGAGGAGGCACATAGACGCCCCTGAGTCTTTAACTGAAGACACGGACTTGGAGGAAGGGGAAGGCTCCCCAAGATCACCCCCTGAGGATGTCTCCTTTGGAGACATCATGGAAATGTTGCGTATAAGAGGTGGGTGGTCTACCCCAAAGTCTTCTTTGGATGAGTCCGTGTTCTTGGAGGCATTTGAAGCGGGCCCGTCTACCTCTTGGGTGTCCCCTCCTGCCGACCCCCTGGTGGACCTTATTACCACCAGGGCGTGGAAGGAACCGGACACCGTGGAGCCAATCCCCAAGAGGCCGGACAGGATTCTTGGCCCCCCTGCTGACCGTGCCCACTGGAGCAAGGGACCCCCGGTAGATGCCATGTTGTCGGCAGCAGCCATTAAGAGGGAACTCGCTCAGGAGAGTCCCTCAGTCCATCCCCCAAGCAAGGAGTCTCGGATGATGGACCGCTTGGGGAAGCGAATGTTTAGTTCAGCGACCTTCTCAGTGAGGGCGCTCAACTATTTGGCACATGTCATTAGGATGCAGTGCGATCTGATCAAGGAATACGCTGCATCCCCCCCAGAGTCCATGTCGGAGGAGGACAAACTTTGGCACTCCACCTGTATGGCCACTCTTCGTTCCGTGACCAATACCTCTATGCGGTTACTTTCCCATGCTACCGAGGGAGCCGCTAGAGCCGCAGGAGTGGGCCTAGTCACAAGACGCCAGGCCTGGCTCCGCCATTGCGATTTCATGGAGCCCTTTAAGGCGTCATTCGCAAACGCCCCCTTTGATGGTTCTGCCCTTTTTGGCAAGACGGTTCGCGACACCTTGGTTCAGAGCGAGAAGGATGGGAAGACGCTGTCTGCCATCGGAGTCCGCTTCTCTGTGCCCCAGAGGTCCTACTCTAGGAACCAAAAGGGCCAGAAGAAGATATGGTTCCGGAAGTCGCAGCAATCCCAACCCGCTCCGGACAACCAGTCCTTCCGCGGCAGAGGAGGACAGGGAGGACGCCGCCCTAAGGGCAGAGGGGGTCCCAGGAATTTTGGGTCCAGAGAACTTTTCTCTGAACGGCCCATGCAGCAACCCTGAAAGGTTGCCCGACTGCTCCACTCTGGAGGCAGTCGGGGGACGTTTTTCGGAGCACCTAGCGGCATGGGAGTCCATTACATCAGACCGCTGGGTTCTCCAGATTATATCCAGAGGTTACAAAATCCCATTTCTTCACGTACCGAAATTAAAAACCCTCCCAGATGTTTCACCCGATCAGAGGGAGGCCGCTTCAGCAGAAATTGGCCATCTGCTGAGAAAAAGAGCTATCCAGCCCGTCCCCCCAGACCAGATCGAATCAGGGGTTCTACTCCAGGTTCTTTTTAGTGCCAAAAAAGACGGGGGACCTAAGACCCATTCTGGACCTGTCCCTATTAAACCTGGCAGTTCCCAAGGAGAAGTTCCGGATGGTCACTCTACAATCCATCCTCCCCCTTCTAGGGGAGAATCACTGGATGTGCTCTATAGACCTCAAGGATGCGTACTACCACATACTAATGGACAGACGATCCAGGAGGTTCCTTCGCTTCCGGCTGGGAGCCAGTCACTACCAATTCAGGGTCCTTCCCTTTGGTCTCACCACAGCCCCCAGGGTGTTCACCAAAGTATTAGCAGTGGTTGCGGCCCACCTGAGGCTTCAGGGGGTGCAGGTCTTTCCGTACCTGGGCGACTGGCTTCTCACCGCCCCAACAAGGCATCTACTATCCTTGGCAAGAGACTCCTTTCTTCGTCTAGCTCCCCGGCTAGGCATCACTGTAAACATAGAAAAGTCCAACCTGGTCCCTACTCCGTTAATAGAATTTATAGGAGCCAGGTTAGACACGAGGAATTTAAGGGCCTTCCTCACAACCAACAGAGTTCGGAATCTGCGACTCCAGGTGCGGGCCATCCTCCACTCCAGCTCGGCTCCTGCGGAATTGGTCCTGAGGGCACTAGGGTCTGTGGCGGCAGCGATTTCTCTTCTTCCGCTCGCCTGCTTGAACATGCGGGTGCTTCAGTGGACACTTCAGGTGCAATGGTCATTTCTCTCTCTTCCCCTGCATCACCTCATTGCAATCAGCAATGCTTGCAAGCGGTCTCTCTTGTGGTGGCTCCATTCCCCGGACCTCCACAGAGGCCGCCCTTTTTGTGCATCTCCCCCTCTCGCCACAGTGACCACGGACGCTTCTCGCCTCGGGTGGGCATTTTGCGGGCCGGACGGTCCAAGGCACGTGGGACGACTCAGAGACCTCCCTGCATATCAATTTCCTGGAAATGAGGGTGGTGCTCTTGGCGTTGCAAGCACTTCAAGCCTTCCTTCCCCTGGGAACAATTGCGATTCAGTCAGACAACATGTCGGTGGTCTGGTACATCAACAAACAGGGGGGAACCAGGTCTTACCCTTTATGTCGAGAAGCCATGAGAGTGTGGGAATGGGTGATCTCCACCAACCGCTTTCTCATCGCAACGCATATTCCAGGTCGGTCCAACATCCTTGCGGACAAGCTCAGTCGCACCATTCTCTCCCCGTACGAGTGGTCTCTCAATGCTCAAGTAGCGGAAAGGATCTTCGCACAGTGGGGGACTCCCTGTTGCGATCTCTTTGCTTCTCCCTTAAACGCCAAGTGCGACAGTTTTTTCGCTCTAATCCCCCCCACCAGGGGATTCCCCGAGAGACGCTCTGGTGCATGCTTGGCCTCCCGGTCTTCTTTACGCATACCCCCCTCTGCCTCTGATGCTCCAGGTGCTTCAGAAAGCCTCTCGGTTGGGGTGCAGAATGATCCTCATTGCCCCATTCTGGCCTCGACAGATCTGGTTCCCTTACCTAAGGTCTCATTCAGTGAATCCACCTTGGATTCTAGATCCCATTCCGGATCTGATATCACACCCATCGAACCTACCAACTCCGAACCTGGACAACCTGAAGCTGACTGCTTGGCTGCTCCAGTTCCACTCCTAATCAGGACTCCCGGTATCTCGTCCCCAGTTAAGGCCATTCTGGTAGCGGCTCACAAACCCTCTACCAGAAAAGTTTACCGCAGTAAATGGAAGCGTTTCTCCATTTGGGCGGAGCGTCAAGGTCTAGATCCCTTCACGGTTCCCCTTCCTTTGGTTTTAGACTTCCTTACTACTCTCTTTAATGATGGCGCCAGTAGTTCCACGGTCAGAGTTCAGCTAGTGGCCATTTCTCATTACCATGTTGGTCATGACTCTGGGCCTCTTATGTCTGCCAAGTTATGTAAAATCTTCCTAAAAGGCACCTTTTTGCTCAGACCCCCTGTCAAAGAGACGGTTCCCCCATGGGATCTCTCTTTGGTTCTTCAGGCCTTGACCGCTCCCCCCTTCGAGCCTGCGGCCACAGTAGATCTAAAATTCTTGTCTCTTAAGACTGCCTTTTTAGTAGCCATTCTTCAGCTAAGAGAGTTTCTGAACTTCAGGCCCTGTCCATGAAACCGCCTTATTTGGTCTTCCATCCGGACCGCGTGTGCCTCAGGATCAATCCCTCCTTTCTTCCTAAGGTAGCTTCGGAAGCTAACATTAATCAGTCCATCAACCTCCCTGTTTTCTTTCCTAAGTATCAGAACAAAGGTGAATACAAGCTGCATTCCTTGGATGTTCACAGGCAGCTTCATTTTTATCTTCACAGAACAGCTGGTCATAGGCGGTCCGACCAATTGTTCATTTCCTTTGCCAAATTCAATCTAGGTAAACCAATTTCCATAGTTTCTTTGTCACGCTGGATTTCTCAGTGTATTCTGTTGGCGTACCAAGCTTCTGGGAGGCCCAAACCGGAGGGAGTCCGTGCTCATTCGACCCGGTCTGTCTCTACTTCAGCGGCCTTTAAGTCTAGGGTTCCTCTGGATGATATTTGTTCAGCAGCCACTTGGGCTTCATCTCATACCTTTATTTCTCATTACAAGCTGGACATCACGTCTAGAGGTAGAGCATCCTTTGGCTCCACGGTGCTCCGGAATATCCTTCCATGATGGCCACCCAAGACTCGGGTAGCTGGGGACTCTGTCCCACAGGTTGCTTACAAATGAATCTCCTACTTCAGATTTAGAAGTTATGTACTTACCATAACGTTCCATCTGAGTAGGTGGATTCATTTGTCTGCAACCATCCCGCCCTCCTATCCCCCTGGCCTTGTTAGTTCCTGCATTGGGTGTGTTACCCTCTAGTTTGGGTAGTTGGTGCAGGACAAACTCGATCTGAGGTCATGTAGGGAGAGCAGGGCATTATGGGTGAGGGGAGGAGCTAGGAGCTTGGATCCATAGCTGGATAAACCATGCCGGTTCGGATCCGATATCGGATCCATACCCACAGGTTGCAGACAAATGAATCCACCTACTCAGATGGGACGTTATGGTAAGTACATAACTTCTAATTCTGCTACAGTAAGAACTTGTTACCCTATCCACTGCTAGTGTCTGGACTTTTCCCCACTTGCTTTGGAGGCTGGCAAGAGAAGTAGCACTCCATAGATGAGGCAATTGTCCTCGCCTTCACCTTGGGTAAGCTCCTCTAAAAAGCACATTTCTCCTTTTTTAATTTCTCCAAATCTTTTGGGTTTCTAATACCATGACAGGAATAGACCCCATTTCTAATTCAAAGTATAATTAAACTTCATGAAATTAGTATCGTTTGTCTTTGTCGGCCAAATGTGCTCTTCGTAGCATCCGCAGTGTGCCCAGTAATGAATCGTTCTGCAATTCGTACGGAGTTACAAGTTTTGATCTTTCTTTTAGCTTCTCCCTTTAGGGGTTGTCACAGTGGATTACCAGTCTGCAGAGTGATTGGCAGTGAAGTTTTTATTGTGTTGAGTTGCCAGCCCGGCGCCCAACCTTCACAGAAGGCACACACATGCACCTACTACATGTCTTTAAAACTCATTTCATCCACAGGAAGGACATGCAGACTCAACACAGAAGGTCCTCCAGCCGAGAATCGAACCAGAGAACCTCTTGCTGTGAGGCGACACTGCTAACCACTGCAGCTGAACCAGAGTTACATGTGTTGGTAACATATCCAAATACAATTGTAGATTCTTTTTTATAAGACCAATTGCTCCTACTGTTAGAACTGTCTGGGTGTCTTTCTTCTGTATTGCTCTCGTTTCTGCCTGCAAATCCTGATATTTTATGACTTTGTGTGTCTCTGTACGCAAGACACTGCAGTCACTGTGTATAGTGATTTCAATGATCAAGGCTACTTTTGTCTTCTTTTCATGAACCAGTATATCTGGTTTTCTCGCATCTGTCTTTTGAACTGGTAGTAATTGGTGAATCCCATGTGATGTAGACTTCATTTTTTATGATGCTCTGTGGCTCATGTTTCCAGTGTTTTTCAGCTACTTCAGAAGTATAATGTTTCCACAATCCCCAGTGCAACAGTCTTCCTACATTAGTATGCCTTTCAGTATACAGTCATCCTGCCATTAGTATATCACAACCAGCAACAAGATGTGCAACTGTTTCCAGTTCTGTTTTACAAAGCCTACATTTGTCTGTTTCTCCCACGTGTTCAATGGACTTTGTAAACCAACATGTACATAGCCCACTATCTTGGGCCACCAATATTAACTTTCATCTTTTGGTTTGAATTTGCCTCTCCTTAACCATTCCTGCATTGTCCTTATCAACACAGGGTTCTTCCAGATGTTTTCCATACTTGCAACTATATTAATGCATTTTCCACTTTTCTTGCCTTCTCATCTGATTCTTCACCTTATATTCTTTCTTTTTTTTGGGGGGGGCATTCGGTTGCTGCCTGATTTTTTTTTTTTTTATCTACATCTGGCTTGATTTCCATTCCTGCTTGATGCTGATATGCTTCTGCTAGACTAAGAAGGGAAGTCATCTTAGATTTATTCTTCTCATGTTTCAAAACTTTCACTGTATTTGGGTCTTGTGAGGTCAGCAGATGTGTATGCAGTCCCACAATTGCAGATCTATACATGTAATCAATTTCAAGTAGGCCCATCCCTCCTTCAGAACAGGGAATATATAATCTTGGTATGCACTGATTTTTATAAATCATTTTGATGAGCATGAAGCATCCTTCTTGTTTTCCTTGTGTAATCTATCCAACACCTTTTGGGGCCAGTCAGTCACTCCAGAACTGTAAGTTAGGACAGGAAGAGCAAATTTGTCTATATCTTGAATTTTGTTCCTAGATTCAACTGTGTTTTCAGGATTAATTTAAGTCTTCTAACATATTCCTTACTAAGTTTTATTTGTTCGTATTTTATTCTTGACCCTTCATCAGTTCCAAATATTTATAACACTCCCTCTTGCTCAAGTTCTTTTATATCACATTCTTGTCCCAGACTGTTTGCTTGGTGCTGCAGCTTTCCTTCTTTAAAGGTTGCTTTTGCACATTTATCAAGACCAAATGATATTCTTGTATCATCTGAAAAAGTTTTGACTACTTGCAGATGTTCATCGTGCATACAGCTGCAGTCATTACAGATGGGTTATCCTGCCATCAGGCGGGTCCTCGGTCGGCCGAATTCCAAAGTCTAGGTCCGGCGTCTGTTGTCGTCGCTTCTTCCCTGACATCAGTGCGGCAGGGGTATAAAAGAGGCAGCCGTCGTAATTTTCTTCAGTCTTTCTTGCCGCGCGGTGCCCGAAGCAGTTTGCAAGTGCCGGTCGGCCAGCTCCTGAGATTTACAAAAGTATTTCAGCCAAAGTCTTCTTTAAAGCTAAGTACCCCGTTGGAGAAACTTTTCTTGCCTCAGACCGATATCAGACAAAGTTAATAATTGCATTTCATGTGGGAAGCAAATACCGCATAAGGATTTCCACTCTTTCTGTATACCTTCCTTAGGCCCAGACCACGACGTCTCGGCCTGCCGTTTTTGTGCTAGATTCAACAAGCGCACTGTTAAGCGCCGGGCAGAGTTCGCCCTTCATTATTTTGGCAAAAAATTTAATTATATCATGTCGTCGGATACTCTGACTCCAGTTTTGAGCAAAAGACGCAAAGATAAGGACCGACATCCGAGGTCCGCACCGACTACTGAGACCACGCTTAGGCCGACTACCGGTTCTCAGCGAGGCACCTACACAGCCCCTGAGTACCGATGAAACTACATTACCGGTGACTTCAGTACCTGAGGTCGCAGGCTTCTAGGTCACCATTCCTACTGCAAATACCGACGCCACTCTTGGCGGGGAAACTCAGAATTTAGACAGGCCTGCCATTTCTGAAGGCGTCTTCAGGCCTTCCTCCTTCTCTATTAAATCTTTCACTAAATCTAAAGCAGCCATGAAAACCAAAAAACAGGGTCCTCAGACCTCCTCTCAAGGCCCCATGCCTAAAAAGCAGATGCTTAAAATGGCTAAGGATTTGATTACTCTTATCAGGGGTTCTCAACCCCCCCTCTGATAAAAGACCCAGATAAGAGGAAGACTACCCTTCCTCAGATCAAGCTTCTATTACCTCAGAACACTCTGAGGACCAGGATTACGCCTATTCCCCTTTCGAAGACTCTGATGCTGAGGAGTCTTTTCCCTCGGTCTCCCCCCCTGAGGGCTACTCTTTTGGGGAAACCCTGCATACATTGAGGGAACACTTTCACTGGGAAGGCCAAGATTACTCAGATTCCAAGAAAAGGCTCAGGGAATTTCTACTGCTCCCCCCAGCATAGGCCCCTGGCTATCCCTCCTGTTTTAGATATTTTGGATGATGTGTACACAGAAGCCAGCCTTAATCCAGATTCTTTACCTCCAGCTCCTGTTAAACCAGACCGGTACTACCGGGTTCCTGATTCTCACCAGTTCCTATATAAAAGCCATACTGCTGACCCAGAAACTATTTCACAGGGTCCCAAGGGAATTAAGGCCTCTACTGCTAAAAACCCATTACCTTCAGAGAGAGATTCCAGAGCATTAGAAAGGTGGGGGAAAAGGTGTATACCTCGGCCACTTTAACCATGAGGGCAGTAAACTGTAAATTCCATATGTTAAAGTATCAACAGTTTTTGTCATCTCAGTTGAAAAGCAAAATGATACAACCAGATTTGAAAGAGTTGCAGGATTTGTTGCATGGTGCAGAGCAAGTGGGTAAGCATACCTTGCAGTGTGGTTTTGATGCTTTAGAGGCCTCATGTAGAGCTGCTGTTACGGGGTCTGTTATACTTAGACATGCTTGGCTGAAAGAACAAACCTTACCAGATCATGTCAAAGCAAAATTATTAGATGCACCACTTCAAAAAGAGGTATTGTTTGGTGTTAAAGCTGAGGAGGTACTAAAGAAAATGGAGGAAAAAGCGAAATCAATGCAAACAGTGAAAGATTTCCTGCAGGTACAACCTCCACGTTTTAGCAGAAACTGGCCTTCAGAAAATTGGTCCTTTCCAGCCACGGGCAGACCTCAAAGGGGCAGATACAGACACCCAAGGGGTAGAGGGCAACCTCAAGGATCTTACAGAGCAAGACAGTGGCAAGCACCAACCCCAAGAGGTGGAGAAGATAGATCACAGTCATTTAGAAAACAGACACAATGACTTCCCCCTATACCTGCCAAGCAAAGCTTTAATGGCAGCACCTTTGGGCAGAAAACTGGCATTATTCTCAAAAAATTGGCATATTGTTACAAAAGACAAATGGATTCTGGACATTATAGACAGAGGCTACAGGTTCCACTTTCACACCCTTCCAAAAATGAGAGGCATGCCAAACCTGCCACAAAATCAAAGGGCAGAGGCACAAAGACAAATTTCCGCTCTCATGGACATGAAAGCAATTCAAGAGGTACCTGCAAAAGAACAAGGTCAAGGTTTTTATTCGACTATTCCTGGTACCAAGGAAAGACAAAGATTGGAGAACTATCTTAGACCTATCCATCTTAAACACATATCTACAGGTACCAAAATTCAAGATGCTCACATTACAGCAGCTTCTTCCCATGCTGGGCAAGGAGTCTTGGCTGGTAACATTGGACCTCAAGGAGGCATACCTGCATGTCCCTATCAGACAAGATTGCAGAAGATACCTCAGATTTCTTGCAGGTTCAACCCATTACCAATTCTCTGCATTGCCCTTTGGCTTATCTACTGCGCCCAGAGTGTTTACGAAATGCCTGGCATCAGTAATCGCCTTCTGCAGACTACAAGGAATACAAATCTACCCATATCTGGATGACTGCCTGATCCAAGCGGACAGCAAGGACATACTATTGCAGCATCTGGCGTTTGTAATAAAACTGTTAAACTTCCTGGGATGCACAGTCAACAAAAAGAAATCAAAACTAATACCCTCTCAACAAATAATTTTCCTGGGTGCCAGCTTGAATACAACCACCCAGATGGCCTACCTCACGCCAGACAAACAAGGGCAACTGTCTCAATACTTCAGCAAAATGGCAACTTTCACCAGGCTAACTGCAAGGAAAGTCCTGCAGGCTCTGGGATTCATGGCATCTTGCATCCTACTAATCCCATGTGCAAAGCTGCATATGAGGAAACTTCAATGGTACCTAAAAAACATATGGTCTCAACACAGCCACAGCTTGGAAACAATTATACCACTCATTCCATGCCTTCAAAAGGAATTTTTGTGGTGGGCTGAAGCATGCCAAAGAAACACAGGTCTCCCTTTCTGTGTACCTCAAGCAACTCAAATCATCACAACAGACGCCTCAGACTACGCCTGGGGAGCACACATGGCAGATCAGTGCATTCAGGGAAAATGGTCCCAAAAAGAGAAGCACCTACACATCAACCAAAAGGAGATGCTAGCCGTGCAAAATGCTCTTATGACCTTCAAAGACCTACTGCATCCAGGCCAGCTATTGATAAGGACAGACAACACCACAGTGATGTGGTACATAAACAAACGGGGGAACTCATTCGTACCCCCTGTGCAGGCAAGCCATGACCCTATGGAACACAGCACTAGAATTGCAAATTCAACTACAGGCACAATTCCTGCCAGGGAAGGAAAACACACTGGCAGACAACCTAAGCAGAAATATGACAGATCCACATGAATGGAAGTTGCATCCTCAAGTTTTCACAAAGATAACTCAGGCATGGGGACAGCCAGACATAGATCTATTTGCTACCCACAGAAATTACCATTTGAAAACATTTTGTTCAAGGACCTATCATTCACAGGCCTGGAAATTGGACGCACTCTCTTTCAATTGGACAACATTGACAGTTTATGCCTTCCCGCCTCTTCCTCTACTGACCAAAGTTCTATTAAAAAGCCAGAGCAGAGAGGCCGCAAATGATTCTCATTGCTCCAGACTGGCCAAGACAACACTGGTATCCGCTCCTGAAGAGCGTGACACATTCCCCACCATGGATCCTACCTCTAGCCCCTCTTCTGTTGTCCCAGCACAACTACAAAACCCTTCACAACCAGCCTCAAAACCCTAAATCTAGCTGCATGGAGAATTCCTTAATTTCCCAACAGACTCTCCTCTCCAAGGAGGTGCAGGATGTCATCTTGGAGGCCAGAAGACCTTCTACTAGAAAAGCCTACTCCGCCAAATGGAAACGATTTTGTGCCTGGAGTCAAGAAAAGGGGCAGAATCTTTGGGTAATAAATATACCTCAAATTTTACAGTACCTAGCTGAGATGTTAAATAGTGGACTCTCCATCAAGATCCACGCTTCAGCCATTTCTGCACAATACAACACAGATCCTCCTTTATTCTCACATCCTTTTTTAAGGCAGTTCCTCAGAGGGGCAAAAAATATAAAACCCCCAAGGAAACCACTGGGACCTCAACTTCGTATTGGAAAAGCTGACCCTCCCCCCCCTTTGAGCCAGCTTCTTCAACAGAACTGCAATACTTGTCATGGAAAACAGCCTTTCTTCTGACTATCACCTCAGCACGCAGGGTTTCGGAGCTACAGGCCCTCATGGCTTTGCAACCATTCATCATTTTCCATCAGGACAGAGTTTCCTTACGAACCAACCCTACCTTTATGCCAAAGGTAGTATCCAGTGTAGCTTTGAATCCGACTATCCACTTACCTACCTTTTATCCAAATCCACAAAACAAAGGGGAAAGACTACTACATTCCTTGGACATTCACAGACAACTTCGTTATTATTTGGACAGGACAAAGCCATTCAGGAAATCCGAGCAACTCTTTGTGTCCTATGCTACAGGTACTCAAGGAAAGGCAATTTCCAAACAGACAATTTCAAAATGGATAGCCCACTGCATACGCTTTTGTTACTCATTTCATGGAAAAACTGTGCCTGCATGCATCAGATCCCACTCCACCAGGGCCACAGCTACCTCTGCAGCTTTCCTCAAGGGGGTCCCTACCAAGGACATTTTGGAAGCAACCACTTGGAGTTCAGTGCACACTTTCTCCAAGCACTATCACCTTCCACTATACTCTAAATCTAGAGCGGGTTTTGCCACAGCAGTCTTGCAGGGCATCCTCGCTCCTCCTAGTTCCACTTAGTGCCTACCACCCTTACTTAGCTTTAGGATTCTTCCCATCTGTAATGACTGCAGCTGTATGCACAATGAACATAGTACAGTTTTGTACCTACCATAAATGTAGATGTTCGAGTGCTCATACAGCTGCAGTCCAGGTTACCCCCCTCCGTCCCCTCTTAAGACAGGCCTTATGACAAACACCTTATCATGCAACCTATTTGGGGTATTCTTTTATGGTGTATTTGCTTGCAACTACTGTTTTTTGATTTTTCTATATTGCATGTTTGCATAACATTATGTTTTGCCTTCCTTCAGGGGGCACCTGACATCTGGGGCAAGAAAAACTGAAGAAAATGGTGTCTGCTGCCTCTTTTATACCCTTGCCACACTGACGTCGGGGAAGAAGCGACGACAACCGATGCCGGACCTAGACTTTGGAATTCAGCTGACCGAGGACCCGCCTGACGGCAGGATAACCCATCTGTAATGACTGCAGTTGTATGAGCACTCGAACATCTACATTTATGGTAGGTACAAAACTGTACTTTGTGCTTTCAATACTTCATCTGATGGAGCTGTACAGTTTTAAATCCTCGACAAAGAGAAGATGAGAAGTCTTTACACTTTGTTGCTTCCTGGGAGCCAAATTATAGCCATGGCCTAATCTGTTAAGGGCAAGGCAAAAGAGCAACGTGGCAGTGTGTCACCCTGGAATATCCCCCCTTGGATTTTTATCCCTGGAATAATTTGTCCTGTATCATGGCTTAACTGCAGAGTGGTTTGCCAGTGTTTCATGGTCTCTGTGATGTAATTTATCAGTGTAAGGTGCATCTTATACATTTTTAAGCACACTTTTTTTTCCATGAATGTGGGATAGTGTCAAATGCTTTTTTTGTACTCAGTCCATGCCATACCTAGATTCTTCCACTTTTTACAGTTCTCCACTATGACTTTAACAGCAAATGATCCTTTGTTCCATATGACTTTCTTTTATTGTCCTTTAATTTATATTGCCGTAATTGAGTTTTCTTCTAAATGAGTATAAATTGTCAGCCTCAATTCCAGTGTACAGTTTGTACATCATCGGAAGGCACGTTAT
Source organism: Protopterus annectens (assembly GCF_019279795.1). NCBI lineage: Eukaryota > Metazoa > Chordata > Ceratodontiformes > Protopteridae > Protopterus > Protopterus annectens. Next base: position 621,895,756 of record NC_056726.1, on the reverse strand, counting down.
TGGTCTATAATTTTTTGGGCAGGTTGCAGGTTCGCTCTTAAGTAGGAGCATTGTTTTTCCTGTTAGCCATGTTGGTCTCTGTTCTGGGTGCACACATAAATAGTTCTTACTCATGGCAAAATCGTCTTGTAAAGATGTTAATACTTTTAACCAGAAATTAGGTACTGCATCTAGGCCAGGGGTTTTCCAGTTAGAGGCTTTTCTTAATTTTGTCTCTCTGGCTGTTATTTCATCCCATTTCATGTCCTGTATCTTTGAACTTCTTATTATTTTTTCATTACTTGCATCCATTTAGCATCTTTATGTTCCACAGGATCTTCATAAATACTTCTCCAAAATATATCTATTTCTTCTTTTTTTGGTGGTCTTTCATTTCCTTTTACCTTGTTTCCCAATTCTCTATAAAACTTTTTTGGACCATCAAGAAATTGTTTATTTTGTACTTTTCCTTTATTATATTTATCTGTTTATCTTCTAAGTTTTTCTGCCTGTGATGATATTTTTAGTTTGTGATAGTGGATGATAAATCCTGATCCATTATAATATTGTCATAGTTCTGAATATTTTTGTTGATCTCTTCCCTCTTCTAAAAGTGACACTTCTTGTCTTAATTGATTTAGAGTTTTCTCTATTTGATACTTCCATAATGGTATTCAGTTTCTCCCTTTCCTTTCTCTTGCTACCCTGTGTTCTTGTGATAGAATTTTATGTTATTAATTTAGCTGCACAGTAATATATCCTATTTACTTCTGTTATATTGCATGGATCTCTGTGGACAGTCATTACTGTGCTCATTTGTTTTATCAAATGTCTAACGTTTTGGGTTTCATTGACCTTCTGCATTCTTATTTCTTTCATTGATCTTAATATGTCTATCTGTGTTAAATCAAGCAGCTCTTCTCTTAGCTCATTTTCTTTTAAATTGAGAGCACAATTTTTGTTCTCCATTCCAGAGGAAAGTTCTATAAAGTCAAAGTAAACTTTGTCATTTAGAACTACACACATGTAGCCTAAATGAAATTTTGTGCATCAGCTCAGTTCTTGAGATTACAAAGGAAACAACACGTACAAGTAGAGGAATAAACATAACTAAAATACAATATTACTCCAATACATGCAAGAAGGAGCAAAGACATTTACCAACACTCGTATACAAAAAGAATACCCTCCCCTGAGTTAAATTAACTACCCTATTTAAAGTAATACAAAACACACTACAGATTGAAATTGCACTTGAGTGAGTTAAATACTGACTGTGGATATAATAAATAAATATTGCACTTGGAATATGTGCAAGTTTATATTGCACAAATAAAAATTGACTTGTGTGTTCAGACCACTGGGACTAGTCCCCAAGTTCAGAAGTCTGATCACTGAAGGGTAGAAACTGTTGCTGAATCTTGTAGGTCCTGCAGCAGCAGTTGTGATATCTCCTACCATATGGTTAAGCAGTCAATGCACAGGATGCGTGTTGTCCTGTATTATTTTGGTGGCCTTTCAGATGCTTCTTGCAGGGTAAAGATGTTGTATCGATGGAAGACTGGAACCTGTTACCTTCTCTGCAACCCTCACCACTCACTCTGGTGCTTTCCTTTCAGTAACCGTGCAGCCTCCAACCCACACTATGAAGTTGCAGTTGAGGATGCTCTCTGTTGTACCTCTATAAAAGGTGGAGAGAATGAGGAGGAGGAGGCTTAGCTTTTTTCAGCCTCCTTAAAAAGTGGAGGCGTTGGTGCACTTTCTTGACCAGCTGGCTGGTGTTTCCCCGACCACGAGAGATCCTCTGATGTGTACACCCAGGAATTTCGTACTCTTAACCCACTCCACACACTCACCATTGATCCTGAGTACTGTTCAGCCTCCTCTGGCACATTCTCTTCAATTTCATCCTGAGTCACCTGTTGCTCTGTCATATGGGAACTCACTGGCCTATCATTCCTCAACATTGACTGCGTTAGAGTTGCCAGAGCTTCCCGCTCCCTTCCCCACCATCCAGCCTCAAGTGACCTACACTGGTTTCTTGTGGAAGGCTCTAAAATGTCTTCATATGGCAACTGACCAATATCTTCCAGTTCCACTGGTTTCTGCTTCATTTGGATGTCCATTGTCTATCTTGCAGTGGTGCTTTCGGAGTTAGATTTTCTACACTGAATCCCTCACTGCACAGGTAATCCATAACCTCAGCTTCTCTTTCTTTAACTTCTCCATTACTAATATTATTTTCTACTTTTCCTATTTGTCTTCTTATTTTTGTATTGTAAAGTTTTCCATGTCTGGATTCCTTTGCCTGTATTTCTCTTCAAATATCTTTGGTGCTGCTCTTTTGTATTCATTAGTTTTGCTTTCTCCTTTGCATAAACACACAATATTAAATCTTTCTTTCCTGCATCCATATTTCTTCTTCAAAAGTCTCCTTATCTTCCTATTTCTCCTTACTTTGGGGACTCACTCCATCATGCTGTTTTGTAACCCATGTTAGACCTTCTACACCAAATCCTTCACTTCACAGGCATTCCATAACTTTAGCTTCTATTTTTTAACTGCTACTTTACTAATCTTCTTTTTCTACACTCCCTCTTTGTGATATTTTTTTATTGTGAACATTTCTATATCTTGATGCCTTTGCCTATGTATCTCTTTGAATATCTTTGGGGCTGCCTTTTTTGTATTGATCAATTTGGATTTCGACTTTGCATACATATTTCACCAGATCAAATCTCTTTCTTTCCCATGTCCATGTTTCTTTTTTATACTTTTCAAAAATCTCTAGGTTTTGTTGTTTATATTTTCACACTTCCTCAGATACTACTTTTTCCAAACAGATGAAAGTTTCTTGGTCTATATATATAATGTTTTTTCACACATTTGTTGTATTAATAAACACAATTTTTTATTTGAAGCTTCTGACAGTTTTTCTTGTGAAAGTATTTTTCTTTCCTCTAATTTCTCTCAAACCTTTTGTATATCTTGTGTCTGGAAATTCTGGGCTTTTTCCATAATAGTAACAATACATATGTCTTTGTTATCCTCAGTAGTCCAAGCCATCGTCTTTATGGCACTTCTTTGGCCTATAGGTTTTTTCTGGGCTGCTACTTCCTTTTACAACAGGGGACCATCCTCCCCCTGGGCCTGGTCTGGGCCCCATTGTTATGAATGTTTCTGTATTTTGAGGATTCTACACAGTCATTTTTTCCAGTCGTGGCACCAGTGTGCCTACCAGAATTGGGCACTTTTTTTTTATCCTGGGTCTTGTGCACCCAGCTATCTTTTTTTAATTTTTGAACTACTACTGTTCATGATGTATGCTATATAAAATACAGTCTATATATCAGTGTCGTCTTGGTGAGATTTTGTGAAAAACAGAGTCCACCTCATGAAAGTACTCACCAAGACTTGAGGTTGAATTCAATTTCAGCAATACTACTATCCTTTACTTGCTGACTTATCTCTCCATTCAGACCCCTTTTTCTCATCTTATAGGGTTTCCTTCTTTCCTTAGAAACATGGGACTTACAAGACAGTTTTTTTTTCTGCCAGAAGTGTGCCCCTGCCATTTGTAGAAGTTTTCCATATTTCCTGCGTACCGTTGAATGCTTCCAAAAACAAAATAAATAAATAAATAAAAGTGGTGTAGGCTGCTCTTCCATTTACAGTCTATCATCATACTAGTGTTCTCAGCATAGGTAGGAAAGTAGTTGTTTTCTATGGCATGTATAGAAGTGTGGCTAGAAGGATGAATATCTGTGTGGATAATTGGCATGTATAGAAGTGTGACTAGAAGGATGGATATCTGTGTGGATAATTATGTATAACGAATTATAGTTCAGCTTTGTTCATTTTGTTAAACCATCTCTGACTATGGGGAGTGCAGTCATGCAACTGTACTTTGTGGCAACTTTAGCCAGTGCAAAAGAAGTACCAAGTCTTCTGTATATGGTCAGCAGTATACTCTTCTGGATATATAAAAGATTTCAGCACAGTTACAGGGCCCCAGATGAACAATTGCCTGTTTACATGGGCAGAACAACAGGAAGCACTTGAAATGTTAAAGAATGAACTGGTGTCATGTCAATGTCTTATTTTGATGCAAACTGTCCTGTATTATTAGAATGATGCAAAAGCTATATTGGATTTCATGTACTCCTCAGCAAGATACAACACAGGTGTGAGAAAGTTGCAGTATGTGAACAAATCCATGTTTAAAAAGGAAAAGGGATGCTGCCAGAGTGAAAGAGACTCTTCAGCTATTGTCTTTTCTCAAAGGTACTTTCATATATACAGGGAAAGAAAAACAAACTTAAAGAAATGCTGTATTGGTCCACTAGCAGAAAAAACAGACACTGGAACCACAGACATGATTTAATACCTTTTATTGGACCAACATAGGTTTTGTATTTACTTGAGCTTTCAAGCTGGCATGAGCCCTTCGTCTGGAGTTAAGTTACTGATGTTAAGTACAGTGCTTACATATCTACTTGTGCCTAGAAAGGGAACTAGATCTTTTATATCCAGTTGGCTGAAAAAGAAATCTTGAAAAAGGTTAGGGTGGAAAACTTGCAGCTCATGCTATAAATCAGAGATAGTAAATGCATGTGTGTGTGTGTGTGTGAGAGAGAGAGAGAGAGAAAGAGAGACTGAAAGTGGAGAACAATGTCAAGACATACTGCAAAATCAGTTTGACATGTTCCATTAGAGTTTGGTCCTCATTAAACAGAGAAGATAGCATTCAGGGGCTTCTCTAATATTTAATGAGACAAATCTCAAAATGAGATATGTAGGGAGATTAGTTAAACCAGGAAGGAAAACAGTTATTTGTAAGCTGATAGTCTGTCTAAACAAGCGATCTTTGTGAAACAGAGGTTTTAATCACAGAAACACAAACTAAGAAACCAAAATTCACCAAACTGAAACTAAAACAAGTTGCTGACACGGACTCTAACACACTCTAAAAAGGTTTTAAGTGCTTTTCCTCACTCAAAATTGCGTAACTTCAGATAAAACCATGTTAAAAAATACTTGAATTTATACAAAGAAACCAATAATAGGGTGGCCACGGTAGTGCAGCAGTTAGCGTTGCCGCCTCACAGCAAGAGGTTCTCCGGTTCGATTCTCGGTTGGGGTGCCTTCTGTGTGGAGTCTGTATGTCCTCCCTGTGGTCGCGTGGGTTTTCTCCTGGTGCTCCGGTTTCCTCCCACATCCCAAAGACATGCAATAGGTGGATTGGACACTCTAAATTGGCCCTAGGTGTGTGTGTGTGTGCGTGTGTGCCTTCTGTGGAAGGTTGGGCTCTGGGCTGGCAACTCGACACTGTAAAAACTCCACTGCCAATCATGAGCGGACAGATGATCTGCCGTGGTGACCCCTAACCGTGAAAAGCCGAAAGAGGAAGATACAAAGAAACCAATAATCATGTGCTCATTTTGAGCCAATTCCCACTAACTTCACTACAACCCCGCCCCTTCAAAAAATAATTTTACTCAATATCCAAACGCTTCTGATACCTTGTAAAATTAGAAATACCTCACACTCTAGGAACTTCTTTAAAACTGCAGCGTTTCCCATTAACGATGAACCAACATTTAAAAGAATAAAGAAATATCGATAAAATTATACAATATGTAGTAAAATATTTGTAAACAATTACAAAAGTGGGTAAAGGCACTTCTAACAATTTGGATCATACCCATAAGACTTGTGTTATCTTACCAAGCTTTTCAGTTTAAGAATACACAAAATTTAACTAATTTTGTTGAGGCCTGGAAAGTGTCAAGCATATGTTCGTAATTGTCACAGTAACTCAAGCCATTCAAGCATAAGTGATTCTGGGCCCCCCCCCCCCCCTTCCAACTATTACTTGTTCTATAGCTCTAAATTTAAACTTGTGACCTCGGGAGTCTATAATGTGCCTAGCTAATGCATTATCTTCCTTCTTATGTCTATGTTGTAAAGGTATTCATAGATACATTCACGCAATTTACGTTCGGTCTTACCAATATAAAATGCGAGACACTGCTGACATTGAGCTAAGTAGACCACCATTCTAGATTGACAATTTAACTTTTGTCTGGTGGTATATTTTTTCCCTCTTAGTGTACTTTTGACCAACCTCCATGTGTTTACCATAATTACACATCTCACATTTGAACATGCCTTGTCTGCTAGCGAAAGGGCTTTTAGAGCTTTCCAGTATATTCTTCAAGTTTGGACCCCTTCTAAAAACTATCTGAGGCAACGTACATAACTTATTCCTAACTGTTGTATCCATATTGATTAATTCCCAATTTTTACATATAATATAAACCACTTCAGAGTCTATACTGAATGTTGTAATAAAACTATATAGACTCTGGCTACTGGTCACATTTACTTTCGTGAGTGCCATATGGTGGTGGTGGGATCCAAGTTGGCTTTCCCATCTAAATCCACTCATTCTTCGGCCTCTTACGGGTCCTCCAGGAGCATCTTACCCTCCGACATGAACAGGATGATGATAAGCTTCCTTTGGGCCCAGATAGAGCTGGACCTTTTGGCGTCCCCAGCCCTTTCAGTCTCTGGGAGATCCCCTGCTTCCAAATTGGCTTCTCCTCTTCGTATTCTAGCAGTTTTGGAATACCTGGTCCTGGTTTTCCCTAGGGAAGTGTCAATGGAACCGGGAACGTCAGCTTTCCTGGTTCCTCCAGCGTTCCTGACTAGCTGTGTTTCTGTGACTTCAGATCAGAGCGGGTCTCTGTTTCAAGAGGTCGACATCGGGTCCCTGGGGAGCGGTTCTAGTCCAGGCTTTTTGGATTGGTTCCTTCCTTTGGGGGCCTCTGCTTCAACAGCTCGGGACTGGTACTCTCTGGTGTGCCTTCCTCCCCTTCCCTTTTGGTTTCGGCTGCCGGGGAAGGGTATGGGGTTCCCTTGAGCCCATCGGCATTTCAGGTGGTAGAGCGGGCCTTCTCCAAGTCTAGAGCAGCATCCTCCCCCCTGCTGGGAACTTCCCAGCCCATCACTGTTAGGTGTCTTGAGCCCATTCATCCTGTCCAGGGTCCGCCCTCCTGAGATAGCCTTCAGACAGAGAACCCTAGGGGTTCCCTCTCTTCTGTGTCCTGTCCTGAGCCAATTACAGGAGAGCCTCCTCGAAAGAGACTGTGCAAGGGGAGACACTTGGACTCCCCCATGGAGTTGCGTACAGAGGAGCCAGATTTTGATGAACGGGACTGGTCCCTCAGATCTCTGCCGGATGATGTCTCCTTCAGGGACATTCTGGAACTGTTGAAGCAGAAGGTTGGATGGTCTTCCCAATCCTCATCTTTAGAGGAATCTCTGTTCCTGAAGGCTTTTGGGATGGGCCCATCTATGTCCTGCCCCCCCCCCGAGTTTATTGATCTCATCGTGTGCAGGGCATGGAAGGAACCTGATACTGTGGAGCCAGTTCCTAAGAAAGCGGATAAGTTTCTGAACCCCCCCCCTCCTCTATAGACAAGAACGCACTGGAGCAAGGGAGTGCCAGTCGATGCTATTGTGGTTGCTGCAGCCACAAAGAAGGCTGGCTGAACACAGTCCCAGTGTCCATCCTCAGAACTGTAAGTCTCAGGCGATTGACAGGCACAGGAGTGGGTTTACGCTTCAGCCACATTTGGTTTAACAGCCTTAAATTATTTGGTGCATTTTACCCACCTCCAAAGAGATCTGGTCTCCAAACTGACCAAGTCTCACTCAGAGTTGATGCAGTCAGAGGACCTCAAGAAGGTATCTCGCAAACTCACCACTCTTTTGTCTATTACCATTTCCTCTATGAGGTTGACCTCCAGTGCAGTGGAGGGTACCTCTTGCGCTGCCGGTACAGGCATTGCCATAAGGCGTCATGCCTGGATGCGGTTATTTGAGTTTGCGGAACCCTTTAAAGTGTCCTTTATAAATGCCCCATTCGATGGTTCCTCGCTGTTTGGACCTTCAGCCAAGGAGACCTTAATTCACAGTGAGCGGAAGAGCAAGACTCTGTCCAGGAGTCAGGATCAAGTTTTCTGCTCCCCAAAGGTCTTTTTCCTAAAACTAATGGGAAAGTAAGAAGCTCTGGTTCCGCAAGCCACAGGGTTCCTTCCAGAATGATCGAGGTTTCCTCCCCCAGAGGTAGGGGAAGGGGATTCAATGGCAGATGCCCCAGTGGCAGAGGAGGGGATGCACAAAATCAGGGCTCCAGGGAACCTTTCTCTGAGAAGCCTTTTCAGCACCCCTGAGGTATTCCCAGTTGTCCTGCCCTGGAGGCAGTCTGGGGTTATTTTACGTTGCACCCAAATGCCTGGCCTTCTATAATAAATGATCAACTGGATGCTCAAGATTATATCCAGGGGTTATTACATTCCCTTTTCCCAACCTCCAGTTTCCAAGAAAGTTCTCCCTGACATGCCACCCAGTCAGAGAGAACTGGCCCAAAGAGAAGCCTTCTAGAAAAAAGAGCCATCCAGGAGGTCCCACAAGGGCAAAGAGGATCCAGGACATGTTCTCGCTTCTTTCTGGTGCCAAAAAAGACTGGGGACCTACGTCCAATTTTGGACCTCAGCAGACTAAACTTGTCAGTCAAGAAGTCGAAGTTCTGGATGGTCACTGTTCAGTCCATGCTGCCATTTCTGAAGGATGAATGGATGTACTCCATAGACCTCCAGGACGCCTACTCTCATGTCAAGATAGACACATGGTCCAGTTAGGCATCTGCACTTCCAGAGTGGAGCTGATAATTTTCAGTTCAGAGCCCTACCCTTTGGACTCACCACAGCCCCCGATTGTTTACCAAATGCTTTGTGGTTGTAGTGGCTCACCTGAGGCCTCTGGGTTTTCAGGTCTTTCTGTATCTGGATGATTGGTTCCTCATGGCTCCCACGAGGCATCAACTTGTTTCTGTCATGCAGTACTTCTTGCAAACCTTCAAAATGCTAGGGATTACTGTCTGTCTGACAAAGTCGAAGCTGTCTGTAGCGCAAAGCCTAGAATTCATTGGGACTCATCTCAACATGATCACAGAGGTTGCAGCATTGCCTCCCCACAGAGTGGATTGATCAGGCAGCAGGTCACAGGCACACCTCATTCTCAGAGCACTGAGGTCCATGTCGGCTGCTATTCTCCTTGTTCATTTAGCAAGATACCACATGCGGGGTGCTCCAATGGGCACTAGCAGTGTAGTGGTCCATTCTGTCTCTTTCAGTGTCCATGCCTATTTCGTTTACTCCCATCTGCAGTGATGGCATCTGCAGCGATGGCTTCAGTTGGAGGATCTCCTTTGAGGCAGGCCATTCCCCCCACCTATGGCCACTGTGACCACAACCACTTCCCTTTTGCGGTGGGGGTGGGTCATTTTCAGGGCAGAACTATCCAAGGCATGTGGTCCCCATGGAGACCAATTTGCACATAAATGTTCTAGAGATGAGGGCAGTCCTCCTCACATTGCAAACTTTTCAGGATTGCCTTCGTCTGGGAATGGTGGCTATTCATACAGATGACATGTTGGTAGTCTGGTATATCAAGCAGGAGGAACACGATCATACCCTTTGTGCAGAGAGGCTATGAGAGTGTGGGAATGGACTATCTCTTCCAGTCACTTTCTCCTTACAACCCACATACCCAGGGAGTCCACCATCTTGGCGGATGAGCTCAGTAAGTTTATCTTGACTCCACACGAGTGGTCCCTCAGTCCATTAGTAGAATCTCAGATTTTCACCTGTTGGGGCCAACCTTGCTGCAATCTTTTTGCATCTCCAGTGAACAACAAATGCAGCAGGTACTTTGCCCTGATTCCTCCAGAGGTGCAGTCCCCGAGGGACGCTCTTGTTTATGATTGGCCCCCAAGTCTCCTCTATGCTTACTACCCCCCCTTCCATTGATCTCCTAAGGTACTTAAAAAGCCTTCAGACTGAAGACTTCCTTGATGCTCATTGCTCCTTTCTGACCTCGTCAGGTGTGGTTCCCCAAGTCTCCTCTATGCTTACTACCCCCCCTTCCATTGATCCCCTAAGGTACTTAAAAAGCCTTCAGACTGAAGACTTCCTTGATGCTCATTGCTCCTTTCTGGCCTCGTCAGGTGTGGTTCCCCTTTCTCAGTTCTCATCTCAAGTATGCTCCCTGGATACTGGATCCCATTATGGATCTCATCAGTCAAAATAATCACCCAATCTTTAGTCACTTCACCTGACCTGCATGGTTTCAATACTTCCCGTCATATTAAAGCAGTCCAGGCTGACTTCTCCCATCTGAAAAATTATACTGGCCTCGCAGAAGCCTTCTACTCAAATTTACCTTAGCAAGTAGAAACGTTTTTCTTTTTGTGTTGCAGAATGGAATCTTGATCATTTTTAGCCCCTGTATTTGATATCCCTCTCTTCTTAGCATCCCTTTTTCATCAGGGGGCCAGCTTCTGTATCTTCAAGCTATTGGCGGCCATTTCTAATTTTCATGTCAATACCGGTCCCACTTTTTCCTCTTGGTTATTTAAGGCCTTCATGCAGGGCATCTTTCTTCTCAGGCCTCTAGTCAAAGAGCCTGCTCCTCCTTGGGGTCGGACTTTAATGCTGCAATCTCTCACCCAAAGCCCTTTTGAGTCTGTTCGTTCCTGTGATCTCAGATTTCTGTTGTGGAAGACCGCTTTTCTGATGGCTATTACTTCGGCCAAGAGGGTTTCTGAATTGCAGGTCTTGTCTTCTAAACCTCCATATATTGTGTTTCATAGGGACAGATTGACTTTGCGAACTAACCCCTCCTTTATGCCAAAGGTAGCTACTGAAAAAAATCTCAACCAGGGTATCCGGTTACCTGTTTTCTTTCCTAATCACTCTAATAGGGCTGAATACCTCCTTCATACCTTGGACATACACCAACAGTTGAGATTTTATTTACACAAGACTAAACCCTTCAGAAAATCTGACCAATTATTCATAGCTTTTCCTTGAACAGAGAGGGGGCAAACAGTTTCTAAATTGACTATTTCTAAATGGATCTCTAATTGCATTTCCTTTGTTTATTCCATGAGAAAGGTGGAACTGCTTTGTCCACCTAAGGCATATTCTCTTAGGTCAGTCGCTACTTCTGCCTTCTCTGCCAGAATGCCTTTAGATGAGATTTGTGCTGTGGCTTTGTGGTCCACTCATCACACCTTTGTTGCTCATTATATAAGCTGGATATGGTCTCCAGATGCAGAGCTTCCTTTGGTTCCATAGCGCTTAGGCACATCCTTCCTTAAGGCTGCCCAGGGTTCTTTGTAGCTGGGGACTCTGACCCAGACGTGATGAATAATGAAATGGTTAACACCAGGTCAATTGTTATGTACTTGCTATAACTTGGTATCTATGTTATCCTATTTCATTATTCATCATTTCCCGCCCTCCTTCCCCCTTCTTGGTTTCTGGTGGTTCTGGAGAGGCTAAAGTCTTGGGCCCTTGAGCTATCACCTTTTGCGGTTCTATTGATATTTTTTATCCATGTCCAGTGGGATAGTTATTTTTCCTAGTGTTTCCTTGCCCTTGTTAGCAAACTCTATCTGAGGCTAGATTGGTGGAAAGGGATTATGGGCGATGGGAGGAGTTTGAGCCTTGAATCTACTCTGTAAAGTGCCGGATCGAATCCGACATCAGATCCAAGAACCAGACGTGATGAATAATGAAATAGGATAACACTGATACCAAGTTATGGTAAGTACATAACTATTGTTACTAGTAATCTGAGTAGAATGCTACCTTATGTGGAAAATAAATATTCTCTTGTCGTGAATAAAATGCGGGTGCTAAAACATAGACCCCAGTATTTTTAACAGTTACTTTTAATACTCTAAAATAGTCATCATTTGGAATTCAGAGTAAATTCATGAAATTATTCATTACCTGAAGGGGGAAAAACATTTGTTGCTCTTCAGTATACTTTATTTGTATCCGCTGTTTTTTTTTTTCAATAATAATTTTTATTGTTTTCTTATATTCCATACAAAATTAAAACAATACAGAAAATTAAGAAAAACCTACCAACTAATGTAACTAACACTAACTCCATAACATATACAATATTTACATAAATGCTTCCAAGTAACACATTGAATTATACACAGAGTATAAAAGTGGTTAAGATCAATTTGAGTAATAAAAAAGTTGCTGTTACAGAGTCTCTTAAAAGTGTAGAAATTCTTGCGGAATTCAAATATAAGATGTTACGCTAATACAATATTAAATACTTGTTCCCATATTTTTGGATTGTTAATATTTTTATTATGTTGGTTCAAAAGTAGTTTTTGAGCTACTATATGCCTTATTGCTAATACTCTAAAATTATTCCATGATGTTTTGGATGGGTCCAACCAATTAGTAGCTATGTATAGCTTCATTAATAAGAAAATATTGATTAATACAATACATTGAGATTTAGAAAGTTCTTTCAGGGGAATATGTAAAATCATGAATTCCCATGACAATGTTGAACTTTGGTAACCCATCTTCTGAAGTTGTATCTTAAATGAGTTCCAAAGTTTGTATATGCATTTGCAACTCCAGAACATATGAAGATGATCAGCAAATTGATCCTTGCAGTATGGACAAACTGGTGAATTTTTGGAATTAAATTTATGCAGGCCAAGGCGTGTATAATACGCATTATTCCATATCATCAACTGGGTATACATCAGTTTTTGAAGAGAAATAGATTTTATAGTCAAGTCAATTGCTTTTATCATATGACTGTCTTCTATCTTTGGCATTTTCTCTTTCCAATATTTTGACACAAGAACTTTATCTTGGAATTTAAACTCCTTTATTAACTTATTTGCTGCTGTTATAAATTTAATATCTTGTTGGAGAGCTTGCCACAGATTTGAGCATTTAAGTATATTCTCTTCTCTGGGTTTAAAATTTTTAAAGTAACTTATAGAAAGTTCCCTAATTTGTCTTACAATAACGAGATAATTTTTAGGAAAATTTAATTCTTTTCTTATCTGATTAGCCGAGAGTTTAAGAAGTGTATAAATATTTATTAAAGTTATGTTGATTATTAAGGGGAATTCTTTAAGATCAATTAATTTATTATTTAGTCTCAGGTTAGGGTTTCTATGAAAGGGTTGATAAGCCATCATATATTGAGCAAGATGTAATGATTGAAATAAAGTTTGTAGGGACGTTACATATAGTTTAATGTGATCCATTAACCCATATAGTTTCAAAGTTTCTTTACCTAAAAAGGGTATGGCTTTAGGATTAATATTCAAATGTAAAATATATTTATAATTCAGAACTACCCAGGTAGGAATCCATTTAGTGCTAGTTATATTATAATTGGCGATTCTTAGAAGCCTGTTTGAATTTACTATAAAATAGTAAGTTTCAAAATTTGGTAACTCCAATCCACCTCTGTTTTGGAGTCATTAATTTTTCATATGAGATCCTTGTTTTCTTCGGCTCCCAAATAAATTTAGCTAATTCTTTGTGAATTCGTTTAAAAAAATGTTTTTGAAATTACTACCTGAGCAGATCTGAAAATATATAATAATCGTGGTAATATATTCATTTTGATAACTGATACCTTTGATAATACTGGTAGTCGTAGATTCTTCCATCTCCCCAAATCAGATACTATTTGATCCCAAACTGTTTTAATATTGGTAACATAAAAATCCTCATCATCCGTAGCAAAGCCAATACCCAAGTATTTAATATTATCTTTACACATTATTTGTCCCACCAGAGGCAACTGTGAAAAGGGTTTGGGAGTTCTCAATGGGAAAATACTAGTTTTTTTTAGATTAATTTTATAGTTGGAAACTTCTGAAAAATTCTCTATCGCTTTTAGTAACTTTTTAGTGTCTGAGACTGGAGTTGTACAATAAATATTCAGGTCATCTGCGAACGCTGCCATTGATATTTTTGTTCCGTAAACTAGTGGGGCATTGTGGTATACATTCTGTTTAATGTATAGGAATAACGGTTCGATGTATATATTAAATAATAAAGGCGACAGAGGACAACCCTGACGTGTTCCATTTTTGATTGGTATTCTTTTAGAAAAATTTCTGTTTATATACAGTGTGGTATAAGAATTACTATACAGAATTTTTAAAACTTCAACAAACTCATGAGATATATTAAAATATGGTAAAATTTCAAACAAAAAGTCTATATCAACCCTGTCAAAAGCTTTCTGTGCATCAACTATAAGCCCATACATATTAAGGTTATTCTGTTTAGCATAAGCTATTAAAGTATGTAATGTAAGTGTATTATCACTAGTTTGTCTATTTGCCATAAAACCAGCTTGTTCCCTAGATATGATATGATGCATAACTTTTTTTAATCTATTAGCTATAATAGAGGTTAAAATTTTCATATCTACATTTATTAATGAACTTGGTCTATAATTGTCAGGATTTTGAGAATCAGAATTAGGTGTAGGTATAAAAATAGTTTTTGAAGCATTGAGATGGGGATCATTAATTTTGTTCTTCATTATATAATTAAATACACGTGAGAGTATTTTGCCAAAGATATTGTCAAATTTCTTATAGAATTCCACCGTCATACCATCAGGACCTGGTGACTTAAGCGATTTCATATATTGAATTGTATATATCACTTCTTCTTCAGATATCTGTTTAATCAAATCTCTCTGAATACTGTCCTCTGTTCTCAGAAATTTAATATTTTGTAAAAATTTCTTGCTAGTTCTATAGGAGGATAAATCACTGTGCTCACCATATATACTAGTATATATCTGCTCAAAAACATTTATGATATCTTCGGTTTTGAAATAAGTTGTATTTCTAAAATGTATTTCCGAAATTTGTACTGCTATTCTCGACTGATTAATTATCCTAGCTAATGCCCTTGATGGTGTTTACACATGATTGGCATACCTCTAACATCCTATGTTCCTGAAATGTCAAGTTGCTATTTTGTATTAAGAAGAGATCTTTTTGACATTTAAGTAATTCCACCTCTGTTTGAGTATTAAAATTTTGAATCAATTCTTGATCAAGTGTCTTAATTTTAGCTTCCAATTTTTGAATATCTCTATTTTGTATTTTTTTATAGTATGAAGCTTTTTGCAAAAAGATCCCTCTTATTTGTGCTTCAACTGTTGCCCAATCAATGTCAGGTACACCTTGTTGTTTCTTTAATCTATCTAATAACTCTTTAAGATGACCTATAATTTCATGCAATATTTCCTCCTTATTCAACAAATTTGGGTTGAGACCAGTTAAAACCTCTTTGCCACTGGGCCTCCATTGGATCTTTAGCAAAACTTAATGAAATTTTTGAATGATCTGACAAGTAACGTGCATGTGTAACAACTAAGGGTCCCAGGTTAACCATTATTCTTGAAATCAAAAAGAAATCTATTCTGGACCACATTTTATGACACGTGGAATAAAAGGTATAATTATTTATACTATTACCAGTATTTAAATACTGAGTAGGATCATATAGTTGAAAGTCTTCCTTAACATCACTTAATACTGATACCACTTGTTTATTAAATGCTCTCTGTGGACAAGATCTATCCAACTTCGGATTCTGATCAGAATTCCAGTCTCCTCCAATAATTGTATAATATTTATTATATTGCGACAAAATTGGATATAACGATGTTATGAATAGATGCTGGTCATTACAGGGTGCATAAACATTTAACAATAAAATAGGTTTATCAAACTGGGTAGCTAAAAGAACAACATAACACCATCTTCCATCTTTATCTGCCTTAGAGTCTAAAATCTTTCCCTTATAGTTATTTTTAATAATTATAGCTACCCCAGCACTGTTAGTTTTACCTTCTGAGGCTATTACTTCTCTAATCCATTTTCTTTTTTGGATATCAACCCATTGATCATTCGTTAAATGCTTTTCTTGAAGTAATATAAACATCGCCTTAGCCTGCAACAATAAGTGTAAAATTAACTTCCTCTTCTTTAAGTTATGGAGTCCTTTATCGTTCCATGAGTCCACCTCCCACATTCAAATAGTTGTTATAAAGTAAAAGTTTAAAAGGGAAAACAAAAAGGAAAGGTAAAATAGCTTGAAAAACATACATAATTTGGAAGCATTCTTGACATCCCATCCTATACCAGTGCCTATCCACTCTAACCCCGGACCAGGACATGCATAGGTCTTGCATAACATAGAAGACTGAAAGGGTCAAAGAAACACAATAACAAAAAAATCTTAATTTATAAAACCTTAAACACATCCTATAGTAAAGACCTATATTAACTAACCTAACTATTACAAAGTCTATTCTAGACATTCTCTAACAAACACTACTGTTGTCTACATTTTGGATTAGTTGTTATTGAAAAAAGAAATCATATTAAAGATATAAATTACTGTAACAAAACTTTAGTAATTGTGATTAGCACGCTATATATACATACTAACCTCACCTATATACTCATAAAATAACATTTGAAAAATACAAGTTTAACAAATGGACAAGTTTTCCTTCTATTATAGAAAAAAGCTAAGTTATAACCATATATAAAAACACACATACCTTAGATAAACATTTTCCTTATTTATACATTATAAACTGTTGCTATTTCTACTCATATAAACTAATATGTAAATAATGTAATAATATAGCTATCATCCCTGAGTAAAAGTATAAAGGTTAAATTAAATATTATAAAGTTGCAAAATGTA
The DNA here is from genome assembly GCF_019279795.1 of Protopterus annectens. Taxonomy (NCBI): domain Eukaryota; kingdom Metazoa; phylum Chordata; order Ceratodontiformes; family Protopteridae; genus Protopterus; species Protopterus annectens. The sequence goes on along the minus strand of NC_056726.1, from coordinate 621,879,116 downwards.
CTAAAACCTCTATATTTAACAGTACTACATACAGCCTTTTAATCTACTATATACGACAGGGTTTATATCAGTAACTAACTAACCAGTGTTTAAAAATGTTCCTATGTGCTTAAATTAACAAAACAGTACATTACTTGATGTTACAATGTCCTTACAAGGTTAAAAACCAGTCCTGTCGGGTTTCTAAGCCTAGAAACCATGCAGAATACTCGCAATGGGGGACCGCTATTACAGACGGACTTCCGGAAGCGCCACATCGAAATCTGTCCCCTCAACAGTCCTAAAGGCATTTCCTGTCTTCTCGTCGATGCAGACAGCTCGTGGAAGCCATAAAACTTTGGAAAACGATCGCCGGTAGCCGAAAACAGCAAAAAAACAGCAATCCTATTAATCCAGAAGAGGCCTAAAGCATTTCAAAAGTAGACAAAGGTTTACCCAGACCTCGAGCCACAGTAATCAGCAAATCCGACCTCAGGCAGCCTGATAGTCCCAATGGAAATACAGTTCAAGTCTCAGAAGCAGGTACACTTTTAAAAACCTTCAGAAAAGTAATTTTTGCTTCATTTTTTGAAGAAACAGAATATTTAATCCCATCTACTGTGAATGTTAATGAATTAGGATATTTCATTTGAAATTTAACCTGTTTATAAATGAGAAATCTGAAGTAAGGAGATAATGACTGTCTTGCTTGTCTGATTTGCACAGGTAAATCTTGAGCTAGAGTGATTTTGTTGTTTTTCCACATGATACTTCCACCACTTTTTTTTAACAATTACCAGTATTCTGTTAACATCCTGGTAGTTGAGAACTTGAACATGTACAGGTCTTAGAGTATTAGAAGCTTGTTGTTCTCTCAAAGCTCTGTGTGCCCTTTCAATAATGATTTGCTTTACCATGTCAGTGTCATTTAAGATCACTGTAAATATTTGAGTTATAGATGGGATTAAGTCATTATATTGCACCAATTCTGGAATTCCTCTAATAATGTTATTTCTCCTGGATATTGCTTCTAAGTCAGTGATTTTGCTTTGAATAGCCTGTATATCCGAATCATGTATACTTGTTTTTTTTGCTAGTAGATTTAGTTTGTCTTCATTTTCAGAAATCCAAGCTTCAGATTTTTCCATTCTTTCAAGTAGTTGGTTGCAAGAGTTTCCAAACGTTTGTATTTGGCTAGTTAATTCTTTCAGAGCCTCTTGAATGGGTAATAAGGCAGTTTTGATGTCTTCCATATTTAGTGCTTGATCTAATTTAGTTTTAGTCTCTGGCTTTTGTTGTTCTTGTAGTTTAGTAACTTTTTGCCTTTTAGAGAGCACATCTTTTTCTGGTGACCGTAGTTCTTAAAGTTTTGTTTTGGTAGTGGTTGTGTCCATATTTTTTTCTTCTTTCGACATCTTTGTCCAGTGCAGAAGTATAAAGTATATAGAGCACACCGTGCCTTTGTTTGATTTCCTTGTCAGAGCCAGCTAATCTATTATAATCCTGTTGAATAATGTATTTTTCGGATTTTCTTCTTCCTACAAGGTAGTTAGATGAAGTTGTGGTTGTTTTATCGAAGATTTAGTGTTAAAACGTTCCTAGTATCAATTTAAAGTTTAGATTTCCTCAGGGTATATACAGAGATGTAGTTCAGCAGTGTTCACAGAATGGCAGCCATCTTTGAATCATTATTATTTGTTCTTATCCAATGTTTTTTAAAAGGAAAAGTTGAGTATTTCAGTGTCTCATAAAACCAATATCCATATTTATACCTCTGACTGTTAGATTGAACAATTTAATTAACTTAAATGCCGTTGTCCTCCTTTCCAAAGGTGTGGAGAAATGTCCTTTAAGAATCATAACTGTTGTATCTGATACAGAATTATCAGACTCGGCAAAGTGCACTGATACTGGCTTGTCAGTGTAAATTGAGCCTAATAAGCTCCTCCCTTTCTACATTGCTGTTGACTCTAGCAAGCAGTTGTTTTTGTATCGAGAAGTCAGTAGATTTTCCATCTAGTGCACTGGGAGGTAGCCTGGTCTGTGTAGGTTGGAGAAACGCTTGAGATTTCTACACACAGTTTTATTGGCTGGAGATCTTTTTAATCAGCTTATCTTGTTTTTAGTGCCTTTATAAATTCTTTACAGTTGAGTAGCTCTTGGCTCATTTATATAAAGCAAAGTACTTTTATTGAGTAATCATACTTTTATAAGCTGTGCAAAGTACACTTCTGTATCCATGTCTTTGTGGTAACATTTCACTCCAGACATTCCTTTACTATGCTTTTACATTAGGAGGACTAGGATTATTCATTCAGTGAACGTAGGCATTTACCTGGTCTATCTGAGCTGAGAAGCACACAAAAGGGCTCTAAGTATATATTTTTTGCATTTCTGTAATATACTGTGACTGTACTTTAGCAATTTAAAAAATGTACTGTTTGTTGCTGCTTTAAGTAGTTAATTGCACTGTATTACATTGTATGTGTTAGTTGTAGGTAGTTTGTGTGATCTTATTACATTTGGGCTCCAAACCAGGTTTTCTGCATTAAGAAGGTGTTTTTCTGCACCCTTGTGGCAGAAGTGCGCTGATCTGTCTGAGTTGGGGATTGCTGGTGAAAGGCTTATTGTGTGCTTTCCTGGTTGGTAGTTAGCTTAAACATATTTTTCTTTACTTGTATTTTAAACCTTGTGTTTGTGTGGTGCTGCTCTTTGTACAGAAGTGGTTAGCACTGCCCTGTACGGACACAAAAGCCTCGAAGCTCGGTTTTTCCCTGAACAGCTGTCAGTGAAACCCTTCTAAGCTTTTTTGCTGTGCTAGGAGCAAATCAGTTGTGCACTGAGCAGCGTTGCCTTATTGATCATCCTTAGCCTACACAAAGTATAGGTTGTTCTTGTAGTCTCAGTGCTACAAGCACAGTCTTGTCAAATTAACCCATTCCCTTCCTTAATAAAACACACAGTAAGAGCCTGCTGTCATGGATGGGCAGTTTCCCGTCATCTCTCTGGCCAGCCTGATAGACATGGGCATCCTGAGGCAATGTAGCAATTGTCTCATGTATACTGACAACCACTTACTCCTGAAACAAATACTTTGTGAGAGATGTTTTTTTTTTATATATTTTTATGGTCTGTATAGATGTATTAATTTGACTGATATCTATTGATATTTATGGAAGTAGGAATACATATGTGTATATATATTTGTATGTGAGTATACATATATTCATATGTATACACATTCATTTTTTTGTAGAGTTGGCATTATGGTTTACCATTGTTTTGTTACTAGTTTTCTCTCTGTTTAAGGTTTTGATATGACACACTGTTTCTCCCTTCTTTTCACAACGTAATAAGGCATATTAATTGTAACTTACAACTTATTTATTTTTTTAATATATTGCAACACATCTTAATATATCTAATACATTTAATGCATTTATATCTATTCTAAACTTGTATACAGTTGCTTTCACAGTTTTTGATTTTAATAACTGTATTTAAAGTTCTCCGTATAGAAAACAGTTATCTACACACAAAGAAAAGTGTGTGTATTTTACTTTTAGAAGGAAATGTGCGTACTAATTAATCTATTGACCAGCCCACTAGTTAATGTATATAAATTGATGTTTTGTGGTTTTAATTCATCTCTGAAGAAGTCTCCGAAGGGAGATGAAAGCGCTCAGATTTTATTTGTGTATTTGTGTGGTGTGAAAATAAATCATTTATTTATTTATATTTTCGCTGGTGGATTCTACCTTTCTGGACTTGTGTGGGAGGACGACCTTTATTGTTCGTGGAGCAGGTTTTTTGCTGTTTGTTGTAACATTTTTCGTGCTTTCTAGAACAAACTACCTATCTATATCAAACAAAGCTCCTCATTAGCACTGTTCAAGAAAAATCTTGATGATTGGATGGGAGATAGGAAATTCACCCTGGGGATCACTTCTGTGGCTCTGCTCGACAGTGGCACAGGAAAATAATTTTCTTGGGTGGCGAAAGCCAGGGTACCTTTGGCTAGGCTTATATAGGCCCTAGGGCCAATAGCCTAGTACCTGCCTATGAACAGAGTCCCAACAGTTGCACCGGATGAAAATAGGACAACATGGATCTATCGTTATGGTGAGTGCATAAATTTCATTTCTCTCTCCCTTTGGAAATGACCCGGGTGATTACCACAAGCTTCCCCACAGATTGGATATATTTGTACAAAATCGGGTGTTTTGTACACCCTGGCCCCATTCAGCTTCACTTGACTGCCCTAATAAGGTCTTGATTCTCTTTAGGCACCTGTCTACTGAGGATGTGCAATCAGGTACTAATGGATGCAAGAAAGCCTGTGGTGCAACATGACTAGCATCCATTCAAGGCTGCTGTTGTATGCTTTTAATATTTGTGTGCGTTACTGTCCTGTGTCCTTACTTATTCCTCCATCAAGGTTCATTTATCAGTCATTTTAGCATGTTTGCCCATGGATCCTTCTCTTTCAGTGCTTTCTGATGTCAAAATGTTTTGGAAAGAAGCTTTTGCATAAGAAGTCTTCCAGAAAACCAGTGGCACCCTCTTTGAGATCTTAATTTATATCAGAGAAGCTAAAACTTGCTCCATTTGAAACAGCTAACTTCATACCTCTCAATTGTTCAGATTTTCGCAGAATGTCCAGATTTTTGACTAATAATTTTCCTCTGTTCTTTATAAAATTTGTGGTTTTCTGGATTTTTGTAGCAACTCTGTGATTATTGATTTCACCAAATTAAAGGCATTTGAATTTTAGACTTTACACTCTTCAAAAATGCATTCTAATACAAGAAGAGCTTTTATTCTACCAACTTTCTAAGTTTATAAGAGATATATTTAAAATGTGTGTCTATTTTTGGGGCTCCCCCCCCCAAAAAAAATTATATATGGCTTTGTCCTCATCTTTGTGTTAAGAGGTTGCGGTATGGCTTACCTAGCTGAGTGGAAAACAGCTTTACTTATTTCTCTGTCCTCTGAAGGAAGGCTATCTGAGTTGCAAAATCTTTTGGTGAGTCCGCCTTATCTCATTTTCCACCGAGACAGGGTTTCTGTGGGAACTAATCTTTTTATGTCTAAAGTGGTATCTGAGTTTACTTTAAACCCAATTGTTCTTCTCCCTGTTTTCTTTCCTGACCCCAAAAAAAATGAAAGCTAATCCATAGCTTGGTTGCCCATGATCAATTCGGGTACTATCTTGACAGAACTAAGTCTTTCAGTTCTTTGGATCGGTTGTTCATTTCTTGTGAAGGTAAAAAGAAGAAACAAATTTTGCCAAAACAGACCTTTTCCAGATGGTTAATTAAAGCGGTTACCTTTTGTTGTACTCACCACAACAAGACTATTCCAGGCAGGGAAGGGCCCAGTTTTCCAGGCCTTGAATTCATCTGTGGCTTTTTGGAAAGGGCTGGATTCTAGAAGTATTCCAGAAGCAGCAGTCTGCCCTCTATATATAAGTTTATAAGGCATTACAGGCTTGATTCCTTCTCTAGATCTAGATTCATTCTCCAGGGGCTATTAGACCCTTCTCTTTCTAGCTTCTAAATGTAGTAAGCTAGTGTAATCTGCCCAGCTCCCTATTGAAATGTATGCAGTCGAAATGTCTGGTGCTGAAAAACAGAAAAAAAACGACCAAAAACCTGAAGAGGAAATCTTGAAAATCGCTCTTCTCCTTAAACCCCTTGAAAGTTTATATTCCCAATCAAAGGCCGTAGTACCTCGGAAAAAAAGGATTATTCAGAGAAATGGCATCTCAGACTTGGCATATACAAGTCTGTTCTTTTGGCCATTCAGTCTCCGCATTTCAGGACTCACTCTAATGAGAATCGACATTTCAATGGTTACCACTCTACCCATATTGCTAAGGCTCCTGCAGCAGTGATCAATATGAGGAGCATAGTATAGTTGTGTAAGAAAACTTACCATAGCAGTTAATGTTCGAATGATCATTGCTGCAGTAGCTGCTCCCTCCCTCCAGCCTCCCTGTTTTTTGATATGTTGTTTTTGCCAGGCTGTGGACATTCATTTTTTTTTTGTTTCTTGCATTGTCCTTTCAGGACTCAGCCTCATTCTCTCTCTCTGTTTGCATGAAAGCTCTAAATGGCTTGGAATCCCAAACCTGACTCTTTAGTCAAATGTGAGCTGACAGTTTGGATGTGTGTAAGGTGTCTGGGAGCTTTGGAAGTTGGCCAGCTGTTCTATCCTTTGCAGGATATAAGCTATAAGGCTAGTGCAGCAGTTATCATTTGAACATCTTTTGTTGTAGTAAATTTACTTAAGCAACTGTACTTTCCTTTGTTAAATGGCCATTCTAATTTCCCAATCTTTTCTGACCTTTTGTGGTTGTTATAGTTGTCAAGCGATATTTTTTGTACACCAAATGAGCTAGTCCCTGTGTAACAGTAGTTTCTGATCTAGACTCGACTAAAAAGCTCTACTAGAATTGGTTTTCCACTTAGCACTCCCCTGTCCCTTTCAGTTTGTATGTTCTCTTTCATCAGTCCTTGATAAGGAAGTCAGTCTGTTGATCTGTAGCCCAAACTAGTATTAATTTCATTGTATTCATTTAGCTTTCCCTTCCATGTTATTTACTCACTGTACATTGGTTGTTCTGCTAATATCCTGGTGTAAATTCCCCCTTTTGCCTATTTCTAATCCCATACATGTGGCCATTTCTGTTGGTAAAATCTCCTTTCTCCATTGTGCCCTGGCTTACTTCTTAGTATACTTTTTGATATTTTATGAATGTATAATGTATGTATGTTCTTTTCCTTAAGGACTTGCATCAAAATATCTTGTCTCTGTCCATCTCTTACTAGCCCCCCCACCTCCCACCATATCATCATCATCCTTTGTGGTTTATAATATTGTATTTGAGTTGTGTAAGTGACTGTCAGGTCACTTGAAGCACAGTTGACCAAAACTCATATGGCTGAAAAAAATTTGACCAGAAAGCACTTTGAAATTTCACCTGGCCGAATTCCCTTTTGACTGGATACTCATTTCACTGAATCACAAATGAGAGAAAAGTGTACAAGTTTATAATGCAGTATGTCTGGTGTCATTTCTGAGGATACGATTTGCTATGGGAGTGAGTATACAAGATTGTGTGGCTTGGCAGTGCCTCCTATCATGCTGCACTCCCCCCCCCCCCCAATATAGATGTTTGTGCGTCAACACTGATACTGTGCACTGTGCTTTTTCTTTTCTTTAGGGTTGTGTAATTCTGGAGTTAGTATATATAATTAAGGGGGATGTGGGGGAGAAGTCCCCACCTTGGAGATGCAGGGAGCTTGCCCCCCCCCCCGCAAAGACTTTTTTGGTACATTGTGTTATGTTGAATATTTCTGTGATTTGTGATTCATTGAAATAAGTATGCAGTCAAATGGGAATTCAGTAAAGCGAAATTTGTCCATGTTTATCGGTCAAATTTTTTTCAGTCGTGTGTTTCAGTCAACTATGCTTCAGTGACCTGATAAGACACCTAAGTTATGTACAAGTCCTCGGTGCATAGCTCTAATGTACCCCTTCAAATCAGATAACCCTAAATCACCATGATTTGTGGGGAAAATCAACTTAATCTCTCATTATCTTCCCCTCCCAAATAAACTAATTCAGGTCTGTCCTACACAAGCACTCCTCTGGTTAATAAAAATGAAACTGACCTGTGCCTTAGATTGCAGTCCTATCTATAATCTAGAGTTTCAGTTTCAGGGTTTTTTTCATCATATTTTGCTTAGCTTCTTCCCACATATCCTTATCTGCCTTAACAGAATACTTTTTTGTAAAAATCATAGAAAATGCAAGGCTGGACCATGTGGCCATTTACACTGTGCCGGTGCCCACCATTAGACCTTGCCACCTTTTCAAAGAGTGATAGACCAGTCAGGCCAGATCTGAATTTGTGAATACCCATCCAGTTGTCTTAATTCATTTTTAAACGATGATAGTATGTCACATGCTTTATCTGGAGTGGAAGTTTATTCCAGAAAAGTGGCGGTCATTGTGTAATGAATCTATCTCTCTAATGATATTTATTTGCTAGCTGAAGCAGATTGCGATCTTTGGACCTGGTGTTCACTAGGCTGTTATTTGTTTAGGTATAAGAGGTCTTGGACTGACAAATCCCTAATGGCCCAAGAAGCAAAGCACAGATCATCCCAAGAAGTCTGTAGGATACTGAGTACATACACTGCCTCCAGCCTCTCCTAGTAGCTCAGGTGTAAGGCCAGTGATCTTTTTTTTTTAATTAGTAACCTCTTATGAAATTGCATATCCCAGATAGAGACACTAGAGATTACTAACGGGAAAAAAAAATCACTGGCCTCATCTGCAAACTTGATTAACTTGACATTCCCACTTTTGATTTGGGGCTCAGAGATATATATACTGAATAGCAGAAATCCTAGTAGAGATCCCAGAGGGCCTCTCATGGTCTCGGAGAACGCACCTGCATGAGTTCACTCCCTCAGCCAGTTTGCTAGCCAGCTAACTGCGTAGGGATCAGCTTGAAGCACATTTAGCTTCTTAATTGTTAGTATGTCTATCAGAAGCATTGGTGAGGCCATGAGATTCATTAGACAGGCTCCAGCTTTACCAAAGCCAAATAGCTTGGGGTTCATATGTTCTTAGTTGTTTACTAGGCTAACTACCACAAGGGCCTTTTTAAGCCTATTCATGGATCCCAAATCTCTGACAAGTTCTGATGTCCTTGATAAGTGTAAACAGGGGCTTGGGAGAGGGATGAATTTTCTGTTCCCCATCCAATCGTCCAGGTTGCACTTGAATTGGGTTAGGGAGGAACTCTGCTTCACATGGATGGGAGAAGCCTGTTAAGAGACAGGGCAATCTCTGGGTTACGAACCTGTCTCTCCAGAAAGTCCTATTTATATCACAGGCAAGGTGTAAGTCTTTAGAACGGATAGTTCTGATGCTGTTTGTGTTGCAGATATGCAGGAGGTCCGTCAGAGCAGGGTTTAACAATGCCCTGTATGGCAGTTATACATCTCCCCTCAAAAGCCTGTAGGAGGCAGAATACAGGGATAGAGCCTTGAGGCGGTCTGCATAGGACATTCCTGTATTCTTTTAGTGAGGAGCCTCTAGACATTTCAGTTGTTGGATATACCTGGTTAGGTACATACCAAAGGGGGCATTGTACTCCGTGATAGGTCTGATGAATGCCAAATACAGCAGAACAATGACTTCCCTGAACCATAGATGCCATACTTTTGTTTATAAGTTGCACAGCATAGAAAGATTTCCTCAGTCCTGCAGACACGTGATGGTTAAAGGCTAGATTACCATCTGTGTGTGTCCCCAAGTCCCTGACTACTGTGTCAATTCTAAGGGGTGTGTTTGCAATTTGATAGTTACCAGGGGTGGATGACTTCCCGGAGGATACTGTTATGCATTTCTTGGCATTCAGTTTTAGTCTGTGGCTCTGACACCAGTTGTTTGTGTCAGCCCCTCCTGGAGAACATTTGTGTCAGTGTGGGATTCAATGACAGCTCCTAATTTGCAATTATCTGAAAATTTAGTCAGACTGAGGCCACTGACATTGACCTTGACTTCAGAAAAGTAAATGCCAAAAAGGATCAGTCCAAGGACTGATCCCTGAGAGACTCCATTTGTGACTGGCCTCTTTGTAGAGGTGAACTCCCCATTTACAGTCAGCTGCCTGTCGGGTGCCAGGATCCACCACATAACGCATGCACTCAAGTCACTCCACAACAAGTACAAATATGACTCTGTCATTGTTCATGCTGGAGTGAATGACTTGAGACGTACCTCCCTGGACTACATGAAAACAGACATGGAAGAGCTCTTGGAGCATGTGAACTCAGGCAGGTATGACCCTAGCCCTGAGTAGCACCCTGCCTTCACCCAGAATGATACCACAGTATAAGGACAAAATGATTAACTTCAATTGACTAAGCTTCTGGTGTCATTCAAAGGGGATCCAGTATTTGTCTGCCTGGGAAGACATGATCGACAAACCACGATGCTTTGCCAGAGATGGTCTGCACCTGTCACCCCTGGGATTCAGGTTACTGCCTAAAGCTCTTGCCACCCCTATAGCGCCTTTTTTAGGCAAGGTTCAAAGGATAAAACCACCACCGTAACAAATACATGCATGCAAAATCTGAAGGTAATGCTACTCAATGCTAGAAGTCTAAACCTCAAAATGCACTCTCTCGAGGCACTCCTAAAAATGGAGAACATTGATATCTGTGCAGTAACTGAGACCTGGCTCTCAAGGCTCCAGAGAGCACCCCTGCAATACCAGGCTACAATTCTTACCACACTTTTCGGCCACAAAACCAAGACCAAAACACTGAAGGTGGAGGAGGAGTGTCCATATTCACCAAGGATATTCACACCTTCAGGCTAGTTGCCCAACACAATGCATCTGAAATTCTCCAGGTGCAACTAGCTAGGTAAGACTGCAATCCAAATTGTAGCTTGCTACAGATCCCCCACCATGCCCCAAGATTCTCAGTACACCTTTCTAAACATACTGGAAAATATTAATATACAACCAAACACCCTAATACTGGGTGATTTCAACTACCCTGCCATTAATTGGGAAAACTACTCTAGTACCAACTCCTTTTCCCAACGGTTCTTGGAATTCATAAATTCCAATGCCCTGGATCAACTAATCCATTGTCCCACCAGGGGAGCCAGTATCCTAGACCTGGTCATTACCAGCATGGCCGATAGATGCTCCACACCAGTGGTCACCCCCTCATTGGTCAGGTCTGACCATAAGCAAATCACCTTTGACATCCACATCCCACCCCCACCCCCCAGTAAGGAAACCTCCTTAAAAAACTTCTCCAAAGCCAACTTCATGCTACTGAAGTCAAAAGTGACAAACTTCACAACACCCACGCAGACGGGATCTGGAAGTTCTACTGCAGAATCCTACACTAAGGCACTGTACGAGCACATCCACTCATGCATGAATCGTGCCATCCCAGATAGAACCAAGATGCTCTTCTCCAAAAAAAGGAAGCCAATCTGGTGGTCCCCTGCTATAAACAAACTATACAATAGAAGGAAGAAACTTGCAGAAAAGAGGAAAATCCCAGGATGCAAAAAACTCCCTTGCCAGCCTCAGTAAGAAGCTGAGATCCCCTCATAAAATCCTCAAAAGCTAGTTACGAAAATAAAATTGCTAAAGATTCCAAAGACAACCACAAGGCATTCTATAGTTATGTCAAGAATCTAAATGGCAATGCTCAGATCTGCTCTGAGCTACAACAGAATGGCATTAAATATACTGATCCCAAGGATGTTGCCAATATCCTGGCAGATCGATTTAGTGCCAACTTCACCCCCCTCTCACCCCCTAAAGGACCCATCTTAATACCAAAAGATTGCCAAATTCCGATAATCACTGCCACACAGGTAGAAACTGCACTCTCCAAAGCTAAGAATACAGCATCCATGGGACCAGATGACATCCCAGGCTGTGTACTACATGAACTACAAAATGAACTGGCACCTCACCTAAGTGTCATGTTTAATCATAGCCTCACCTCAGGCTTCGTGCCCACTGAGTCGCACACAGCTACAGTTATCCCGCTCCACAAGGGAGGATCCGCCTTGGATCCCGGGAACTACCATCCCATCAGTCTGACAAGCCTGATCTGCAAGGGCATGGAACGCATTATCATGGAACTTATAAAGAAAGACATTGGCAACCTTGAAACAATGGACCTCACCCAGTTTGGGTTTGTGAAGGGCCGATCTTGTCTCCTGAATCTGATTGACTTCTTCGAATCAGTCTCCAGAGCTGTGGACGAGGGTAAGGTGGTCCACACAGCCTATCTGGACCTCGCCAAGGCCTTCGACACCTTCCCCCACTCTGGAATCATAGATACATTTACTAAGCTGGGCATAAATCCCTACGTCACTCGATGGGTTGCCAACTGGCTTACTGACAGAACCCAAACTGTAAAAGTAGCGGACTCCAAATCCAGCTCCAGACAAGTGACAAGTGGAGTACCTCAGGGTTCAGTCCTGGGACCATTCTTGTTTGGCATCTACTTCTCTGAAGTACAGGCCAACACTAAGGGACTCTGGCTAACAAAATTTGCAGATGACTGCAAACTGGGAGCCATTATTGAATCCCCAAATGATGTGGATATTCTACAAAAAGGCCTTACAGAAATAGATGTCTGGTGCCAGAGCCGTGGGCTCAAGCTTAATGCCAAGAAATGTATAGTTATCCCCTTTGGAAAAAAACATGTACCCATGAATTACCACATAGGTGGCAGGACGCTAAACATCGAAAGTGTGATGAGAAATTTAGGGACACAGGTGGACAGTGGTCTCACTTTTGATAACCACATCGCCACAACAGTCAGGAAATCCTATGTGGCACACCTCATCACTAAGGGCTTTTCATCCAGAAAAAAGGAGGTCATTGTCCCACTGTACTCATCCCTCATTAGACCAATTATAGAGTATAATGCCCCATTTGGTATGTACCTCACAAGACAGCTGCAACAGCTGGAAAGGCCATAGAAATACCTCACTAAAAGAATCACAGGCCTAAAGCAGATGCCATATGCTGACCATCTAAAAAACTCCAGCTATACTCTGGGGCATATCGTCTACTCAGAGGCGATCTCTACTTAATATACAAGGCCATGTCAAACCCTGAGCTGTTGGACATGCTCCACTTAAAGAAATCCAAATCCCTCAGAGCCACATGCTCCAGGGATCTAAACCTTGTCATCACAATGAACAAAACATGCTGGAGGGATAGGTTCCTGACCCAGAGACTCCCCATACTCTGGAATAGACTGCCCATACATGTCAAGCAGAGCGCCTCATTGGCCGTCTTCAGTAGGAACCTTGATGATTGGATGGGAGATTCACCCCGGGGATCATGTCAGTCGCCCTGCTAGACAGGGGCCCAGAGAAGTAAATATTGTGGGAAGAAATATCCAGGGAATTGTTATTGCTAGGCTTGCATAGGCCCTAGGGCCGAGCCTAGTACCAACCTATAAACCTATTTCTAACTTGCTGGGTCCTGTCTGTGAGCCAGTTGGCTATCCACCAGGTGATATGAGTTTGTATCTAACCTCTTAAGTTTATCAACAGTGCCCAAGTGGGATATTGTCACATACCTTGGCCAAGTCAAGGTAGACAGTGTGAATGATTTTGCCCTCATCCATTGCTTTGTTGATCTTCTCAAAGAAGTCCACCAGGTTGAGTAGGCATGATTTTCCCTTGACAAAACCAAACTGGGTTGGGTCCAGTGTCTGGAGTTTTACTATATCTTTGTTGATAGTCTCCATGATAATTCTTTCCATGGCTTTACATACAAGACTAGTGAGACTTGTGGGTCTGTAGTTTCCAGGGTCTGCAGATGGTCCACCTTTATGCAGAGGGATGACTGTTGCCTTTCTTCATTTGTGAGGCATAGTAATTTCAGAGGCCCTGATAGATCATTTTTCATGCTATTCAGAAGGTATCCAGGGATATTGTCTGGTCCCACTGATTGCAGTGTTGGTCTTAGAGAGAGCATTAAGGACCTGTAGGGAGAGTTATATTTGATGATATTTCCTGAGGGAAGGTTGAGGAGGAGAGAGAGGGGTAAAGTTGGAGCTGAATTTTAGCCAGGAGGTTTGCTATATCTTCTGGCTCAGTATAGGTGGCTCCATTTACAATGGGCTCTGCACACAACTGTGTATGCCTTTGAGGTTGCGGACATCGCTAAAGAATGCTTTGTGGTTGTCCTTGGCCTGAGAGGCTAAATCTACCTCAGATTTGGCTTTGGTAGACTTTATTTGTCCTCTGAGTTGTCTAAGTTTGATGAGAGTGCTTTTATTTTGCTGGGTGCTGCACCTCTTTATTTTTGCCATGATTTTCTTCCTTCTGTCATACAGCCTATTGATTTTGTGATTCCAACAGGGTGGCTTGTTTTTTGAGTTAGTTCTGTACTTCTTCCTGGTGGGTACAGCTGCCTCCTTGCAGCTATTAACATGCTTGTACAGGGTTTCTGTTAACAGTTTTGCATAGGCAGCAGTGTTCTCAGGGTTTATGGAGGCTTCAGATTTTGCCAGGTTATCACTTAATAGCAGGAGGTTAGCCTTAGAGTAGTTACTGAATATTCCAGGTTTAGCTGGAGGTCCAAGTTTTATTTTTACTTCAAAAGAGACCGTTTTGTGGTCTGACCTTACTAAGGAAAACATTACTGTAGGGGGGTATGCAGCACTTTCCCATGTTAGTGAGGACCAGATCCGGTGTGGCTGCTCCATTGCTTGGTGTATTGACTATCTGGTTCAGGGAGTTTGTGTTTACAAAATCCAGGAATCTTTGTTCGTGTACGTTTGGTGTCATATAGGATTCCCAGTTAATAGTGGGCTAATTAAAGTCGCCCATTTTATAGTTCTTGTAAAAAGAATAATATCTTAGTTTATCAGGTCAGTTATGACCAATTCCCTGACCTTATAGGTAATGCTTATCAGTCTAATAAGTCTAGTTTCTGGGATGTGTAGTGCCACCACCTTGTGATGTGACATTACTTTTTGGCAGGTCACAGTCTGTGGCTAAGCTCAGGTTGAATAGTTGCAGGAACAAAGCCACCAGTGCATGTCTAGTGCTGTTAAGCAAGTATCCAAGGTATATTATTAGGTCTCATGGAGGTTGTATTTTTTGTTTTGGAGGCTACCTTTAGTAAGTGCTCTTTTGTAATTTTTGGATGGTTGAGATCCTTTTGAAAATGTGAATTTTGTATAGTTGACTTGTGAATGAAATTTGCACTGAATCTGGTAGCTGACATATTTACAATCTCTACTAGATGCAAGTAGGTGGTGTCATTTTGAATAAGTTTGGAGTAATGTTGGTTGGTCCTTCTTTGCTTACATCAAGAAATTAAGAATTTGTAAATATTCTTAGCTTCCAATGCTAGTTTGTGTACGGGATGCCTTTGTTTTCCTGATGGTGTTTTTCAGTACCATTGATATTTTTTTTATGTTGACCTTGACTTTTTGGCTCTAAATTTTGCTGTATATTCTAAGAAGCTTTTTTTCTTTTATTGTATTGCTTTATGCATGTGGCTCAGCAGGCTAGTTTGAGCAGGAGCTTCCCATTTTGTTTAGTTCTGGTAGGGACTGTCAGGTTAGATGAGTGTAGACCATGTCAACATTTTTAATGGGGGGGGGTTCCCGTTACGCTTTCATTTTGAGACTTCGTCGTATAACTGTAGGGAGGTTAGTATATATGAATTCTTCAATATTTACATCTGAAAGTTTAGGGATTTTGAAGGAGAAAGTTACCAGTTTGTGGTCATACCAATGAGAGAGAGCACATAGATGCTATGCTTGCAAGTGCCAGGTGAGAAGCAATTTTATCTAGTGGGGTCTTTGTTTGGTCCAGGGAGGTCTTGTTTATGAAATCAAGAAGCTTTGGGACATAACTATAGGTATCCCACTTTATTAACAGATACCCAACTTCTCCTGAAATGAAGTTCCTATGTTTATGAAGTTCATCCAGTATATTTAAAAATTGAACATGGTTTTAATGGGGCATCAAGGGGGTCCTGTAACATGTTATGATCAAATAGTGGGTTTTATTAGTATGATTTGTGTTTTAATACGTTCATATTGTCGTTCTCTAAGAATCCAGGTCAAGGTAAGTGGATACTCCACTGCAGTTTCCTTTGTGTGCAAAATCCTGGTATAGAGGGAGTGCATCTGATGTTATCTATGTAATTATTCCTCACTTCTGGGTCGCAGGAGCCCAGCCGACAACTTTTCAGACGGATCCTAGGCTCGAGCTTCTCCTGCCCTCTAACCCCCTCAGTTCTCATTTGCCACTTCAGCGCTACAGAAGTGATTCCTCTGGCTCAAACCTTTTTGTGGAATAAGTGCTCATTTTCATCTTCATTTTTGTCTTTGTAGTTTTTAGTCTTACTTGCAGGATCCTTTAGAGTTATAGTCTTAGTTTTTTGTACCCTCTAAGCCTCCCCTTCCTTACCACTGTTTTCTTACTGTCAACCATTTTGGCGCCAATTTTTCCATTTTAAGAATATCTGTTTCAACATAGGCTTAGTGTATTTTCTTGTTCTGACCTTTGAATTACGCAACTGTATTAGTTGGCTTTTGCTGGTTTTTGACTTGGTTTGGCCCTGGTTAACATTCTGGTTTGAATTTCTGGCTTTGGTGTTTGGTCTGTTATGCTTCCCCATGTCTGACAAACCAGCAGGGTTTAAGAGATGCTCTTTATGTGTTCGGAAGATGCCCCTTTCCAACTCGCACAAGGAGTGCCTCTATTGTTTGGGCGACGACCACCTGGAAGTTGAATGCGGCATTTGTGTAGTCTTCAACCCCAAGGCTTTGGTAAAGCGCCACAATAAGTTACTTTTAAGAGGGAATTGCTCAGGGGGGTTTGTTGGTCAAGTTGGGTCCCTCTGACCACAAGAGGAAGGCACGCTCTGTCCCTGGGGCCTCTTCTTCTAAGAAGCCTAGGCTGTCGTATCCTAGCTCCTCAGAGCTGGCTCCAGCCTCAGTGCTGTTGTATCCGAGATCCAGTGATTCTACTCCCAGATCCAAGACCTCCAGTTTGAGTCCTTTGGATCCAATGTCCCGGGAGTCTACGCCTAGATCAGATCCAAGGCCTCAGGATCCAACCAAGGCTAGACCTGTCACGGATCTGACCTGCTCAGATCCTAGGAGTTTGAGTTCTAAGCACTTGGATCCTCCATTGTCCTTGAATCCAAAGCGGACAGATCCTTGGACCCATGTCAGATCCCATCTTGTTTGGGATTCTCCATCAGGTTCTGGCTCTGAGCAGTATTTTATAGCTTCCAGGCACAGAAGCCATTCTTCAGATAGGTATAGGAGGTCCTTGGGGTCTAGACACACATCTCCAGATAGGTCATCAGCCTCTTCGTAGATCCTCCAGGAGCTTGCTCCCCTCTGACATGAGACAGTACGATGAGGTCGTTCCTCAAGGCTCAGATAGAGTTGGGGCTTCTTACATCCCCTGGCCATCCAGCCAGGGGTTCTTCCCCTGCCCCTACACTTCAAGCTCCAAATTCCACCCTGGTGATTTCAGACTCCCAGGACCTAGGGCACAGTGAGAAGGCGATGGGGGACTCCTAAAGCCCAGTTTGTCTCTCCCCTCTCTGAGTCCCTGACTGACTCTGCTCCCCCCCCCCCCCTCAAAGCAGACTTGGTCCCAGACCTGAACAGTCACTCTGGAGTCCTTGGGAGAGGGTTCAGGTCCAGCTTTCCTGGACTGTTCTCTGTCCCTCTGTGCTTCAGCTTTCGACAATTCGGGTCCAGAATTATCTGGGGGTCTTGAGGTGGTGGCAGGCTCTGCTTCCTCTTCTCAGGTGGTCTTGCCCTCTGGGAATGGGAGGGAGCATTGTCCAGCCCTTCGGCCTTCCAGGTAGTAGAGAGGACCTTCACTGCTGGAGCTGCCTTCCCTGCTCTCCAGGGTCCACCCAGCCCCCCTCATCTCTGAGAGCTGAGCCTTCTTATCTTGCTCCAGGTCAACCCTCCCGGACCAGCCTTCAAGGGGGCGTTACCCCACTTGGGGGTTACCCACTCTTCCGAGTCCTCCCCTGAGCCCCCCCTCAAAGGATGTGCCCCTGAAGAGAATGTGTAAGAGGAGGCATCTAGACTTCCCAATGGAGTCTCTTACCAAGGATATTGTCCTCTGCCCGAAGATGTCGCCTTTGGAGACATCCTAGTGATCCTCAAATTGAAGGGCAGATGGTCCCCCAAAACCCCATCCTCCGAGGAGTCCATGTTCCTGAAGGCATTTGGGATGGGACCATTTACCTTCTGGCTTTCCCCTTGCTGACGAACTGATAGACCTTATTGCCAGCTGGGTGTGGAAGAAGCCTGATACTATGGAGCCAGTGCCCAAACAAGTGGACAAATTCCCAAGTCCAAATAAAATACCTCCAAACTCCACAATCCACATACTAAATCCAAAAGAAACTCTTCACACCAGCAGGTTGGAACCGATAGCAGCTTTATTCACATAAAATCACACTGGTTTAGCGCTTTCTTCCCTACTGAAGGGATGACTTCAGAACTCGGTTCTGAGATTCCAGGTGTTTATTTTGACAGTTGACTCCTCACAAAGCATTGACTGGTTGTAGCCACTCAGTTTACCTGTTTGATCAGTTAGGAATTACTGTGACTCTAGCCAAGTCGAATCTGATTCTGACCCAAAACTTGGAGTTTATTGGTGTCTAGCTAGCCACTGTGTCTGAGATTGCAGCGTTACCTCCCAGGCATGTACAACTGCTCAAATCCCAAGTTTCCTGGCACCTAGATCTGTGTCGTCCTCAGGTCAGTGTCATTCTCAAGGCTTTGGGGTCCATGGTGGTGGCAATATATCCAGTGCCATTAGCCAGGGTCTGTATTGGACCGTAGCGGTCCAGTGGTCAGAGATTCTCTGTCTCATCCAATGACAGATTCCATCCTACTCACTCCGGTGTACAGGCATCATCCTCTTTGGTGGATTCAGTCTCCTGATCTCCTCGTGGGCAGTTTCTCCTCTTCCCCCAGGTGCCACGGTGACCATGGATGCTTCCCTGCAGGAAGGGCATTGACAGGGATAGATGGTCCAAGATACGTGGTCCCCTGCAGACACCAAGCTGCACATAAACGTACTGACTATGAGAGCAGTTCTTCTCACGTTACAAGCCTTTCAGAACTACGTTCCTATGGGTACCATTGCAGTGCACATGGACAAACGTGGTTATGTGGTACATCAACAAGCAAGGGGGCACACGTTCTTATCAGCTTCGTCACAAGACCATGAGGGTGTGGGAATGGGCGATTTCTCCTTGCAACGCACATTCCCAGGGAGACCAACGTTCGAGCACACAAGCTCAGCAGAGCTTTCTTAAGTCCCCACAAGTGGTCCCTGAATCCCTCAGTGGTGAGAGAGATCGTTCTTCACTGGGGTCAGCTGAGCTGTGATCTGTTTGCTTCCCCTCTCAATCACAAATACAGCAAGTACTTCGCCCTGATCTCCCAGCTGGGGAGTCCCCCTGGGATGCTCCAGTTCACGGTTGGTCCCCAGGTCTCCTTTATGGTTGCCGACCTATACCTGTCATTCCCAGGGTGTTTCAGAAAGCTAACCAAATTTCTTTTATAATACACAGATGAGTGTGTTCTAAATGCAGGAGGACCTCAAGGTCAGTCTAGATTATTTATTTAGACTCCTAGCATTGAGCACTGCTTCCTTGATATTGTTCAACTATTGATTTTTAAGGTTGGGAGATCCATTAGCTGGATTATACCTAAATAAGGCACTATGGGGGCAACAGGGGCTTTATTAGCTGGTATGTGGGAGTCTTAGAATAAGAGGAGCTAGTCTTCAGGAGAGCAAGTCCTACAGAATATTATATTCATAAAGTAGCAGAAAGAATTCTAAGATTCAAGCCAACATGAGAATGGAGAAAGGAAAGTCTGCTGATAGTGATGACTGCAATTAGGGGTACATAGAACAGGCAAGAGGGGGCTGGAATTTGCTGGAAAAACTGGCGAAGGAACCCAAGGTATCAGGAGCAAATAACTAGACAAGGAAAGATAATAGAATGGGTAGAGGCCAAGAAGACATTTGAATTGCAGACTAGAGACTGCCTTCCTTATGAAGGATTGGTATCGGAATATAGGCAGAGGGGTAGAGAAGGAAATCTTAAGTGAAAGACCTGCTGTGGTAGAGATTTTAGTTGTCTAGAATAGAAGCTGCTGTTAAAGGGTTAATTAGTAGGGCATATAAAATATTGCATGTTAACTATAGGAATCAATCAGAGGAGGTTAGAAAACATTGGGAAGAGCGGTAGATAAGCAGTTCACAAGGAAACAATGGGAAGACATGTATATAATTCCCAAATATGCAACAAAGTTTAAAATTTAGTATTGTTTGCTCTGGAATATTTGCATTGATATTTTTACACACCAAGCAGACTCCCAACATTTGCCATCCAGCAGAGGAAACATTCTTTGAAGTGTGATTGAGAAGAAAGAGGTAGCTGGAAATGTATTATGTTAAGTTGTGTATCTCGCCTTTGTTCTTGCTGGTTGGGATCGGAGCCGATCCTCGGCTCCGACTCGGCCATCTTCTATAGCTCAAGAGCTGTTTACTGGCTCTAGACTACCCCTTATCCCATGATGCCTAGTGCTAGCTACCCAGATCTCATTTGCTGCTTCAGCTGCGAGGTGTTGTTTTTCTGGCTCAGGTTTGTATTGACTTTATTATAGAACTTTTTTTTGTGAAATAATCTTTTTTCTTAGTGGGTATTATTAACTTTTAGTTTTATACTTGTGGTAGTTAAGTGTATTTTTTGTAGTCCTCCCATCCCTCTTAGAACTCGTTTTAATTAGAGAGTTCTTCCCCTCCCCCTCCTTATCCTTTTCTTGTCAGGTCAGCCATTTAGGTTAGAGGATTTCCTTGTACCTTCTTGTTAGGCCAGCCCTTTGAGTTAGAGGCTTCCTAAAAAAAAAAAAAAAAAAAAAAAAAACTTTAGTCTGTATTATACTGTACTGTCTGTGTTTTTCTGTAGACTGTATATTGTTGGTTGTCTTTTTGGTTTCAGGATGTCTAAAGCATCTAAGGTGTGTGGGTTCAAGAAGTGTGACTCATGCTGTCAGAAAATGTCTCTGACAGATGGGCACACTTCTTGCGTCTATTGCTTAGGTGCTGTGCACCTGCAGGACTCTTGTTCTATCTGCCATGCATTTAGTCCAAGAATTCTGCAGGAGCGTAAGAATAAGCTTATTCTTAGGGGTCTTTTAAAGCCCCAGGATTCATTGGCCAAGACTCAACCTATGAAATCCCCAAAATCATCCAAATCGTTGGCTCCAAGTGTGGATCTGTCTTTGGTTCAGACTCTACCTGCTACTTTGGTTCCGGCTGGAACCGATAAGACTGTCTCCCCGTCGGCTCCATCAGAAACTTTGGAGCCACAAGAGGCTGAGGTCACCCTCTCTGGAATCGATTCATTCGGCTCCTTGGTCTCCCCTGCTTCAGAGCGAGTGCAGTAACAGATCCTCTCACTCCTCTCGATCCTCTAGGCTCTCGGATCACGACATGGAGAGAGTGGTCAGTAGGTTGCTTAAGTTGTAGGCACTTGCTAAGATGTTGTCCAGCCCTCCTCATAGGTGTCTGCTCTGTCCAGTTCTATCTATGTTCCTCCTTCGACTCCATTGAGCTCGGAGACGGAGTTCGTTGGGGTTTGAGTAGTGGAACCATTGGCTTCGATAACTCTCTCCTTCGGTTCCATCATCGGCTCCGATTCCCTCGATGGTATCATCCGTCGAGGGATCTGGGCGCCGGGGCTCCCTCGTCGGCTCCGAGGGGGTGAGTGGCAGCGGACCCTTGTCCGAAACCGTTCTCCCTCTCGGAGCTTCAGCGCAGGTGAGCTCGGCTCCTACATCAGCCTCGGAGCCATCTCCCTCGGTTTTGGAGAAGGATTCAGATTTCCTTGGAACTGGAGCCTTCTCTGCATCGTGGCAGGGATGCCTTCGATGTCATGAGGAGTGTGCTGGTCACTGAGTCAGCTCCACTATCGACCCCATTGGCTCCGTCCCTTGTAATGCCTGTGCCAACCTCTGCTCCTCCTCCAGACCCCAAGTGTGGGAAACCGGCACTCCATGGCACCCCAGTGGGTGTTTCCTCTTCTTCCGAGGCCTCCCCTGATCATTCAGAGGAGCCCCCTTGTAAGAAGAAGTGCAAGAGGAAGCACATTGACTCCCCTGAGTCTGTCACTTCTGATACAGACTTAGATGACTCGGAATGGTCCCCGTGATCCCCCTCTGAAGATGTTTCCTTTTTGGACATCCTCAAAATGCTTAAGCAGAGGGGGAACTGGAATCTCCTAGCCCCTACCAAGGATGAGTCTGTATTCCTAGATGCGTTCGGTTCCCGACCTTCCACCTCCTGGGTTTCTCCTCCTTTTCGATCCACTTATGTCAGTGGTGGCTCGAAAGGCTTGGTCAGCCCTGGATACCGTGGAACCAACCCCAAGGAGACCTGGAAAGTTTATCACTGCACCCCATGATAAGCAGTTCCTTACCAAAGGTGTTCCAGTGGATGCCATGGTGGTAGCATCAGCCACAAAAAAGGAGTTAGTGGAAACTTCTTCGTCTGTCCATCGTCCTAACAAGGAGTCTAGGGCTATGGACAGATATGGGAAGTGAATGTTTGCTTCAGCGACCTTTTCTATGAGGTCACTGAACTACTTATGCCATTTCACCCGGCTTCAGAGGGATCTCCTTAAAGAGCTCGGAGATACCCTTCAAGATCCATCAGCTGAGGGGGCTCAAGCTAAAGTGGCTTTCCAGCTGGCGACCCTTAATTCTGTAGTCAACTCCTCCATGAGGCTCATTTCCTATGCAGCCAGTGGTGCGAGTAGAGCTGCAGGTACGGGTGTGGCCCTGAGGGGAGACGCCTGGATGCAGCTGTGTAATTTTGCGGAACCCTTTAGAGCGTCATTCACCAACACCCCCTTTGATGGTTCCTTTCTTTTTGGACCACAAGTGAAAGACACTTTGACTAGGTATGAGCAAGAAGGCAAGACTCTCTCTGCTGTGGGAGTCCATTTTTCCACTCCTTCCAGACCATACCCCAAGGGTCAGAAGAGTGGTAAAATGTGGTTCCGAAAATCCCAGGGAGCCTCGCCTGACACACGTAGCGATTTTTCCTCTAGGGGCAGAGGGGGAAATAACAGACGCCGCCCTCGTGGCAGAGGGGGTCCGCAGAACCAGGGCAACAGAGACTCTTTCTCTGAGAAGCCCTTTCAACATCCCTGAAGGGTTGTCCGACTGCCCGCCTATGGAGGCAGTCGGAGGAAAAATTTCTCTGTACCCAAAAGCCTGGCAAAATTTAACGCAAGACAAATGGGTACGGTCAATTATATCCAGAGGTTACAAAATTCCCTTCTCTCAGCCCCCTTTACCTTCAAGCAAATCCCTTCCAGATGTTCCACCCAATCTGAGGGACCAAGCAGTCATAGAAGTTTCAAAACTGCCAAAAAAAGAGTCATCCAGGAAGTCCCGGCAGACCAACACGGATCTGGAACTTACTCAAGGTTCTTTTTGATACCAAAAAAGACAGGGAACTGGCGACCAATTCTGGATCTCAGCAGACTGGCATTCCAGGAGATTCTTTCGCTTCTGGCTGGGAGCCAGTCATTACCAGTTAAGAGCTCTGCCCTTTGGTCTCACCACAGCCCCTGGGGTGTTCAAGTGTATGGCAGTAGTCATGGCTCACCTGAGACGTTGAGGATTCCAGGTGTTTCCGTATCTAGATGATTGACTCCTCACTGCTTCTACCAGGCATCAACTTCTCCAAGCCAGGGACTACACAGTCACAATCTGCTCCCAGCTAGGCATCACAATAAACTTTGAAAAATCTGCCTTTTTGCCCTGTAAATCTATCAACTATATAGGAGCAGACAGACACAAGGAGCATGTCCGCAAGTCTGCCGCCAGACAGGGTGTCTACAATTTGCCAGCAAGTTCAAATTCTAATGCAGAGCAAAAAAGATCCAAGTCAGGTTCGTCCTTCAAACTCTGGGTTTCATGGCAGTGGCAATTCTCCTAATATCTCTGGCCCGCTTTCACATGAGAATCCTTCAGTGGCTTCTGTTTACACAATGGTCTTTTCAACAGCTGCCCATGTCTCACATGATCACAGAAGCATGCAAAAGGCACCTTTCCTGGTGGATGGTCTCCCCACTAGTGTCTCAGGGCAGACCCTTCATTCAGCCCCCTCCAGTTGTCACAGTGACCACAGACGCCTCCCTGATAGGGGTTGGGGGGGGCATTATCAGGGCAGGACAGTCCAAGGCACTTGGCAGCCTCATGAGTACCATCTGCATATAAACGTCCTCGAAATGAGAGCTGTGCTCCTAGCGTTGCAAGCTCTTCAGGACTCTCTCCCTTCTGGGACGATTGCAATTCAAATGGACAACATGTCAGTGGTGTGGTGCATCAACAAGCAGGGCAGAACCAGGTCCTATCCCCTATGTTGAGAAACAATCAGACTCTGGCAGTGGTCGATTTCCACCCAACGATTTCTGATTGCAACGCACATCCCTGGGAGGTCCAACATCATAGCGGACAGGCTCAGCAGAGTTATTCTCATGCCTCTCACGAGTGGTCTCTGAATCAGGTAGTTGCAGATCTGATCTTCCGCAAATGGGGGACAGCCTTGCTGCGATCTTTTTGCCACCCCCTTCAACAGCAAATGCAGCAACTACTTCTCCATTCTTCAGCTTCCAGGTCACTCTCGCAGAGACGCTCTAGTCCACGATTGGCCTCAGGGACTACTTTATGCCTTCCCTCTGTTTCACCTGTTACTGAAGCTCATACAGAAAGCTATATCGTTGGGTTGCAAAATGATCCTCATTGCCCCCTACTGGCCTCGACAGATATGGTTTCCATTCCTGCATCATTACCTCCTCGAGCAGCCCTGGACTCTGAATCCCATTCCAGACCTACTGATTCAATCAGGCGGGTTGCATCAATCCCTTCAGACACTCCAGCTCACAGCTTGGTTGCTCCAATTCCAACCCTAGCCAGGCTTCCCAGCATTTCCCCGGTCGTGCGTGAGATTATTGTGTTCTCTCACAAGTCCACGACTAGAAAAACTTATGCTAGTAAATGGAAATGTTTTTCTTGTTGGGCAGAGGCTAAGAACATAGATCCCTTTTCAGCCCCAGTCCACGAAATTTTGGAGTTCCTAGCACAACTCTTTCATTCTGGGTCCGCTTCTTCTACAGTCAGGGTTCAATTGGTGGCCATTTCTAACTTTCATGTTGGGTTGTCTAATTCAAACATTATGTCTCATAAGCTCTGTAAAGCCTTTCTAAGAGGGACTTCTCTCCTTAGACCTCCGGTGAGAGATCCCCCTCCTCCTTGGGACCTTAATTTGGTACTAACCTCTCTAATTATGCCCCCCTTTGAACCTGCAGCATCCTGCTCAGTTAAATTCCTATCTTGGAAAACACTCTTTCTGGTGGCTATTACATCAGCCAGACGCGTGTCTGAACTTCAGGCACTATGTGTTCGTCCTCCATACTTGTTGTTTCATAAGGATAGGGTTGCTCTGAGGACTAATCCATCTTTCCTTCCGAAAGTATGCTCGGAAAATAATTTAAACCAATCTATAGACCTTCCTGTATTTTTCCCTAACCACACCAGCAAGGCAGAATACAAATTACACCAATTGGACGTTCATAGACGATTGCGTTTTTACTCGCATAGGACCAAGGATACAAGGAAGTTGGACCAACTATTCCTTTCCTATGCTCTAGGCAAACAAGGTCTCTCAGTTTCCAAAGTGACCTTATCCAGGTGGTTGTCTCACATTATTACCTTCATTTATCAATTGAGAAACAAAGACTTGCCTATCAAACCGAAAGGTCATTCTACTAGGGCTTTGGCCACCTCTGTAGCCTTCCAGTCTAGGTTGCCCATGTATTCTATTTGTGCAGCTGCCACATGGACAAATCCTCATACTTTTATTTCTCATTACAAACTAGATATGGTCTCTAGGAGCATTTGGTTTCACTGTTCTGAAGAGTCTGTTCCAATGAGCCGCCCAGGATTGTAGGTGCTAGGGAGGCTGTCCCAACCAGCAAGAATGAAGGCAAGATAGACAACTTAACAAAGAAGTTATGTACCTACCATAACGTTCCATGTTAGTTGTCTTCATCTCGCCTTCTTCTTGCGTTCCACCCTCCATCCCCCTGTCCTATTGGATCGAGTGGAGTTTTGGTTTCACTGGCTGAGTATTCTCTGGTTTGTTCCTCTACTGACTTAAGAGAGTATGATAGTATGTTCAACCTGTTTTTGGAAAGGTTGTTTCTCTGGTTAAGTCTGGGGTTAGCTATTACAAATGAGATCTGGGTAGCTAGCACTAGGCATCATGGGATAAGGGGGTAGCCTTGAGCCAGTAAACAGCTCTCGAGCTATAGAAGATGTCCGAGTCGGAGCCGAGGATCGGATCCGATCCCAACCAGCAAGAAGAAGACGAGATGAAGACAACTAACATGGAACGTTATGGTAGGTACATAACTTCTTTTTTTGGGAGTGCAATGAGTTGGCAGACTTTAAAAATTTCCTACAGAGTACTCAGTCAGAAATATTGGGAGAGCAAATGGGTATAACCATGATTGATTTTCTGAGCCTGGGATACAGGTTCTGAATTGCCTAGATAAAGTAAGGCGTTGTTAAATTTAATTCTGGTGGCTGCCAAAATAAAGCAATTACTAGAAAATGGAAATCAAAGTCTAAGCCCATTTAATCAGAGCTACCCTTTGTTTGGCAATTGCACCAGAGTGACTGAGTGTTTCTTCTTATTTCCAAAGCCATCCACCGTGGAGGGAACTGACTAAGTATTATTTAGGTTTTATTTGCACTTCACAGACTGTTTTTTCACGGCACTTCTGCACTTGTTTAACCTAAGAACTGTACTGTTACTGTAAGGTCCTAGCTACATTGTATCTGCTAGATTAAGGTCTGCTGAATCTAGAATGTGTGGTTTATTACACTTATACCAGCCATCTTACATTAAGAGGGCTTTTTTCTGCACTCTTGTGGCAGAAGTGTGCAAATCTAGGCCTGTCTGAGTTGGGGATTGCTGGAGGAAGGCTCAGTGTGTGCATTCCTGATTAGTAGATAGCTTTATACTCCTTTATTACTGCTTGTATTTAAACCTTGCTTTTGCACGGTGCTGTTATTTGTGCAGTGGCAGTTGGCAGTGCCCTGTATAGGTAAACACCTTGAAGATAACTTTTTCCTTAAACAACTGTCAATGCAACCATTCCCGGCCCTCTGCTGCTCTAGGAGCAATTCAGTTGTGTGCTGAGCAGTGTTACTTGATTAGTTGAACTTAGACTATGCAAAGTATAGCCCCCACTCATACTCTGCAGGCTACCAGTACAGTACAGTCAAATTAACCCATTCCTTTCCCTAATAAAACTCACATTAGCAACCTTCTATCATGGATGGGCAGTATCCCAATTGTCTCTCTGGCCAGCCTTATGGACATGGACATGGACATCCTGAGACAATGTAGCAATTGTGTCATATATATTAACAACCACCTACTCCTAAAACAAACTTGTATTATATGTGAGAGATGTACTTAACACTATGAAATTGGAGACAAGACTTTCACATAGAGACAACTTGAATGCCAAATAGGTTGTCAGTGCACACACATCACATTCCACATTAAATAAGGACTTGACACACGAACCCACATATGCAGAGGTATTCAACTAATAACTTACCAAAAGGCCAGAGACCTCCCAAACGCTGCCCTCAGAAACCACAGATAGACGCAACGAAGCAAACAATATGCACAACACACAATAATACACACCAGTGTCTCAGGCAGTTATGCCTAGCCTTGAGCAGCACTCTACCTTCACCCAGGATAATGCCTTAGTGCAAACAAAAAATATTGATTTTATCATTTGGCTTAACTTCTGGTATCACTCCAAGAGGATCCAGTATCTGTCAGCCTGAGAGGACATGGTCGATAGACCACGCTGTTTTGTCAGAGATGGTCTGAATCTGTCTCTTCTAGCCTTTTAGATACTGGCAAAAGCATTAGCCTCCCCTATTGTTCCTTTTTTAGGCAGTGTCAAGGTAACCAAGCTCCCAGCATAATAGTCTTCTCTTGATAAACGCAAGGTACTGCTGCTTAATGCTAGAGACTTATAGGAGTCTTAACAAGAAACTGCACACCCTAGAAGCATTCTTTACCTTGCAAGATGCTGACCTCAGTGCAGTCACTGACCTATGGTTCAAAGCCATAGAAAGCACTCCAGCCTTGCAGGGCTACACCACCTTCCATACATTCAAACCACAAACTGAGCAGAAAAGAACCAAAGGAGGAGGGTGTATCCATCTTTATAAAGGATAATTTTATCTCTAGACAATATGACTCTCTTGAGCTACTCCATGTCCAATCAGCCATAGGCAAAATCCCCTTTCACATCACCATCTGTAGGTCCCCCACCATGAACCTGGATAAGCATACCATGTAAATGGGTTTACTGAAGTCACTTACCATGCAGCCAAACACCTTACTCATTGGTGACTTTAACTATCCTGCCATTGACTGGGAAACATACAAGACCACAAATATGCAGGCTCAGAGGTTCTTGGATTTTTTCAGTGCAAATGCTCTGGAACACCTGGGCAGCACATCCACAAGGGGCTGTAATATCCTAGACATAGTACTAACATGAGGGAGGAAGTACAGTTGTGTACACTTACCATAAATGTAGATGTTAGAGTGTATTCACTGTTGCAGTCATTACAATTGGGTTATCCTGCTGGCAGGCTACCCTCAGTCAGCCTGAATTCCAAAGTCTAGGTCAGGCATCGGTTGCCGTCGCCTCTTCCCTGACGTCAGTGCTCCAGGGGTATAAAAGATGCAACCAACGCCATTTTCTTCAGTTTTTCTTGCCTCAGATGTCAGGTGCCCCCAAAAGGGTAGGCTAAAAATATGTCAATAAAACATGCATGCACCAAAATATATATTTTGCCTTCATCTACAAGCAAATACACCACATAGGTTGTATGGAATAGAGAAGTACAGATAAGTTCCAGCAAAGAAAAGGGGGATGGTGGGTGGGTAACCTGGACTGCAACGGTGAATACACTCTAACATCTACATTTATGGTAAGTGTACACAACTGTACTATGTTCTTCATGTTTCACTGTTGCAGTCATTACAGTTGGGTTGAATCCCAAAGCTAAGGTTGGGGGGCTGGAGCTAAATAGCATTAGGAGTGGCTAGTAGGCCCTGCAGAACTGCAGTGGCAAAGCCTGCCCTGGATTTAGAGTAGAGCGCTAAGTGCAAGTGCTTTGTGAAGGTGTGCACTGAACTCCAAGTGGTAGCCTCTAAAATATCTTTGGTTGGTACTCCCCTGAGAAAGGCTGCTGAAGTGGCTGCTGCTCTGGTCGAATATGGCCTAATGCCCATAAGTACTGGCTTGCCATGTTGTGAATAGCAGAAATGAATGCAGTGGCCTATCCATTTTGAAATAGTCTGCTTTGAGATAGCTTTTCCTTGTGATCCTGCAGCATATGCCACTAGTAATTGCTCTGTCTTTCTGAAAGCTTTGGTTCTGTTCAAATTGAAGCATAGCTGTCTGTGTATATCCAAAGAATGCAGAATTCTCTCCCCCTTATTCTGTAGGCTTGGATAAAAGGTAGGCAGATGAGTAGTTTGGTTAAGGGCCACACTGGACACTACCTGAGGCATAAATGTCGGGTTTGTCCTCAGAGAAACCCTGTCTGGATAAAAATGATAAAATGTTCCATAGTCATGAGTGCCTGTAGCTCTGAGACTCGTCTTGCAGAAGTTATTGCTAGGAGCAGAGCTGTTTTCCAAGATAAAAACTTTATATCAGCTGTAGCGGCTGGCTCGAAAGGAGGCAGAGTGAGTTTTTCCAAGACATAATTAAGGTCCCATGCAGGTATTGGTGATCTCCTTGGAGGCCTTAAATTTCTGGCCCCTCTGAGGTACTGCCTTAATAAAGGATGAGAAAAGATTGGCGGCTCTGTATTGTAATGAGCCAAAATGGCAGAGGCATGAATTTTTATAGATGAAAAAGATAGGCCTTTGTCCAGCATCTCAGTCAAGTATTGCAAAATCTGAGGAATGTTTGGTACAGCTATGTCAATTCCTAGTGCCTGGTTCCAAGCACAGAATCTCTTCCATTTTCCAGCATAGGATTTTCTAGTACTAGGCCTCCTGGCCTCCAAAATTACATCCATCACCGCTTTAGTGAGAGGTGTGTTTTGTATGACTACATTATCCGCCATGCTGCCAGATTTAAGGTCTTGAGTTGGCTGTGCAGGATCTGATTGTTCTGCTGAGACAGTAGATGAGGCACTTGAGGTAAGGTCCAGGCTGGGCATTGAGACAAGTTCCTTAGGATTGGATACCAGTACTGGCATGACCAGTCTGGGGCAATCAGAATCATTTTTGGCTTCTCCTGTCTGATCTTTAGGAGTACATTGGGGAGGAGAGGCAGAGGAGGAAAGGCATATACTGTTAAGTTTTTCCAGCTGAAAGATGGGGCATCCACTTTCCATGCTTATCTGTGATAAGTCCTTCTGAAAAATCTCTTTAGTTGGCAGTTGTGAGGTGAGGCAAATAGATCTATGTCTGGGCATCCCCATTTCCTTGTCAACATGCTGAAGACTTGTGGATCCAATTTCCACTCGTGGGGATCCATGAGGTTTTTGCTTAGTTCGTCTGCCAGAGTATTTATCTTTCCTGGCAGGAATTGTGCCTGCAGATGTACTTGGTAAGTCAATGCTGTCTCCCACAAAGTCATGGCTAGTCTGCAAAGGGGGTAAGAATGAGTGCCTCCCTGCTTGTTTATGTACCACATGACCATGGTATTGTCTGTCGTTATCAGTAGTTGTCCCGGATGAAATAGGTCCTTGAAGGCTGTCAGGACATTTTGAACAGCTAGCATCTCTTTTTGATTGGTATGTAGATGCATTTGGTTTGCGGACCATGTGGGCTCCCCAGGCATAATCCGATGCATCTGTTGTTAATGTCTGTGTGGCTGGGGGTAGAGTGAATGGCTGTCCCTTGTTCTGGTGACAGGCCTTCATCCACTATCGAAACTCCTGTTGCAGGCAGGGAATGAGAGTAACTATTGTTTCCAGGCTGTGGCAATGTTGAGTCCAAACACTTTTTAGGTACCATTGAAGTTTCCTCATAATGCAGTCATGCATATGGAATTAGTAGAATGCAGGATGCCATGAAGCCCAAAGCCTGCAGAATTTTTCTTGCAGATAACTGGACCTTTGTTGCCAACAGTTTGAAAAAAGTAGTCAGTTGTCTTTGGCGTGAGATGAGCCATCTGGGCAGTTGTATTTAAGCTTGCACCCAGGAATATTATCTCTTGAGAGGGTACTAGTTTTGATTTCTGTTCGTTGACTGTGTACCCTAGGCATGGTAGTAATCTCTTTACAAACACCAGATGCTGTAGCAAAATGTCCTTGTCCTCTGCTTGAATGAGGCAGTCGTCCAAGTAAGGATATATTTGTATTCCTCTTTGTCTGCAGTATACAATTACTGGTGCCAGGCAGTTTGTGAAGACCCTGGGTGCAGTAGATAAGCCAAAGGGCAGTGCAGAGAATTGGTAGCTGAGGTATCTTCTGTATGTTTGTCTGGTTGGAACATGCAGGTATGCCTCTTTCTAAAGTCACAAGCCAAGCCTTCTTGCCCAACATGGGCAGAAGCTGCTGTAGAGTCAACATTTTGAATTTTGGAATATCCAGATGTGTTTAGAATAGACAGGTCCAGTATTGGTCTCCAGGCTTTGTCCTTTCTGGGTACCAAGAACAGCCTTGAATAGAATCCTTGTCCCTGCTCATGCTCTGGTACTTGTTGAATGGCCCTCATGTCCATGAGGGATGAAACTTGTTTTTGTGCCTCTGCCCATTGATTGCGTGGCAGGTCTGGCATACCGTTTGGCCTTGGCAGGGTGTAGAAGTGGAACCTGTAGCCTTGTGATACTATATTTAGGACCCATCTGTCCTGGGTGATCATGTGCCAGTTTTATGAAAACAGTGCTATTTTTTCCCCCCAGAGGAGCTGCCAAAAGAGAAGTGCTTGGTGCTGGAAGGGGGAAGTCATTGAGACTGTTTCCTGTATGGCTGTGATTTTTCCTGTCCGCTCTTGGAGGTAGAAGCACCCCATTGTTTAGGCCTGTATGAGCCTTGGGGCTGTGATCTGCCTCTGGGGCGTCTGTATCTGCCTCTTGTGGCCTTTCTGACATTGGAAAGGACCAATTCTTTGTAGGCCAGTTCCTGCTAAATCTGGGAGGCTGTACCTGCAAGAAATCCTTGACTGTTTGCATAGATTTAGCTTTGTCCTCCATTTTCTTCAACACCTCTTCTGCTTTAACAGCAAACAAAGTATCATGCTGTAATGGAGCATCTAATAGTTTTGCTTTAACATGATCAGGAAGATTCTGTTGTTTTAACCAAGCATGCCTCCTAATGACAGAACCTGTAACAGCAGCCCTGCAGGAGGCCTCTAGAGAATCAAAACCACATTGCAAAGTATGCTTTCCAACTTGTTCAGCTGCATGCAATAAATCCTGCATTTCTTTGTTGTCTGCACATTCTGTATTTGTTAACATTCTGTTTAAGCAATGACATAAGATATTGCTGATATTTAATCATATGATGAAATAGGCAATTTAAAGCTCTTACAGCCAAGGTAGCAGAAGTATAAATCGTTTTACCCCATCTGTCTATGGCCCTAGAATCCCTATCAGAGGGGAATGGGTTTTTTTGCAGTAGAAGCCTTGACCCCTTTGGGACCCTGAGAGGTGGTTTCTGGATCAGCAGCAGAGTTTTTATAAAGAAATTTGTGAATCAGGAACCCTATAGTATCTGTCCGGCTTAACAGGAGCTGGTGGTAAAGAGTCTGGAGATGGAGTGGACTCTGAAAATACATCATCTACAATGTCTAAAACAGGAGGGATAGCCAGGGGCCTGTGCTGAGGAAATGAAAGGAAGTCTCTGAGCCTTTTCTTGGATTCTGAGTAATCTTGGCTCTCCCAGCGGAAATGCTCCCTCATAGTATGCAGTGTCTCCCCAAAAGAATAATCCTCAGGAGGAGAGGCTGAAGGGATAGATTCTTCAGCATCAGAATCCTCATAGGGAGGAATAAAATATTCCTGTTCAGAGAAGGAATCAGAGGAATTGGAAAACTGGTCTGAAGATTCATAATCCAACTCTTGCCTAGGCCTCTTAGGAGGGGGATGGGAACCCCTGATCAAAGTAATTAGGTCTTCGGCCATTTTAGGCATGGAGGCCTGCCCAGGAGAATGCTGTACTTGTTTCTTTGTCTTTAGAGCTGCTTTAGTCTTTGCCTTTGAAGCTGAAGTAGGTTTTACATATAACTATGTAGGCCTGAAAACACCCTCAGAAGCCGATGCCTGCTCAGTGGCTCCGGACCCATTTGAGGGAATAGATGTTCTTCATCTCACATTGCTGCAGTCCTTACACTTGGGTAGTCCGCTGTCCTCGGTCGGCCCGAATATCAAAGTATAAGGCTGACGTCGGTCAAGGCGCATTTGACTGACATCAGGACGTCAGGGTACAAATGCGCATGACCGACGTCATATCCTCAGTCTTTTTTGCCGCATGGTCCGATGCAGAAGCAGCGTTGCAAGTGCCGGTTGGCGTTCTGAAATTTTTCGAATTCAGAGTTTCAGACAGAGTCAAAGTTGGCTAAGTACCCCGTTGGGGAATATTTTAGTTTTTTCTTGCCTCAGTGGTTTACCGGATGTCAGAAAAAGTGAATAACTGTATTTCTTGTGGGAAACAGATACCGCATAGAGATTATCATACTTTGTGTATTCCTTGTTTAGGGCCTGAGCACGACGTTGTTGGGTGTCGCTCTTGTGCTAGATTCAATAAGCGCACTATAAAGAGAAGGTTATATTGTGCCAGGTTAGTCTTCGGGAAGCGGTGTAATTATAAAATGCCGTCGGATGCTCCGACGCCCGCTTCTTCGAAGAAGCGCAAGGACAAAGCTGCTAAGCCTAGGCTAGAAGAACCGTCCGTTCCGGATGCCGGTTCTTTAGAGGTGTCGGTGGAGCCGGTGGTTCCGCCGGAGGTTTCTTTGGAGTCCCAGGGAGAGACTTTGTTGTTGCAGGATGTGGCCTCTCAGGAGGCAGGTCAGGCCGAAGGGGCTTCTCAGGTTGCTGTGCTCCCTCCCTTCCTAGGGTGGTTAGGCCCTCTCCTTCTATTTCCAAGGCTTCTCCCAGAGGCAGGCCAGGTTTAGCTTCAGTTGGTGTCACCCCTAGTTCTTCAGGAACTGTGCCCAAGAAGCATATGCTTAAAATGGCAGAAGATTTGATTACTTTGATTAGAGGTTCTTTGCCCCCTCCTGATAAGAGACCTAGGGTGGAACCTGAACTAGGGAGTTTTGAGCAGGCTTCGGATGTTTCAGAGTCTTCGGCTGAAGACTTGCAGGAGTATTCTCCTTATTCTGATTCTGATGTGGATGATTCTACTCCTTCTGCTTCTCCTCCTGAGGATTTTTCTTTTTCAGAGACTCTTCATTCCATGAGGGAGCATTTTAAGTGGGAAGGTCAGGACTTCTCTGATTCCAGGAAAAGGCTTAGGGAATTTTTGTCTTTACCCCAGCATAGGCCTTTGGCTATTCCTCCTGTTCTGGATGTGGTGGAAGATGTTTTTGCAGAGGCTTCTCTTAATCCTGATTCTTTGCCTCCTGCTCCTGTTAAACCGGATAGGTATTACAGGGTGCCTGAAGCTCATAAGTATCTTTTAAGAGTCCTAGGGCAGACCCAGAAACTGTTAGTCAGGGGCCTAAAGGTGTTAAGGCTTCTGTTGTCAAAAATCCGGTTCCTCCAGATAAAGAGGCCAGGGCTTTGGATAGATGGGGAAAGAAAGTTTATACTTCTTCCACCTTAGCTATGAGGGCTTTGAATTGCCAGTTTCACATGTTGAAATACCAAAACTATCTCCTTTCACAATTGAAGTCTAAGGTAGATGCTCTGCCGGAAGGTATTGAGTGTAAAGAGTTACAAGATTTAGTACATGTTTCTGAACAGGTGGGTAAGCATTCTTTGCAATGTGGTTTTGATGCTGTACAGGCCTCGTCTAGGGTGGCTGCCACTGGGTCAGTTCTTCGCAGGCACGCCTGGCTGAGGGATCAGAATTTATCTGACCATGTTAAGACAAGGATTTTAGATGCTCCTTTACAATCTGATGTGTTGTTTGGTTCTCCTGTTGAGGCAGTCTTAAAGAAAATGGAAGACAAGGCTAAGTCTATGCAGACTGTTAAAGATTTTTTGCAGGTTCAGCCTCCGAAGTTTAGTAGAAATTGGCCTACCAAGGGGTGGACGTATCCTTCTTATGATTCCCAGTCTAGGGGTAGGTCTAGACGTGGTAGGGGCAGAGCTCAGGGCTCTTTCAGGCCTAGAACAGGGAGTTCACCTGCACAGTCTTCGGGTGAGGGCAGGGGTCAGTCCTTTCGTAAGCAGACCCAATGACCTACCTTTTCAGCTGCCAGAGCCTTCTCGTCTGGCAGCACCTTTGGGAGGAAGGTTGGCACTTTTCAAGGAAAATTGGAGTTTGATTACCCAAGACAGATGGGTATTGGATATCATACACCACGGTTACAGGTTTTATTTCCATACCTTGCTTCCTTTCAAAGGCATGCCAGACGTTCCTCCTCAACAAAGAATAGAGGCTCACAAACAAATTTCTCTGTTACTTCAAATAGGGGCCATACAGCCGGTCCCTATGCCAGAAGTGGGCCTAGGATTTTATTCTCGCCTGTTCCTAGTACCAAAGAAAGGGAACACGTGGAGACCAATTTTGGATTTATCTACCCTCAACACTTATCTGGACATTC
Organism: Protopterus annectens; assembly: GCF_019279795.1. Lineage (NCBI taxonomy): Eukaryota > Metazoa > Chordata > Ceratodontiformes > Protopteridae > Protopterus > Protopterus annectens. The sequence continues at coordinate 621,843,686 of NC_056726.1, read as the reverse complement.
CCAAGTTCAAAATGTTGACGTTACAACAGCTTTTACCTCTGCTGGGCAAATATCATTGGATGGTAACTTTGGATCTCAAGGAGGCTTACCTTCATGTTCCTATCAGACTGAGTTGCAGGAAGTATCTGCGTTTTCGAGCTGGGACTTCTCATTATCAGTTCTCTGCATTGCCCTTTGGCTTATCTACTGCGCCCAGAGTGTTCACGAAAGTTCTGGCTCCAGTGATAGCTTTCCTCAGGCTAAAAGGAATACAGATCTATCCTTATTTGGACGATTGCCTGATTCTGGCTCAAGGAAGGGACGAGCTTCTTCTTCATTTGGAATATGTGATAGCAGTGCTAAGATGCCTGGGGTATTCTGTGAACGAAATAAAGTCCAGTCTAGTACCCTCTCAGGACATGTGCTTTCTGGGTGTAAGACTGAATACAGCATCCCAGATGGCCTTTTTGACCCCGGACAAACAAAAGAATCTTTCCCTTTACTTTCATCAATTGTCTCATCAGTCCAGGCTGACTGCAAGGACAGTCCTTCAAGCCTTGGGGTTCATGGCATCTTGTATTCTGGTGCTTCCCAATGCCAAACTTCATATGAGGAAGTTACAATGGTATCTCAAAAATGTATGGACACAGCACTGCCAGGATCTGGACACTGTCATTCAAATAATACCTTGCATTCAAAAGGAGTTGTTGTGGTGGGCTCAGGAATGTCACCTAAACAAGGGACTCTCTGTGACCCGGCCAGAGGCGAGTCAGATTCTAACGACAGATGCCTCAGACAAAGCTTGGGGAGCTCATCTGAATGGAAAGTGGATACAAGACAAGTGGCCTGCCAGACTACAACATCTACATATCAACTTGAAGGAGATGTTAGCAGTCCAGTTTGCATTAATAGCTTTCAAGGATTTACTTCTTCCAGGGCAGGTGTTGATTCTAACAGACAACACAACTGTCATGTGGTACATCAACAAGCAAGGGGGAACACATTCTTATCCTCTATGCAGGCAAGCAATGATTTTGTGGGAGACTGCTCTCAGTTTACAGCTAAATCTTCAGGCAAGGTTTCTGCCGGGAGCACAGAACTCCTTAGCAGATGTGTTGAGCAGACGAATTCTGGATCCCCACGAGTGGAAATTGGATCCTCATGTATTTCAGAAATTGACAGTGTCATGGGGAACTCCAGACATAGATCTGTTCGCTTCTCCACTAAACCACCAGCTGCCAAAGTTTTGCACGAGAAGGTTTCATCCCACAGCTTGGAAAGTGGATGCTCTTTCTTTCAATTGGAGCAATCTTCATGTGTATGCCTTTCCACCTCTGCCTCTCCTCCCAAAGGTACTACTAAAGGCCAGACAGGACAAGCCAAGGATGATTTTGATAGCTCCAGATTGGCCTCGACAGCATTGGTACCCATTACTGAGAAGCCTGGTACGGGAGCCTCCATGGCCTTTGCCTTCGATTCCACACCTGTTGTCTCAGGAGGACAGTCATTTGCTCAAAGTCAAGCTTCACTCTCTTCACCTAACAGCCTGGCATATTCTGTTTTGAACCATAGTGGGTCTCAACTTCCACAGCAAGTTTTGAATGTTATTTTGGAAGCTAGAAGGCCTAGTACAAGGAAAGTGTACGCAGATAAATGGAAGAGATTTTTATTTTGGAGTGCAGCAAAGGATTTGGATGTTTCTGAGCCTAATTTAAGTGTGGCTCTTCAATATCTTACTGAGTTACTGGACAAAGGTTTGTCCTTCTCTTCTATTAAGGTTCATGCTGCAGCAATTTCGGCTCACTATGATTGTGACCCACCATTGTTTTCTCATCCTTTGTTCAAGCAATTTCTTAGAGGGGCAAAGAATATAAGACCCCCACGTAGAGCTCCTACTCCTGCTTGGGATCTCAATTTTGTGTTGGAGAAACTCACTCTACAACCTTTTGAGCCTGCAGCTATTACCGAGTTGAAATATTTATCATGGAAGACTGCTTTTTTGTTGGCCATTACCTCTGCAAGAAGGGTTTCTGAGTTGCAGGCCCTTATGGCGGTTGAGCCTTTCTTAATTTTCCATAAGGATAGGGTATCTTTGCGTACTAATCCTTCCTTTATGCCTAAAGTGGTTTCTAGTGTGGCTTTAAACCAAACTATTCATTTGCCCACTTTTTATGCAAATCCCCAAAATAAAGGGGAAAAGATTTTGCACACTTTAGATGTACACAGGCAGTTGCGATATTATTTGGACAGAACTAAAGGGTTCAGGCAGTCTCAGCAGTTATTTGTTTCTTTTGCTTTGAGTTCTCAGGGCAAGCCTGTGTCAAAACAAACTATTTCTAAGTGGATTGGGTTTTGCATTGCTTTCTGTTATTTCCATCATGGCAAGGAGATTCCAGCTGGGATTAGGCCTCATTCCACTAGGGCTACTGCCACTTCGACAGCTTTTTTGAGGGGTTGGCAACTAAGGATATTTTGGAGGCAGCTACTTGGAGTTCAGTGCATACTTTCTCTAGGCATTATCACCTACCACTTTATTCTAAATCTAGGGCTGGTTTTGCCACTGCTGTTTTGCAGGGCATTTTGGCAGCTCCTGCTTCCTTATAGTTTGGCCATCCTCCCTTACCTCTGCTTTGGGATTCTACCCAAGTGTAAGGACTGCAGCAATGTGAGATGAAGAACATAGTACAGTTTTGTACCTACCATAAATGTAGATGTTCGAAGATCCACATTGCTGCAGTCCAATTTACCCTCCCTCCTTCCCCTCTGTAGTTAGAGGCGGTTGTGTGGGTTGGGTTGTCAATATGAGGTACATTGTATATTGTATATATTGTATATATTGTACATATTTTTAGTGCTAGGATGGTGGTTTGTTTGTTTGCTGTCTTTTGGTTTTGACCTTTCTTTTTAGGGTCTTCTGACATCTGGGGCAAGAAAAGACTGAGGATATGACGTCGGTCATGCGCATTTGTACCCTGACGTCCTGATGTCAGTCAAATGCACCTTGACCGACGTCAGCCTTATACTTTGATATTCGGGCCGACCGAGGACAGCACACTACCCAAGTGTAAGGACTGCAGCAATGTGGATCTTCGAACATCTACATTTATGGTAGGTACAAAACTGTACTTTTCCGAGTGTCCAATACCTTGAGTTTCCAGTAATGGAATGCAAAATCGTACCGACGCTTAATAGTGCGTTGGTTAAATCTTGCACAAAACTGACAACTAGCAATGTTATGGTCAGGGCCTAGGCAAGGAATACAGTAAGAATGAAAATCCTTATGAGGCATTTGCTTCCCACAAGAAATACAATTATTAACTTTTTCTGACATCGGTCTGGAGCAAGAAAAAGTTTCCCCAACAGGGTACTTAGCTTTAATGAAGACTTCGGATCTGAAATTCGAATTTGAAAAACTCAGGAGTCGGCCGACCGGCACTTACAAGCTGCTTTTACTTCGGGCACCGCGCGGCAAGAAAGACTGAAGAAAATGGCATCGGCTGCATCTTTTATACCCCTGGCACACTGACGTCAGGGAAGAGGCGACAGCAAACGATGCCGGACCTCGACTTTGGAATTCAGGCCGACTGAGGGTAGCCTACCAGCAGGATAACCCAATTGTAATGATTGCAACAGTGAAACACGAAGAACATCTGCACCCCTCGTGTGATTGGCCCATAAATCAGTCTCTCTTGAAATAATTATAAGGCCAGATACCCCATTAATCTCAAATTTTTCCAGTGCAAATTACCTCCTTCTAAGCATTGGTGTAAGAAATTACAAAGCTTCCCCAAACCCAGAAAACACTGACTCCTGTGCAGAGGTATACACCAACACCCTGTATAGCCACCTAAGTGACTGTGTAGAATCGGCTGTACCGTCCCAGATTAAAACCAGGTCTTACTGAAATAAACAGGATATACAACAAAAGAAAGAAACTAATTCCAAATTTAAGCAGGAACTGGCTCAGCAGATGAAGAAATCTCTCACTAGTGTAAACAAATAAATCTTGTCAAGTCCTCCAAAGTGAATTGCGTAGCAAAAGTAGTCTCCGTAGCTAAGGAATATCATAAGGTATGTTTTAATTACATCTGAAATCTTAAGAGAAATACCCAGCTATGTGCAGAGCTGATTTTGGATGGCACCACCCATACTCATCTGGTGGAAATAACCAACCTGCTATCTGACCAGTTTGGATCAAACTTCACCTGCCTCCTTCATAGGTTGGTACTAGGCTATCAGCCCTAGGGCCTATACAAGCCTAGCCATAACAATTCCCTAGCTATTTCTTCCCACACTATTTACTGCCCTGGACCCCTGTCTAGCAGGGCTTCTGACGTGATCCCTGGGGTGAATTTCCTTTCTCCCATCCAATCGTCAAGGTTCCTTTTGAAGAGGGCCAAAGAGGCACTCTGCTTGACATGTATGGGCAATCTATTCCAGAGTCTGGGGAGTCTCTGGGTCAGGAACCTATTCCTTCAGCATGTTTTGTTTATTGTGATGACAAGGTTTAGATCCCTGGAGCGTGTGGCCTCTGAGGGATTGGGATTTCTTTAAGTGTAGCATGTCCAACAGCTCTGGGTTTGACATGGCCTTGTATGTTAAGCAGAGATCACCTCTGAGTAGACTATATGCGACAGAGTATTGCTGGAGTTTTTTAAGGCGGTCAGCGTAGGGCATCTGCTTTCAGCCTGTGATTCTTTAAGTGAGGTATTTCTGCGGCCTTTCCAGTTGTTACAGATGTCTTGAGAGGTACACACCAAACGGGGCGTTGTATTCTATAATGGGTCTAATGAGGGATGAGTACAGTGGGACAATTACCTCCTTTTTTCTGGATGAAAAGCCCTTAATGATGAGGTGTGCCACATAGAAGGATTTCCTGACTTTTGTGGCAATGTGGTTATCGAAGGTGAGACCACTGTCCACCTGTGTTCCTAAGTCTCTTATCACACTTTCGGTGTTTAGTGTACTGCCACCTATATGATAATTCACAGATACATGTTTTTTCCCCAAAGGGGATAACTATACATTTCTTGGCATTGAGCTTGAGCCCATGGCTCTGGCACCAAGCATTTGTTTCTGTAAGGCCCTTTTGTAGAGTATCCACATCATTTGGGGATTCAATAATGGCTCCCAGTTTGCAGTCATCTGCAAACTTTGTTAGCCAGAGTCCCTTGGTGTTGGCCTGTACTTCAGAGTAGATGCCAAACAAGAGCTGTCCCGGGACTGAACCCTGAGGTACTCCACTTGTCACTTGTCTGGAGCTGGATTTGGAGTCGGCTACTTTTACAGTGTGGGTTCTATCAGTAAGTCGGTTAGCAACCCATTGGGTGACGTAGGGATTAATGCCCAGCTTAGTAAGTTTATCTATGATTCCAGAGTGGGGGATGGTGTAATAGGCCTTGGCAAGGCCTAGATAGGCTGTGTGGACCACCTTACCCTTGTCCATGGCTCTGGAGACTGATTCGAAGAAGTCATTCAGGTTCAGGAGACAAGATCAGCCCCTCAGGAACCCAAACTGGGTGAGGGGGGTGCAGTGTTTGAAGGTTGCCAATGTCTTTGTTTATAATTTCCATGATAATATGCTCCATGGCCTTGCAGATAAGGCTTGTCAGACTGATGGGATGGTAGTTTCTGGGATTCAAGATGGATACCCCCTTGTGGAGTGGGATAACTGTAGCTCTGCGCCACTCAGTGGGCACGAAACCTGAGGTGAGGCTATGATTAAACATGACACTTAGGTGAGGTGCCAGTTCATATTGTAGTTCGTGTAGTACACAGCCCGGGATGTCATCTGGTCCTTATGGATGCTGTATTCTTAGCTTTGGAGAGTGCGTTTTTTTACCTGTGTGGCCGTTATTACCGGAATTTAGCAATCTTCTGGTATTGAGATGGGCCATTTAGGGGGTGAGAGGGGGGTGAAGTTGGCACTGAATCGATCTGCCAGGATATTGACAGTATCCTTGGGATCAGTATATTTAATGCCATTTTGTTTTAGCTCAGAGCAGATCTGTGCATTGCCATTTAGATTCTTGACAGTTATAGAATGCTTTGTGGTTGTCTTTGGAATCTTTGGCAATTTTATTTTCATAACTAGCTTTGGAGGATTTTATGAGGGATCTCAGTTTCTTACTGAGGCTGATAAGGGAGTTTTTTGTATCCTGGGATTTTCCGCTTTTCTGCAACAGTTTCTTCCTTTTGTTGTAAAGTTTGTTTATGGCAGAGGACCACCAGATTGGCTTCCTTTTTTTGGATAAGAGCATCTTGGTTCTATTTGGGATGGCACGATTCTTGCATGAGTGGATGTGCTCGTACAGTGCCTTAGTGTAGGATTCAGCAGTTGAACATTCAGTTCCCGTCTGCATGGGTGTCATGAAGTTTGTCACTTCTGACTTGAGTAGCATGAAGTTGGCTTTGGAGAAGTTTTTTTATGGAGGTTTCCTTACTGGGGAGTGGGGATGGGATGTAGATGTTAAGGGTGATTAGCTTATGGTCAGACCTGACTAACAAGGGGGTGACCATAGGTGTGGAGCATCGATTTCCCATGTTGGTAATGACCAGGTCTAGGATATTGGAGCTCCTATTGGGACTATGGATTAGTTTATCCAGGGCGTTGGAATTTATGAATTCCAAGAACCGTTGGGCAAAGATGTTGGTACATGAGTAGTTTTCCCAGTTAATGGCAGGGTAGTTAAAATCACCCAGTATTAGGTTGTTTGGTTCTATCTTAATATTTTCCAGTATGTTTAGAAAGGTGTAGTGAGAATCTTGGGGTATGGGGGGGGGGGATCTGTAGCAAGCTACAATTTGGATTGCTGTCTTACCTAGTGTTAGTTGCACCTGGAGAATTTCAGATGCATTGTGTTGGGCAACTAGCCTGGTGGTGTGAATATCCTTGGTGAATATTGACATTCCTCCACCTTTAGTGTTTCGGTCCTGGTTTGGTGGCCGAAAAGTGTGGTAAGAGTTGTAGCCTGGTATTGCAGTGGTGCTCTCTGGAGCCTTGAACCAGGTCTCAGTTACTGCACAGATATCGATGTTTTCCATTTTTAGGAGTGCCTCGAGAGAGTGTATTTTGAGGTTTAGACTTCTAGCATTGAGTAGCGTTACCTTCAGATTTTGCATGCTTGTACCTGTTATGGTGGTGGTTTTGTCCTTTGAACTTTGCCTAAAAAAGGCACTATAGGGGTGGCAAGAGCCTTAGCTAGTAACCTGAATCCCAGGGGCGACAGGTGCAGACCATCTCTGGCAAAGCATCGTGGCCTGTCAATCATGTCGTCCCAGGCAGACGGACACTGGATCCCCTTTGAATGACACCAGAAGCTTAGCCAATTGTTGAAGTCAATCATTTTGTCCTTATATTGTGGTATCATTCTGGGCGAAGGCAGGATGCTACTCAGGGCTAGGGTCATACCTGCCTGGGCCACATGATCCGAGAGCTGTTCCATGTCTCTCTTCATGTAGTCCAGGAAGGTACGTCTCAAGTCATTCACTCCAACATGGACAATGACAGAGTCATATTTGTACTTGTTGTGGAGTGACTTGAGTGCATGCGTTATGTGGCAGATCCTGGCACCCGACAGGCAGCTGACTGTAATTTTCTCCCTGTTCAACCTGGAGAGAGGGACATCAGTGTGCTGGACTATAGAGTCACCTATGACTAACGTGTTAGGTACATTGTCTTGCTTTAGGGGCTGTTGCTTGGTGGCACACTGGTGTTATGAACTATATGACACTGGTTATGATTGGTGTTTGTATTTCAGCTTCAGAGGTCCTTGTTGCTTGGGCAGGTTACAGTTAAGGGCCTCTGCATATGTGAATTTAGTGTTGCTATATGTGGGTGTTGGTGGTGTGGGTTTAGAAGGGCTGTGTGTTGCTTGAGGTGTGTGGGTGTTAACCTTCTCCTCTTGACTGTCTAGCACAATCTTGGGTGGAGAGAGCTTTGCTTCCAGTTTGGCTATGTAAGTGCATCTCACAGGTTGTAGTGTTGGGTGGCAGGAGGAGAGGGTTGTCTGTGTACATGAGGCAATTGCTGCATTGCCCCAGTATGCCCAGATTCACTAGTTGGACAGGAGAAATCACCGGAAGCTGACCCTTGGACATGCCTGGTTTGGTGCTTTTTTTTTTTTTGTAAAGTACAGGAGCTGTTTTCCCTTACCTTAGCAAGGTACTTTGCAGTTATAGGCTGTTTAGTGCCTACTATTAATCTATCCTTATTAACAAGGAGAGTTAAGTGCTTGTGTCAGTTTAAGGCTTCCTAGTGCTTTCCAGTAGGTATTAGAGCAAGTGCTAGTCACAGGGATGCTTAAAGGTAAGATGAAAAAAAATGCACACTGCAGTGTGCAGTAGAGAGATTAGATGTGAAAGTAGGTAACTTAAGTTTTACCTGTTTAAAAGGTTAAGGTTTAGTGGAGAGTTACTATTTTTAAAACAGCAAGATGGATTGAAAGGGGTGGTCACTTTTGTATTCTGGTACTAGGGAATATAGTAGGATGGCCAATAAATTTAAATAGTTAAGGGAAGGGATTTCAAAAATGATGATTTTGTGATTACTCACACAAGCCAGTGAAAGTAGAGAGGAAATTAGATATATGGTCAGATTAACATAAGAGGCAGGCAACTAGAAAGACAATGGTATTTAACAAGACAACTGTAACTGGGTGGGAGGGTGGAAAAAAAATTCTGCCTGACTCGGAAGAGAGAGAGCTGTGTTCTCTTTTGAAGTTTTAATATGCTGTTAAAGCAGAATGCAAGTAAAACACAGGGTAAAGAAAACAAACTACAGTATTCAAAATATAGAGAAGCAATAAAGTAATACAAAAAATAAAAGCAAACTAACCTTTCCTTCACAGCAAAGTGTAGCAGAGTCTGGATGAGCCTTTCTGGTAAAGCTCTGAAATGTTTTAATTTACCCCTTAAATACAAGGTTTAGTTCCTAGCTCCACCCCCTCAGTTAACAAAACATTAACTTTAAGTGATGTCTTCTATCTTATGTATGAGTCCTTAATTGTTCAGTTCTAATTTCTGCCTGACTCACAAGAGAACTGTGGTCTCTCTTGAAGTTTTAATATGCTGTTAAAGCAAAATGCAAGTAAAACACAAGGTAAAGAAAACAAACCACAGTATTCAAAATATAGAGAGGCAATAAAGTAATACAAAAAATAAAAGCAAACTAACCTTTCATTCACAGCAGAGTCTGGATGAGCCTTTCTGGTAAAGCTCTGAAATGTTTTATTTTACCCCTTAAATAGAAGGTTTAGTTCCTAGCTCCAACCCCTCAGTTAACAAATGATTAACCTTAAGTGACCTCTTCTGTCTTATGAATGAGTCCTTAATTGATCAGTTCTAATTTCTGCCTGACTCCATTCTAATTTCTGCCTGACTCAGAAGAGAGAGAGCTGTGGTCTCTCTTGAACTTTTAATATGCTGTTAAAGCAGAATGCAAGTAAAACACAAGGTAAAGAAAACAAACCACAGTATTCAAAATAGAGAGGCAATAAAGTAATACAAAAAATAAAAGCAAACTAACCTTTTCTTTACAGCAAAGTGTAGCAGAGTCGGGATGAGCCTTTCTGGTAAAAAAGTAGGTTTGTTATTAGGCTATCGGCCCTAGGGCCTATAGAAGCTTAGCCATAGCATAATTCCCTGGATATTTCTTCCCACAATATTTACTTTCTTGGACCCCTGTCTAGCAGGGTGACTGACGTGATCCCCGGGGTGAATTTCCATTCTCCCATCCAATCATCAAGGTTCCTTTTGAAGAGGGCCAATGAGGCACTCTGCTTGACATGTATAGGCAGTCTATTCCAGAGTATGGGGAGTCTCTGGGTCAGGAACCTATCCCTCCGGCATGTTTTGTTCATTGTGATGACAAGGTTTAGATCCCTGGAGCGTGTGGCTCTGAGGGATTGTGATGTCTTTAAGTGGAGCATGTCCAACAGCTCAGGGTTTGACATGGCCGAGTATGTTAAGCAGAGATCGCCTCTGAGTAGACGATATGCTGGCATTTTTTTTAGATGGTCAGCATAGGGCATCTGCTTTAGGCCTGTGATTCTTTTAGCGAGGTATTTCTGCGGCCTTTCCAGCTGTTGAGATGTCTTGTGAGGTACATACCAAATGGGGCGTTGTACACTATAATGGGTCTAATGAGGGATGAGTACAGTGGGACAATGACCTACTTTATTCTGGATGAAAAGCTCTTAGTGATGAGGTGCGTCACATAGAAGGATTTCCTGGCTGATGTGGTGATGTTATCGAAGGTGAGACCACTGTCCAGCTTGTGTCCCTAAGTCTCTCATCACACTTTCGGTGTTTAGTGTATTGCCGCCTATGTGGTAATTCATGGGTACATGGGTTTTCCCAAAAGGGATAACTATACATTTCTTGGCATTAAGCTTGAGCCCATGGCTCTGGCACCAAGCATCTGTTTCTGACGGGCCCTTTTGTAGAATATCCACATCATTTGGGGATTCGATAATGCCTCCCAGTTTGCAGTTATCTGCGAACTTTGTTATCCGGATTCCCTTAGTGTTGGCCTGTACTTCAGAGAAGTAGATGCCAAACAAGAGCGGTCCCAGGACTGAACCCTGAGGTACGCCACTTGTCACTTGTCTGGAGCTGGATTTGGAGTCTGCTACGTTTACAGTCTGGGTTCTGTCAGTAAGCCAGTTGGCAACCCATTGAGTGACATAGGGGTTTATGCCCAGCTTAGTAAGTGTATCTATGATTCCAGAGTGAGCGATGGTGTTGAAGGCCTTGGCGAGGTCCATATAGGCTGTGTGGGCCGCCTTACCCTCATCCACAGCTTTGGAAACTGATTTGAAGAAGTCAATCAGGTTCAGGAGATAAGATCAGCCCTTCACGAACCTAAACTGGGTGGGGTTCAGTGTTTGAAGGTTGCCAGTGTCTTTGTTTATAAGTTCCATGATAATACGTTCCATGCCCTTGTAGATCAGGCTCGTCAGAGTGTTGGGACAGTAGTTCCTGGGATCCAAGGTGGATCCCACCTTGTGGAGTGGGATAACTGTAGCTGTGCACCACTCAGTGGGCACGAAGCCTGAGGTGAGGCTATGATTAAACATGACACTTAGGTGAGGTGCCAGTTCATTTTGTAGTTCATGTAGTGCACAGCTCGGTATGTCATCTGGTCCCATGGATTCTGTATTCTTAGCTTTGGAGAGTGTGGTTTGTACCTGTGTGGCCATGATAACCGGAATTTGACAATCTTTTGGTATTGAGATGGGCCCTTTAGGGGGTGAGAGGAGGGTGAAGTTGGCATTAAATCGATCTGCCAGCATATTGGCAATATCCTTGGGATTAGTACATTTAATGCCATTCTGTTGTAGCTCAGAGCAGATCTGAGCATTGCCATTTAGATTCTTGACATAACTATGGAATGCCTTTTGGTTGTCTTTGGAATCTTTGGCAATTTTATTTTCGTAACTAGCTTTGGAGGATTTTATGAGGGATCTCAGCTTCTTGCTGAGGCTGGTAAGGGAGTTTTTTGCATCCTGGAATTTTCCTCTTTTCTGCAACAGTTTCTTCCTTCTGTTGTATAGTTTGTTTATGGCAGGGGACCACCAGATTGGCTTCCTTTTTTTGGAGGAGAGTGTCTTGGTTCTATTTGGGATGGCACGATTCACGCACAAGTGGATGTCCTTGTACAGTGCCTTAGTGTAGGATTCAGCAGTCAAACTTTCAGCTCCCGTCTGCATGGGTGTCATGAAGTTTGTCACTTCTGACTTGAGTAGCATGAAGTTGGCTTTGAAGAAGTTTTTTACGGAGGTTTCTTTACTTGGGGGTGGGATATGGATGTCAAGGTTGATTTGCTTATGGTCAGACCTGACCAATGAGGGGGTGACCACTGGTGTGGATCATCTATCTCCCATGTTAGTAATGACCAGGTTTAGGATATTGGAGCCCCTGGTGGGACAATGGATTAGTTGATCCAGGGCGTTGGAATTTATGAATTCCAAGAACCGTTGGGAAAAGGTGTTGGTACCCGAGTAATTTTCCCAGTTAATGGCAGGGTAGTTGAAATCACCCAGTATTAGGATGTTTGGTTGTATCTTAATATTTTCCATTATGTTTAGAAAGGTGTAGTGAGAATCTTGGTGCATGGTGGGGGATCTGTAGCAAGCTACAATTAGTATTGCAGTCTTGCATCTGGAGAATTTCAGATGCATTGTGTTGGACAATTAGCCTGGAGGTGTGAATATCCTTAGTGAATATGGACACTCCTCCACCTTTAGTGTTTCAGTCTTGGTTTGTTGGCCGAAAAGTGTGATGAGTTGTAGCCTGGTATTGCAAGGGTGCTCTCTGGAGCCTTGAACCAGGTCTCAGTAACCGCATAGATATCGATGTTCTCCATTTTTAGGAGTACCTCGAGAGAGTGCATTTTGAGGTTTAGACTTCTAGCATTACCTTCAGATTTTGCATGCTTGTATCTGTTATGGTGGTGGTTTTGTCTTTTGAACCTTGCCTAAAAAAGGCACTATAGGGATGGCAAAAGCTTTAGCCAGTAACTTGAATCCCAAGGGTGACAGGTGCAGACCATCTCTGGCAAAGCATCGTGGTTTGTCGATCATGTCATCCCAGGCAGACAGATACTGGATTCCCTTTGAATGACACCAGAAGCTTAGCCAATTTTTGAAGTCAATCATTTTGACCTTCCCCCATTCCCACCAGTCGTCCCCCAAAGTATACCCGCCACCATTCCTTGGCTTATTATCTCAAGACTGCAGGTCATGTCTGTGCTCTCTAAGGCCAGAAATACAGCATCAGTGGGACCAAACAATCCCAGCTGCCTTGTAATAAACTTAAAATATGACTTAGCAGACCCACTTGGATTAGTATTAACCACAGCCTCCAGACAGGCTGTTTTCCAGCAGAATGGAGGACAGCAACAGTCATCCCTCTGCACAAAGGGGACCTTTAACTGAACCAGGGAATTAGACTCAAGCCTGACTAGCCTCATCTGCTAGGTCAGTGAAAGAATCATTGTGGACCTTATCAACAAGGGCATATGTAACCTCCAGACTCTGGTCCCAGTCCAGTTTGGATTTAAGGGTAGATCATGTCTGTTAAACCTGGATGACTTCTTTGAGAAGGCACCAAGGCCATAAATGAGGGAGTGATTATCCATACCGCCTGCCATGACCTAGCCAAGGCATTTGACAAAGTCTCCCACTTGGGTATTATAGAGAAACTCTCACAATTTGGAATTAAACCGTATGTCACCAGGTGGGTAGCCAATCGGCTCAGCGACAGGGCACATACTGTCAAAGTGGGTGAATTCATCTCTAGCAAAAGGCCAATCAACTGTGGCGTACCACAGGATTCTGTGCTGGACCCTTTACTGTTTAGAATTTATTTCTCAGAAGTCCACGCAAATGTGGGTGGCCTGTGGTTGACAAAGTTCGCTGACAACTGCAGTGTGGGAGCAATCATGGATACTAATGATAATATTTACATAGAATATGATTGGTGCAAAAGCCATTTATTGAAACTAAATGTAATTAAAAAATGCATAATTATTCCCTTTAGGAAAGTTCACACCCCTGCTAATTACAATATAAGCAGGACTCACCCCAAGAGAGTAGACCCAGTGGTACGTGATGTGAGTACTCTGGATGATAGCGAGCTGAACTTTGACCATCGTGTGTCAACACTGGTGAACCAGTCCTCCTGTGTAGCATATCTTTTAATTAAAGGTTTGGCATCCAGATCAAAAGATGTTATAATTTCATTGTACTCGGCCTTCATCAGACCAATAATTAAGTGCATTGCACCCTTTTGCATGTAGCTCAGTAGACACAGCAGCTGGAGAAGCACCAGAGGTTTTTTGCCAAGAAAGTACGGAATACTTAAACCAAACCCTACATGGAAAGACTGAAAGCACTCTTCCCTGTATTTTGTCTCCTGCAGGCTATTTAGGAGATTAACTGTGTCTAGCTTGCAGAGCAGTCTCTGACCTGGCACTGATGGAAATATTACACATTTGTAAATCAAACTGCACGAGGATCACTTGTGCCAGGGATCTTAACCTATTCTCTGACATGAACAAGTCATTGGAGAGAGAGAGATGTTTCTCTCAGAGGCTACCTCTTCTTTGGAACAAGCTTCCCATTCACATGAAGCTCCCCCATGACCTTCTTCAAGAGAAATCTAGATCAGTGGATGCGTAATCATAAATTCACTCCTGGAGTGGTGCCCTTGTCCCTTATGGACAGAGGCAGTCAGTATTAATTACCATACCATAAGATCATAGGAGATTAACTAGGCTATCGATCCAGAGGTCATTTTAAGCTTGGCCATTTCAACTCAGTGTAATACCATAGAGGTATTGGTCAATACCCAAGGTTGCATTTAGTGATGACCATTTCCAAGAGGATTGTAGGTGCTATCCCCAGTAAGAATTTACAGTGCCCATCAACTCATCCAGGTTCCTCTTGAACAGTGTCATAGAGGTGCTCTGTTTCACATGAATTGTTAGCCTGTTCCAAACATGTGGCAGTCGCTGGGAGATGAATCTGTCCCCTCAGCATGTCCTATTTAAGTCGCAGGCCATATTTAAGTCCCTGGAACAGGTAGCCGTAGACCCATTTAATTTACAGATATGCAGTAAGTTCATTAGGTTTTGGTCTTGGGTTGCTGTATAGGCCAGGCATAAGTCTCCCCTAAGAAGTCTGTACGATACGGAGTATACTGACAGGGATTTTAATTAGTCTGTATAAGACATATGCTGAAGACCCTTGATCATCTTTGTTAGAAACCTCTGAGGTCTTTCTAATTGCTGTAGGTGCTTAGTACGGTACATACCGATTGGGGCGTTGTACTCAATTATGGGCCAGATAAGTGTTGAGTAAAGGGGGTTATAACTTCTTTTGCTCTCGATGTGATGCCTTTACTAATCAAGTGAGCTCCAGGGAAAGCTTTCTTTACAATGGTAGACACATGGTGGTCGAAGTAATGGTAGACACATGGTGGTCGAAGTTAAGTTCGCAGTCAGCCTGTGATCCCAGGTCCCTTAACACTCCATGGGTACTTAGAGTTTTGTTATTGATTTGATAGTGTGAAGAGACATTGTTTGTGCCAAAGGGAATGATGATGCATTTCTTGCATTCAGTTTGAGTCCGTGACTAATGCACCATTTGTTGGTCTGTGTGAGACCATCCTGGAGTATACTGACATCATTTGGGGATTCAATGATTGCACCTACTTTGCAGTTGTCTGGAAACTTGATCAGCCACAACCCTTTAGTTTTGACCTGAACTTCTGAGAAGTATATACCAAACAGTAGGGGGCCCAGCTGTGACCCCTGTGGCACCTCGCTGGTAACAGGTACGCTGGTTGATGTGGAGTCACCCACTTTGATAGTGTGTGTCAGGTATGTGAGCTAGTTGGCAGCCCATCTTAAAGTGAAGGGGTTTACATTCAAACCCCTGTGAGCTTCGTTCACCTAGCTGTGAATAATTGGGAAACTCGGGATTAATATGGCTGGGCTTTAAAAAGCTTTTGGGCTGTTAGCCTAGTAACCTCCAATGAACCAACTGTATTTGAAGTAGTGAATATTGTAACAGAAATAAAAAGACTGGAGTTGGGATCTTTAGAAAAAGTTTAGGTGTAAATTACATAGGAAAAATGTAAATTGTGAGAGCAATGCATGCATAATAGTGCTTTGGAAGGAGGAATGAGATTTAAGGGAAGGTAGGACTTGATTGATTTATGTATTGTTTGATTGATGATTGTGTAAATGAGTGTGTGAACATGTTAACGTTGTTTTTCTTTTATGTAAATGTGTGTTTGCTTATGTCTTAAGTGATAATTCAATAACGATGTTAAATAGTACAATCCTTCCTTGGGAAAGCAAGTAGGATTGTGCAGTGATTCACCTCCAGTTGACATAAGGCTCCCCTTTGAAAAACAGTATTTATTCAGCCATTTCTTTGTTTGTGAGCATTATTCGTAGAAAAGGAAAAGTTCCATTCTCTACTATGGTCTTTCCTGCATTTGTGACATGCATTTAGAGCTTGGAAATATCCCTATGCATATCCCTCAGAGTTTGCATGCCAGGTCATTTACACCCACAGGGACCACCACTATTAAATAGTTATACTTGCTCGGCTTGAAGGTCTTGGTAACCCTTGAAACATCAAATCTTGGCACCTGAAAGATAATGTACTGTCCCCTTATTTTTGTCTAGCCTTGTAAGAGTAGAGTCTGTGTATCAGACTGTGGAGTCCCCTTTCTTCAGCAGATTGAGTAGTACAGGGTTTGTGTGTACTGGGTATGAGAGGAATTTTTTTTTAGGTGGCTCTCTACTACAGGTGTGGTAGTTAGTGTGTGTTATGCAGCTGAATTCTGCTCAGTCCTAGTCTTGTTTGACTTTGGAGCCTTAAGCAATGACTTTTTTTGCAGCCTCAGCATATGGTAATTTTCCAGCTATTGGTGTGAAGTGCTGTAAAGGTACGTGGTGCTTACAGACTTTATTCATATGTGATGCCTCCATGTTAGCTAAATATTTGCTTATATGACAGTGTGACAAGATATTTAATTTTCTGTGACATGCACTTCAATTCTGTCATATCTTGTTGCTGAACTAAGTAACTTGTAGGGTACGTAGTTTACTGCTGTAGCCTTTGTTTTATCTTCATTTATTTTTCTCATCAAAAGATTTGAAGATGTCTTAAAAACGTTCCACAACCGTTAAATGTCCTTTTCTAGCTTTATTGAGAACAAAATAATATCTGCAAATAAAGCCGACTTTCCTTAATTACCATACCAGGTATATCCTTGAATTTGTGATCCCTTATTTTCTTTACCAATGGCTGTAAATAAAAAGCACATAAAAGTGAAAGAAGAAATCCTTTTCTGGTTCCTCCATTCAGACAGTTTGTCAGAGAGGAGCCCTCCTACTTTATTTACTCCAACTTTTCAAATATCCTCCTTATTTAACCATATCGTTCTGTCAAGAAATGCAAATGCTACTATTGTTCTTTTCATAAAATTCCTGTTGTCTGTATTGAATGTGCTGTTCATGAAAACCTGACAATAATAGTGGCATTTTTTTGTACTCTTCTTCCCTCTGGATTGTCATGGTTCTGCTGTTGGCAAATGTTTGCTACCCCTCCACAAAACCACATTGATGTATATAATATTAACTTTGGTAACACCTTTGCCATTCTGCAGTGGCGGCTGGTGACTTCAAATTAAAGCGGGGCTGCAGGAGACAGCTGAATGGGTGGGGCCAATGGGAAGGGTGTGGCCAATTAGAAAGGGGTGGAGCTATGCTCAAAACCACAACAACTGGAACTTAAATACGCTGCCCTGGGTGCCAAACCATCATTACGAGAGTCCAATCAAAACAAAATGAAGTGTAGAAGAAAAAAATATTTCAATGCATTGGCTACATGACAACTTACTTAATATGTAGATGGAAACACAAAGGTTGTGAGGCATGAAAAAATAAATTGCTTTTTAAATACATTACTGGAATGCCAGTCAAAATCAAGTATAAAAAGAACAAGCAGCACTCAGCTCAAACCACTTCTCCTTGCACTCGAGTTCTAATTATAATTTATATTCAGCTTTATAAAATTACCAAGTAACATGCTGAAAGTAGCAATCTCTGTGATACCCCCACTTGTAAAAACGTTTCTTATCCAAAAAAGACCTGCTGCCTGACAACATCTATCTACTTGTTTCATGGGGAACACATGATCAAAGTAAAAAAATGAACAGCGAACAAGATCAAGATAAATTGCTTAAAGGATTACTGCACAAGTTATGGACCACACATGATAGAGTGTCATTCTGTTTAGTTTACGGGTAAAGCCTGCAAAGATAACTGCAAGTCTCCAACAAATGTAATGAGCTTCTGAAAATACCGTAATCCTGTCCTTTATTACAAATACTGTCATATGTATTTCAATACCTAAGGCTTATATGTTATCTAATTATGTAAATATTCTCTGCATGGCAACAATGAAAAGGCTTTCTATGTTGGTAATTCTTTAACAGTATGCTTATTAAAGCTTACTTGCGTCTTACAATCTCCGACAAGCTTACCTGATGGTCATTAGAGCATTGCTACTTTAATACAGAACAGCAGGGCACTGCAACAACATGCATTTTCTGAATAATAAGAAGCATAAATCAACAGTATAAAAATATGACTGAAAACCAGAACATTCTGCAAAATCAAGGACAGATGAAAAGCCATGGTTGTACTTGTGGTCTACCTTGGATGGGGGAATACTCTGCACGCTTACACTACATAACTACTCCTTGCCTTGCTTGGACACATCCAGAGCCACTACAGTGGGGAGTGGGGTGCAATAAGTAGGTCACAGTTTGAAATGTCTCTGGCTGACGGTGATGGCTCTGACACTCATACCCCTCAACCTCAGAGCAAGAAATCTGGACAAAGCCATACACAGGAGTGGGACACAGGCCCAAAAATAGACAATTTTAAAATATTGCTCTTATAAACTTAGAAAGATAATAGTAGTAGGTCTTGCATTAGTATGAATTTTTGAAGGGTATGAAATATGAAACTCAAATGTCTGCCATTATTTTCTAACTTCAATCTTTAATGATTTGCTACTAATTTGCCAGAAAACCACAATTTAATGAAAACAGACCAAAAATTTTATTCAAAAATAATAAAATTGCCACACAATACAGCTGGGAACCTGTCAAAGAAGGGACACCTTTTTAAAATTAGTACTGTTAACTTGAGCAGCTGACAAAATAAGAGCATCTACATGCATTTCCGAAATAAAAGTAATCTATAACTCTGATCATTACAGTTATTTATAATTGTAAACCCTCCATGTTTTCTTCCAAAATTTCCATTTTGCAGAGGGATTACTAGGGAGAGAGCAACATTTTGAGCCAAAATTGGGAACAGTTGAGAGGTTTGGATATTCCTAATTCTATAAAGCGATTTATTTGCACATACCTCTCAACCTCTTGATGCAGGAAATCTGGACAAGGCCAAATATATTGCGGGAATATACAAGCAGTACTAAAAGTCGCTCTTGTATAAACTTGACAGTTAATAGAATAACAGGTCTTGCTTTAGCATGCATTTTTCTGAAGGTTATGATGTCTGAAACTCAATGACTTTCATTATTTAGTGACTTCCTTCAGAAATGATTTGGCAGAAAACCACAAATTTTATGAGGAACAAACTAAAAATAAGAAGCAAAAATCTATTCATTCTGCAAAATTCTGGACAGTTGAGAGGTATAGTTCAGCCGGGGTTGTCTGCGTTTGCTGCCCTTCCCCCTTCACAAAATCATGGTCGAATGGAGCGTCCCCCCTGCAGCCATTCCAATGTCCCATTCCGTGGTTATTTTGCCCCATTTGCCATAAACACTGTAATGTGCGTACTGCTTTACTTCTGCGATATGGATTTCATTTGAAAGTTTTATTTTATATTTTACAGCATAAACGCTAATAGATATCTGCTAAACAAAGCAATGCAGTCTCACAATGAAAATTGACTTAGCATTAAAACTTCTCTGCCCTTGAAACTCACATTCATTGAAACAGCATTGAAACCCACATTCAAAAAAAATACATTTTGCCAGTGGCAGATAAAGATTAATTTTGGGCTGTTTTCAAATCATAGGCCCCTTGAACACGAAACATACACATGCTCTTTGATGCACCTTCCTGACTGTATTAAATTATATTCCTTGTACAATACAGTCCAGTTGTTAGAGGTCATTTTAAATTTATTGTTTTGAACCTTTTTCCAGTAAACGGTGAAACAAAATGCATGTACCAGTAATGACAAAACTGCCCAGTTCAGAACATTTCCATCATAAAAGTCTACTCAAGATTCTACAGTCCACCAGTATCAACAAATATGCACAATCCCTGAAGAAGTAAAAGTCATCTAAATAATTCCACATTAAAGAAATCTGTTAACTAATGAGGTTACTGCTAGCAAACAACTTTATATGTCATTGTTTCATCTACAAATAAAGTGCCCGTTGCCCTTGAGGAATAAATTGCCTATGTTGTATTAAAAAAATGATAAGCTAGTAATATCGCAATAAGAAATGGAGGAAACTGATAACAGGTTCATAGTTACTAGGTATCTTCGCCAAAGAGAACTGCAGCATCCATCCCCTTTGCAACAGAGTACAGTATCAGCAATGCATCTACCCTCTGTGGGAGTAGAATACAGACTTCACCATCAAAAGCAAGTACACTACCTGTTGTACTATTAACAATGTAAGCAGACTCAGCATAAGCAGCACTAAACTTTTGTTCCCCTGCAGCTCTCAGCTCCTTGTAAAATCTACTCGACACTCAGCTGTATTTCTGAACTTTGCAGCACAAGAAATCTGGAAAAAGACAAAATTTATTTTTGGGGGGGGGGGACAAAAGCCCAAAAACCAGGGACACATTTTAAACATTGCTTGTATAATGTTGGAAAGTTGCTAGAATAAAATGCTGTGTTACCACTATACATTTCACTGCCAAGTATTGAACCCAGGACCCTGTGCAAAGCAGTCAGAGCAACATACCACTATGCCAAATCATCTATTTTGTGAAAAAAAGGAAGACTGAAACTTAAATGGCTACCATTTAGTGAATTCAGTTCTCACCGTAGCTGTCAACATCTTAGCACAAAACACCTGAACAAAGCCAATAATGGGGGAATACAGTCCCCAAACATATTCAGTGAGTTCAGTTATCACCATAGCTCTCAACCTTGGCACAAAAAACCTGGACAAAGCCAATAATGGGGGCATGCATTCCAAAGAATAGGGACAAATATCCATTGAGGATACCAGAGTAAACCCACACAAACACAGGGAGGACATGCAGACTCCACACAGAAGGCACCCCAGCCAAGAATCAAACCAGACAACCGGTAGCTGTCAGACAACAATGCTACCACTGTGCCACTGGCTGTGTTAAGTAACAAAAATACAGAAACCACAGATTTTATGAGGAACAGAACAAATACAAGGCAAAAATCTGCAAATGTTTTACAAATGGTGGTGGGTGGGAATTCAGTCTCTTGTCACTTGGACCCAAGGTACAGGGTTCAAGCCTTATTCTCTACACACACACACACACACACACACACACACACACACACACACACACACACACACACACACACACAACCTGCAGATCCTGTCTCTGTCCTCCATAATGGCCCGTAGTGATCCTGTACTCTGCAGCAGCCCAGCAAAGTCCTCCGTATCCTGCAGCCCGATCACCATAGCGATCCTGTACTCTATCCTGCAGCCTGATCACCTGTCTCTGTCTGTCCTCCATAACGGCCCGCACGTATGCAGTCCCACAAGTTGAGAGGTATGTGAGTAGGCTGGAGCCTCCAGCCTGCGGACGATGCAGTCCGGTGACCTTCCAGTCTGTGTGGTCATCACCGCACAGACCTCTGGGTTGGAAGGGTGGAGTTTCCTGCCTTCCCTATCCGGACTGCCTAACAGAGCAGTCTGGAGTTCAGGAATAGCACGCATGTGTGTGTTGAGTTCTGGTCTGCCTTACACAGCAGTCAGGAACTAAGCACGCATGCGTGAAGTCCGGGACTAGTGAAATATTTTTTAATTTTATTTTTTATGTTCTACAGTTTATTTTTATTCATTTTACAGGTGTGTGGGCTGCAGTCCTGTAGCACGAGCTGCCCCTGCCATTCTGTTAACTAATATAGATGTAAGCATTTAATAGTCTGTGTAGATTTGAATTATGTCTTGAATGCTGTTTACCCTCTTTGTGTAATACAGTCCACTCCAAGATGCTGGTACTCCCCCTCTTTCAAAATATTGTTAAACAAAACTTTCCAGATGTTTGTCCTTTTCTCCACTCCTAACTTCAACATTTCCACAAGAGTATCATATGCTGCTGGAAACTGATTGATTGTACATCACCATTTCTTTTGCATCTCTTCCTATCTTAGCTAATGATTTTTAAGCCTCATCTTTCTCTAACCTTGGTATAATTAAGTCTTCCATAAATATTTTCATTTTTGCCTTTTCTTGTTTTCCTCATTCCCGTATGTTATACAGATTTTCATAAAATTTGCAGAATGCCTCTAATACATCTATAGGATCCCTGGCTATTTTTTTTTCTTGTCATATGCTCCCTAAATCTGGTTAGAGCTTTTTTTTAGTACCAAAGTCATTTTGCTAAAAATATTTTATGGTATAGTGTAGAGTTCTTTTATGAACTTGTGCATGTCCAAATATTTCAGTAGTTCCTGACCTTGGTTTATGAAACTCCTCTTCTGCAATGCTTTAACCTTTGTCAGCCCCTCTAAAGAATTCCCATTATTACTTATTTTGCCATGTTATAATACTCTGTTTTCATTTTATCCTACTCACTGTCTCTTCAAAAGTAATTTTTATTGTCCATAATAACTCTCTAATTCTATCTATCATCCATTACTTACATTCCTGTTTTTAATAGGTAAGTAGGAAAGTGCCACCGTCTCATTTTTTGTCCTGCATACTTATCTTACTTTTTTATTGGCTTGTAATCTAATATAGTTACTGGGTGTGTGTCAGAGCTTTCAGGGAAATACACATGCTCCTGTGAAATATAATTTCTATCTAGTCTTGCCTAGTTATTCTTTCATAAGAAGTAATATGCAAAGTCTGAGTGATTTCCTGCCACTGAATTCACATGTTCATACTGAATAATCTCTCGTACTCTTTTTCAGCAGTCTAGCCTCTTTTGTTACATTTTTTTACTTTCTAGATCTCCAGATACATCTTCAGTATTGCAAATTGAGTTTGTCACCACTCAAAAATAATAATCTCTCCTGACAGCGTATTTATGCCTACGTTCTTCTAAGCTGTATAATAGTAATAGCTTTTGTTTAATATCAAAACATACCAGTAATCTTCCTCCCCTGCTAGTAACCACTTGCTAACACAGATCCAACATTGCCAAATTTTCCTTCTTTATTAATAACTATTGGAGATTGTTGAAATCAGTATTATTTTTACTCCCCTTTTCCCTTCTCCGAGATGTTCTGCTGAAACTCTACTCTGAAATATCTTGTCGAATTCACTTGATACTGCAGTTTGCACTGTACACTTAGTATAACTTGTTGCTCTTTGCTTTTCTTGTCTATATCTGTAAGGCAATTTACATTCAGTATTAATATTCATAAAGCAGCCAGTCTGGTAAAAAACAATTACACCCATATACTATACATGACGGTTCTTTTGAATACAAGTTTCCAACTTGCGGTTTACATGTGCCCACACTGTTAGGCAGGTTGATATTGTATGTAATTGCTTTTTCTCATTAGAACAAAAAAAAATCCTCTCTTTACGTCATAACAAATACTAAGTAATATAGTCATTCAAAAAAGTAAATGTATCCCTTCCAAATCCCTTTGAATACGAGCAATTGCCCCAACTTGACAGCCACACCCACAGGCATTTTTTTTATTCTAAAGTACAGTGCTAAATCTAATGTTAGAGCCTGTGATCACACACACATAAATTGTCTGTTCTTATCTTATTTTGATTGCCCTCCTAGATGTGGAAAACAACTTGCATGTACTCAGTAAACATGTTTTTTTATCAAGAAAAGGTGCAGTTGCTACCCTTGAAACTGAATTATACATTTTTGTGTTTACAACATTAAAATACTAACATTGCTAGGCAAGAAACTACTTGTATAAATCTTTTAATTCCCACAGTTTTAAAATTCATCTGTTTTCCTTGAACCAATTGCTGATATCCCTTTAAAATTGAATTGCATTGTACCCTTGTATGTTTCACTGGGAACACATTAAGAACTTTTGATTAATTGCTTGCACCTTGTCTCCAGCTAAAACAAGGTGCTAGTAGAAAAGAAGAAAAAAATGTTAGTAACTTAGCAAATGTAAGAAGGAACCCTTGCAGATTTCATTTGCATTCTTTACTGCAGTAGCCGCACCCACCCATCCTCTCCCTAGTACTGGATAGTTATGTATGGAAAATAGCTTGTTTGTTATTTCTAGTTTGTTTAATTCAGGATGAGTACACTGCAACTTAACTTTTAGGCAAGAAAGTTGAGAAGATTTTCTACTCTGACTGCTGATTTTCCTCTCTCTAGGGCAGACCAGTCAGTTGAGAAGATTTTCTACTGACTGCTGATTTTTTCTCTCTCTAGGGCAGACCAGTCAGAGTGGAAGTGTGAGACGGAGCCAGAGCTTTTGAAAGCTGATTAGTTGTTGTCTTGGGCAGGAGACCACCCAGGTAGCCTGAAGACTGCTACAGCAGTGAGGAATTTGAACATCTGTTATGAGTGTGCAGCTTACACAACTGCACTTTCCCTCAACAACCCAAGATCACAATATTATATGAACTTTAGCTTGCTTCTTTCCAGCCTTTATTTTATTAGTGTATAGCCTAAATACAACTAAAACAGAGTACATTCTTTTTTAGTATCACTATCCTATACAGCAGTCACTGCTACAACCCTCCCCACCTCACACTGAAAATAATGAGCGCACACTACACAGAAATGCTTTACAATATAACAAGCAATTTACATCATTAAATTTTATACAAGTATGACAAAAAAAATACTTCGTTACTTAAGTGTCATCCCAAACATTAATGACAAGTTGTCGGTTATGCTTCACAGTTCTTCCACCAGTTTAACATGGTCATCAAACATCTAGTCCGCTTCAGCAACGTCTAACTGAACCAGTTTACTTGTCTAAAACTGTGTTTAATGAGATTAGTGATTTACAGTTCTATTTATTCACTAACTTCACATTGCTGCTGGTCTTCCTGATTCTCTTGATCTCCTAATATCGGTCTCTGGTTCAAGTCCAAGTTACTCTTGATTCTTCTAGGCAGGTCCTGGGCTTTTTTCTGTCACTGAAGCATCTTCCTTTGGAACAGAAAAAGGTGTAATTGGCAAAGCAGGTCTATTTAATTTTGTTATTACATTCAGAAACAGTCTATTTTAACTTGCTTGGTCATTGTTTGGTAAAACTTTATATCTGCCTCAGCCTCTTCTGCATCCAAAAGACCTTCAATCATCCAGGTAGAAAATATTTTGAAGATAGCTTGATAATAAACTTGAATCTCACACCTGCCTCTCAATGTCCCCAGATTAGCAGGATAAACGTACTTCTCTTCTGCCTGGCGTATAGTCAATAATTTCCCACAAATGTGGTGTCCTCAATTTTTAATACTGCTGCTTCTGCCACGGTTTTCAGGAGCAGCTGTTTCTGTTGATACAATCGCACCTTTTCCTAATGTAGGCTGCTTTCTCATGGCCAGATTTGGAGCATGCACACAGTGTGCCATCTCTATAAATAAATCCTGCTTTGCAACATTAGTGCAGTTTATTTTTACTTTCATTGAATTAATGCTGTCTGTTCCTTTCAGTTTCTCTTGTATAGCCAAAAAAAATAATGCTGTCTTTTCCTTTCAGTTTCTCTCATATAGCAAAAAAAAAAAAAACTCAAGATTTTCTCTGACTGCTTTGTTTTCTAATTCTTTTACTTTTGAAACAGCTGTTCTTTTCTTTCCAGCCTCTGTTTTTGCAGTTTCATCAGCTCATCTGAATATCTACTTAAAGCTTCTGTTTTTTTTTTCCAGCCTTTTGCCATTTGAAATTGTATACTCAACCAGGACCTAACTTG
Organism: Protopterus annectens; assembly: GCF_019279795.1. Taxonomy (NCBI): domain Eukaryota; kingdom Metazoa; phylum Chordata; order Ceratodontiformes; family Protopteridae; genus Protopterus; species Protopterus annectens. The sequence goes on along the minus strand of NC_056726.1, from coordinate 621,818,062 downwards.
TTTTAAACAGCTCTGAGTACATTTGATCTGTTATTTCCTCTAAATTACTGGATGCCATCTCCTGTACTAAAACTGAAACTTGGACTGCTTTTTGCTGAACAGCTGCAAGGCCCTTCCCAGGAAGAGCATTTTTTTTTTGGTAGCTGATTTTGGCGTACTTTATGTATGCCTTCTTTGCTAGCATCCAGGCAGGATTATTATTAGTCAATAATTGAATTGTACCCAGCTTTGATCATTTTTACTGTTTTTTTTTTTTTTTAAACAATTTAACAATTTCTCAGTTTTTGCATTGAAAGTACCCTAATCAGTGTTGCTCAGTTTGCAGCTATCTATTCCTGGTATGAAATCTTTGTTACTTGAGTGGTAGGAAGTCTGATTACTCCATGTTCGCTAGTGAACTGGCAGTCTTAGGGGGCTAAGCATCCAAATATAGTTAGCACTCAAATGCTGTATCTTGTGCTGGCATTCGCTGTGCACATGCCATCGAGCATCAGAGGTTCTAATGAGAAAGTACAGAATTAGTTGGAGAGATAATGTGACCAGTCATTGATACCTCAAGGTGGTGTCTCCTCATAGATCATTTGATACAGTAGGAACACATCTGCAAAGATACTGCTTTCCATTTTTCTAGATAATGTACCGTACTACTGGAAAAAACATGAGGTTTTCTTAGAATTTGACATTTTAGACTGGAGCACTAACACCATAAATTTTATTGCTTACGTTAGTCTGCTTTATTCAGTGTTTTGTACCTAGAATCTGCTTTAATTTTTCACTTTACAGCTGGATTAAAGGTGATAACCACTATCATTTACCCTTCTCTTACCTCACTATCCTTAACCTCTTTTTAACAAGGCGCCTCGCCTTTGTAACTGACCTATGTTTTTTTTTATATGCTGCTGTTATTTTTTTTACCAAGATGTGATGTATCTTTATATTGTATTTAGAACTCAACTATCTTCCTGTTTTGCATTAATAATGTTCATATGTCTGTTATGTACCTGGAGCTTTTCTCCCCAGGCCTCCGCTGAAAATGGACATGTATCCAGTTGGACTCTCCCAGTTAACAAATGTAAAATAAATAAATAATGTGACATTCACAAATAAAATTCTAGGGACGTCTCACAAATGGAAATTCATTTTTTAATAACCATAAATCAGTGCTGCTGTAAATTATTGTTTATAGTGAATACCACAGATTTTTAGATTATTTTCTCTTCTCCTGCAGACTAATAGCTAGCAGTATTTTTTTTCCTTAACAGATAGATTCAAATTATAATGGCAATTCAAGCTACACATTTAATCACTAGTATAATTCCTGGAATTTCAGCTCTCAAAAATAGTTTTATTTTTTTAATACCTGTAAGTCAGCTTCCCTGTCAGCCTGTTTATGGTGAGTCCTCTAGACCATTAATATTGTTTTGTCTTTTTGCCAGCAGTCTGATAGCTTGCATTAGTATTTTACAGATTTGTGCGTGTCTCTTTTTTGTCCTCTAGGAGGAGTGCCATAACAGCACTTAAAAAGAAAATGTCGAAAAAAACATTTTTATATTTTGATTATGTGGAGGTGAGCAGGTTTTCTATAGTTGCTGATAGGAATCTATATGGGGGCTTAATGATATAGGACTAGTTCACAAATGTAACCAGCAGAAAAAAAGCTTCTTCATAGAATGCTGTCTAAGTTGTGAGTAGAGAGCAGGAGTATTCAGAAAAAGAGAATAGTGCGTGCCCAGCCATTGTTGCTGCTTATTTTTTTTTTTGCCTTTCTAGCATTTTCAGTTGCCTTAGATGCATATGCCTGTGATTTCTGCACCCACGTCATAGGAAAGGTACTTCATAGACTGTAACTGAGGAATTAGTAGGTTATGTTTTGTGACCACACTTCTTTATCAACAGATCTTTATCTGTACCTCTGAATATCTGTTCACCATACATGTATGGAAGCAGGCCATTAAAAATAAAAAAATTATGATAGAATTTACATGTTCTGTGGATGCATTCCATCTTACAGTTAAGAATGCACTTTTCCCTTGCCTTAAAAAAGTCTTAAGATTTGTAAAGTTTCAGGTGTGAACAGAATATCTTACCCTGTTTCTGTGGCCCACGCAGATTTAGTCTTGCAACCACTTTCTTCAGCTGTATCCCCCTTTACATACAAGCATCTACACTGGAAGGTTAATAGCCCCTTTATCCTATTTTTAGATTGATTTAGTAAGGTACATATTCACTTCTCTTTGTGCACTTAGTAAAGTATGTCATGCAACAAACATGAACTTCTGACATTTATGTGTGTGTATATATATATATATATATATATATATATATATATATATATATATATATATATATGAACTAGGGTAGAACAGAGATAACCTGATGACCTTTTCATCATGTTCAGCCAAGGGTTAGGAAACCAATGCCCTATCTGTCTGAGATAGCTCAGGTGGATGTGAAAGATCACTCATTTATCAAAAAGAGTAGGAGAATTTCCCTGGTGCCCTAGCCATATCTCCCCTTATTCATTGTAAATACCATCACCTTGGATCTTCACCAGTAGCATCATACTAGCATCATGGGATTAACCCAGTCAACAAAGCATAAATAGAATAAAATAAACAAGTTAGCTAGTGTCAGATTCCTGATTAATTACAGGGCATATTGTGCAATAACCAAGAATAAAATGTAACAATAAAGACGTAATGCAGTTGTTTAATTTCCAACCACATATTCATGAGGCATGCAAACTGTATACATTACTTATAAATGTGCAAAGAGGTTAAATAATAAAGATACAAAATAAATAATGTTGACCATAATAATGTCAGTACCCATCATCCATCTACAAGGCTTGCAAACTGTGCATAATATTTAAATTGAGGTTGTAGAAAGGAGCAGCTTGAGATAGGGAATAAGATAAGATGAGTGAGCAGGAGGAGAAGGAAGAGCCAAGGTGCCGGAGATGGGTGAGAGAGTATGATTGTCTAGAGAGATAAGAGGGGTAAGGTACTTTCTGTTTAGTTGTAATCTAAGAAATGATTTCTTTTTTTTTCAAAACAGGTTTATTGTTTTAACATATAAGAGAAATATCATAACAATTTTATACAAGTAATTAAAAATAGGTATTATTATAATATTCAACAAAACAACTAAAGTATTTACAAAGACATCCACTACAATCAGATCAGTTAATTAAACTAAAATACCGTGCTATTGAAATTAGAATTTTTTTAACAAATTTTGTAAATTATCCCATACAATATAATATGATGTTTTTCTAGTTGTTCTCATTCTAATTGTGCTTATTTCCATATGGCACATTATATTCATAACATTTTTAAATTCATTGAACGAAGGAGGTGCATCTGAAATCCAATTTCTAGTTGTTATTTTCTTGGCCACTGCTAGGATAGACCATAACAAGGGAAGCTTAATCTTTTTAACACATTGAGGTACAGGTGTGTTGAATAATATAAGAGACTTAGAAATAATTAAATTATCTGTAAAAAGAGCCTGCAAAAATTCATTAATTGACTTCCAGTATTCTTTCAACTTCATACAGTCATAAAACATATGAGCCCAGTCAGCATTAATTTCTACATTACATCTCTTACATAGATTATCTTTATTATTTATTTTATTCATCATCAAAGGTGTATAAAAGATCTATGTAAAATGTCCATGTATAAAGTCTCCAGACAATGGAAGATGTAGTTCTATAAGCAGATTCTAATATATATTGTTTATCTTGTTGAGTTGGTGGGTCCCCATTAATAGAGGTGAAATAATTCCAGTATGAATCTACACTGTAAAAAGTTTCTTGTCTGATAATTTTATGTATATATGAAAGTTTACCTTTATCAGAAACTTTATGCTGTAAATTTAATATCAAGTAATCAATCAGTTTTGGAATAGATTCTTTAACTGTTATAGACATTAGATCTATTCTATCAATGAGATGTTGTCTAAAGATCTGAACCTCTAACCAGCAAGTTTCTCTTAGATCAAATTCTTGTTTTAAGAAATCTAGATTTTTAACTTTATTATCAGATATCAGCTGATACCAGTACTTTAGATCATTATCTATAGCTAAATGAGCTCCTTCAGAAGTAGATGACATAAGCATACCCTGAGTATACATTATAGGAATACAATAAAATTCCATTCCCTATACTTAGGGTGCATGAATATAAAGTTACGATAACTAATAATAATATTTAATGGGTAACAAACCATATGTTTAGGTGTAATAGGTGAAGTACAAAATTCCTTTAGCAACCACAACATGGAGTTATTTACAATCATATTTTTATGTGTTAAGGAGATTTTCATGAAGTGCATACTAATTAGCTCCCAATAATCTTTCCATTTTGCGATATATGACTGATCTATTAATAAAGTAATAACTTTTATAATAGAAGAGATAATATATAAATTAAAGTCTGGAAAAGAAATACCCCTTGAGACCAGCTATTAGTATGTTTCTTTAATGCAATCCTAGGTCTATTAGGTGCCCATAAGAAATTTAACATTAGTGTATTCAGTTTCTTGATAATTATTTTTGTAGGTGAAAGTATTATTGATTGTATTAAGTATAAAATCTTGGGGAATATTATCATTTTAATAATTGTAAGTCTCTCCTCCATAGTAAAAAACATATTATTCCAGGTATTAAAAAGATTTTGTATATTAAGAAAACAGGTATTATAGTTATTATATATAATAGATTTAATATCTTTAGATAGTATTATACCTAAATAAGTTTTCTGACCTGAATTGGGTACATATTTAGTAAAATCACTAATGAGAATATTTTTTCGTGTATTATATAGGTAGTATTTTAGTTTTTTCTTCATTGAATATTAAACCAGAAATACTTTTAAAATTCATCATTTTATCAAATAAAGACTGCATAGAAGAATTAGATCCTGCTGATGTAATTAGAACATCATCTGCAAAAAGTTGAATTTTTGATGTTGTATTTTCGTCTATTTCAAAACCCTCTATGTCAGTACTGTTTCTAATCAAATTAGCCCAAGGCTCCATTACTAAAGTGAATAATAGTGGAGAAAGTGGACATCCTTGCTTTGTACCTTTAAGAATGGGTATTTTTTGTGAAACATATGTTCCTACCTTAATATAAGCCAGCGTTCCTTTGTATAAATGCTCAATTAAATTTACAAATACATCAGAGAAGTTTGTGCATTTCAGTAAGGTAAATAGATAGTCCCAACTTACTGAATCAAATGCTGAACCTATATCAAGACTAATAAGTGTTAAATCTTTCTTTTTCCTATTTGCAAAATCAATTAATGTTAAAGTTCTTCTTATATTATCAAAAGTATTTCTATTTACAATGAAGCCCGTCTGATCTATATCTATAATGCCGGGGATGATTGTCTTCAATCTATCAGCAAAAATACTCCTAAACATTTTATAATCAACATTAAGTAATGAGATGGGTCGATATGAAGAACATCTAGTTGGATCTTTATTAGGTTTTAAAATTGGTGAAATAAATGTATATTGCCAAGATGGGGGGGTTATTAACTCAGTTTGGGCCAAAATAAAAACCTTATGTATTAATGAATATGTAGTTTTAGAAAGGATTTTATATATCTCTGGTATAATACCATCATTACCCGGTGCTTTGTTTGATTTAAGCTTATTTATTTGTGTAATAACTTCTGTATATGAAATACTCTTGTCCAATAGTTTAATCTGTTGTTTATTAAGCTTTTTATTCATGTTTGTGGTTATAAACTCCTTTATTTTATCTTTAGGTTCCATGTTAATGTTGTTATGGTTAATCTTGTGAAAGTGATTTCTAAATTCATCCAGTATTTCTGGTATACTAGAAACATTCTTCTTTTTCCTTAGAGAAAATATTTCTTTGATATGGTTTTGTTTATTCAATCTTTTTGTTTTATTTTTAAGTCTATGTAAGTATTTGGGGCTTGAATAAGACAAAAACTTGTATTTCTCTAAAGTTATTTTAACTTTATGAGTTAAAATTTCTTTGTATTTCTCATTTAGTTTGTTTATTTCTTCAATAACTTTCTTGTCCATAATATTTTCTTTATTATTATGTTTATAAGAGTCTAATTTACTTTGAATATCTAACAATTCCTTATCCCAAGATTTCCTTTTATTATTATACCATCTGATACTTTGTCCATATAGATATGATTTTAAGGCATCCCAAACATAGACAATGGAGACTTCAGGAGTATTATTTATGTCTAGAAAATGTTGTACTTCTGAAAGTATATATTCTTTATAGTCTTTTAGCTGAGTTAAGTATACTGGTATCCTTTTGATCTGAACATTATGAATATTTTTTATCATGAATTCAAAAACAATTGAGTTATGATCAGATATAGGACATGAAATGATTTTGGAATTAATTAAATCTGTTACCATCTGGTTAGAAATAAAGACCCTATCTATTTTTGAATAAGTTTTGTATCTGTTAGAAAAAAAGGTGTATGGTAATGATTTTGAATCTATCTGATTATTAATATCATTCAAATGATAAGAATTAGCAAAATCATTTAAATGTTTTGCATTAGATGTAATTCTTCTTTTCCTTATAGTGGTAGTATCACTTTCATGTAGTATACAATTAAAATCACCAGCTAAAATAATATCCCCTATAGAGAATGATATGATCTTATCAATATGATGTTTCACTGTATTAATACCAATTCCAGGTATCCAATATACATTAATTAAAGTGTAAGTCTTCCCATTAATTTGTATTGTAACCATACAAAACATTCCTTTGTCATCCTGAAAAGACTTAATGGTTTTAGGAATGGGCATACTTTTATTCCATAAAATAGCCACTCCTCTTTTTTTCTGAGCGTGCTCTGAACTAACCAATACTGTATACTTATTAGTGGCTAGTTTATCAATATCTTTTTCAAGAGATGGGTTTCTTGCAGGAAGACTAGATTGGCCTTGTGTAAATTAATGTATCTTATTAGGCTTGCCCTTTTACACGGATTATTCAATCCATTAATGTTTAAAGAAATTCCTTTTAAAGATGTCATTTGGCATTTTAAAACTCAAGAATCTTATGATCGAAATAACAAATAACAAGATAAATAATGTTACATCTCCTCTTTTAGGTGTACCTTTAAATATAGCTGTATTTATTAAATCTCTTATGGGATTTTGTATAGGATTCAGTTTTGTTTGTAGTGACAATGAGTATACAAAATATATTGTGGATGTCAAAACTATATACATATAACAATGAACAAGTGAAAATAATGTAAGGATTAAACCTTGCATCCAGCCTGGAGTTGAAAACTCCAACTTAGAGTAGTATTTACTACTCAAGTTAACCCCTACCCTAAGCAGCAGTACCTCAGCTACCACCTTATCAATTTAATACTAGTTATATTTAACTGAGGTTAACAGTTTTCAATTCAATTATCTATCAAGACAAAACTACACATTTGGTAAAACAGCATCATATAAACTAAAATAAACTTTTTTTTTTTTTAAAAACTGTTCATACTACTATATAGATCTATGTAATATATAACACTTGTATTCAAATAGCATTCAAATAATCTTGATGTTAGAAATCAAGAGGAGAGAAAATTAGGTTCTAACATTCATTTAAATCAAAAACTTTGGCTAATATGATTCAGACATTACATATATTAAGATGCATCTATTTTCTGTCATGTGAATACTATTAACAGCTTCCAAAAAAAATCTTGAATTGTTTGTATATGAGCATTTACTTAAACTCATTATTGTCAATAGAGTAAAATATTGTATTCATAAAAATTATTATAAATCATATTGCATAGTTATGCAAATTCTCAGAAACACTTGCATTATTAAAAAAAAAAAGCCATCACACACATACACACAGACACAAACACACACACATACATACACACACACATACACACAGACACAAACACACACACACATACATACACACACACACACACACACACACACACACACACACACACACACACACACACACATATATATATATATATATATATATATATATATATATATATATATATCTGATCTCACTGAGTTATGTCCTTGTTGAGCACTATCCTACTTGCTGTCCCTAGAATAAATCTGTCTGCTTTATAGAAAAAAATGCACAGCAAACACATTTTAGTAACCAGATTTTACAATCATGCTAACCTACTGCTTTAAAATATATCACATGACATTTCTTCCAGAATAGAATTATAAAATTGTTTATGCTTGTCAATCAGATGAATTAAATGAATTATAATAAAGTATATGTTTGGAACAGAAGTTTTTAACACAGATTATTATGCTGCTGTTAAGTAGATTTTCAAAAACATTTAAATAAATGTTTCATTTTCTATGCCTTCTAAAATAAGACATTTACTTACTACAAGAAACTACATAATTTAAACTCATTATAACTGACATTTTATGAATAGAGTATTTTTCCTGAATCTGTGGTGTGTCAGTATGATAACTAGGTCAGAGGTTATACTAACTGCTTTCAGTTACTCTGTGAGAATTCTGTGAGTTGAAGCTTTTGAAGTAGTTCATGGACACTGTGCGTGAGACAGCCCACATCCCAGATTGTCTCCCTTAACATTTTGGCGGGAAACTTATTAAAACTTATGGCAAACATTCATTTTGTCAATAGAGTAAAATATTGTATTCATAAAAATTATTATAAATCATATTGCATAGTTATGCAAATTCTCAGAAACACTTGCATTATTAAAAAAAAAAAGCCATCACACACATACACACAGACACAAACACACACACATACATACACACACACACACATACACACAGACACACACACATACATACACACACACACACACACACACACACACACACACACACACACACACACACACACACACACACATATATATATATATATATATCTGATCTCACTGAGTTATGTCCTTGTTGAGCACTATCCTACTTGCTGTCCCTAGAATAAATCTGTCTGCTTTATAGAAAAAAATGCACAGCAAACACATTTTAGTAACCAGATTTTACAATCATGCTAACCTACTGCTTTAAAATATATCACATGACATTTCTTCCAGAATAGAATTATAAAATTGTTTATGCTTGTCAATCAGATGAATTAAATGAATTATAATAAAGTATATGTTTGGAACAGAAGTTTTTAACACAGATTATTATGCTGCTGTTAAGTAGATTTTCAAAAACATTTAAATAAATGTTTCATTTTCTATGCCTTCTAAAATAAGACATTTACTTACTACAAGAAACTACATAATTTAAACTCATTATAACTGACATTTTATGAATAGAGTATTCTTCCTGAATCTGTGGTGTGTCAGTATGATAACTAGGTCAGAGGTTATACTAACTGCTTTCAGTTACTCTGTGAGAATTCTGTGAGTTGAAGCTTTTGAAGTAGTTCATGGACACTGTGCGTGAGACAGCCCACATCCCAGATTGTCTCCCTTAACATTTTGGCGGGAAACTTATTAAAACTTATGGCAAACATTCATTTTGTCAATAGAGTAAAATATTGTATTCATAGAAATTATTATAAATCATATTGGATAGTTATGCAGATTCTCAGAAACACTTGCATTATTATATAAAAAAAAAAGCCATCACACTCGCACACACACACATACACACACACACACACACACACACACACACACACACACACACACACACACACACACACACACACACATATATCTGATCTCACTGAGTTGTGTCTTTGTTGAGCACTATCCTACTTGCTGTCCCTAGAATAAATCTGTCTGCTTTATACAAAATAATGCACAGCAAACACATTTTAGTAACCAGAATTTACAATCATGCTAACCTACTGCTTTAAAATATATCACATGACATTTCTTCCAGAATAGAGTTATAAGATTATTTATGCTTGTCAATCAGATGAATTAAATGAGTTATAGTAAAGTATATGTTTGGAACACAAATTTTTAACACAGATTATTATGCTGCTGTTAAGAAGATTTTCAAAAACATTTAAATAAATGTTTCATTTTCTATGCCTTCTAAAATAAGACATTTACTTACTACAAGAAACTACATCATTTAGACTCATTATAACTGGCATATTTTATGAATAGAGTATTTTTCCTGAATCTGTGGTGTGTCAGTGTGATAACTATGTCAAAGGTTATACTAACTGCTTTCAGTTTCTCTGTGAGAATTCTGTGAGTTGAAGCTTTTGAAGTAGTTCATGGACACTGTGCATGAGACAGCCCACATCTCAGATTCTCTCTCAACATTTTGGCGGGAAACTTATTAAAAACTAGTGACAAACATTCATTTAGTAGTGTAAATGCATATAAACATGACAAAACCTTCACAATGTATTCCACAGACCATTACAGCCTCTTACTTCTTTTCAGAAAGAGAAACAAATTGAATCACAGCTTGCCATTAAATCTTCAGATATTTTGACTGGTTATGAAACAAAACATTATAACTGACATATTTTATGAATAGAGTATTTTCCTGAATCTGTGGTGTGTCAGTGTGATAACTATGTCAAAGGTTATACTAACTGCTTTCAGTTTCTCTGTGAGAATTCTGTGAGCTGAAGCTTCTGAAGTAACTCATGAACACTGTGCATGAGACAGCCCACATCTCAGATTGCCTCTCTTAACATTTTGGCGGAAACTTATTAAAAACTAGTGACAAACATTCATTTAGCAGTGTAAATGCATCTAAACATGACAAAACCTTCACAATGTATTCCACAGATCATTACAGCCTCTGTGTAAGTGAAATTAAGCCCAAAATTACCAACAAGCAATAAAACTCAACATTCTTCTCCCAACTCAATTTTCATACAAATCCTATTATTCACTGTGCCCACACAATCAAAAGCATTTCTATATATTAATAAAGAAAAGAAAAGAGAGTAGAAAATAGAAGGGAGTGAGGCAGAAATTAAAAATGTAAGAGAAAGCTGTAAGAAGTATATACAATGGAATGTTACTTACTGTTTATATTAATAGAGTTAAAAATAAAACATATTATTTACTCTTATTTAGTTCTGATTATTATTAGTTAAAGCATAACAGATTATTTACAAACAGGCATAAGCAGTATAATCAAGAAAGTATAATTAGAAATAGCATTTGAAGAACTTATAAAACTTTTACAAGGAATAAATATGTTATTATTCTATTAATGATATTTTCATTACTGTTCTCTCCCTGCCCTCCCCCACCCTTTACCCACTACGTAATCTAAATAGAATGTCATTGTTTAAACAAAGAAAATAATAAAAGGAGAAGGAAAAAAAGGTAAAGATAAAAAATGTATCAAATTACTAACCTTACTTCTTTTCAGAAAGAGAAACAAATTGAATCACAGCTTGCCATTAAATCTTCAGGTATTTTGACTGGTTATGAAACAAAACATTTCTTTGCACATAGAGAATAACTTTGATTAAATCGTTTCCAAAATATTTGTGGCTTTCTGGAAATGCAGGAACTATATTCAAAAAGATTAATAATGAACTAAAATGATGAGAGAGAAAAAACATATAACAAATCATTTGTTTTTAGTCTCTTCTTCTTCTCTGAAGTCTTCCACGAAGCTTCAGTTGCCAATCTCTTTAATGAAGAACTAGCCCATTCCATTTCTTCTATTTTATCCAAAATCCTTTTTTCTTTGACAAACAGTAAAGCAGAGTCTAAATCATCGAAAACCTTAGGACCATCAGGAAGGAAGATTTTAAGCTTGGCAGGAAACAGAAGGTATGTTTTAAACTGTGCTTTTTTAAGCTCCCTTATTAGTGGCAGAAAAAACTTTTCTTTTAGCTATTACCATGGAAGAAGAGTCATTGTCAAAATGCACAGTTGTCTCATTAATCTTAACAGGAGCTTTAGCCCAAACAGATTTAAGAACCATCTCTTTATCAAAAGATGATAGAAATCTAACTATAACTGATCTAGGATATTTTTTGTTAGAGTTAGTATTAGCTATAGATCTATGTGCTCTTTCGATACCAAAAGAGAATGCTTCTGGTAAGTCTAAAGTTTTAGGGAGCCAAGTTGTTAAAAAAAGTAATATTCTTACCTTCAATATTTTCTGGCAGTCCAAAATCCTAATGTTATTGCGCCTAGATCTATTTTCCAGGTCATCCAGCTTTGTTTGTAAATGTGTATTTTGTTTCAGCAGAAACTCAATGTTGATTTCCTCTTCTTGGATTCTATTTTCCATGTCATTCACAGCTTCTTCTATGCCTGTCATCTGGTTCTTCTGTTGTTGCAGGTCTGTATGTAACAGGTCTATTTGTTTTGTAGTTTTTCTATGAAGGTGTCTATTTTAGTATCCATTTTATCCATTTTATCAGTAAGTTGCTGGATTATAATTATCAGAGACTGAAGTTCTTTCTTGATGCTGGAGTCTTGAGAATTTGTCTTACTGGAACTCATTTCAGACTGATAAACTGACAGGAAAATTTCCACAGTGATTTCTGACAGGAATATTGTTAAGATTTCCTTTCTTTTTTAGATATAGTTCAAGAACTATATAAAACAAATGTATTTAGAAAGAAAATTACTTCCAAAATTAATTTTTTAAGTAATTAATTCCTGTCAGTGTAATGAAATTGGTGGAGCTGAAGAAATCTGCTGCTATCCTGTGTTCATCCTTGGCCACGCCCCCCTAAGAAATGATTTCTGATGTATCCAAATTTGAAACATTTACACTGTGCATCTTTAAGTAGGAAGTTCCTGAGTTCAAATCAAAATTGTGAATAGGAGGGAATGGATTTGATATGTTGAGGGATTGACTTCTGTGTTTTTATGCAAGTGCTGAAACGTTGTGGTCAGTGCCGTGTAGTTTAATGAGCATCTTTTGTAGATTATGTTTAGAGATATCTTGGGTTGTAGGGTGTATGAAGATTTCTAAATCTATTTGCAAAAGAGGAGAATAGGTTTAATTAAACCAGATCCAGTTAGCAGTGTTCATCTTTAATAGGAAACCAGTTTGTCTGTTGCAGTACTGAGCAGTCATATTTTTACATTTTTACCTATGTTATCCATCTGTTTATACTTAAGGCGCAGTGGTGTATCAGTAACACTTATCACAAGGAATGACTGGAAAGTAGCTGCTGAACTTATTAATATTTTGGAAAGAGCATGTCAGGTAAGATTTCTTTGGATTTTACATTTTAGGAATACATGCAGATCTTGTATGTGATTTGTAGAGATGGATCATGGATCATTTATTTGTTAATCAACTGCTCACATCTTCTCAAAATTGCATAATTTATCATTATTTGTGATATGCATTTACACAATGACTGGCCATTAACATTCAAAAACAAGAACGCTGATTTGTCAGCCCAACCAGAGTGCCGTTGTAAATCGAGCATATACTAATGGAAAAAAGTCCAGTCACCCAAACTTTCTTCTTTTAATATATGCTACTGGAACTCTATTTTTATTTATTTATTTTTTAAATAAACTTTCAAAAACTGGAGACGTCAAAAGAATGAGACAGGTGAGAGAGAGAAAAATAAAAGGATAATCAGGAACAGTATGCAAAACTACATAAAAGTGTTTGATTATCCGTTGATTTTCTGTGTCCCGTGTCTCTTGTACATTGAAAGTCTCCAGATTTGTTTTAAAATCAACAACAAAAAAAGGCAACTGATAACTTCATTACCCTCTTGCTTCCTTTACACAGCACTGATGTAGTGTGAAAGCATGGTAACAAAAGTCCCATATGCATGCACATTATATCAGGAAGGCCACAGACACCGGGGGGAAAATGAGGAAGAGCAGCATGGCACTGTTATACAAGAACATTATTTAAAAACAGTAACTAATTTTTTTCTTAAATAATGTCGTTGTGCAATAGCAATAACCCATGGCTGGGTGTGGGTAATGCTGGCTTTGCACACACCCAGACGTAGGTTATTGCTATTAATATATATACATGGGTCTACTTCAGTAGACCGAACGTTCACTTATCTGACATTCATATTACCGAGACGAAAAGGCCGACAACCGCAGAGCACCGACTTTCTACTCCAGGTAAGTAATCGCTTGGCCATCCTGTTGAACTTTACTCCTTACCCCCATGGTAGTGCGACCTCAGAGTTGGTATATTTAGTTAGGGGGGCATAGCCCCCACCCCCCCACATGGGTGGGTTTGCATTCTATCTATTTTAATTTTCTTTCAGGATGGCCAAGCAGTTACTTACCTGGAGTGGAAAGTCAATGTTCCAGGACATTGTTCTGTGGTTGTTGGCCTTTTCATCTCAGTAATATGAAAATTGGGTAAGTGAACGTTCGGTCTATTGAAGTAGACCCATATATATATATATATATATATATATATATATATATACATACATATATATATATATATATATATATATATATATATATATATATATATATATATACATACACACACACACACATATATGTATGTATAGATATAAATATGTATATATACACACACATACATCATACACACACACACACACACACACATATATGTATGTATAGATATAAATATGCACATACACCCCTGAACCCCTACACACCCAAATACGTATATGCAAGTAATATGTATGCATATATGTGTATGAAGATGATGCATTGTATCTGACTCCTGCAGTGACCCCAGGAACAGCCACGATCTTCAGAGTTTATTAAGAAAGTTGAGAACAGAAGTAGATTGCCAAGCCTTTCTTTTGTGTCACACACCCCTCCTACAGACAGTTTAGGTTTGCCAGTCAGCCTCCCACATATCTGTGGGATGTGGAAGCGAACGAGTGTACTGAGAAAACCTGTGCAAACACAAATGCCACACAAGAAGCACCCTCAAGTCCAGCACTGAGCCAAAGAACATTTTGTTGTGAGTTGGCAGTGCTAAGTCACTGTGTGACTATGCCACTCACATACATACATATGCATATAGTATATTGATTTATCAGAACATCGACTCTTCAGAACTCCATACGACAGAGACCATATGATCAACTTTCCAAAAAGTCAAACAGTACAAAAAACATCTGTATTTTTGCAGAGGCAAGCCCCCTAGTACCTCCATACCCCCTGCCAAGTTATGTATATCAACTCCAAGATTGCTCTACAGTGGGGAAAAGTGCAAATTCCTGATCTGCACTGTACTTCAATCTCAGTACAGTACGTTTGACTTTCCTGAAAGTCAATCATATGGTCTAAGACTATGTGGAGCTTCACTTCCTAAAGAGTGTGTTCTGATATAAACCCACATATACAGATTTATATGTTTATAAATATAGTGGATATAAAAAATCTACACACCCCTGTTAAAACGCCTGGTTTTTGTGATATAAAAAAATTAGACCACAATGAATCATTTCAAAACTTTTCCCACCTGTAATGTGACCTATCACCTGTACAATTCAGTTGAAAAATCTGTTAGAGGAAAAAATATAAAAAATAAAAAATGTGCAATAAGCTGGTTGCATAAGTGTGCACACCCTTAAACTAATACTTTGTTGGAGCACCTTTTGATTTAATTACAGCATTCAGTTTTCTTGGGTACACACCTGCCATCAATTAAAGAGACTGATTAACCCCAGATAAAGCTCAACTGACTATTATTATTTTCCTGACATGTACTCAGTTGCCTGCTACAGCAAAAGCCATGGTTCGCAGAGAGCTTACAAGTCAAAGGAATTTCATTGTTGAAAGGTATCAGTGAGGAGAAGGGTACAAAAAAATTTCCACAGCATTGGATGTACCTTGGAACACAGTGAAGGCCGTCATCAAAAAGTGGAGAAAATATGGGACAACAGTGACATTGCAAAGAACTGGACGTCCCTCCAAAATTGATGAAAAAACAAGACGAAATCTGGTCAGGGAGGCTGCCAAGAGACCTACAGCAACACTGAAAGAGCTGCAGGAATTTCTGGCAAGTACTGGTTGTGTACTACATGTGGCAACAATCTCCCATATTCTCCATATGTCTGGACTATGGGGTAGGATTGCAAGACAGAAGCCTTTTTTTACACAGAAAAACATCCAGGCCCGGCTAAAATTTGCAAAATAATACATCAGGTCTCCCAAAAGCATGTGGGAAAATGTGTTATGGTCTGATGAGACCAAGGTTGAACTTTTTGGTGACAATTCCAATAGGTACATTTGGCACAAAAACAACACTTCACATCATCAAAAGAATACCATCCCCATGGTGAATCATGGTGGTGGCAGTATCATGCTTTGTAGTTGCTTTTCTTCAGTTGGAACTGGGGCTTTAGTCAAGGTTGTGGGAATTATTAACAGTTCCAAATACCAGTCACTTTTGGCCCAAAACCTTCAGGTGTCTGCTAAAAAGCTGAAGATGAAGAGGAATTTCACCTTTCAACATGATAATGATGCCAAGCATACATCCAGATCAACAAAAGAATGGCTTCAGCAGAAGAAAATTAAAGTTTTGGAATCGCCCAGTCAGAGCCCAGACCTAAATCCAATAGAAAATCTGTGGGGTGACCTGAAGAGGACTTTGCCCAAGAGATGCCCTCGCAATCCGAGAGATTTGGAGCACTTTTGCAAGGAAGAGTGTGCAGATATTGCCTAGTCAAGATGTGCCATGCTGATAGACTCCTACCCAAGAAGACAGAATGCTGTAATTAAATCAAAAGGTTGGTTCAACAAAGGGAAAGCCAGGGTTTAAGAAGTGCAGGTCTGGCAGGCATAAAATCCTGCAGCAAGACCTACACAATTTTTGTTTAGTGTGCTTGATGGCGTCACACTTGTCTAGCAGCTGCCCCATATGTAAGAATTTGTGCCAATACTCTGGCTGAGTGAAGGAATAAATTAGTGGTCAAAGGCCAGCTACCACCAGACTCCACTCTGACTACATCCTGCTGAGCAGCAGTGCCCAAAGAGGTTAATGAAAGAAGAAAAGACAAAAGAAATGTTTAAGGTCAGCCAGTTCTAGAGAAGTTAGCTCCTGCCAAGGGACCTAGAGTTTCTTCTCCAGCACTACCTGGGGAAATTGTCCATTATTCCTAACAGGATGACACAGGCAAGACTGCTTGGGCCTTGTGGAGCCCTCCACCTCCAGAAGACATTTATACATTTTCTTCTGAGTAAGAGTTTTCTCCATTTATATCTTCCAAGCCAGCCTTGGTGACATGTCTTAGGTCCCACAGATCTCTCTACAGCCTGACCCAGCTTGATTAGGAGTAGATGATGTTGACCTTAAGGCTCGACTCTGTTATGGCATTGTCTTGGCCCTGACCATTACTTACCATAGGCCTAGACCTTCCATAGGCCATTCCTACTTATTTGTCCTCCAGGCCCGGTGGCGATACCAACAGCAGAGGAATTGTCACCATCTGACATGTTGGATCCCACTGCATGGATATATCGCCCCATCTCCAGCACCGAATATTTTGGCACCAGTAGCATCAGTGCCACCCAGGAGATCGGCGTCAGGTCTTTATCACCCGAGAGGGAAGGAACCAGTGGCCTCGTGTCATTCTGTGCATCAGAACACTCAGCATTTGACACCTTGGACCCATAGATCCCTGATTTTGCTTCAACTCCAGAGTTCTTTGTTGGTTATGAGAATTTGGGACCTGTGTATGCCAGTTGATGACACACTGCAGAAAGAAAATACTCCTCTCTCTTTTTGCTAATTATGCTTGAAGCATAGATTATGCCCTTGGATACCATTGGAGACCAGACATTAAACTGACCATTATCAAGATATTCTCTAAACCAGAGGGATTGTAGGCCAGCACTGGTGAGATCCAGAGGTCATACTTCTCATGGGAGTTCAGATGATGCCCATTAACCCCCCTCCCCCCAAGGAAGAGAACATGCACTTGGACTCCCCTCGGAGTCTCCCACTTCATACTTATGTCTGGACAGTGAGGAGGGTTCCTCCCTGAGGATCCTTCCCTTGGTGAGGTCCTAAAAATGATGAGGTAGAGACCCGTCAACCTCCGCTGCTCTGAGGAGTCAATATTATAGGAGGCTTTTATCTTGTCTCCTTCAGCAGCAAGGGTAGTTCTTCCCCCAAATAAACATGTGGATGTTGTCTATACTAAAGTTTGGAAAGAACCATACATAGTGGAGCCCATCCCCAGAACACTGGACAGAAGGAAGAGTACTTCCAATAATGAGCCTTATTGGCACAAAGGGCCTCTTGTTGATAGTAAACTTGAAAGCTTTGAACTGCATAAAACATATGATTATTTTTCAGAGAGAGAGACTGACCAAACAGTAGCTGAAAATCTGAAACATTTGCCAGTTGGAGAGGCTCCATTCCCAACTCAATCACCAGATGGCCATTTCCATCTTCATGTGTATTTTACATAATGCCATGTGTGGAGCAGCCAGAGCAGGGTCAGTTTAATCATGAGGAGACAAGCCTGGTTGCAACATACTGATCTTTAACAATTCCTGCTACAATGGCAATTCACTATTCAGGCAGCAAGTCAAGCACAGGCTGTTTACATGTGAGCAGGAAGTCAAAACACTCTGCTCAAATGAGAGCAAGAAAGTCAAGGCACTCACTGCTGATGGGCGAAGTCCATTGCCTCCAAAGGCCTTCACAGCAGAATTAGAAAATAGCCATTCAGTTATGGTTTCACCAATTCCAGCAATCCCAGTACAGACAGTAGCAGGACAGAGATTCTTGGGGCAGTGAGGAACCTCCATTTTGATTCTGCCCCAGAAGGAGAGGTGATCCCAGTAACCAAGGGGGGGGGGCTAGGGGTTCCTTTTGAGGCTTTCATACATGGTTTGCTCAACAGTTCTCCTCTGGAAGGCATTTGGGGATCTTCCATCCTTGCACAATTGTGGAGTGGTCAGCTAACACAATGGACTCTGTTAAGGAGAATCATATTTTTTTTATTTGTCTTCCTAACATACCATAACAGTAAAAGTGGACAAATCTTAGCTAGACCTGTCTCAGAACCTTGTCTTGATACCTGCAGATGGTTGACATTTCTTCCACAAGAAAGAATTCCTTCACTGATCACAAAGGTTGCTTCCCTACTGCAGCAAGACCAACCACCAGCAATTCATATTTTAAAGGTTTTAGTCCTCATGGCAGCATCGATTTAGATGGTTCCTAGTGCCAGACGCAGTATGAGGATCCCGCAATGGACTCTACTTTGTTCAGTGGGGCAATTACCACCAGTTACATCACAAGGTTAGGCAGGGATTAATCTGGTGGTTGAATCCAGCCAGCGTTTCTAGAGTATTCCCCTTTTCCAAACCAGTACCACTGACAGCAGTTACAATGTATACATCTGCTCTAAGGTGGGGGGCATTGTGCAGGCAAGATGGTTCTGAGTCTTCCATTGTGATTGCAGACAAGCTCAGCAGGCATATCCTACTTTCCCATGAGTGGTGCCTGGTCATCAAGGTAGCACTCAGTATATTCAACAAGTGGGGAACACTGTGTTGCAACCTTTTCAGTTCACCACTCAACACCAGATGCCTTCAGTTTTTCAACATAATTCCCCAGGTGGGACAGTCACCCATGGATGTGCTGTCCCACATTTGACCCCCGGGTCAACTTATGCCCATCTTCCCCTGTCCCTTATACCAAGACTGCTACAGAAAGCCTAGGATCCAAGGCTCACCTCATTTTTATAGCCCCCTCCTAGCCTCACTAGACTTGTTTCCCCACCCACTGCAGCCTCACCTGAAAGAGAAGCCCATTTTCCTGTGACAAAGTTCCAGTGTGGTAAATCACCTGTCTGTATCACCTCACCCCAACATTCAGTCTCTTCATCTAATTACGTGGTTTCTCCAGTTCCAGTAACAGCCAGAGAGTCTTGTTGAGGTAATAAGGTTTCCCAAAAGCCTTCATCAAGAAGAAACTACAAGGAAAATGGAAAAAGTTCTCAGATTGGGCTTCAGATAAGCTACTTTTGCCCATTTCTGCACCTCCGGACAAAGTGCTAGCCTGTCACAGTTGTATAAGAAAAGAGCTAGTTACTTGTCATTTAAAGTACTCTTGTAATTAATTTCCTGTTTTCTTGAAGGGTTTCCAAAACATCCATTAGCAGGTTACCCTTATAGGTTCATAGGTAGGTACTAGGCTATCGGCCCAAGGGCCTACGTAAGCCTAGCCAACAAGGTTCCCTGGCTTACGCCACCCAAGAAAGTTATTTTCCTGTGCCACTGTCGAGCAGAGACACAGAAGTGATCCCTGGGGTGTATTTCCCATCCACTCATCAAGATTTTTCTTGAAAAGTGCTAATGAACTTTGCATGACATAGATGGGTAGCCTGTTCCAGAATATGGGAAGTCTCTGGGACAGGAATCTATCCCTCCAGCATGTCCTGTTTATTGTGGTGACAAAGTTTAGGTCCCTAGAGCGTGTAGCTCGGTGGGATTGGGATTATTTTAGGTGTAGCATGTCCAACAGCTCTGGGTTTGACATAGCTTTATATGTTAGGCAGAGATCACCTTGGAGTAGGCGATATGCTATGGAGTAAAGCTGGAGTTTTTTGAGGCGGTCAGTGTAGGGCATTTGTTTGAGGCCAGTAATCCTCTTTGTGAGGTACTTCTGTGGCCTTTCCAGCTGCTGCAGTTGTCTTGAGGTACATTCCAAAAGGGGCGTTGTACTCTTTAATGGGTCTAATGAGTGTCGAGTAGAGGGGAACAATGACCTCTTTTTTTCCTGGATGAGAACCCTTTTATGATGAGGTGTGCCACGTAGGACTTCCTGACTACTGTGGCGATGTGGCTATCAAAGGAGAGACTACTGTCCACCTGGGTCCCAAGGTCTCTTATCACACATTCAGTATTAAGTAGATTGCTGCCTATGTGGTAGTTCATGGGTACAGAATTTTTACCAAAGGGGATGACACTGCACTTTTTGGCATTGAGCTTGAGGCCATGGCTCTGACACCAGGCATCTGTCTCAGCGAGGCCCTTCTGTAGGATGTCCACATCATTTGGGGACTTGACTATGGCTCCTAGTTTGCAGTCATCTGCGAACTTTGTTAGCCAGAGTCCTTCTGTGTTAGCCTGTACTTCAGAAAAGTAGATACCAAACAGGAGAGGTCCCAGGATGGAACCCTGTGGTACTCTACTTGTCACTGCTTTGAGGTCAGATTTGGAGTCTGCAACTTTTACAGTGTGTGTTCTGTCAGTGAGCCATTTGGCAACCCATCTTGTGATGTAGGGATTTATACCTAGTTTAGTGAGTTTAGCTATAATTCCAGAATGGGGGATGGTGTCGAAAGCCTTGGCGAGGTCAAGATAGGCTGTGTGAACCACCTTACCCTCATCTACAGCTTTGGTGACTGCCTCAAAGAAATCGATCAGGTTCAGGAGGCATGGTCTGCCTTTCACAAACCAGAACTGGGTGGGATCCGGAGTTTGGAGGTTACCAATGTCTTTGAGTTCCATGATGATACGTTCCATGGCCTTGCAGACTAGGCTCGTCAGGCTAATAGGTCGATAGTTCCCGGGATCAGCGGTGGCTCCCCCTTTGTGGAATGGGATAACTGTTGTTTTATGTGCCATTCAGTGGGCACAAAGCCTAATGTGAGGCTATTATTTGAAACATGGTGCTTAAGTGGGGAGCCAGTTTGTTCTGAAGTTCGTGTAAAACGCAGCCTGGGATGTTGTCCGGTCCCATGGATGCTGTGTTTTTGGCTTTAGAGAGTGCAGCTTTTACCTGCGTAGTTGTGATTACAGGGACTCTGCATTCTTCCTGTATAGATATGGGCCTTTTAGGGAGTGGGGGGGGGGTAAAGTTAGCATTAAACCTATCTGCTCGGATATTGGCAATATCAGTTGGTTCTGTAATTTTTGTGCCGTTGTGCTTTAACTCATAGCAGATCTGAATGTTGCCATCGAGATTCTTGACATAGCTATAGAATGCTTTGTGGTTGTTCTTAGAATTAGTGGCGATTTTGTTTTCATAGCTAGCTTTGGAGGATCTTATAAGGGATCTCAGCGTCTTACTGAGGCTGACCAGGGAGCTCCTCCACTCATGGATTTTACTCTGTTGCACCAGTTTCTTCCTTCTGTTGTACAGTGTGTTTATGGCAGGGGACAATCAGATTGGCTTCCTTTTTTTGGAGGATAGCGTCTTGGTTTTTTTTGGGATAGCGTGATCCATGCACTCGTGTAAATGCTTATGGAGTGCATTTGCGCAGGATTCAGCAGTTGCAACTGTATTGTCCATCTGCATGGGTGTCATGAAGTTCACCACTTCTGTCTTAAGAAGCATAAAGTTGGCTTTGGAGAAATTTTTTTCCATGGTTTCCTTAATGGGGGGTGGGGGCAGGAGCGGGATGTGGATATCAAGGGTGATTGATTAGCTTATGGTCAGATCGGGCCAACGAGGAGTTGACTTCAGGTGTGGAACACCAGTCACTCATGTTGGTAATGACTAGGTCTAGGATATGGTTGCCCCTGGTGGGGGTATGGATAAGTTGATCCAGGGCATTGGAGTTTATGAATTCCAGAAAGCATTGAGCTAAGGAGTTGGTACACAAGTAGTTTTCCCAGTTAATGGTGGGGTAGTTGAAGTCGTCCATTATTAGGGTGTTTGGTTGAACCCTACTATTTTCCAGTACATCAAGAAAAGAGGAGTGGGAATCCTGGGGCATGGTGGGGGATCTGTAGCAAGCTACAATCTGCATTGCAGTTTTGCCCAGAGTTAGATGCACTGGATAACCTCTGCTGCATTATGCTGAGCAACTAGCTTGGAGGTGTGGATATCCTTAATGAATATGGACACACCTCTGCCTTTGGTGTTCTGGTCCAGGTTACATGGCCGAAAAGTGTGTTATGAGTTGCAGTGTGGTAGCGCAGGGGTGGTCTCTGGAGCCTTGAACCAGGTCTCAGTCACTGCACAGGTATCGATGTTCTCCATTTTAAGGAGTGCCTCGAGTGAGTGCATTTTGAGATTTAGACGTCTAGCATTGAGTAGCATTACCCTCAGTTTTTGCTTGCCTGTTCCTGTTACGGAGATTAATTTATTTGAACCTTGCCTAAAAAAGGCACTATAGGGGCAGCAAGAGCCTTAGCCAGTATCCAGAATCCCAGGGGCAACAGGTGCAGGCCAATCTGTGGCAAAGCATTGTGGTCTTTCAACCATGTCATCCCAAGCAGACAGATACTGGATCCCCTTAGAATGACACCAGAAGCTAGCCAATTGTTGAAGTCAGTCATTTTGTCCTTGTACTGCGGTATCATTCTGGGTGATGGCAGAATGCTACTCAGGGCTAGTGTCATACCTACCTGGGCTACAAGATCGGAGAGCTCTTCCATGTCTCTCTTCTGAAGAAGTCTTATCTCAAGACGAAAGCGCTAATTTATGTTTATATAAAAGTTTTTTTGCCTTCGTTGGTGGCCTGGACCTTTTTATTATTTTGTATTTTGTGAAGTCTCTCCATGTAGTCCAGGGATGTACATCTCAGGTCATTCACACCAACATGGACAATGACAGAGTCATATTTGTACTTGTTGTGGAGTGACCTGAGTGCGTGAGTTATGTGGCGGATCCTGGCACCTGACAGGCAGCTGACAGTAACCTTCTCCTTGTTTAGCCTGGTGAGTGGGACATCAGTGTGCCTGACTATAGAGTCACCTATGACTAGTGTGTTGGGTATGTTGTTTTACCTTATTGGCTGTGGTTGAGTGGCACACTGAGTCTGCGGGCTGTGTCATATGGGTTGTGTTGGGGGTTGGAGGTTGCTTGAGTTTCTGCTTTGGAGTTCTCTGTTGCTTAGACAGATTATTGAGAGCCTCTGCAAATGTTTTTGTGTTACTATTTGTGGATTTTGGAGGTGTAGATTTAGTGAGACTGTGTGATGAGTGTGGTGTGGTGCAAATGTTTACCTTCTCCTCATGACTGTCATGTTCAGTCTTGGTTGGAGAGAGCTTTACCTCCAGTTTGGCTAGATAAGTGCATCTCTCACAGGTTGTAGTGTTGGCTGGTAGGAGGAGAGGGTTGCCTGTGTACACGAGGCAATTTCTACATTGCCTAAAGATGGCCAGGTTCATCAGATAGACAGGAGAGAACACTGGGGGCTGACCCTTGGACATGCCTGAATAAAAAGCTATTTTCCTCTAGATAAGTGAGGAAAGTGAGTGAAAGCTGTTTTTCTCTAAGCAAGTGCGAAAAGTAAGTACAAAAACTGTTTTCCTCTAGGTAATAAGGAAGGTTGAGTGCTATAGTAATTAGTAGCTTATTTAGTGCTTACAAGTTCTGAGCACGAATAAACAAATTTAAGTGCTAAAACTAATAATCTGTATCTGCACTAGACGAGTTACAGGACAGAAACAAGTGCAAATGCAGGCTTTCAAATCAGAAAGTTGAGATAGGTGGAAGAGATTGCCCAAACGGCCAATAACTACAATTTCTGGGCCAGAACCACTCCTTATGTGGTAGACAGGTTACCTAGTGCTTACCACTTCCACTGATAAGCTAGAAGGCTTCCCTCCAATACAGAAAGACTGGGGGCCTCAGAACTTTACATACAGTCCTGGATACAGCAAATCTGTATCTGGAACACTAGTTACAGGAAAGGTAGGAAACAGGCTTACAGTTTTTTTTTTTTTTAATATAGATATATATATATATATAAATATATATATATATATATATATATATATATATACACACACACACACAGGAAAGTAGAAAAAACAGTAATAAAAACAATTCACATGCAGCGCAAGCTAGCACACTTGAGTATGTAGCAATATTAGACCAAACAGTTTAAGAAGTGCAATTAAATTAAAAAGGACTAAAAGCAAGTGCAGAAAGAGTTTATCAGGTAAAATGTGGTAAAGAGATGGGACCGGGGGAGCGTCCCATATCAAATCTACAGTGGGTCGGCCAACTGCAAAAGCCACCAAATTTAAACTACAAGCCAGAAATAGGGAGGATGGGTGGAACAAAACAATTTCAACAGAGATCTAAGCAACAATTAACAGCACAAACTCTAAAACCAAAAAATATACTCAGCTCTGTATATTTGTAGATAGATTGGAAGGCAGTCTCTCAGAACACAGGTTCCAGCAATTAAATGCATGCTATTACTAACAGGTCTCTTTTAAGGCCTTCCTCAAAGTATGTTTTCTTTCTTGGCCCCTGTTCCAAACTGGTGCCATCTTGGGATCTTACCTTTTGTGCTTGAATGCCTTGCCTGATATCTTTTTGAACCAGTTGCTTCAGTGGATCTCAAGTTCTTGACATGGAAGACTGCCTTTTTAGCAACTGTTGCTTCCACAAGAAGACTCTGAGCTTCAGGCTCTGTCTCCCAAATATCACTTCTTTTATCCTGACAGGGTGATACATGGGACAGAAGCTGCCTTCATGCCTATGGTGGCTACTCAATCAAATTCAAACCAAAGTATCTACATACCTGTGTTCTTCCCTAAGTACTCCAGTAAAGGGGAATAATTGCCTCAATTCCTAGATATTCAGCAAACTCCAGTCCTATTAGGATCGTACAACTAATCATAGCAAATATTAACTTTTTTATCAGTTTTTCATCTCTTAAGCTGGGTTAAAAGATTAGCAAGGTTACAGTAGACAAATGGATTTTGAAATGTATTTCTTTTTGCTGCTCTCCAACAGGTAAAGGCTTCCTGCTCCACCCTAAGGCTCATTCAGGTAGGGCTCAAGCCACATCCATGTTTTTTTCTGAAACCTTCCATTGCCTGAGATCACTGCAGTAACTACGTCCTCTTAACATACAGTTGCTGAGCATTACAGTCTTGATTCATTTTAAACAGCCAGAGCATCATTTGGAATGACCATTCTCAGTGGTTTACTGATGTAGGCTACCCTAGTAAGCTGGGGATTGTCTTCTTTCATTCCAGTGTCTGTACAGGGCCTGAAAAAACTTTAGATGTAATGCGATCCTATCTCACCTGCATTCATAACTGATGGGCTCAGAGCCGAGAATCGGCTCCAACTCGGCCGATACACTAGCACAAAGTCTCTCATTGGCTGGGCCAACCCCCTTATCCCAGGATGCACCACGCCCAAACCCCCAGATCTCGTTTGCCACTTCTGAAGTACGACGTGGTCTCGACTTGGCTGTGGCTAAGTACCCTTCTTTTTTTTTTTGGCCTTTTTGGGTCGTTTTTGCTCATAGCTTAAATATTTCATAACCAAACAGCTATTTTAATAGCTATCTTCGTCTGTATTCCTTGTGATTGGCTGTGTTTGTTTTTTGGTGTTGTGTGATTCCTTCTGTTTTGCAGGCTTGGCCCGTTTGAGTTAGAGGGCTTTTGCCCTATTTTTTGTCGAGCGTTTTAGTTAAAGCTCTCCCCTCCCTTCCCTTCCTTGTGTTTTGAGTGCTTTGTAGGTTATGTCTGGCAAAGAAAAAGAGCATAAGCCGTCAGGCTTTAAAAAATGTTCGAAATGTGGCTACAAAATGTCTTTAACAGATGGCCATGCCATCTGTGTTTATTGCTTAGGGGCTAAACACTTGCAGGAATCTTGCAGTGTCTGCCATGCCTTTTCCTCTCGTGTACTACAAGAGAGGAAAAATAAGTTGATTTTGAAAGGGTTATTAAAACCAGCCTTTGAGGAAGCTTTATCTTCTTCTCCCTCTTCGAAATCGAAGAAAAATAAGTCTTCGGCTCTGACAAGTCCGTCGGAGCCGCCGGAAAAAAGAACTAAGTCTTTGTCCTCTTCCTCGACTCCACTGATATCGGAGCCGCAGGATAGGGAATCTGTGTCAGGGTCCTCTTCCTCGGCTCCAATGGTCTCGGAGCCGCAGGAGAGAAGATCTAAGTCTTGGTCTCCTTCCTCGGCTCCATTGGTCTCGGGGCCGCAGGAGAGAGAATTTCTATCTGAGTTTTCCTCTGCTCCATTGGTCTCGGAGCCACAGGTGAGTGTTTTGGCTCCAGGGTCGGTTTCTTCGGCTCCTGAACCATCGGCGCCAAGGGGGGTCTTGGTGCTAATCGAGTCTTCTTCAGCTCTGATCCTTCTGGAGCTGATTAGGAGTTGACATTCCAGCATTGCCTCGGAGCCAGTTCAAAGAGTTTCTCACCCCCCCCCCCCCGTCTGTTTCCTCCAGGTCCTCCAGGCTTTCAGATTCGGATTTGGATATGGTGGTCCAGAGGCTCCTCCAGTCACCTGTTTTATCTAAATTATTTTCAGCTCCAGCCCAGCGGCCGGAGCCAACCATTTTGATTCCGTTTCTTCCTCCTCCGACAACCCTGTTGCCGTCTGAGACTGGGTTCGCAGAGTCTGGTGAGGTACCTGAGTCGGTTCTGAGACCCACTGCTAGTCTATCAGCGCCGTCTTCAGCTCCAACCTTTTCTGTTCCTTCCAAGTGTTTCGGTTCTCGGGTTTCCTCGACCGAGGGGGATTTCTCGGGGCTTCTGGTTTCGGCCCCGAGTCTCCCACTTGGCGCCTCGGCTAGGGGGACCCCGACACCGGTCATGGTCTCGCAGGTGGGCCTTTCTTCAGATTCTGGTGGACCCGCCTTCGAGGCTATGAGGAGTGCGCTAGACAAATCTCTATTGACTTCACCTGAATCTGCGACCCCTTCCCTAGACACGGCGACTAGAGCTTCTGGTGCCCCCCTGTCTTCGGACAGCACTGCTCCGAGGCCTGAGGATTCCTCCATGTGCGGTCCCCCTTTTTCCGAGGAGCCTTCAGAGTCTTTGCCTGAAAAGCACCCCAGGAAAAAGTTGTGCAAGAGGAAGCACATAGACTCCCCAGATGAGTCTGTCACCTCGGACACCGACCTTGATGATGCGGAAGGGTCCCCGAAGTCGTCCTCTGACGATGTCTCATTCTCCGATGTCCTAGAGATCTTGAGACAGAGGGGCGACTGGCCGTCCAAAACCCCTTCCGCAGAGGAGTCAGTCTTCCTCAAGGCCTTAGGAGCCCAACCTTCTGCCTCCTGGGTGTCTCCACCCTTCGATGAATTACTGGACCTTATTTGTCGAAGGGTGTGGGAGCACCCTGACTCTGTGGAGCCAGTTCCTTCTTGCTCCAACAAATTTTTATCTGCACCCCCTGGCAAGGAGTTTCTAACCAAGGGAGTCCCAGTGGATGCTATGGTGGTGGCATCTGCCACCCAGCAGGATGTGGCAGAGGCATCTACGTCTATCCATCCTCCTAACAAGGAGTCCAGGAGCATGGATAGGTACGGGAAGCATACCCTGACTTCAGCGACCTTTACCCTGCGATCGCTGAATTATTTGTGTCATTTTACGAGGCTCCAAAGGGATCTCATAAAGGAGTTGGGAGATACCCTGTCGGGTAACGTGCCTGAGACATTGATGCAGTTTGTCAACGCCCAACTGTCTAGTCTTCCAGTGTCAACTTTACTCGTAGATGTCCAGCCTGCCAGTGTGTTTCATAACTGAAGTAAAAACTATGCTGTAAGGAAAACCACAGGTGTGGTTTTCTTTTACAGTAGAGACTTCGTCTTATCCGGTCTCGCTGAGAACAGACCTTAGGCTGGATAAAGAAATGCTTGGTTACTCAGAAAAGCATACAAAACAGCATTCATAGGTTGTAAATCAGATTAAAAATTATGTATATATGTTGCATATAAATATTTATTAAACATTTAATTATTTAGTTGAAAAAATCAGTAATTTTCATTTTTTTTGTTACTTCAGTTCTTGTTTTGAAGCAAAAATCACACAGCAGATCCATTGAAGTTTGCAGTCACTAAATAAGAAATTTTTACCCTTTTTATCTGCAGTCTTTATTTTATAGTATTTTAAGTATTTCTGATTCTTTGAAGATTTGTCTCTGATTAGTTGATAGCACTGTATTTTTTCATTGCACTATACCTCAGATCAAGTTTGCTGCCCCTAGGAATGAAGGGACAACCTATTAGATAAATTAAGGCAGAAAGGATGAAGGAAGCCCTCTTAGATCTTTCCACAAAGGTTGGGGGCAGAAAGTTGAAGAATGAAAATGGACACAGATGGAGCATGTTAAGTACATAACTTATCTGATGTCCTTTTTATTCATTCCTCAACTGACAGTACAGAGTCCAAAGCTACTGGAACCCATGAGTGGCTCTCGTGTAATGATATTCCAGAGTACTGCAGAGAAAAAGTCCACTATATTCCTGGAAATCGGATCTAATTTATTATAATCTGTAATAAAGGTGCTAGAATTAGTCCAAGTTGCAGCTGCACAAATGTTTTCTAAGGAAGCCCTTGACCAAAAAGCTGTAGATATCGCCACTGAACTCGTAGAATGAGCTTTAGGAGGCTTAGGCAAAGAAACCTTTTTAGCCACAGACAAAGGAGATACATTCAGTTAACCATTTGGCCAATGTAACTCTGAAAACTGGTTTGCCCAAATTTGTTAGGACAGAAGGAAACAACTGGTCGGTTTTCCTGAGGTCTTTGGTTATTTATTTACCGGGAAAGTGACTGGGCCTGAAGCCCATTTTCAGCGGAGGCCCAGGGAGAAAAGCTCCACAGGAATATAAGCAATACACAATAGTTAGTACAATAGTATACATTTTATTTATTTGACATTTGTTGGCCGGGTTAGTCCATCTGAGCTAGTGCCCCTTTTCAGTGGAGACCTGGGGAGAAAAAACTCCACAGTAAAAAAATTATACAATAAAGTACAAATTATTGGAAGTATAAAAAACAACAAAAAAAAAATCACAATTCTCACAGCTCCACATTACAAAGTATAAAATTCAAAAGGACAAGTTGTACAGTAGAAAAAAATCATATTCACTGTAAAGAATAGGCTAGTGTATAATACAAATTAGTTTTAAAAGATATAAAGGAAAAGATAGGACAGATGAACAGATGCAGTACAAGAAGAAAAATCTACAAGTGAGGGATTAAAAGAAAAAGGTGAGTATGGACGAGCACATGGTCCAGGCAAAGGTAGATAAGATGCAGAAGAAGAGTTGTTGATCATTAATGATTACAGATATACAAGTTAGTTTTACAAATAGAAGTATGAGGAGAAGAGATAGGCAGAGGAGGGAGTAGGGAGAATAGTATCTGATTACTAGGGACTATAAACTAGAAGGGAATACAGAGCAGTAAAAGAAAAATCAGTTAGTATAAAGTAGAAAAAAAAAAAAAAAAAATTTTTATGACTATGTATTATTTTTGACTACGGGATGATATTATAAATTGCGTATTGCAATTATTTGTTTTGTTTTGATATGTGTATCTTCTATGTATTTTTTCTGTATTCCCCTTACTTGTTATAACCTTTGGAGCTTTTCTCCCCGGGCCTCCATTGAAAATGGACATATATCCAGCTGGACTAGCCCGGTCAACAAATGTAAAATAAAATAAATAAATAAAATAAAAATGTTAAGTTAATGAAAAGAGTAAATTAAGAGGGGTGTAAAGAACACTAGAAGAGTATATAGTAAGGTAAACAGGAAGCAAGGATACACAATAATGTAGAGGTAACAAAATTAACAGAGGGGAAAGTAAGGGAGGGAAAAGTTTAAAGGAGGAGAGAGGGAGGAAGGAAATTTAGGTGGAATGGTTACAATGGCATCTCCAGGTGCTGTATAGGTATACATACCTATTATATGTATGCATACAGTAAGATGCAGAATACACATCTTCTAGTTAGTTTATACAAAGTAGTATGCAATACAGTTTTCTAGTAGGTACAGGTTCAGAAAGAAAAACACAAGCATTTCAGTGACGATCACTGTGAGAAAAAATAGTAGTGTGTACATATTAAATAATAGTTATGACCAAATGAGATTTCCTTTATATATATTTATTTTTGAACAGTAATAAACACAGAGGAGAGGGAGAAAATGAGGTGAGTGGACAGTGTGTTGAGAGAGTTACAGATAACTTGTCAGTCAGGTCTGGCACAGGAGCAATGCCAGTTCTTCGATCATCATCATCTTTCGGCTGTTCCCGTTAGGGGTCGCCACAGCAGATCACCTGTTTCCATTTCTTCCTGTCCTCTGCATCTTGCTCTGTCACACCAACCACCTGCATGTCCTCTCTCACCTCATCCATAAACATTATCTTAGGCCTTCCTCTTTTTCTGTTAACTGGTAGCTTCATCCTTAGCATCTTTTTCCCAATATACTCTGCATCCCTCCTCAGCACATGTCCAAACCAACGTAATCGTGTCTCTCTGGCTTTGTCTCCAAACCTTCCAACCTGGGTTGACCCTCTAATATACTTATTCCTAATCCTGTCCACCCTCGTCACACCCAGTGCAAATCTTAACATCTTTAATTCTGCCACATCCAGCTCAAACTCCTGCCTTTTTGTCAATGCCACTGTCTCCAACCCATATAACATAGCTGGTCTCACTACCCTCTTGTTAGACCTTCCCTTTCACTCTTACAGGTACTAGTCTGTCACAAATCACTCCTGGCATTCTTCTCCACCCACTCCATCCTGCCTGTACTCTCTTCTTCACCTCTCTTCCACACTCACCGTTACTCTGAATTATTGACCCCAAGTATTTAAACTCATCCACCTTTGCCACCTCTACTCCTTGTATCCACACCATTCCTCTATCCTCCCTCTCATTTACACACACATATTCTGCCTTAGTCCTGCTGACCTTCATTCCTCTTCTCTCTAGAGCATATCTCCATCTCTCCAGGGTCTCCTCCACCTGTTCCCTACTCTCACTACAGATCACAATGTCATCTGCAAACATCATAGTCCACAGGGACTCCTGTCTGATCTCGTCTGTCAACCTGTCCATCACCATTGCAAATAAGAAAGGGCTCAGAGCTGATCCTTGATGTAACCCCACCTCCACCTTAAACACATCCGTCACTCCCACCGCAGACCTCACCGCTGTCACACTACACTTGTACGTATCCTGTACCACGTTTGCATACTTTTCTGACACTCCTGACTTCCTCATACAATACCACAACTCCTCTCTAGGCACCCTGTCATATGCTTTCTCTAAGTCTACAAAAACACAATGCAACTCCTTCTGACATTCTCTGTACTTCTCCATCAACACTCTCAGAGCAAAGATCATATCTGTAGTGCTCTTTCCCGGCATGAAACCATACTGCTGCTCACTAATCATCACCTCCCTTCTTAACCTAGCTTCCACTACTCTTTCCCATAACGTCATGCTGTGACTGATCAGTTTAATCCCTCTCTAGTTACTACAGCTCTGCATATCACCCTTATTCTTAAAAATCGGTACCAAAACATTTTTTTCTCCATTCTTCAGGCATCCTCTCACTTCCCAAGATTTCATTAAACAATCTGGTTAAAAACTCCACTGCCATTTCACCTAAACACCTCCATGCTTCCACAGGTATGTCATCTGGGCCAACAGCCTTTCCATTCTTATTCTTTTCATAGCTATCCTTACTTCCTCCTTGCTAATCCGTTGTACTTCATGATTTACTATCCCTGCATCATCCAACCTTCTCTCCCTCTCATTCTCTTCATTCATCAACCCTCAAAGTACTCTTTCCATCTCCTCAACACACTCTCCTCGCTTGAGTATGTTTCCCTCATTATCCTTCATCACCTTTACCTGCTGCACATCTTTCCTAGCTCGGCCCCTCTGTCTAGCCAGTCGGTACAGGTCCTTTTCTCCCTCCTTAGTGTCCAACCTTTCATATAACTCTTCATATGCCTTATCCTTCGCCACCTCTCTCTTTGCCATGCACCTCATCTCCTTATACTGCTGTCTACTTTCTCCATCTCTCTGACAATCCCACTTTTTCTTTGCCAACCTCTTTCTCTGTATACTCTCCTGTACTTCCTCATTCCACCACCATGTCTCCTTGTTGTCCTTCCTCTGTCCAGATGTGATACCAAGCACCTTTCTAGCCATCTCCCTTACTAGCTCTGGTGTAGTTACCCAGCTACTTGGTAACTCTTCGCTGCCACCCAGTGCCTGCCTTAACTCATCCCTGAATTCCACCTCACAATTACCCTTTTTCAATTTCCACCATTTGATCCTTGGTGCTGCCCTCACACTCCTCCTCCTCTTCTTGATCACCGTCATCCTACAAACCACCATCCTATTCTGCCTAACTGCACTTTCTCTGGTCACCACTTTACAGTCTCCAATCTTCTTCAGACTGGCCCTCCTACATAAGATATAATCCACCTGTGTGGATCTTCCTCCACTCTTGTATGTCACCCTGTGCTCCTCCCTCTTGTTAAAATATGTATTCACCACAGCCATGTCCATCCTTTTCGCAAAATCCACTACCATCTGACCTTCTGCATTCCTTTGTTTAACACCATACCTACCCATCACTTCCTCACCCCCTCTGTTCCCTTCACCAACATGCTCATTGAAATCTGCTCCAATCACCACTCTTTCACCCTTGGGTACAGTCATCACCACTTCATCCAATTCACTCCAAAATTTTTCTTTCTCATCCATTGCACACCCAACTTGTGGAGCATATGCACTAACAACATTTATCATTACACCATCAATTTCCAGCTTCATAAACATCACTCTATCTGACACTCCTTTCACCTCCAAAACACGCTTAGCATACTGTTCCTTCAGAATAACTCCTACGCCATTTCTCCTCCCATCCACACCATGATAAAACAATTTGAATCCACCTCCGATACACCTAGCCTTACTCCCCTTCCATCTGGTCTCTTGCACACACAGTATACCAACCTTCCTTCTGTCCATCATATCAGCTAGCTCTCTCCCTATACCAGTCTTCCTGCCAACATTCAAAGTTCCGACACTCACTACCACAGTCCTAGCCTTTCTCCTCTCTTCCTGCCTTCGGCCATGTCTTCCGCCTCTTCTCCTCCTTCGGCCATGTCTTCCGCCTCTTCTACTCTTTCAGCCAACAGTAGCCCAATTTCCGCCAACACCCTGTAGGCTAACAGTACTGGTGGCGGTTGTTGTTAACCCAGGTCTTGACCGATCCGGTATAAAAATGTTTATTGGTGTCTGCATGAAATGAATTGGCGAAGTTTTACGCTGGATGCCCTTCCTGACGCAACCCTCCCCATTTATCTGGGCTTGGGACCGGCACAAAGAAATGCACTGGCTTGTGCATCCCCAGAGGCTGGGTTCGATAAATGTTCAAATAGTTGTTTAAAACTGGTAGATTCAGGTGTGTTTTAGAGGTGTGGGGTAGAGTTTTCCATAATTTGGCTATTTGATTTGAGAATAGGGATTTACAGTGAGTGTTAGCTTTGTTTACTGTGAGAATGTTTCTGTCTGCAAATCTTAGTCTTCATGGGCATGAGTAGGGAACAAGTTCCTTGAGGGATGGGCAGCTGTCAGGATGGAAGACATTGTGTGTGAATTTAAATTGGTAGAGGCAAAGAAGGTTATGCCGCGGAGGTGCAGCGGTAGCATTGTCACCTCACAGCAAGAGGTTCTCCCGTTTGATTTTCGGCTGGAGCACCTTCTGTGTGGAGTCTGCATGTCCTCCCCACGGTCGAGTGGCATTCGAAAGACATGCGTGAATGGGCGTGCCTTCGTTGAAGGTTTGGCATCAGGCTGGCACCTCGGCACCATAAAAATCTACTGTCAATCAGCGGACCGGAGTTCCGCTCTGGCGACCCCTAACTGGGAAAAGCCAAAAGAAGAAGTATAAGTTGGTAGCTCTGTATGTGGACCGTATCAATTTCATCTGTATGACCCGCATATCTAAAGCTTACCGAGCTTGCCTGAAAAAAATTCTGGTATCCACCTGCTTTTCTGAAATTAGTTCAACAATAATAGCCAGATGTGCATAATGGACATAGAAGGGCATGGCAGTACATACTGTAGCTAGTTTATCGTTGCATTTTAAGTTGGAAGTCTGTGGCTCTTATCGAATATGTGCCGTTTTGAGTCCCAGAAATATGTCTTGGAACAGAAACGTCCATAGAGAGTGAATTTGGGAAGCCGTCAAACAGCTGGAGATAATTAATGGAAATAGTCTTGCAGGCCAAGTAGGTTTAGGCACCCAGAGGAGCAGGATGTTGGCAGTGGCTTTCCTGTGGAATTCTCTGCATACATGTTATAGCTGGAATTTTGTCTCTGTGTTTGTATGGAACTTAATCAGGTTTTATTAACCAGGTCATACCTCTCAACCGCATACCTTTCAACTGTCCAGAGTTTTGCAGAATGTTCAGATTTTTGCTTCATATTTTTGGCCGGTTTCTCATACAATTGTGGTTTTATGGCAAATCATTGAGGACTGATGTCAGAAAATAATAGTAAGACATTTGATTTTCAAACTTCATTTCCTTCAGAAAAAAAACTGTTAGTCTATCAACTTTCTAAGTTTGTAAGAGCAATATTTGAAAGTGTTCCTATTTTTGGGACTACGTGCCCCCATTATTTGTGTCTTTGTCCAGATTTCATGCTCTAAGAGGTTGAGAAGTATGCTCACCCATCCAGATTTTCCTACATGTTTTTGGTGTGTTTCTCACAAAAATTGGTGTTTTTTCCTGGTAAATCATTAAGGACTGAACCAGAAAAGTCATGTAACCGCAAAACAGGTGTATTATTTTGACTGGTGAAGCAATGGGAGCAGAAATGTATTTTGTGCAGCTGAAGTTTTGGGTACTGAACCCACTGAATAGTGTATTTCAGATATATGTTGCATTAATATCTGATATACGATGCATCAACTTTGGCTGTCAAGGATTGTAGAATGTCTCTTCAGCCTTCCCGGCTACCATAAAGTGCAAGCCATTTATTTGTTTTCCAGTTAATTTAGTGTCAGAAAAAAATGTTAAAAGCAACTTGAGAACATTTGTTGCTAGGATGTGGAACTCAGTCGGGCCAAACCTCAATTTTCTGGTTTCAAGTTCTTCAGCTCATTAAACACAACCCATGCCTCTCAACTGTCCCTTATTTTGTAGAACATCCCTGATTATTTTTGTCCTGTCGCTCATTAAAAAATGAACTTCTGGTAAACCACAGAAGATTACAATCGGTCAGTAATGCTAGACATTAAAGTTTCAATTTTCTTATTGTTCATAAAATGCACATTGATGAAAAGTATGTCATGTTAATCCAATATTTAAAAATTGACCCCGAGTTTGGACCTTTAGCTCCACCCACACAATTTTTGGCATTGTCCTTGATTTTCCTCACTTTTGGTGCAGGTTGCACCAGCTGTCTTGCTTTAACTTGGCACTTTGAAATGTCTCGGCTTATTGTTTCGATCTTAAAATGTTAAAATATTGAAACAAAAATAAAGCTACTTATATAAAATAAAAACTGCAAGTTCATTTTTGTTTCAATATTTTAACATCTTAAAACTAAAACAATATGCCTAGAAATTCCGAAGTGCCCAGAGGAGGTGGAAGTGTTCTCTGTTGCTATGGCAGAAATTTGATTCGGTCTTGACGAAAACATGGTCAGTTAAAGCAGAGCCTGGTTAAAGTGAGCCTGGATAAGAGGGAGTCTACTGTATTTATTCCTCTCTGCATTCTCCCAGTTTATTGAGCTGCTACCTAACCCAGAACACAAAACTGCTACCTTGAGTTACAAGATCAAAATTTTCCCTGAACCGCAAACAATTTCACATTCTTGACATTCTGCATTCTTGCAATATACATCTCTTAAGATGCTATGGAATTTCAAGAGCTTGACATTGCATTTTGGTCCCAAATTTTTGTTATCTGTGAGAGACTTACTGTTAAACTTGTGTCATGGGTATTGCTTAGTTTCATCTTGAATGATTCTGTCATTATCGTGTTTTGGACTAAAATTGCGCTATGGTCGTCGTAGATTTCATATGTAGGAACTGTAAAGTTGCAACTTGCCAAACAGTTTAGCTTAGAATGATTATCACTTGCCAGTTTTTAATTTGTATTCAGTTTGCCTGCAGATACGTCCTTACAGTTTAGTTCTAATTTCCAGTGTTTTGCACTGGATCTAGCAGTATGCCCATTTCTTCACCGCTTATCATGAGTTACAGCTGTTATTTTCCCAATCCAGGCTGGAATTATTTATATCCATTATAAAAAAAACAATTGTGGTTTTACTCTTCAAAAGTACTTTTGGGGTAAAATGTGAAAAAAAAAAGATTTTGCTTTGGGGAGCGTATTTTCAATTTTTTTATTCTTGGCTACAGGCACCACTTTCCATTGTCAGCTTTCTTAGCAGTCAGCCAGTGCTGTCCACCAGTATAAGATTCACCAATAAAGATTGTGTTATTCTGAGATGGTCACTTCTTTCCAACAGTGGAGCAGTGCCTGAATAGTGCATTGCATAATTCAAAGTGTGAGATCCTATCAAAATATTTTTTGTTTATATTTCCAAAAGGTTTAATATCAGACTTTTTACGCTGATCACCAAAGCACGCTTTGATATGAGCAGGTGCAGCCACCAGATCCTGCTCCACAGTACATACAAGCTAGCTTTCTCAATTATCTGGTTAAAGTGCATGAAGAGTTGCAGGTTTTGCGTGATATTGAGCTTTAAAATGAGCATCCCATTTTGAGACACATTCATCGAAGACCCAAATGAAGAATTCTTCCTCAGTGACTTCAGATCAAAGGGGTACTGCAGGAGACAGCTGAATGGGTGAGGCCAATGGGAAGGGGGTGTAGCCAAGTAGAAAGGGGTGGAGCTATGCTCAAAGCCACAAAAACTGGGACTTTAAATACATTGCCCTGGGTGCCAAATGTTAAGTTGTCAGTCTCGCCTTCATTCTTGCTGGATGGGTTCGGAGCCGACCCTCGGCTCCGACTCGTCCAATACTAAAGCTCGAGAGCTAATTCCACCGGCTCGAGGATCCCCTATATCCCACAATGCTAGGCGGTAACTACTCAGATCTCGTTTGCCGCTTAGCTGACGAGGTGCTTCTTCTACCGGCTCTGGCAGGTTAGTAAGTTTTCTTATTTAAAAACTTCATATTCTACCCCTATTTTTTTTCTTTCTATTTAGTTTATTTTTTATACAGAGTATCCCTTTAGTTTAAATCAGGTCCCCCTTGTGTTTGAATTCTCGTTTTATCCCCTTTTTAACTTTTAGGCCTTTGGTCCACTCCCTTTTTTTTTCCCTGTCCTTTCAGTTTGACTGGATTTTTATTTGGTTAAAGGGTGTGTCTGTGTGTTGTGTTTGTGTTTTTCATACAGCCTTTCAGGATGTCTAAAGACTCCAAGGTCTCAGGCCTCAAGAAGTGTGATTCGTGCTGTCAGAAAATGTCTCTGACAGACTGTTACACTTCTTGTGTCTATTGCCTGGAACCTTTGCACCTGCAGGACTCATGTGCTGTTTGCCATGCATTCAGCCCTAGAGTCCTGCAGGAACGCAAAAAAACAAGCTCATACTTCGAGGCTTGTTAAAGCCTGAAGGCCTCCCGACCCAGTCTGCGTTGGGGAAGCCTTCTAAGACTTCCAGGCCATCGGCTCCAGCTTCAGAGCCGTCTCCTGGGAGCATTAAAGCTGCTTCGACATCGGCTGCGGCTGGAGTCGATGTTTCGAAGTCTCATACCGTTACCTCGGCTCCGGCCGGAGCCAAGGTTGTCAAGACTCAGTTGGCTCCGATAGGCTTATCGAAGCCACCTTCAAAGAAGAGGTCTAGGTCCCCTTCCATCGGCTCCATCCACTCGGCTCCGGGATCCCCTCTTCTGTCGGAGCGGAGCCATAGGTCTCATTCCTCTCGGTCCTCCAGGCTGTCCGACCATGACTTGCAAAGGGTGGTGAGTAGACTTCTCAGGTCCGAGGCACTGGCCCAAATGCTGCATAGCCCTACTCAACAGTCAGCGGCTATTCCCATCCCTGATTTTATTCCTCCTCCGACTCCTTTGAGTTCGGAGCCGGGGCTCATCGGAGCTGTGGCTGTCGGTGCTTCAGAGCCGATACCTTCCCTTTTGGCTCCATCGTCTGCTCCGATTTCCTCCTTGGAAGGATCTCGGCACCTTCCCTCGTCGGCTCCGAGGGGGCGAGTGGCATCAGACCCTTGTCCGACCCTGTTCTCCCTCTCGGGGCGTCGGCGCTGGTGAGTTCAGTTCCGACATCGGCCTGGGAGCCGTCCCTGTCGGTGCTGGGGGGGTCCTTGTCTCTTCGGAGCGGGGACCTCCGGCCTTGGCTGATAGAGGTGCCTTCAAGGTCATGCGGAGCGTGCTAGACCCAGTGTCTACCCCACAGTTGGCTCCGTCAGCTCCTCCCTCTATAGTGCCTGCGATGGTTTCTACCCACCCGCTTGTAACAGACCGTAGAGAGCCAGCTCCTCAGGTTTCCCCATTGGGAATATCCTCCTCTTCCGAGGCCTCTCCTGATCCGGTAGGAGAACCCCCTCGGAAGAGACAGTGCATGAGGAAGCACATTGACTCCCCTGAGTCTATCATCTCTGACACCGACTTGGAGGAATCTGAAGGTTCCCCTCGGTCCCCCTCTGAGGATGTCTCTTTTGCTGACATCCTTGAAATCCTGAAACAGAGGGGGAACTGGCCCGCCCTTAACCCTTCAGAGGATGAGTCGGTTTACCTTGAGGCGTTTGGCTCTCGCCCTTCCACCTCCAGGGTGTCCCCTCCCTTTGACCCCCTTATGGAAGTGGTGGCAAGGAAGGCTTGGACGGCCCCTGATTCAGTGGAACCTACCACAAGGAGGCCGTCAAAATTTATTACTGCCCCTAAAGAGAAAGAGTTTCTATCTAAAGGTGTCTCTGTTGATGCCATGGTGGTGGCCGCAGCCACTAAGAAGGGGTTAGCCGATCCTTCGGTACCTGTCCATCCTCCTAATAAGGAGTCTAGGACCATGGACAGGTATGGTAAGCGGATGTTTTCATCAGCAACCTTTTCAGTGCGGTCACTGAACTACTTGTGTCACTTCACCCATCTCCAGAGAGATTTGCTCAAGGATATGGGTGAGGCCATGCAGGATCCAACAGCTGAGGGGTTCCAAGTCAAAATGAACTTCCAGTTGGCAACCCTGAATTTGATTGACAACTCCTCCATGCGGCTTATCTCATATGCGGCTGATGGGGCAAGTAGGGCCGCAGGCACAGGTGAAGCTTTATGACGTCACGCCTGGTTGCGGCTTTGCAATTTTGTGGACCCTTTCAAGGCGTCCTTCACCATTTCCCCCTTTGATGGCTCAACATTGTTTGGACCTCAGGTGAAGGATACATTGACTAGGTGCAAGCAGGAAGGTAAGACTCTCTGCCGTGGGAGTCCATTTTTCTACCCCTTCTAGACCTTATCCAAAAGGTCAGAAGGGAGGAAAAATGTGGTTCCGCAAACCACAGGGAGTCTCATCTGACGCACAAGGTCGATTCCCCTCTAGAGGCAGAGGGGGAAATAACAATAGACGCCGCCCTAGGGGCAGAGGTGGTCCGCAAAACCAGGGTAGCAGAGAAACTTTCTCTGATAAACCCTTTCAGCATCCCTGAGGAGCTGCCCAGCTGTCCACCTTAGGAGGCAGTCGGGGGAAGATTATCACTGTACCCAAAAGCCTGGCTTTCCCTCACTCAAGACAAATGGGTACAGTCAATCATATCCGAGGGTTACAAAATTCCCCTTATTCACATCCCATCCCAACCCAAAGGATCCCTTCCAGACGTTCCTCCCAGTCTAAGGGAAAAAGCAGCATTAGAAATATCAAAGCTGCTGTCAAAAAGAGCTATCCAACCAGTCCCAGCAAACCAGCAAGGATCCGGAATCTACTCCAAATTCTTTTTGGTACCAAAAAAAACAGGGGACTGGAGACCAATACAGGATCTCAGCAAGTTAAACAATTATATCAAAAAAACAAAATTCTGGATGGTCACGCTACAGTCCATTCTACCCTTCTTGGGTCAGGACAATTGGATGTGCTCGATAGACCTTCAGGATGTGTACTACCATATCAAAATGCACAGATGCTCCAGGAGGTTTCTCCGCTTCAGGCTGGGAGCCAGTCACTACCAGTTCAGAGCCCTGCCCTTTGGTCTCACTACAGCCCCCCCGAGTGTTTACCAAATGCATGGCAGTGGTCGTGACTCACTTGAGACGTCAAGGATTCCAGGTGTTTCCATATTTGGATGACTGGCTCCTTACTGCCACCACCAGACATCAACTGCTTCTATCCAGAGACTTCACCATCCAAACTTGCCAAGCTCTAGGCATTTCAATAAATTTCGAAAAATCTGCCTTGTCAATCTATTACCTTTATAGGTGCCACCTTAGACACAGTCAATCTTTCCGCCAGACTTACAGAGCAAAGAGTGTTAGATATCTGCAAACAAGTTTATCTTCTACTTCAATGCAACATGGTCAAAGCCAGGGTAGTCTTGAAGGTATTAGGACTCATAGCAGCTACTATTACACTTCTCCCCTTAGCTCGTTTTCATATGCGGATCCTCCAGTGGATGCTGTTTACTCAATGGTCCTTCCAACAGCTCCTGATGTCTCACATCATCCTACTAACTCAATCATGCAAGAATCACACCTGTCTTGGTGGATCACATCACCTCAATTTCTCCAGGGCAGACCCTTCATTCTTCCCCTCCCCAATCGCCACAGTGACAATGGGCACCTCCCTGATTGGGTGGGGGAGCATTATCAGGGCAGGACAGTCCAGGGCACGTGGCAACCTTTCGAGTGCCACTTGCACATAAATGTCTTGGGAGATGAGAGCAGTGCTTTTAGCGTTGCAAGCCCTTCAGGACTCTCTGGGCGATTTCTTCTCAGCATTTTCTGATAGCAATGCACATTCCCGGGAAGTCCAACGTGATTGCGGACAAGTTGAGCAGGGCCATTCTCATGCCTCACGAGTGGTCTCTAAAAAAATCAGTGATGGAAGAAGTCTTCCAAAGATGGGGCCAGCCTTGCTGCGATCTTTTTGCTACTCCCCAAAACAGCAAGTGTCACGAATTCTTCACTCTCTTCCCGTTACCAGTCCATCCCACCAGAGACGCTCTAGTCCACGATTGGCCCCGGGGACTTCTGTATGCTTTCCCCCCCTTTCCACTGATATCTCAATTAATTCAGAAAGCTATTGCCTTGAGAGTTACCATGATCCTCATTGCCCCTTACTGGCCTCGACAGATATGGTTTCCATTCCTCCATCATTACCTGTTGGAGCAGCCTTGTCATCTGGACCTGGTGCCAGATCTTTTGACCCACCAGTCAGGCCAGCTGCACCACTCCCTTCAATCTCTCAACCTCACAGCGTGTTTTCTCCGATTCCTACCATAGCCAGGCTTCCCTTAATCTCTCATTCTGTCCGTAACATCCTGATAGCCTCTCACAAGTCTTCTTCCAGGAAGATTTATAATAGTAAGTGGAAATGTTTTTCCTTCTGGGCAGCATCAAAAAATATAGACCCCTTCACTGCACCTATCCAGTCTATCCTAGACTTTCTGGCAGAGCTCTTTCATTTAGGCTCTTCCTCATCTACCATTAGAGTACAACTAGCTGCTATATCTAACTTTCATGTAGGTGTCTCAGACTCCAGTATCATGTCCCATAAGCTCTGCAAAGCCTTTTTAAGAGGTGTTTTTCTGCTCAAGCCCCCAATCAAAGATCCCCCACCTCAATGGGACTTGAATTTGGTCCTAGCATCCTTGATTCTCCCCCCTTCGAACCAGCGGCTTCATGCCCTCTTAAGTTGCTCTCATGGAAAACACTTTTTCTAGTAGCCATAACTTCAGCTAGAAGGGTATCTGAACTTCATGCTCTTTGCAGTCATCCTCCTTACTTAGTTTTCCATAAAGACAGGGTGTCCCTCCGGACTAATCCGTCCTTCTTGCCAAAGGTTTCCTCTGAGGCAAACCTAAACCAGACGATTGATCTCCCAGTCTTCTTCCCTGATTATTCCAACAGGTTGGAACAAAAGTTACATTTTCTAGATGTTCACCGCCAACTTAGATATTATTTAGACAGGACTAAACAGTTCAGGAAATCTGATCAGCTTTTCCTGTCTTATGCGAAAGGGAAATTGGGCCTTCCAGTTACTAAAGTGTCCCTTTCAAGATGGCTTACCTCTATAATTACCTTCATCTATGAAATCAGAAATCAAAAACTGCCTTTAAGACCTAGAGCTCATTCAACTAGGGCATTAGCTACATCTGTAGCTTTTCAGGACAAGCTGCCAATAGATTCCATTTGTGCAGCAGCCACATGGGCTTCTCCTCATACCTTTATTTTACATTACAAATTGGATATAGCCTCCAGAAACCGTGCCAACTTTGGTTCCACTGTTCTCAAGAGTCTATTCCGATAGGCCACCCGGGATAAGGTGCTAGGGACACGGTCCCATCCAGCAAGAATGAAGGCAAGATTGACAACTTAACATTAAGAAGTTATGTACCTACCATAATGTTCCATGTTAGTTGTCTTCTTCTCGCCTTCTTTCTTGTGTCCCACCCTCCTTCCCCCTAGCCTGGACAGACAGATAGGAATATTTGGGATCTTCCATTGGGATTTTTTCCTTCCCACATGTTCTACCACCTCTATTCTCCCTTTTTATGTTTGTGGTAGTTTTACCCACAGTTTTATATATAGAGGTAGGTTCCTTTTCTCTCTTCTCCATTCTATGGAGACCAGAACTGCTTGGTTTTAGCTATCAAATGAGATCTGAGTAGTTACCGCCTAGCATTGTGGGATATAGGGGAGCCTCGAGACGGTGGAATTAGCTCTCGAGCTTTAGTATTGGCCGAGTCAGAGCCGAGGGTCGGCTCCGAACCCATCCGGCAAGAAAGAAGGCGAGAAGAAGACAACTAACATGGAACGTTATGGTAGGTACATAAGTTCTTATTATGAGAGTCCAGTGCAGACAAAATGAAGTGTAGAAGAAAAAAATATTTCAGTGTATTTGCTACATGACAGCTTACTTCATATCTAGATGGAAACAAAAAGGTTGTGAGGCATGAAAATTAAATTACTTTTTAAATACATTACTGGAATGCCAGTCAAAATCAAGTGTAAAAAAACAAGCAGCACTCAACTCAAACCACTTCTCCTTGCACTGCAGTTCTAATTATATTTTATATTCAGCTTTATAAAAGTACAACGTAACATGCTGAAAGTAGCAAT
This sequence comes from Protopterus annectens, assembly GCF_019279795.1. Taxonomy (NCBI): domain Eukaryota; kingdom Metazoa; phylum Chordata; order Ceratodontiformes; family Protopteridae; genus Protopterus; species Protopterus annectens. The sequence goes on along the minus strand of NC_056726.1, from coordinate 621,774,153 downwards.
CTTTGTGATACCACCACTTGTAAAAATGTTTCTTATCCAAAAAAGACTTGCTACCTGATAACTACTTGTTTCATGAGGAAAACATGATCAAAGTAAAAAATTAACAGCAAATAAGAAACAAGCTCAAGATAAATTGCATAAAATATTACTGCACAGGTTGTGGAAAACACATGATAGATTTGCATTCAGTTTAGTTTACAGGTAAAGCCTGCAAAGATGACTCCAAGTCTCCAACAAATGTAATGAGCTTCTGAAAATACTGTAACCCTGTCCTTTATTACAAAAGCTGTCATATGCATTTTAATATCCAAGGCTTATATGTTATCTAGTTATGTAAATATTATCTGCCTGGCAACAGCAAAAAGGCTTTAAATGTTGGTAATTCTTTAAAAGTATGCTTATTAAAGCTTACTTGCTTATTACAATCTCAGACAAGCTTACCTGATGGTCATTAAAGCATTGCTGCTTAAACACAGAGCAGCAGGCCCTGCGACAACATGCATTTTCTGAATAATAAGAAGCATATCAACAGTATAAAAATATGACAGAAAACCAGAACATTCTGCAAAATCAAGGACAGATGAAAAGCCACTGTAGTACTTGTCTCCCTTGGATGGGGGGATACTCTGCACACTTACACTGCATAACTGCTCCTTGCCTTGCTTGGACACATCCAGAGTCCCTACATGGGAGAGTGGGGTGCAACAAGTATGTCACAATTTGAAATGTCTCTGGCTGACTGTGATGGCCCTGACACATTTGTCATACCTCTCAACCTCCAAGCAGGAAATCTGGACAAAGCCATAAATAGAAGTGGGACAAAGGCCCAAAAATAAGGACAAATTTTAAATGTTGCTCTTATAAACTTAAAAGGATAATAGAATAGTAGGTCTTGCATTAGTATGAATTTTCTGAAGGGTATGAAATCTGAAACTCAAATGTCTTTCATTACTTTCTAACTTCAATCTTTAATGATTTGCCACTAATTTGCCAGAAAACCACAATTTTATGAAAAACGGACCAAAATGATAAAATAGCCACATAATACAGCTGGGAACCTGTCAAAGAAAAGGCACTTTTTTAATATTAGTACTGTTAACTTGAATTGCTGACAAAATAGAGAATCTACATGCATTTCTGAAATAAAAGTAAACTATAACTCTGATCAATATAATTATTAATTGTAAACCCTCCATGTTTTCTTCCAAAATTGCCATTTTGCGGAGGGATTATTAGAGGGAGAGCAACATTTTGAGCCAAAATCGGAGACAGTTGAGAGGCTTGGATATAGCGAATTCTGTAAAGAGATTTATTTACGTGTACTTTTCAACCTCTTAACGCAGGAAATCTGGACAAGGCCAAATATGTTTGGGGAAACCTACAAACAGTACTAAAAATTGAATTGTATAAACTTAAGACATTTGATAGAATAACGGGTCTTGCTTTAGCATGCATTTTTCTGAAGGGTATGAAGTCTGAAACCCATTGTCATTATTTAGTGACTTCATTCCTAAATGATTTGCCAGAAAACCACAAATTTTATGAGGAACAAACCAAAAAAAGAAGCTAAAATCTATTCATTCAGCGAAAATCTGGACAGTTGAGAGGTATAGTTCATCCGGGGCTGTCTGAATTTGCTGCCCTTCTCCCTTCACAAAATCATTTTGAAATGGTGCCTGCCCCCTGCAGCCATTCCAATGTTCCATTACTTGACTATTTCACCCCATTTACCATAAACACTGTAATGTGTATACTGCTTTACTTCTACAATGATTTGGATTTAATTTAAAAGTTTTATTTTACATTTTACAGCACAAACACTAATAGACATCTGCTAAACAAAGCAGTGCAGTCTCACAATGAAAATAGACTTAGCATTAAAACTTTTCTGCTTTTGAAACTCACATTTATTGAAACAGCATTGAAACCCACATTCAAAGAAAATACATCTGGCCAGTGGCAGATAAATATTAACTTTGGGATATTTTCAAATCATAGGCCCCTTGCACATGAAACATACATGTGTTCTTTGATACACCTTCCTGATTGTATTAAATTATATTCCTTGTATAATACAGTACAGTTGTTAGAAGGCATTTTAAATTTATTAAAACGTTCATAGGACGTATGGCTTTGCACTCATAAAAAAATCTTTATTCCTAGTAAAACCAGGTAAGTGCTTTCACCACGATCCTGGTGGCTTCCTCAGACCATGTATCATAAGATTTTAAAAAAGAAACATTTTATTCTCACTTTTTCATTTCGTAAATCAAGTGATTTATCAGATACACTTATTGATCTAAAACTTTTCTGTAGGAATGTTATGTTAAAAATGATGCATCAAGGTGATGGTCCAATAGGAGACAATGTGTATAGAAAAAAATAGTAGCTTTGTGCCTACCAATCATCCAATCCTTGAAGCGTTTCATAGTGTGTGAAGATGAGCTAAATGATGGGTTATCACAATATCAAATTAATTTAGAATTGATGCAGTTTTTGAATGTGGAACATTCTGTAATCCCTATGTTTTAAGGCTCCCTAAAAATACACAAGGATCCGATTAAACCATCCTTCAGACCCATAGTTGTGGGTAGGTGGTGGCTAACAGAGCCTTTCTCAATGTTTGTAAAAAAAAAAATCTTAGACCAGTTTTGGATAGATTGAGTGTCGTACTTAGATATAAAGCAGTTCTTACAGGATTTATACATGTTTATGGAGAGTTATCAAGGGAGACAGGACTATGTTTGTTACCAGAGATGTAGTCTCACTTTTTACCAGTATACCAATTGAAGCTGGGGTGGATCCCTTAAATATTTGCAATAGAACAGCCAGTATGAGAAGAGGCTGATAGACCTCCTTTGCCTGTTTATGAAGATAGTGTTGAATAACAATGTCTTTGTTTTTGATGGACAATATTATTTGCACCATGAGGGCGTAGGTATGGGCACTAGTTGTGCCCATAGCTACGCCAACATGGTCATGCTGCAATGGGAGATAGAAATGATGTTTAAAATGGACTTGTATGTGAAATATGTAAAATACTATCATCGCGTTGTGGACTGGGACACAGATGGAACTTAATTTGTTCATAGAGCAGTTGCGTAATACAACCACCTTCTTGCATTTTACAGTGAAATCATCCTATACACAGATGGATTATTTGGATGTACATATGGAAAAGTCCCTAGAAGGGAGGATGGACACTAGAATGTATAGAAAGGAAGGTTATAGAAATACACTCCTACACAGAACCAGCATGCATCCCGGGAGAACATTTGGTAATGTTAATAAAGGTCAAGGCATGAGAGTGTCCAGGTTGAGCAAGGAGGAAGGGATCTTTGAGGAAGGTTTAAAATGTTGCAGCATTACTTAAGATATCTAGGATATAAGGACAAAGAAAATGTCTCTAAGTTAGGTGAGGTTTCTAGGTTAAGGAAAGGTAGAGCGAGGCCATACTACTTTGATTTGGCTAATAATGAAGTTAGGAATGAGGAAGGGGTAACAAAAGACAATACAGTTGAAGCCGTAACATTGTATACTAGTGACATTTAGAAAATTAAGAAAGCTCTGGAAAAACATTGGTCCATTCTACTTACAGATGAGAAGGTTAGAAATATTGTAGGAGAAGCACCCAGATATCAGTATATTTATTTATTTATTTATTTATTTATTCCAGTTTGATTACGTGGGAGGTCCACTGGGTTTGGGGGCCCGTTTTCAGTGGAGGCCTGGGGAGAAAAGCTCCACAAAACAAAGTTTATTTACATGAATAATTTCAGACAGTTTGCATTACAAACAGGTTGCATTCAAAAAAAGAAAAAAGACAATTACAGTTTTGTTTTTGCCTTGAAATGACAGGCATATAGCATAATAGCTAGATTTTACTGTTTGGTTACATATATGATCTACATTTGAGAGCGAGGTTAGGAAGGTAAGAAGGTTAGCCAGGAGTGAAGGGGGAGGAGAGCTTGAGAGTTATGGGCTGAAGAGTACAGTTGGATTTCCTGTTTAAATAGAGGTAGGGCTAAGTATAGGAGTATAGAAACAAAATGAATTTAAAAAGGATGTTATGTTATCCTAAGAAAGAAAAGATAGAGACACAATGGAGAACATGTCCCTGTAGGAATTGCAACTGGTGTAGCTATATAAGAAGGAATAATGAGTTTATACACCCATGCACAGGTAGAAGATATGATTTTAAAGTTGCAGCAGAATGTACATCTAAAAATGTTATGTACCTAGCCCAGTGTGATTGCTGCCAATATTTCTATGTAGAGATGACAACTAGGATACTTAGAGATCGAATTAGAGAGCACATTGCTAGTTTGAGAGCCGAAGATTCTGTAAGTGCACTGTCTAGATATGAACTGACCAACAATGATGTACATAAATTTGTTTATGGTCATCGTAAAGGTGAACATAGGAGATAGGAAGGGGGACATCAAGAATAAGGTGGAGAGTAGTGAACTCAGATGGATTTTAAAACTGAGAGCAGAGAAAGGGTATGGTCTATATGGGAAGGTGTCAGTCAAGCCAGTATTAGATGCCCGGGGATTAGGAAGTGAAGAACATTTAAAGATATGTTTTATACACACATAAACATAAAATATTTTATAATTAACAGTTTATATTTCTATACAGGAGGATATACAGGGTAGTAACACAAGGATGCCCTCTAATGTATAATTTACATATATATGTATAACTAGACATATAAGTTTTGCAATGTTATGATAAAATATAATTAAGTTCATAGTAGTATATGTGCTATAATTAATTGTAAATTAGTTGCATTTTAAGGTATGAATGTTATATGGTTTTTAAATTTATATATTATTAGAGTTTAGAATGTGCCTGTGGCTAAAATGAATTGTGCTGTAGTGTGCGGTAATGCTGAAAAATATCTTTTTGAGTTGTTATACACTTCTATTTTCTATGATATTAGAGACATGCACATAATGTACGAGGGAAAGAGGATTCTAATATTGAATGAAAAGTGCAGCTGATTCATGAATTTAATATATGTTTAATATGTATCAGTGTTACTTATCTTTAGCATAAATGTTTTAAATCTATATATTAGAGTTTAGAATGTATAGCGACATTAGAGACATGCTCATAATGTACAAAGGGATGGGGATGTTAAAATTGAATGAAAGATGTAGCAGGTTAACTTGATTTACGAAATGAAAAAGTGAGTATAAAATCTTTCTTCTTTAAAATGTTGTGATACATGGTCTAAGGAAGCAACTGGGATGGTGGTGAAAGCGCTTACCTGGTTTTATTAGTAATAGTTTTTTTATGAGTGCAAAGCCGTACGTCCTACGACCTTTTCTTTATTTTTATTTTTGTACTTGTTTCTTGTTGCTGGTGTGCGGTCATACGTTTACTTGCTTACTGTTTTTCATAATTTTTATAGTTTTAAATTTATTGTTTTGAACATTTTTCCAGTAAACAATGAAACAAACTGCATGCACCAATAATAACAAAACTGCCCAGTTCAGAACATTTCCATAATAAAAATCTACTCAAACTTCTACAATCCAACAGTATCAGTAAATATGCACAATCTCTGCAGACGTAAAAGTCATCTAAATAATTCTACATTTAAGAGATATGTAACTAATGAAGAGGTTGCTGCTAGCAAACAACTTTATATTTCATTGTTTCACAGATTCACCTGGTGGACAGGAGAAATCACCGGAAGCTGACCCTTGGACATGCCTGTATATGGGCTTTTTTGTAAAGTACAAGAGATGCTTTGCCCGAGAGGGTCCGCACCTGTCACCCCTGGGTTTCAGGTTACTGGCTAAAGCTTTTGCCACCCCTAAGTCAAACCCAGAGCTGTTGGACATTGCTACACCTAAAGAAATCCCAATCCCTCCGAGCTACATGCTCTAGGGACCTAAACCTTGTCACCACAATAAACAGGACACGCTGGAGGGATAGATTCCTGTCCCAGAGACTTCGTATACTCTGGAATAAGCTACCCATCTATGTCAAGCAAAGTTCTTCATTAGCACTCTTCAAGAAAAATCTTGGAGTGGATGGGAAATAGGAAATGCACCCCAAGGATCACTTCTGTGTCTCTGCTCGACAGTGGCACAGGAAAATAACTTTCTTGGGTGGCGTAAGCTATGGAACCTTGCTGGCTAGGCTTACGTAGGCCCTTGGGCCGATAGTCTAGTACCTACCTATGAACCTATAGTGCCTTTTTTAGGCAAGGGTCAAAGGACAAAACCACCACCGTAACAGATACAAGCATGCAAAATCTGAAGGCAATGCTACTCAATGCTAGAAGTCTAAACCTCAAAATGCACTCTCTCGAGGCACTCCTAAAAATGGAGAACATCGATATCTGTGCAGTAACAGACCTGGTTCAGGGCTCCAGAGACCACCCCTGCAATACCAGGCTACAACTCTTACCATTCTTTTTGGCCACCAAACCAAGACCGAATCACTAAAGGTGGAGTGTCCATATTCACCAAGGATATTCACGCCTCCAGGCTAGTTGCCCAACACAATGCATCTGAAATTCTCCAGGTGTAACTACCACTAGGTAAGACTACAATCCAAATTGTAGCTTGCTACAGATCCCCCACCGTGCCCCAAGATTCTCACTATGCCTTTCTAAACATACTGGAAAATATTAAGATACAAGCAAACACCCTAATACTGGGTGGTTTCAACTACCCTGCCATTAACTGGGAAAACTACTCGGGTACAAACACCTTTTCCCAATGGTTCTTGGAATTCATAAATTCCAACACCCTGCATCAACGAATGCATTGTCCCACCAGGGGCTCCAATATCCTAGACCTGGTCATTATCAACATGGGAGATAGATGCTCCACACCAGTGGGCACCCCCTCATTGGTCAGGTCTGACCATATGCAAATCACCCTTGACATCCACATCCCACCCCCCAGTAAGGAAACCTCCATAAAAAACTTCTCCAAAGCCAACTTCATGCTACTCAAGTCAGAAGTGACAAACTTCATGACACCCATGCAGATGGGAGCTGAAAGTTTGACTGCTAAATCCTACACTAAGGCACTGTATGAGGACATCCACTCATGCATAAATTGTGCCATCCCAAATAGAATCAAGACGCTGCCCTCCAAAAAAAGGAAGCCAATCTGGTGGTCCCCTGCCATAAACAAACTATACAACAGAAGGAAGAAACTGTTGCAGAAGAGGAAAATCCCAGGATGCAAAAAACTCCATTACCAGCCTCAGCAAGAAGCTAAGATCCCTCATAAAATCCTCCAAAGCTAATTAAGAAAATAAAATTGCCAAAGATTCCAAAGACAACCACGAGGCATTATACAGTTATGTGAAGAATCTAAATGGCAATGTTCAGATATGCTCTGAGCTACAACAGAATGGCATTAAATATACTGATCCCAAGGATATTGCCAATATCCTGGCAGATCGATTTAGTGCCAGTTTCACCCCCCTCTCACCCCCTAAAAGGCCCATCTCATTACCAAAAGATTTCCAAATTCCAGTAATCACGGCCACACAGATAGAAACCACACTCTCCAAAGCTAAGAGTACAGCATCCATGGGACCAGATGACATCCCGAGCTGTGTACTACATGAACTACAAAATGAACTGGCACCTCACCTAAGTGTCATGTTTAATCATAGCCTCACTTCAGTCTTTGTGCCCACTGAGTGGCGCACAGCTACAGTAATCTCACTCCTCAAGGGGGGATCCACCTTGGATCCCGGGAACTACCATCCCATCAGTCTGACGAGCCTGATCTGCAAGGGCATGGAACGCATTATTGTGGAACTTATAAACAAAGACATTGGCAAACTTCAAACACTAGACCCCACGCAGTTTTGGGTTCATGAAGTGCCAGTCTTATCTTCTGAACCTGATTGATTTCTAATCAGTCTCCAGAGCAGTGGAAAAGGGTAAGGTGGTCCACACAGCCTATCTGGACCTCGCCAAGGCCTTCAACAGCATCCCCCACTCTGGAATCATAGATAAACTTACTAAGCTGTGCATAAATCCCTACGTCACTCGATGGGTTGCCAACTGGCTTACTGACAGAACCCAGACTGTAAAAGTAGCCGATTCCAAATCCAGCTCCAGACAAGTGACAACTGGAGCACCTCAGGGTTCAGTCCTCGGACTGCTCTTGTTTGGCATCTACTTCTCTGAAGTACAGGCCAACACTAAGGGACTCTGGCTAACAAAGTTTGCAGATGACTGCAAACTTGGGAGACATTATTGAATCCCCAAATTATATGGATATTCTACAAAAGGGTGTTACAGAAACAGATGCTTGGTGCCAGAGCCATGAGCTCAAGCTTAATGCCAAGAAATGTATAGTTATGCCCTTTGGGAAAGACCATGTACCCATGAATTACCACATAGGTGGCAGTACACTAAACACCGAAAGTGTGATGAGAGACTTAGGGACACAGGTAGACAGTGGTCAGTAGATAACCACATCGCCACAACAGTCAGGAAATCCTTCTATGTGGCACACCTCATCACTAAGGGTTTCTCATCCAGAAAAAAGGAGGTCATTGTCCCACTGTACTCATCCCTCATTAGACCCATTAGAGTACAACGCCCCGTTTGGTATGTACCTCACAAGACATCTGCAACAGCTGGAACAGCTGCAGAAATACCTCACTAAAAACATCACTGGCCTAAAACAGATGCCCTATGCTGACCATCTAAAAAAAAACTCCAGCTATACTCTGTAGCATATCGTCTACTCAGAGGTGATCTCTGCTTAACATACAAGGCCATGTCAAACCCTGAGCTATTGGATATGCTCCACTTAAAGAAATCCCAATCCCTCAGAGCCACACGCTCCAGGGATCTAAACCTTGTCATCACAATGAACAAAACGTGCTGGAGGGATAGGTTCCTGACCCAGAGACTCCCCATACTCTGGAATAGACTGCCCATACATGTCAAGCAGAGTGCCTCCTTGGCCCTCTTCAAAGGGAACCTTGACGATTGGATGGGAGATAGGAAATTCGCCCCGGGGATCACGTCAGTTGCCCTGCTAGACAGGGGTCCAGGGAAGTAAATATTGTGGGAAGAAATATCCAGGGAATTGTTATAGCTAGGCTTGTATAGGCCCTAGGGTCGATAGCCTAGTACCAGCCTATGAAAATAAAGTGCCTGTTGCCCTTGAGGAATAAATTGCCTATGTTACATTAAAAAATTGATAAGCTAGTAATATTGCAATAGGGAATGGATGGCAAACAGGTTCGTAGTTACTAGGTATCTCCCCCAAAGAGAACATTCTCAGGACTGCAGCATCCACCCTCTTTAAAAGGACAACACAGTACTACAGTACTAGCAATGCATCTACATACTGTGGGAGTTGAACCCACAGCCTTCTGCATCAAAAGCAAGTACACTAACTGTTGTGCTCTTAACAGTGCAAGCAGACTTAGCATAAGCAGCACTAAGCTTCTCTTCCCCTGAAGCTCTCAGGTCCTTATAAAATCCACTCGACACGTAACTGTATCTTTCAACTGTGCAGCAGAAGAAATCTGGAAAAAGCCAAAATTTATTGGGGGGGAGACAGAAGCCAGGGACTCATTTTAAACATTGCTTGTATAATCTTGGAAAGTTGCTAGAATAAAATGCTGTATAAAAACCATGCATTTCACTGCCAAGTCTTGAACCCGGACCCTGTGCACTACAGTCAGAGCAACATACCACTATGCCAAATCAACTGTTGCTTGAAACTAAGACAGGAAGACTGAAACTTAAATGGCCATCATTTATTGAATTCAGTTCTCACCATAGCTCTCAACCTCTTAGCACAAAACACCTGGACAAAGCCAGTAATGAGGGAATATAGCCCCCAAACATATTCAGTGAATTCAATTCTCACCATAGCTCGCAACCTCTTAGCACAAAAAAACTGGACAAAGCCAATAATGGGGGAATACAGCCCCCAAAATAGGGACACATTTAAAATATTGACCTTATATACTTAGAAAATTGCTGGATTAAAAGGTTTTGTGTTACCATGTACTTTCAGAAGAATATGAAGTCTAAAATTCAAATGGCTGTCATTATTTAGTGAATTAAATCCAGCAAACCACAGATTTTATGAGGAGCAGAACAAAAATATGAGACACAAATGTGAATAGTTTTCACATATGGTGGTGGGTAGGGAATTCAGGCTCTTGCTACCTGCACCCAAGGTACAGGGTTTGAGCCTGAGTCTTTCTAGCAACCAGGTATATTTATCTGGGGCATTATATACACACACACACACACACACACCCACCCTTAGGGCTCCATTGTAGAAATAAAGCTCTGTACATGCACACACCCTGAGGGCTCTGTTATAGAAATAAAGCTCAGGACACACACTGAAATACTAGTCCCATTGAAATCCCCGTACATGCACTGAAATACAAACTCCTGAAAAATCTGTTGAAGGTCCCATTGAAATACAAACACACACAGTACCTAAGGGCTCTGTTGAAGAATCGAATCTCCTCCTTCGTGTGAAGAAATACAAAATCCCTGCAATGAAATACAGTTCCTGCAAAAGCAGGCTAGATAATCCATCCTGCAGATGTTGCAGTCCGGTCCCCTTCCAGTCTATGCGGTTATAACAGCATAACATCTGGGCATCTCTGTAGTCTGATGCCTTCTTCCTAAGCTGGACTGCTGTTAAACCAGTCCAGATTCCAGCACGCATGTGTGGAGTTCCGGGAATTTTTTATTTTCTTTTTTTGTTGCTATTTTCGTTTTCTTTTTGCAGCTGAGGGGGGGGTGTAGTCCTGCAGCCCAATAGCACGAGCTGCCCCTATCTAGTTTCATTGTCCTTCCTTCCTATTTTATCCAAGGGGACAATGTTTTCCCACAGAGAAAATACAGCCTTTAAATCCTCTCACCAGCACTACTAACATGCATATCCCATCCAACATAAGGAAATGGTCTACTTACAAATATGGCTGCACACTGATCAACAGCTTGGTTTCAGTTCTCACTGTGTGAAAAAAAACTGAGAGGCAAGGGCTAGAAACTCTGCAAGTTTTAGTAAATTCAGTACAATGCCTGCATGCCAGTAAAGGAGAAAGAGTCATAAAGAAAATAAGTTAGAAAACATGAAGAGAAAACACTGATTGGGAAGAATCTTGCAGATGTTAAGCAAAAAAAGCAGTTGCAGTTTGGTGCAAGACAATCCATCCAGTATTTTAAAGGAGAAAAAGGCTCAGAACTGATTAAATGAAACCTTGAAGAGGGTTTATCAGATCAAATAACAAAAGCCTAGAAAAAAAGAAGAAGCTTTAAACAGCTATTCAGATGAGCTGATAAAATTACTAAGATCAAAGACCATAATTAAAAAAGGCTGGCAGAGTGTGAGACTATTCAAGAAGAATTGTCAAAAATGGTAGAGTTAGAGGACAGTGCTCATGGAGATTGTCTGCTGTACCAGAGAAAATGGAAGGCACAGACACTCTGTTTTATGAAAGTACAAATAAACAACTTGCCTGATATTCCACAGCAGGATTTGTTAATCGAAAGGGCAAATTATGTGTATGCTCCAACCCTAGCCAATACCTGTATTACTAAAGATGCAATTATACCAGCAGAAATAAATAATCCTGCCATAATTGTGGCAGAAGGGCAAAATATTAAAAATTGGAGACTGTGGAATGCTTGTAGAAAATAATTATTCACTGTATAGAAGAGAAGCAAATTTATCCCCGCAATCAGGGAATGTTGAGAGGCAGGTGTTAGATTAAAGATGCTGTACCCAGCTGCCTTCAGAATATTTTACCTTGAGTATCAGCCATTTTGTGATGTAGAACAGGATAAGGAGGAATACATAGTCTAACAAAAAGTGAGCCATCAAGCAGAGTGGAACTCTGCTTCTCTTTCTTCTGATAATAAAGCTCATAGAGAGACTTGGCCAATGAAACACTTTCCAATATTCCAAAGGAAAATGCTTGAGAGAGAGAAAAAAAGTACAGGAGCTAACAGGTTGGAGTACCTTGGACTTGAACTGCAGTCTGAGATTGGGTGTTGGATATGAACAGGAAGACCAACAACATTGACATTTGTGAATAAATGTGAGACTATAAAGTATCAGTCAGATTTGTGAAATATGGCTTTACAAGAAAAGGTGGAAAGATTGCACTTTTTTTTACTCTGAGTTTAACATATAGCCCATTTCATCATTAATGTTTGAAAAGACCCTGAAGGAAAGGATGGCAGGAAATAACTAAGTAAAACAATTTTTGTTCTGAACAGTATTTATATAAAACATTTCATGGTATAGATTGTATGTCATATAAGTAAAGCATCTCAGTTATTGTATGAGATAGATATTATAAACAAGTGACTTTTCATCATTTTTAGTCTTAAAAAGTATAGGCGTTACAATGTAAAAAAGAGAAAAGAAAGGCTGGGCAAAAGCTTGTTTAATATGTTGTAATCTTAAGTTGTTGAGGTAGGAAATGGATGTAAAAGTGCACAGATGTAGAGGTGATATGTGCTTGCCTTCTTTTGCATAGGTGATTGGTTTAAGGCCCTTGGCTTAATGTAATATTTTTTGTGTAAGCAAGTAAATAGAAGGCCACTGAATGTAATGAAAAGTGTTCCTGTGTTAAATACATGTTCTGTGTAAGTTCTGAGGCTTTCCAATGAGGACAGCTGTACATTTTGTACTTTTGTTTCTGTGGAGACAAGCTAACTATAGATGCAAGCAGAGTACTTTTCTAAGGGTAGAGGTTAATGTTTTCTGAAAGAATGAGCTGTTTTTCGCATCTGAGAGGTGAATGAAGATAATACAAGAACAGACAGTAGTTGGTGTAAGTAGGAGCAATGGCTATGCATGCATGTTAGCATGGATAACCATAATGTTAGATTAAGTAATGCCTGTATGTGCAGCTGTTGATTTGGGATAATTATTTCTATCAGGAGGGTTAAACTTCATTATTTGAAGATGTTCTTTGTTATGTTTGTTTGTCTTAAATTAATAGATTATGGGGGTGTTCTGGGGGTATTCTTTTGTTCAAGGGTTTTCATTAAAACAAAACTTCTTGTGAAATATGGCACGGGTTCAAATGGAGATGACTAGAAACTGTATAAAAGATCAACCTTCCAAGCATTAGTTGGTGCGTGCAACTCAAAACCTGGAAATAGACATTAAAAAAAGCTGTTATATATTGTAGGTGAGAGTAATAACTTCTCATCATAATAGCTAACCTAAAGAAAATATTTTGGAACATGAATGGCTTCACAGATAAAGACAGAACGGTAAGAGTATTGAATAATAAGAAGTGCAGAATACAAATAGTGGTGCTACAAGTGACACATTTTGAAAAAAGTGAGTATGTGGATTTGATAAAGAAAGGATTTCAGGATAGATGTTCAGCAAATATCCAAGACAAAGGAAAAGGGAAGCACTTATACTAATTGGTAGATGAGCTATAATAATGATAGAAGAGGAAAAAAGATAGTAATGGTATATTTGTGGTAGTAAGGGGCTACTGGCAAGGGAAGAGGATTATGCTGGAATGTATTTATATTCCTCCTAAAACTGCTATTCTGTAGCTTAAGAAAAGTTGGGGAGAAATAATTAGCATTCAGCAGGGGACATGTTACTAATAGGTAGGGATTGGAGCTTGATTAGCAACAGTGAGGATGTATCTGGGGGACCTAGAAGGGAAGTATAACCAAAGAGGGTAGATTTCTGAAGAAAGTTATCAAAATATTTGATATGGAAGAGGTGAATTCAGTAGTAGGAACTGTCAGAGAATTTAGATATTATTCCCCAAGATAATTATAGTCCAGTAACTGGGATAGACTAGACAAATCTTATTTCATATGAACGTGTTTAATTGAAAGATTTGACACACACACACACACACACACACACACACAATATACATACATATCCAGTAACTATTTCAGATCATGTGCCTATAACAACTGAGATAAAAATGCAGCGTAACAAAGTAAAAATGAGACACTGGCACTTACTCACCTACCTATTAAAAATAAGGTAATTTAAGAATGGGTAATGGAAGTTATTCAAGTTATTAGGAAAGAGAGAAATTTCTTTAGTTGTTATAGTGAGCGGGATGAAACAAAAGTGCTGTTAAAAATAGGGTAGAAATAAAAGAAAAAAGACATGGTTAAGAAGTAAGAAATTTTAGAGGGGCTAACAGAGGTTTACTCCGTAGCATATCGCTTACTCCAAGGTGATCTCTGCCTAACATATAAAGTTATGTCAAACTCAGAGCTGTTGGACATGCTACACCTAAAGAAATCCCAATCCCGCTGAGCTACACGCTCTAGGGACCTAAACCTTGTCACCACAATAAACAGGACATGCTGGAGTGATAGATTCCTGTCCCAGAGACTTCCTATATTCTGGAACAAGCTACCCGTGTATGACAAGCAAAGTTCTTCATTAGCACTCTTCAAGAAAAATCTTGAGTGGATGGATGGGAAGTAGGAAATACACCCCGAGGATCACTTCTGCGTGTCTGTTCGACAGTGGCACAGGAAAATAACTTGGGTGGCATAAGCCATGGAACCTTGCTGGCTAGGCTTACATAGGCCCTTGGGCCGATAGCCTAGTTACCTACCTATGAACCTATAAGAGAAATCTCACAGAACAAGAAGAGGCACAACTGCAGACTGCTATAAGAAAATAAGTATCTGAATAATAAGCATGAGTTTAGAAAGATTGCTGTTAAGCAGCTGTTTTTCTGTAAGTAACTCCAGAGCACAAAAACAGATAGTATGACAACTTAAGCAGTAGAAGGTGGAAGGGTTGTTGCCAAAATTAGGAGCTTAATAACAAGAAAAATAACCAGAGATCCTATAAAGGTATTAAAGATATTTTGGAAATTTTAAGAAAATTTCTTTGAGGTAGAAGAATGTGGAAATCGAGAAAAAGCAGAAATGGAAATATTTATGGAAGTCCTAAAAGACATGTTTTTAAGGAAATCCTTCTACGTGGCTCACCTCCTCACAAAAGGTTTCTCATCCAGAAAAAGAGATCATTGTTCCCCTCTACTCATCACTCATTTGACCCATTATAGAATACAATGCCCCTTTTGGTATGCACCTCACATGACATCTACAACAACTGGAAAGGCCACAGAAATAACTCACAAAGCGGATTACTGGCCTCAAACAGATGCCCTACGCAGACAGTCTCAAAAAACTCCAGCTTTACTCCGTCGCATATCGCCTACTCAGAGGCGATCTCTGCCTAACATAACAAAGCTATGTCAAACCCAGAGCTGTTGGACATGCTCCACTTAATGAAATCCCAATACCTCTGAGCTACACGCTCTAGGGACTTAAACCTTGTCACCACAATAAACAGAACATACTGGAGGGATAGATTCTTGTCCCAGAGACTTCCCATACTCTGGAACAGACTACCTATGTCAAACAGAGCTCCTCATTAGCACTTTTCCAGAAAAATCTTGATTGGATGGGAAATAGGAAATTCACCCCAGGGATCACTTCTGTGGCTCTGCTCGACGGGGGCACAGGAAAATAATTTTCTTGGATGGCGAAAGCCAGGGTACCTTTTTGGCTAGACTTATATAGGCCCTAGGGCTAATAGCCTAGTACCTACCTATGAAACTATGGAAGACTTTTCTGCCAAGGTTATTAGTGATAGATGAGCCTCAAGAGTTAATGGTTAAGATAGAAGAAATAAAAACAGTGACATTATTATCAATCTGCGGTTAAGTCCCCAAGAATACATGGTGTTCCTGTGGAAATTTAGAAGCTAGGAGGGAAGAAAGGGATAAAGATCTGAAAAGTTTTGTTTCATAGTGTTTTAAAAGGGGAAGCACCAACATTATGTAAGAAAGCTGAAGTTGCTATAATATGTAAAGACGGTAAAGACCCATCAGACCCAGCTTTGTATCGTTCCATTTCAATTTCATTATAATTAACACCCTTTTTCCCATTTTCTGCATGGGGTCGGAGTGTCATGTCACTTGTCACCATCTCTCCCTACTCTTGCCATTCTCATACCTTCTTCAACACTCATGCCTGACTGTCGCAGCTATTTGTCCCCTACATCTTGATCCATCACCTCTTTGCTGGAAATCCCTCATTTCCTGTTGCCCTTTTCCTGTCTGTCCCAAATTTTCTTTATCAGATTGTCTTATGCTTTCCTACAAATATTCCCAAACCACTGTAATCTGTTCTCTTTGACCTCTTCTGCAATTGGAGCCATTTTGGCTTCTACTCTTGCGCCTTTTTGTCCGTCTCAGAGTGTTCGTCCTACCACCCATCTCAGACATTTCATCTCTTTCACCTCTAGATTCCACAACTGCCCATTTGCTAATGTAGCCCATCACCAGTATGAACAACAGTGGGCTCAGAGCTGAACCGTGATGCTCACTCACTCCCACAGAGAACCCCTCTGTAAGACCGAACATTGTTGAGTCATTGGGTCCTTGCACATAGCTTGCACTAATTCTGCCAGTGTTTCTGGGACTTTGAACCACCTCAGAACTTCCTGCATCAGGTTTCTTGAGACCTTGTCATAAGCTTTCTTCAAGTCTAGAAATGCCTAGTTAGACTCTTCCCTCATTTCTAGCTTCTTCTCAAGTGTCTGTCTCACTGCAAACATTGGGTCAGTTGTGCTGCACCCTGATCTGAATCCATATCCCTCATTTCACATCTTACTTTCTACTACTCTGCATATTTGTTTATCAGTCAACCTCTCCAGAACTTTCATGCAATGTGATAGGTGTTTGATACCTCTTTACTGCCCACAACTCTGAATGTCCCCTTTGTTCTTGAACACTGGCACTAGTATGCTTATTCTCCAGTCATTTTGGATACGTCTTCTTCTCCATATTCTTCTGAGTACTCTCAGGAGCTATTTCTGCTGCTTTCATTGACTTCATTTTCCTTAGTGTTTTTCACTTCAGATGCACTCCTCCTCATTTGTCACTGTAGGCTGTGTCTTGGGCAGTAAAGCTTCTAGAGTTTAGTCAGAAGCTTCTGGAAGTACTCCTTCCATCTGCCTTTGATGTAGTGTGGATTGGTGAGCAGTTTATGAAGGGGGTCTGGCTGTCTTGTTATTCCAGCTTCTCTCTCTTAGCCTCTTTGTTAGCCACCCAGTATACCTTTCTAGCCTAGTCTGTCTTTTCTATCTCCCAGTTCTTTCTGCACTCCTTTCTTTTGATGACTTCCTGGACTTCTGCATTCCGCCACCAGCTTTTCTTATGTGCCTTATTTTCATACCTTGCTCGACACATATCTGTTCTGTAGCCCTTACACATGCTGTTTTAAGGTGCTGCCATTCTACAACTCCACCTGGTTCCTCTGTCTGAGGTGCTAGAGCTCTGAGTAATTCCTTGTACTGTTGTGCTTTCTCTCCAGTCAACTTCCAGGTCTTCAGCCTGGTCTCTGTTGACCTTGGAGCCTTCTCTCACCACTGCTTGCAACTGATTGTGGCAGCCCGTGGTTTATGCTGTGGGGATGACTGTTTCACTTGGGATGACTGCAATCGCTTATTCTATCCCAGTGCCCTTTCCTAACTAGGAGGAAGTCTACCCGAGTTGCATGCCGGCTACTCTCATATGTGATATCTTGAGCTTTCTCAATTCTTTTCAATAGGGATGGTTGGTATTGTTTTTTTGTTTGTTTGTTTGTTTTTTTAACACCTTTATTAAATTATCACTTAAAACAAAGGCAAACATTCATTAACAGAAAAGAAAAGAACCATTTTAGCATTTTCCATTTAAGTACAATATACATCACACACATTTTCTTTGCTACTGGGATCAGGCCAACATTACAAAACATTGCTGAATTTCTGCCTTCCCTTAAACGTCACCCCTCCTCCTGAACATTATTATGCATGTATTTTCCCTCAGTTTCAATTCACTTCTAAGTAATTTGCTCCTTCCCTTTTCTAAGGATCCAGCTTCCGTTTTTTTCTCTCTTTTTATACTATTCAGCACCTCAAATATAGTTGGTGTAGATTTTGATTTCCATTTTCTAGTAATTGCCTTTTTGGCAGCCAACAGAATTAAACTTAATTAGTATGTCTAGGCATTTCAGATCGTGTATCCTAGTTCAAAAAATCATTCCTTACTTAGTCATTTGCTCACCCAATATTTCTAATAGAGTACTCTGCAGGGAATTTTTAAAAGCTGCCAACTTGTTACACTGCCAAAACATATGTCCCCAGCTATCTCTTTCTTCTCCATCACACCTCAAACATTTACTATCTACCTGAAGAAAAATTCTTTTAAGTCTGAATGGGGGTACAAAAATACCTATGCAACTTCCAAGCAAAGAAACTATACTTTCTGGACTTGGTTGCATACTTGGGAGCCATACTTATGTCTTCCCATTATTATCTTGTAAATTGCTTTTTCCAGACCCCTTACAATATTTTCTAACCTCCTCTGATTGATTCCTATAACTATAGTGCAATACTTTACCTTACTAATTGCATCTCTTCTAGATTCAAATGAAAACTCTACCAGACCATGTCTTTCACTTAAAATTCCTCATCCCTTTCTCTTTGCCTGTACTCTAATATCAAGGTAGGGAAAGCAGTCTCTAGCCTGCAATCCAGATAACTTCTTGGCCTCATTTCCTACCTTTCCTGTTTGAGTTATTTGCTCCCAATATCTTAGTTCCTTTACAAGGTTCCTCCAGGAAATTCTAGTCCCCTGTTGCCTATTTTGTGTACTCCTACTTACAGTCATCCCTACTGACAAAATCTTTCTCCTTTCTCATATTGGCTTAGTTCTTAGAATATTTTCTGCTGCTTTATGAATACAATATTCTGTATGGTTATTATTCTCATAAGGATCTGTATCCAAAATCCCACACACACACACACTATTTCTTGAACTTCCCTTTTGCTTCATCATCATCCCTTTCCACTTTGAATTGTAACCTTATGCTTGTGTTATGTATATGAGACTTAACTGTGTAGCTCTAAAATATCCCCTCAAATTAGGTAAACCTAAACCACCTTGTGCTATTGGAAGGCTCAGCTTATAACTCTTGCTCTCCCAGATACATCTTTTCAATTCTTTATTATTGTCTACAACTTCTGCTTGGATTGATAAATGTGTCTGACTCGTATACGAGACTAAAGGGACTAAAAACATTTTCACTGCTTGTGTCTTACTATCCATATCTGTAAATGAGTTTCCATTTTCTCAGTTTTTGTATGATCTTCTGTTTAGCCTCTTCCCACATATCTTTAGCTACCATAACAGAAGCCTTTTCAATGCATTCTCCTAAATACTTCATCTTATGTCCCCATAAATATGGGTATTGTTAAACCAACTCAACTCATGTGAGGGTGCATCATTTAAGGATTTAGCCTTTATTTTACCTTCATTAATTTTGTGTCCCAAAAAAAATTTGAAACTGTCTCAAAATGTTCTACAACACTGAAATGTCTTTTTCTGGATTTAGCAAGTACAAAATAATATCTGCAAATAAAGCCAACTCTTCTTGATTACCATACCAATTATATCCTTGGATTTTTGAGTCCCTTATTTTCTTTGCCAGTGGCTGTAAATAACAAAGGGAAAAGAGGAGACCTCTGTTTGGTTGCTCTATTGAAATGCATCTTGTGTGAGAGGAACAATCACACTTTAATTCTTGCCTCTGATCCTTCATATATCCTTCTGATTAACCTTATTGTATCAGGGAATGCAACTGCTTCCAGTGCCCTACTTGTAAAATCCCAGCTTACTCTGTCCGATGCTTTCTCTACATCAAGAGTGACCAGCAGAGTGTTTCTTACATCCTGCTTCCCTCTGGATCATCACTGTTCTATTAATGTTGTCAAAAATTTGTCTACCCTCCTCAAAACCACACTGATCCATATCTATCAATTCTGGCAATACATTTGCCATTCTTTTAGTGACTCTTGTATGTGATCGTGTGACTTTCTCTTTTCTGACCCATGTGTTGCCTACTGTCAGGCTGTTTGCCAAATCGATGTCTAGAATGGTCTCTCCTTCTTTATTCCTGTTGCCCCACCCATGTGTCTTCATATCCTGTTCTGTCTGTTCCGATATGTGCATTCAGGTCACCCATTATCAACACCAATTCATGTTGCCCTGCTTTATCTCATAGGTTTTGCATTTGCTGTCTGAATGCACTCTTTTCCTCAGTATGACAACCCTGCTGTGGGGGCATAGGCTGAGATTATTAATACTGCTCTATCATTACACTAGAGTTTGACTGCTATGAGACTGTTACTAATTTTGATGGCATCTGTCACTGCCTTCTGAAGCCTCTTCCTCACCACAGTTCTCACACCATTTTTAGCATGTTTTCCTCCAGAGTAGTAGATTCTGCATCCCAAGCCAAGTGGCTTTGCAGCAGTGCCCTTCCACCTTGTCTCCTAGATACATAGGATGTCCAGCCTCCTCCTTACCATCATGTCATGTCATCCAAGCCTTCACTAAGTATGGCAATTCTTAGTTCATATTTGACAGGTTGATTGGTTTTATGGTCAGCTTTCACTCAACAGAGCTATCCCAGGTAAACCAAGCAGGGCAATTGTACACCGGCTGGCCAGTAGCTTACTTGTCCCAAAGCTGTTGGGCTTTATGATGAGCACACATTGGCCAGTAGGGTGACATAACCCCCCCCCATCACTTTTAACATGGGTTCCTGGTGTAGGTCAAAGTAAGCCAGGTCCTCAACCCAGTTGTCACCAACAAATACCCATGCACATATTGACATTAGTCAACATGACCAGATCACCCAGTGCTATATTTTCACACTGTCAAGTGGCTAGCCCTGCCATGGTGCTCAGTCTGTGTTCTCCTGTCTTGAGAATACTGTAAAGCACAGTAGATGCCGAAAGTGGTTCGTGTATAGAACTCTTCCCCCTATGGGACACCATCTGGAATCTCTGCTGCTGCCCACAGCTCCATTCTTAGGTGGTTTTGAGATGGAAAGACTCATTGTTTCTCACAAGTAAGAGAATCCTCGCAGGGACACGGGGGGGTCATGCAAACTATAAACAGGCATTGGTCGGAGATCAGAATTGAACCCTGCACCTTGTGCATGAGAGGTGAAGTCCTTGACTATTATTCCATCTGGTTAAAATCATGATTATAAAGTGTCTGTCAGTAATGGCTAAAAGAATAGAAAAGATGTTGCCAAAATTGATATAGATCCATGTGGTTTTGTGGAGGGAAGACGAATATTTGGTAACAATAGAACAGTGATGATCCAAAGGGAAGTAGAATGTAAGAAAATACTGTTGGTGGTGATCTTGATGCATAGAAAGTAGTTGACAGAGTAAAATGGGATTTTGAGTAGGGCAGTGGAAGCATTTGTATTGCCTGATGCAGTAATTCAGTAAATTAGGAGGATATGTCAGGGATCAGAGGCAAAAATTGAAGTGTAAGTGTCCCTGTCTGATAAGTTGTGTCTGAACCAGAGGAGCCAGGCAGGGTTATCCTCTCTCTCCTTTATTGTTTGCATTTTGTTTAGAGCCATTGGCACAGAAAATAAGGGACTCAGAAATTCAAGGATACAATTGGTATGTTAATCAAGAAATGTAAGCATTATATGCATGTGTTGTTTTGTACCTGATAAAACCAGAAAAAAAAATATTTCGGTGTTGTGCAACATTCTGCAGCAGTTTCAAGTTTTTTTGGAATGTAAAATTGATGAAAACAAAACAAAGACTATAGCTGTAAACTATGAACCCACACATGAGTTCAGCAATACCCATATATTTACAGGGACATAAGATGAAGTATTTAGAGGTATGAGTTAAAAAGGATTCTGTTATGGCAGCAAAGAATATGTGGAGAGAGACTAAAAAGATAATAGAAAAGCTGAGAAACTGGAAACTCTTTTTATGGATATAGATAGCAAGATACAAGGAGTGAAAATGTTTAGCTCCTTTAGTTTTATATGCAGGTCAAGCATATTTTTATCAACTAGAGGGGAAACTGTGGACAGTAATTAAAGAATTGAAGAATTTTATCTGAAAGGGGAAGAGGGCAAGGGTGAAGAGGGATAAGTTGATACTACCAATAGAATAAGGTAATTTTGGATTACATGGTTTTGAGGGCTATCGTAGAGCTACACAGATAAGACTTGTATACATAATACAAGCAGAAAGCAATAATTCAGACTGGAAATGGATGATGATGAAGCAAGAGAGAAATTCATGAAATGGGGAAGGAGTGAAATTTTGGATGAAGATCCTTAACGGGAATAACAGGCATGCAGAATATTATCCTCAAAGTAGCGGAAAGTATTTTAAGAACTAATTCAACATGAAAATGGAGAAAAGAGATTCTGCCAATAACGATGACTGCAGTTTGGGGTACAAAATAGGCAAGGCATGTCTGCAGTTTACTGGAGAAAACTGGCAAAAGAACAAATAACTAGAGGGATTAGGGAAAAGTAATAGCATGGGAAGTGGTCAAGAAGACATTTGGATTGCAGGCTAGAAACTGCTTTCCCTCTCAGGGACTGATATCAGAGTATACGCAAAGTGAAAGGAATACAGGAACTTTAGTGAAAAACCTGCTGTGGTAGAGTTTTAATTGAATGTAGAACGGAAGCTGCTGTTAAAAAAGAGATGGAGCATATACAATATTGAATGATAACTATAAGAATCAATCAGATGAAGTTAGAAAAGACTGGAAAGAGAGATTGGATAAGCAATTCACAAGGAAACAATGGGAGGACATGCGTATGGCTCCCAAATATGCAATAAAGTTTAGAAGCTTTATTATTTTTGCTTGAAGGTGTTTGCATAGTTTTTTTAATAGCCCAAGCAGATTTCAAAGAAATTTTCCTCAGATAGATGGCAAATGTGGGAGGTGTGATAGGGAAGAAAGGGGTAACTGGGATCATATGTTTTGGGAGTGTAATCAGTTGGCAGACTTTAAAAATTCCATACAGAGTACTCTTGTAAGAAATTTTTGGTGAGCAAATGGGTGTAACTAAGGAAATTATTTTTTTGAACTGGGATACAGGATCTGATCAGCTTAGACGTAGTAAGGCCTGGTCAGGTTTAATTCTGATGACTGCCAAAAAAAAGCAATCACTAGAAAATGGAAATCAGAGTCTAAATCAACTGTATTTGACGTAGTGAATAGTGTAACATAGATAAAAAAGAAGTCTGATATTTAGAAAAGGGTAGGAGAAAATTACATAGAAATAAATTGGAAATTGTGGAAGAATATTTGCAGAATAATGTTTTGGAGGTAGCATGAAGTTTGAGAAGGCAGGAATTGAGCAGCTTTATGTAATGATGGGTTGATCATTTTGTAAAAGTATGCGATGTATAATGTTTGTAACCGAGAACATGTTAACATAGTTTGTTTTCTTGTATATAAATGTATATCTGCCTGTGTCTTAAGTGATAATTCAATAAAGGTGTTAAAAACAAAAGGAAACAGTCATGTCACTCACTAGTCTGCCTGTTTTTATTTATTTTGCTCTTTACTCTCCGTTTCTCTTATGACGTGTATGAGTTTACCCGTTCTGATAACCTGTTGTACTCAATTACCGTTGTCTTTCTTGAGAAAATTTCTCAGATGCAAGCTAAAACATGTTTCATCTGTAGCTGATATCTTGTGCATTGTCTGTCTTCCAAAGTTCCATCACTGTCTCCTCTGAAGAGTTTGCAGACCCAGATCATGTGTCTCTATCTTTTCTTTTCTCCAGCATGAACAGCCCCTTTTCCTTTAGCATGCCCGTCTTCTATTCCCTCATACCCTTATGTTGCCTTTCTTTGTACTCTTCTAGCATGTCCGTATCCATTTCCACATGGAGTATCCAGAACTGCTTATAGTTCTCCAATTGAGTCCTAACCATTGCCTGTTACAGTGGGAAAATGACTCCCTTTAAGTCTTTCCCTTTTAAAATATATCCAAGCATCCTGTTGGCTTTTAACAGTCATATCACTTTACTGTCTGCTGTAATTCTGAAGCTTACCTCTATTTTTAGTCTTCCTTTTCGGCTGATCTGAATGAGCACTGTCTGCTTTTATCAGTATTTCAACCCTGGACTTGTCATAACCCTTGTGCGACCCTTTGCATCAAGTTTGAACCTTAGCTGCCACCTTTTCAACCATCTTGACAGTTTTCTTTTTATCCTTTATTTATTGGCAATTGTTTACTGGAAAAGTCCAAATGAATAGTGCCCTTTTTCAGCGGAGGCCTGAGGAAAAAAGCTTCATACAGATATAATTTGCAATGTTTCAGCATTTACAATCACTTTCATTCATGAGAAACTGTTCCATTTTGACATTTTTGACATCACTTACATCATTTACAGTTTTGATTAAACGTAAGAGTTAACATAGGTTGTATATGAATATATATGTTTTTTAATACAGAGAGGTACATGCACTGCCATATTATCAGTATACATAGATTTTACAGTAATATATTCTTACATGAAACCTGACAAATTTGTTCAAATATAGGAAGCTAATATAAAAGTAGAGCAGCCCAAAGATAGGAAGGAAGGGAGGGTAGGACTCACATGGAAGGTAAGGAAGAGATGATAGAAGAGAGTGTAATTGTGGCAGCAGAGAGTTATGGTACAAACAAGTTTTAATCAGGGGTGGTGCAGATGCAGTGCCATTTATCCATCGGGTGTTGCTTCATTTGGCACTTAAAGTATTTCGGGTTGCAGACTGCTAATTGAAGTGGAATAGTATTCCATCTATTAGCAATAAAGTGTGAATACAGGGAGTGTCCTGCATTGCCGTTAAGTATAGTTGTGGAGAGTAATGATGTCAATGGAGTGTAGAGGGCTCTTAGTAGTATGTGGTTGTGTGATGGAGTGAAGAAGAATTTTTTGAGTGTGGTGCAGTAGTTTGAGGTTGTAATTAATTGTGAGTACAGTAGAGCATTTAGTTTGAGCCAGTTTAGTTGTTTTAGATGGAGGTTGGCTACAAATTTGGCTACTTTATTGTAGCATTGTTCTAGTTTGGCTGACAGAGAGGAGTTGAGATTGGTTAGGATAGGAGAGGCCTATGATAGGGTGGGGAGTAGAAGTGAAGTGGCTATGTTTTGTCTAGCAGAGTCAGTATGGTAGTGGTTTACTTTATAGAGGCAGCCTAGTTTTTGGTGTGTCTTCTTTATGCCTTGCTGAAGATGGAGATTAAATTTTAGGTGGTAGTGTATAACACCTAGTAGTTTGGCATGGGATACCAGTTCTGTATTGATCTTGTTGGAATACATATTATTGGTAATTCTTTCTTTTTTTGGGGGGGGGGATATTTGGGTTTAGCAGTAGTAAAGTCTGTTCTGTATTCAGGAGTTGAGTTATCAAGCCAAGCTTCTGTGGAGGAGAAGGATGGTCGCTTTGGCTGCTGTGTTTGTCGTTTATAAATAAGTTAAACACTAGTAGTCCTAGGATGAAGCCTGAGGAGAGATGCCTGAGGAGAGATTCTTATTTCACTGCTTGAAACCTATTAGTAGGTAACTTAGAAACCAGTTATGTGAGGAGGGGGTGGTAGCCCCTAGGAAGATTGTTTAAGAGAATTTGCTAATTAACTTAGTTGGGTGCCTTGGATTGATCCAGGAATAGGACTGAGGTTAGACCACCAGAATTTCTAATGTGATTTACAGTATCTGTGAACTGTAGAAGGCAGTGGTTGTAGTGTGATTGGGTCTGAAGCCATGCTGTGAGGGAGGTAGGAGGTTATGAGAAGTAATATAGTAGTAAGCTGACACTGAATACATCTTTACAAAATTTTGAATAAGGGTGAGATGATATTGATTGGTCCTTAGTTTTTATTCTCTGTTGATGAGCCACCTTTATGGAGAGGTATTATACAGGATTTCTTTCCATAAGATGGGGACATGTTTTTCATGGAT
The DNA here is from genome assembly GCF_019279795.1 of Protopterus annectens. Taxonomy (NCBI): domain Eukaryota; kingdom Metazoa; phylum Chordata; order Ceratodontiformes; family Protopteridae; genus Protopterus; species Protopterus annectens. Next base: position 621,748,299 of record NC_056726.1, on the reverse strand, counting down.
AGAGAGGCTTATTAAAATCAAGACCGGTTTTACATTCAAATTGAAGTTGGTCCGGGACAGAAGTTATTTTAGGGGTACGTATTGGCACTGGAGTGAGTGTGAAGGTCTGTTGTAACTTAATTATGTGGGAGAGGCTGGCTTGATTTGTAATAGTTTTGTTTTGTAGGAGGGAGATTACTAATGTGTGTGTAATTATATATATATATATATATATATATATATATATATGTATATATAGATTCACTTCATAGGTTCATACTAGGCTATCTGCCCTAGGACATTTATAAGCCTAGCCAGAGTGTGTTTGGCTTTCACCACCCATTTTAAATTAATTTTGCTATGCCCTATTTCGAGGTTATATACTGTGCCTCTGTCTAACAGTGACACAGAAGTGATACCCGGGGTATACCTACGATCCCCCAGCCACTCATCAAGAATCCTCTTGAAGAGAGTCAATGAGGGACTCTGCCTAACCTGGACTGGGATTTATTCCAGAGTGAAGGGAGCCTCTGGGTTATGAATCTGTCCCTCCAGCATGTCCTATTTATTTCAGTGCTGAGGTTCAAGTCTCTTGAGCGCGTAGTTCGATGGGATTTGGATTTTCTGAGGTGCAGCATGTCCATTAATTCCGGATTGGACATGGCTTTATACGTCAGGCACAAATCGCCTCTGAGCAGGCGGTATGCCACTGAGTAGAGCTGGAGTTTCTTTAACCGGGCAGCATATGGCATCTGTTTGAGCCCTTTGATCCTCTTGGTGAGGTACTTTTGGGGTCTTTCCAGTTGCTGCAGGTGTCTGGTAAGGTACATCCCAAAAGGGGCATTGTACTCAATTATGGGCCTGATGAGGGATGAGTAAAGAGGCACGATGACCTCCCCTGATCTAGATGTGAATCCCTTTATGATTAGGTGGGCTATATAAAATGTTTTTCTAACCACTTTGGCCACGTGGTTGTCAAATGAGAGAATGCTATCAACTTGGGTCCCCAGGTCCCTAATTACTACTTCCGTACTTAATGGATTACCACCTATGTGGTAATTTGTGGGCACTTTGTCTTTGCCAAAGGGGATGACTATACACTTTTTGGCATTTAGCTTGAGGCCATGGCTCTGGCACCAGTTGTCTGTTTCTATGAGGCCCTTTTGGAGGATGCTTGTGTCGGCTGGAGAGTCGATTATGGCACCCAGTTTGCAGTCATCTACAAACTTGGTCAGCCACAGTCCTTCCATTTTGGCCTGTACCTCCGAGAAATATATACCGAACAAGAGAGGTCCCAGGACTGAGCCTTGTGGGATGCTACTTGTAACTGGTTTGGAGTCTGACATGGCTCCAGCAATTCTAACCATGTGGGTTCTGTCCTTGAGCCAGTTTGCAACCCATCTAGAGACATAGGGGTTTATATTTAAGCTGGTGAGCTTATCTATAATGCCCGAGTGGGGTATTGTATTGAAGGCTTTTGCAAGGTCCAGGTAGGCTGTGTGGACCACCTTCCCCTCGTCAATGGCCTTGGTGACTGTTTCAAAGAAATCGACCAGGTTTAAGAGGCAGGATCTGCCCTTAACAAAGCCGAACTGGGTAGGATCCAGTGTCTGTAGGTCCCCAATATCTTTATTTATGAGGTCCATGATGATCCTTTCCATAGCTTTGCAGACCAAGCTAGTCAGGCTTATGGGGCGATAGTTTCCAGGATCCGTTGAGGCACCACCTTTGTGGAGAGGGACCACTGTTGCTGTACGCCACTCTTTGGGTAAATATCCTGTGGTAAGGCTGAGATTGAACAGTAGTTTTATGTTTGGGTTTAGCTCTTCTTGAGTTCATGTAGGATGCAGCCTGGGACACCGTCTGGTCCCATTGATGCTGTGTTTTTTGCTTTGGAGAGGGGCGGCTCTTACCTGAGCATCTGAGATGTCAGGGGGGCAGCACTCTGCTGGGATAGATATTTGCCTTTTTGGTGGGGATGGGGGGGGGGGGTTTGCGCTGAACCTGTCAGCTAGGATGTTGGCAATGTCTGTGGGTTTGGTATATTTTTTGTCATTTTGGACTAATTCTGAGCATATCTGGGAATTCCCACCCAGGTTCCTGACATAACTAAAGAAAGCCTTGTGATTATCCTTAGTGTCCTGTGCAATTTTTCTCTCGAAGCTGGCCTTAGACGATTTGTTCCCGTAGTTTTTTGCTAACACTGATCAGAGATGCCTTCCCTTTTTGGGATTTTGCTCTATCATGTAGTAGCTTCCTCCTTCTATTGTATAGTTTGTTTATGGCTGGGGTCCACCAGACAGGACGTCTGCCTTTGGAGGATTGGGTCTTGGTTTTATTTGGGATTGCATGATCCATGCATTCCTGAAGGTGTTCATAGAATGCGTTTATAAAGGATTCTGCGGTCTGGGCAGTATTTTCTACAGGCCCGGGGGCTTTGAAGGATTCCACCTCGGTTTTGAGGAGTGTGAAATTTGCTTTAGAGAAGTTTTTCACTGTGATTTTCTGGGCAGGGTTGTGGGGTCGGGATGTGAATATCCAGTGAGATTAGTTATGGTCTGATCTTACCAGTGAGGGATACACTTCTGGTCTGGAGCATAGAGTCCCCATGTTGGTGATGATCAGGTCCAGTATGTTTTCCCCTCTTGTGGGAGTGGTAACAAGTTGTTCCATAGCATTTGAGTTTATAAATTCTAGGAACCTTTGAGCTAGGGTGTTGGAGCTAAAGTAATGCTCCCAGTCTGTGTTTGGGTAGTTGAAGTTACCCAATATAATGGTGTTTGGAGAGACCTTCATATTTTCCAGTGTTCTCGGGAAGGCTGAGTGGGGTTCCTGGGTTTGGGAGGGTGGTCTTTAGCAGGCTGTAAACTGGAAGGCAGTTTTACCCACTGTTAGTTGCACATGGATAGTCTCTGATGCTTCGTGCTGTGCCACCAACCTGGAGGTGTGGGTATCTTTGACGAATATTGATACTCCCCCCTCCTTTAATGGTTCGGTCCAAGTTTTGGGGCCGAAAAGCATGGTATGAGGTATAACCTGGTAGTGCTGGGGTGCTCTCGGGAGCCTTGCACCAGGTTTCTGTTACTGCACAGATATCGATGTTCTCCATGCTAAGGAGAGTTACGAGTGCATGCATCTTGAGGTTTAGACTTCTGGCGTTGCGTAGCATTACTCGTAGTTTCTTATCCCTTGTGATACCTACGGAGGTGGGTTTGTCTTTTGAGCCTTGCCTAAAAAAGGCACTATGGGGGTAGCAAGAGCCTTTGCCAATATCCAAAAGCCCAGGGGTGACAGATGCAAGCCATCCCTAGCGAAGCATCGTGGCTTGTCAAGCATGTCATCCCAGGCTGACAGGCATTGGATCCCCTTTGAATGACACCAGTACTTGAGCCAATTGTTGAAATTAATCATCTTGTCTTCATATTGTGGCATCATTCTTGGTGAGGGTAAAATGCTACTCAAGGTCGGGGTCATACCGGCCTGGGCTACATGCTCAGAGAGCTCCTCTGTCTCTTTTCATGTAGTCCAGGGAGGTACGTGCCAGGTCATTCACACCAGCATGGACAATGACTGAGTCATATTTGTACTTGCCTTGGAGTGACCTGAGTGCTTGTGTTGTGTGGCGGATCCTAGCGCCTGACAGGCAGCTCACCGTGACCTTCTCCTTGTTCAGCCTGGTGAGCGGGATGTCAGTGTGCCTGACAATAGAGTCACCTATTACAAGTGTATCAGGTGTGTTGTTTAGCCTTAAGGGCTGTGACTGTTCGGCACACTGGCATTGTGAGCTATGTGTTGCACGTGTTTTGTTTTGGGGTTAGCGGTTGCTTGGGTGTCTGCTTTGGAGGTCTCTGCTGCTTAGGCAGACTTTTATTTAGAGCCTCCGAGTATGTTTTTGTGTGTTTGGTTTGCTGTCGTGGTAGGTCTATATGAGACTGGAATTGTAGTGAGTGTGGTTTCCTTCTCCTCCTGACTGGTTATGCCAGTACTGAGTTGAGAGAGCTTAGCCTCCAGTTTGGCTATATGGTTGCATCTCTCACATGTGTTGGAATTTGTTGGGAGGAGGATTGGGTTGTCTGTGTACATGAGGCAGTTGTAACATTTCCTCAAGATTCCCAGATTCACAAGCTGGACCGGAGAGGAGATTGACAACTGACCTTTGGACATGCTAGAATAGTATTGGGAATTCCTTTATAATTGAAAAAAAAGGGCCAGTGGGGAACAAGGTACTCAAGGGGAGTTTGTGAGGGTGTAGTGCTTTTAATTTTTTAGTGCTGACTTATATAATTGCTTTAGTGAGCAAGTGCCAGGTAACTTAAATGCAATGTGTTACAGGTAACTTAAATGCAAAAATAACAAACAGTAACTTTCTTTCAAGTGAAACAAGGAAATAAGTACAGTAAGCAATGCAGATATCACTAGGGATCCACAGAAGCGCTGAAAAGCCACGTTTTAGGTGGAATTAGCGTTTCAGGGAAATAACAAGCAAACAAGCATACAAACAAAGCTAGATTCAGCAGGCCTGGGTCTAGTCTATGCTACAGCAAACAAGGTGTACCAATTTCAGTAAGAAACAGTTCAAATATGCAGGCACTATAAGCCTTTAACCAGAAATTCCCAGCTCAGAAGGGCAGAGTCCAGCCTCTTCCCCCCACAAGAGTGCAGACCATGAGCCTTCTTAATGTAAAATAACTGTCCTGAAGCCCAAGTGCTTAAACCAGAACTAATACACTTTTAGAATAACAGACACTGAGCCCTCAATCAGCAGTTCCCAACTTAGAAGGATGTAAGCTACCTGTCCTGCCACCACAGTGCAGGCCACAAACCTTCCTAATGTAAAACAATTGGTCTGAGCCCAAGTGCTTAATCCAAAAGACTTAGAATTATAGCTACACTTTAATCAAGTTACTACCAAGCAGTAATAAATACAATTGAGTACTTTAAAGAATGCCTGGATTAGTGCTCAAGTTATACAAACAAAGCTAGATTCAGCAGGTCTGGATCTAGTCTATGCTACAGCAAACAATGTGTACCAATTTCAGTAAGAAGCAGTTCAGATATGCAGGCACTATAATCCTTTAACCAGAAATTCCCAGCTCAGAAGGGCAAAGTCCAGCCTCTCCCCCCACAAGAGTGCAGACCACGAACCCTCTTAATGTAAAATAACTGGCCTGAAGCCCAGGTGCTTAAACCAGAATTAATGCACTTTTAGAATAACAAACACTGAGCCCTCAATCAGCAGTTCCCAACTTAGAAGGATGTAAGCTACCTGTCCTGCCACTATAGTGCAGACCACAAACCTTCTTAACGTAAAACAACTGGTCTGAAGCCCAAGTGCTTAAACTAAAAGGCTTAGAGTGAGTTACACCAAGCAGTAATAACACTGAAAGCTCAAAACACTGAAACTTCAAAATCTTGAAAACTCAAAACACTGAAAACACATATCATACATATACTGAGTTTAAACAACATAAATCATAGCACTTTCCACCAAGTGTAAATATGTGTATATATATATATATATATATATATATATATATATATATACATATATCAACTCCAAGATTGCACTTCTTACTTTGTATTGTAGGCCTCCTTTAGTTGGTCCTGAACGAATCCGTTTAAGTTAGAAGATTTGTTTTTTGTCCCTTTTATTTTTGCCTAGTTAGAGGGCTTTCTTCCCCTTTCTATATCCCTTTCTGGGGTTTCGTCGTTTAATTTAAAGACATCTCCTCTGGCTAGAGGAGATAGTCGTTTAAGTTAGAGACCTATCCTCCAGCCCTTATTTCCCCCTATAGATAAAAAAAAAAAAAAGAAACTTTCTTTTTTGTTTCTGATATTTGTGCCTTTCTGTACTGTCATAGGCTGTACCTTACATTAGTGTACTGTGCTGATAGTGCTTTGCTATAATTGTGGACAAATCCGTCTTTATGCCTAAAGATTCTGCTAAAGAAGTTAAGCAGTCTGGATTTAGGAAGTATGATTCATGCACACAAAAGATGTCTCTAACAGATGTGCACACAAGTTGTGTATACTGCTTAGATGTCATTCATCTGCAGGATTCTTGCTCTATCTGCCACAGTTTCAGCTCCTGGGTCCTGTAGGAATGCAAGAATAAACCGATTGTCAGAGGTGTATTGAAGGGACCATTTGAGGTGAACATTGAAGGGAATCAGTCCTCAAAGTCCTCCTCTGAAAAATCCACTACAAAATCTGCTTCTTTAGCTCCGGTTTCTGAGCAGACTAAGAAGCCTGAAAAACCTGTTGCTTTGGATCCGAAGGTTGTCAGACCCGAGAAGTCAAAATCTCTATCACCCCCACCAGCATTATTGGAGCTGCCTCAGAGCCAAAAGAGAAGCCGGTCACTGACCTTGGAGCCGATCCATTCGGTACCACAGTCACCCCTTCTGCAATCGGTGGCTGGTAGCCACAGATCTTCCTCCCTTTCCTCTCGATCTTCCAGGACTCTCTTGGATGATGATGTGGAGCGGGTGGTCAAGAGGTTGCTTCAAACACCAGCCTTAGCAAAAATTCTTTCGAGCCCAGCCCAAACTGAAGTGGAGTTGACAGCCGTATCTGCCTCATCTTCTGTTCCTCCTCCGACGAGTTCGGAGCCGGAGTGCCTGGATGTCCTTGTGGTGGAATCATTGGATCGGAGAACCACAGCTAGGATCTCAGTCCTGACTTCCGCTCTGATCTCTTCGATGTTGTTTTATATTGAGGGATCTGGGAGCCGACACTCCCTCGTCAGTTCTGGGGAGGAGAGTCGAACCGGACCCTTGTCGGATCTGACTCTTCCCCTCGGGGCTTCATCGCAGGTGAGTTTGGTGCCCATATCGGCCTTGGCGCCATCCTCTTTGGCCCAGGGGAGATCTCCATGTTCCTCGGAACCGGAGGCTGTCTCAGGCCAGGATTATGGTGCCTTTGAGGTCATGAGTGTGCTTTCCCCCGAGACTGCTCCACCCTCTACTCCAGCTACTCTTCCCCCTAAGGGACCAGTGTCGACCTCTACACCATCCCTCCAGCCCAAGCGTAGAGAACCAATGCCCCAGGACACCTCAATGGGTGAGCCACTCTCTTCTGAAACCTCCTCAGAGTACCCCTCTGAGGAGGTCCCTCATAAGAGAACTTGCAAGAGGAAACATCTAGACTCCCCTGAGTCTGTCACTTTGGATACGAACTTGGAGGATTCAGAAGGGTCCCCATGGTCACCCTCTGAGGATGTCTCCTTCTCAGAAATCTTAGAGATCCTGAAACTGAGAGGTGGCTGGAAAACCCTCTCCCCTTTTGAAGATGAGTCTGTATACCTGGAGGCATTTGTATCTCGACCCTCCAAATCTTGGGTGTCTCTGCCTTTTGACCAGCTCCTTGGGGTAGTCACTCGAAATGCATGGGGCTCTCCCGAATCTGTGGAACTGGTTCTGAGGAGGCCCAACAAATTTATTGCAGCCCCAGATGACAAACGTTCCTGACTAAAGGTGTCCAACTAGATGCTATGGCGGTGGTGGCAGCCACCAAAAAGGAATTAGCCGAAACTTCATCTGTCTATCCACCGAATAAGGAGTTTCAAATGATGGATAGATACGGGAAATGTATGTTTCCTTCAGCGGCCTTTACTCTTAGGTTACTGAATTACTTATCCCACTTTACTTGACTTCAGAGGGATCTCCTCAAGGAGCTAGGAGATACCCCCCAGAGTATTACAGCTGCGGGAGTGTCTGAGAAGGTAAACTCTCAGCTTGCTACCTTAAACTCTGTAGTAAACTCCTCCATGCGCCTCTTTTCCTGTGCAGCTAATGGAGCGAGTAGGGAAGCAGGCACAGGAATAGCTCTGAGGAGACCTTCCTGGATGCGTCTTTGTGAGTTTGCTGAACCCTTCAAGTCTTGCTTTATCAGCTCCCCTTTTGATGGCTTGTCTTTGTTCGGGCCAAAAGTAAGAGACTTTTACCAGGTGCAAACAAGAAGTCAAGACTCTGTCTGCCATGGAAATACATTTCTCTGTCCTTACCAGACCTTTTCCCAAAGGTCAGAAGGGTGTAAAAATGTGGTTCTGGAAATCCCAAAGAGCTTCGCCGGGCGCACATGGTGTTTTCCCCCGGGGCAGAGGGGGAAATAATGAAAGATCCCGCCCTCGTGGCAGAGGGGGTCAGCAGAATCAGGGTGACAGAGAGTTCTCTGGCAGGCCCTTCCCATGCTCCTAAAAGGAGACCCACCTGTCCACCTCTGGAGGTAGTCTGAGAGATTATCACTGTACCCAAAAGCCTGGCTGAATATCACTCAAGACAAATGGGTATGGTCGATCATATCCAGGGGATACAACATTCCTTACTCTTTTCCACCCCCTCCATCAAGATCCATCCCAGACATACCACCCAGCCAAGGGGATCAAGCAACCCTAGAAATTCAAAGGTTGCTAGAAAAAAGTCATCCAAGAAGTCCCCGCAGACCAAGCCGAATCTGGAATTTACTTAAGGTTCTTTTTAGTTCCAAAAGTAAAGAAAGCAAAGTTCTGGATGGTAACACTGCAGTCTATACTCCCTTTTCTGGGACAAGACAGTTAGATGTGCTGAATAGATCTTCAGGATGCGTGCTATCACATAAAGATGAACAGGCGATCCAGGAGATATGTAAGCTTCTGGCTGGGAGCCAGTCATTAACAGTTCACATCTCTGCCCTTTGGTCTCCCTACAGTCCCCAGAGTGTTTACCAAATGCATGGCAGTAGTCATGGCTCACCTGAGGCATCTAGGATTCTGGGTGTTTCTGTACTTAGACGACTGGCTCCTAACTGCCACCACCGAGCATCTACTGATGAAGGCAAGGGACACTACCATTCATCTCTTTTCAGAGCTAGGCATTATAAATTTTGAAAAATCTGCCTTGTTGCCTTCACAGCATATTACCTGTATAGGAGCAGACTTAAACACAAGAGACATGGTAGCAAAACTGCCTCACGAAAGGGTACTAACGTTGTGCCATCAGATATCTATCTTGCTCATGAAGAAGAAAGTACAGGCAAAGTTTGTTCACAGGGTACTGGGTTCAATGGCAGCTGCAATAACATTAGTCCCTCTGGTGCGTCTACACATGAGTGTTACAGTGGCTACTCTTTGCTCAGTGGTCCATTGCAGGAGTTGCCCATGTCACACACGAACCTCATTATGGACACCTGCAAGAATGATCTACAATGGTAGCTTCAGTCCACGCAGGTAACAATAGGTAGACCATTTGTTCTTCCCCAACCCTTAGCTACAATACCACAGATGCCTTCCAGATGGGGGGCCATTATCTGGGACAGACTGTCCAAGGGACTTGGCAAGAACACGAATGCCACTTGCACCTCAGCATCTTAGAGATGAGCGGTGCTTTTGCCATTGCAGGCATTCCAGACTTCTCTTCCATCAGGGATGATTGCAGTTCAGACAGACAATATGTCCATCGTGTGGTATATCAACAAACAAGGCTGAGCCGAATCTTACCCTCTCTGTCAAGAGGCTTAAAGAGTATGGCAATGGGCAATATCTTAACATTTTCTGATTGCAATGCACATTTCAGGGAAGTCGAGCGTGACAGCGGGCAAATTAAGCAGGGCAATTCTTATGCCTCACGAGTGGTCCCTGAAACAGGAAATTGCAAACCAAATTTTTCGCAAGTGGGGCCAGCCCTGCTGCGACCTCTTTGTCACATCCATGAATGCCAAATGCAGCAGCTATCTTGCACTAATTCCTCCTCCGGGGCACTAGGGTGCACTTGCTCACGATTGGCCCCTGGGACTTATTTATGCATTTCCCCATTTCCACTAATACCCAAAGTTCTTTAGAAAGCCAAATCATTGACTTGCAGGCTAATTCTCATCACTCCATACTGGGCTCGTCAGATATGGTTCCCCTTCCTATGGCCCCATCTCCAGGAGGAGCCTTGGATCCTGGACCCAGTACTAGATGATCTGACTCCTCAATCAGGGAAGCTGCATCCCTCCATTCAAACCCTCAAGCTGACAGCTTGGTTTCTCCACTTTCCATCTTAGCCAGGCTTCCAGACATGTCCACAGCAGTGCGTCACATTCTTGTTTTATTGCACAAGTCTACTACAAGGAAACTTTATGCTAGCAAGTGGAAAAGGTTTTCTTGTTGGGCTGACAAAAATAATATTAATCCCTTTACAGCCCCTATAACTACAACTCTGGACTTTTTAGTGGAAACCTTTAATCAAGGAGCAGCTGTGGCCACTATATGAGTCCAGCTAGCTGCCATATCGAACTACCACATAGGAGACATGGGAATCCAATATGTCTCATAGCTTTACTGAGAGGTACATTCCTTTTAAGATCTCCAATAAGAGAACCAACACCTCTATGGGATTTAAATTTGGTACTGACTGCTTTAACTCTTCTCCCCTATTGAGCCAGCTGCCTCTTGCCCACTAAAGTTCTTAACTTGGAAGACCGTCTTTTTAACAGCCATTACTTCTGCTAGGAAAGTTTCAGAAATGCAAGCTCTATCTATCCGTCCTCCCTATTGATCTTCCACAAAGATAGTCTCTCTCTTAGAACTAATCATTCCTTTCGTCCCAAAGTCTGTTTTGAGTCCAATTTAAATCAGTCTATTGAACTACCTGTCTTTTTTCCCCAATGATGGCAACAATGCAGAATATAAGCTTCACCAGTTGGATGTCCATAGGCAGTTGCTCTTCTACTTACACAGGACAAAACATTTTAGAAAATCGGAGCAGTTATTTGTCTCATTCTTCAAAAATAGAAAAGGAACTTCAGTTTCAAAAGTCACTTTATCCAAATGGCTACAAATACCATTACTTGTGCATATAGTTCTCAGCATAAGCAGTTACCAGGAAAAAATTGAGGCCATTCAACTAGAGCTATGTCGACTTCTACTGCTTTTCAAGCCAGACTACCCTTACATTCAATTTGTGCTGCAGCCACATGGGTCAACCCTCATACCTTTATCACTCATTACAAAGTAGATGTGGCCTCCCGGAACAGGGCTTCCTTGGGTTAAACTGTTCTGAAGTTTATTCCCTTGAGCCACCTGAGAAAGAAGGTGCTGGGGATGCTGTCCCAAACATCAAGAATGAAGGCGAGATAGAATAGCATAACATAAAGAAGTTATGTACTCACCATAACGTTCCATGTTTGTTGTCCATAATCTCACCTTCATTCTTGCATCCCACCCTCCTTCCCCCTTCCTGGAGGATCGAGAGGAAATTTTTGGAATTGGTCACAAGTCCTCTGATTCCCTTCTTGCCTCAAGAGACATGCGTAAAGGATTGCTGTGTACCATAGTGGGTTATATAGTCTAGTGATGGGTATTTGTAAATGAAATCTGGGTAACTGCCGCTAGGCATCATGGGATAGGGTATAGCCTCGAGCCAGTGAAAGCTCTCGAGCTTTTGTATGCGGCCGAGTCAAAACCGATCCTCTGTTCTGAATTCAAACATCAAAAATGAAGGTGAGATTGTGGACAACAAACATGAAACATTATGGTGAGTACATAACTTCATTTTTACACCCCTTCCCAGTATTATTGTCCAGTTAGCAAGGTGGTTATTGAAAAGCCACTTATATTTGGACTTGAGTTTACAGACTGGGATAGTGGTGGTGCACAGGCTGCTTTCTTGTATTTCAGAGTGCTAATGTAATTAATGTTGAGTAGGCTGGAACAGATGTTGGAGACTTGTAATATTCTGGTTTAAGTACTTTGTGATAGGTGTAGGTAAGTAACAGTGGGAGAGAGACTTGTGATAGCTCGTTGAGAGTGTGAGTTTAGAGAGAAATGCTAGTGATAGAAGATGACGTAATGGCGTATTTGGTCTTTGGAAGGATGTATGGGAAGATAATTTGTGGTGGAGTGGAGAGATGCAGTTATAGGTAGTAGAGGTTAATGGGTGGAGTAGAGTAAGAGGATGGGTAGGCTTGATAGGTAGGTAAAGGGAGTATTAATATGAATGAGGATTAATTTTTATGGTGAGGAGTCTATTAACAGTATAGAATAGATATGAAAAGAAAGGGTAGTAAGAAAAAATGCTGGTTTAATTGTGTATGGATGTAAAGCGATAGAGGGTTGAGGGGTATAAGCAGTATAGAGAGGTAAGGGGAAGCCTGAGGGATATTGTAGAGGAAGAAATGAGAGAAATAGGTTCATAGGTTGGTACTAGGCTATCGGCCTTAGGGCCTATACAAGCCTAGCCATAACAATATCCTGGCTATTTCTTCCCACACTATTTACTACCCTGGACCCCTGTCTAGCAGGGTGACTGACGTGATGCCTGGGGTGAATTTCCTTTCTCCCATCCAATCATCAAGGTTCCTTTTTAAGAGGGCCAAAGAGACGCTCTGCTTGACATGTATGGGCAGTCTATTCCAGAGTCTGGGGAGTCTCTGGGTCAGGAACCTATCCCTCCAGCATGTTTTGTTTATTGTAATGACAAGGTTTAGATCCCTGGAGCGTGTGGCTCTGAGGGATTGGGATTTCTTTAAGTGTAGCATGTCCAACAGCTCTGGGTTTGACGACATGGCCTTGTATGTTAAGCAGAGATCGCCTCGGAGTAGACGATATGCGACAGAGTATAGCTGGAGTTTTTTTAAAGGCGGTCAGCATAGGGCATCTGCTTTAGGCCTGTGATTCTTTTAGTGAGGTATTTCTGCGGCCTTTCCAGTTGTTGCAGATGTCGAGAGGTACATACCAAATCGGGCGTTGTATTCTATAATGGGTCTAATGAGGGATGAGTACAGTGGAACAAGGACCTCCTTTTTTCTGCATGAAAAGCCTTTAGTGATGAGGTGTGCCACATAGAAGGATTTCCTGACTGTTGTGGCAATGTGGTTATTGAAGGTGAAATATTTATCGTTTTAGTATATGAGAGATAATTGTAGGGGTAAAAGAAATAGGAAGGTCTCACTGATGAACTAGAGGTATAGTTGGGGATAGAGGTCTGATTAAGAGAAGATATAGTCCAAAGCAGTATGGGAGGGAGAGTGGCAGTTGGGAATGAAGTTAAATGTTAGATTGGTGGTAGTGAAGAAGAAAATGGAAAATGGAATGTTTCTTTGATAGTAGAGTTGTTTGGGAAGGTATAGGGAGTGGGTGTTACAACTGTTTAGATGCATGTGAGAAGTGTGAGAAGTAAAGTAAGGTAGTATGGGTGGGGATAAAGGAGCAAAACAAGGCCAAACATAGGGAGGCTGAGTGTAGTGAGCTCCTCACACTTAGGCCATTTGTTACAGACAGCAAAGTTAGCAAAGAAGTACAAAGCAGAGCAAGTTTTCTTACATTTACTGAATGCAGACAACAAGCTAGTGTTACTAATTAACTGGCTTACACTGTGTAATCTAATGGTCCAGTGACAGAACATTGGCCAATTTGGTAAGTGGTCCTTGGAGTGCAAGGACTATTCCTTTACGGGGAATGTCACAGCCACTTTCCAGCTCAGGCAAGCATACATTGACTAAAGTTCATATATAGCAAGGCTCTTTGTTAAACCTGCTTACATTGCAGAGTGACAATATTCCTAGTGGAAACTTTCGCAGAGGTGTGCCTTGTGGCAGAGCTCCTGCTATGTAAGGGAATGAGACTGATGAGTTTTGTTTTTTCCTTATTCGCTTTCTGTTCCTGCTGCCTTAGTGTCATTGGCAAAACAGATTAAACCTATTCTTAACTTGCCTTGTTTCTGCAGAGAAAAACACTGGAAAACCCTAAATCAATTACCTGCTATGCTGCAGAACAACAGTGGCCCCTTTCTCTGTTGATAGTATCCCCTCATCACTGCCTTCTGTATACTGCCATGTTCCACATTCCTTCTCACCTGTTTGACCATTTCCATACCAACATCTAATTGTTTGAGGTGGTCAACATTTTTTTTTGGGGGGGGGGGGGGCTGAGACAAACACCTTAGTAAAATTCATATTGACTGTATCTACTGGGATGTCATTATCCAGTCATAGAACTGTAGTAATGTTGGAATAGTAGATTTTCCTGCTGCAGTTCCATGCTGATTCATGTCCTGGAGCTGTCAGTTTATAGAAATATCACCTGCCTTCCCTGAAATTGTTTACATTACTTTCGTGAGACTGAAGTCAAAATGACAAGTCTGCAGTTTCTGTGGTTAGTCCTACTACTGCCTTTGTCTGTGCTAGAACTGTTGTGGTCTTCTTGCAGTCCTATCTCCCTATTAGTTAATGATAAGTTAAACAACTCCCTCAGAGGTTTTGCCTGATGCTTTAGGATTTTAAGGTGCAGACCATCTGGCCTGAGTGCTTTGTCCTTCATCACCCTTTCTAGTTCCTCCTGCTCCATCCTTTATGGATTTATTTTTCAAGCTTCACTACCACCTTCCCCTGCTAGACTAGCAATTTTCCCCTCATCTGCAGCATCACTGTACATACCTTACCATTTTTCTTGCCTGTTTTGTCAAGGAAGAAACTTGAGTACCATCGATTCATCCCATTTCCTTCTCCACTCTGGCTTTAGCTGCTCTGCTGTTCCTTTCAAAAACCTTGTTTACCCAGCTTCTCTCCCTTCCTTGGATTTTCATTATGTCTTTTCTCAGTTTCTTATTGTCTCCCTGAACAATTGTTTGGCTGTAAGGATCCCTTTGTACTTTTTCTGTTGCTATTTTGTATTGGTTCCAGCTTCCTGGTCTCCCTAAAAGTACTTCCCTAACTTCTTAATGCAGCTGATTGACTCTCTTAAATGTTTGGGAAGGGGGATCACTACTGCAGTCAGTTGAAACATGTGAGCTACTTTCTAAATACAAATCCCCCGGAACATGTTAATGCTGATTATCCACCAGTAATACCTGTTGTGTGGTACTTCCATATAAGCAATGTGGACTTTCTCTTGGTGCTACATTTTATGCTGTGCAGCAATGTCATTGATTGTTAGGCCTAAATTATTTAACTGCATTCTTTCATAAAGAGCACTTCTACATCAAGACAATTTCCCCAAGACATAAGGTACTTCAGTCACATTTGGTAGAAAAGAACCTAAATAAGTTAGTCTATCCAAATAATGAAAAAAAAAGCTAAAACAAAAGAAGAAAAATCATCATCATCTTCTTTCGGCTGTTCCCATTAGGGGTCGCCACAGCAGATCAGCTGTTTCCATTTCTTCCTGTCCTCTGCATCTTGCTCTGTCACACCAACCACCTGCATGTCCTCTCTCACCACATCCATAAACCTTATCTTAGGCTTTCCTTTTTTCCTGTTACCTGGTAGGTTCATCCTTAGCATCTTTTTCCCAGTATACTCAGCATCCCTCCTCAGCACATGTCCAAACCAAGGTAATCTTGCCTCTCTGGCTTTGTCTCCAAACCTTCCAACCTAGGCTGACCCTCTGATATACTTATTCCTAATCCTCTCCACCCTCGTCACACCCAGTGCAAATCTTAACATCTTTAACTCTGCCACATCCAGCTGAAACCCCTGCCTTTTTGTCAATGCCACTGTCTCCAACCCATATAACATAGCTGGTCTCACTACCCTCTTGTAGATCTTCCCTGTCACAAATCACTCCTGACACACTTCTGCACCCACTCCATCCTGCCTGTACTCTCTTCTTCACCTCTCTTCCACACTCACCGTTACTCTGAACTATTGATCCCAACTATTTAAACTCATGCACCTTCGCCACCTCTAGTCCTTGCATCCTCACCATTCCTCCATCCTCCCTCTCATTCACACACACATATATTCTGTCTTAGTCCTGCTGACCTTCATTCCTCTTCTCTCTAGAGCATATCTCCATCTCTCCAGGGTCTTGTCCACCTGTTCTCTATTCTCACTACAGATCACAATGTCATCTGCAGACATCATAGTCCACGGGGATTCTTGTCTGATCTCGTCTGTCAACCTGTCCATCACCATTGCAAATAAGAAAGGGCTCAGATCTGATCCTTGATGTAACCCCACCTTCACCTTAAATGCATCCGTCACTCCCACCGCAGACCTCACCGCTGTCACACTACCCTCGTACATATCCTGTACCACTCTTACATACTTCTCTGACACTCCTGACTTCCTCATACAATACCACAACTCCTCTCTAGGCACCCTGTCATGCTTTCTCTAAGTCTACAAAATCACAAAGCAACTCCGTCTGACCACCTCTTTACTTCTCCATCAACACTCTCAGAGCAAACATCGCATCTGTAGTGCTCTTTCCTGGCATGAAAACATACTGCTGATCACTAATCATCACGTCCCTTCTTAACCTAGCTTCCACTACTCTTTCCCATAACTTCATGCTGTGACTGATCAGTTTAATCCCTCTGTAGTTACTACAGCTCTGCACATCACCCTTATTCTTAAAACTCGGTACCAAAACAGTTTTTCTGCATTCCCCAGGCATCCTCTCACTTTCCAAGATTTTATTAAACAATCTGGTTAAAAACTCCACTGCCATTTCACCTAAACACCTCCATGCTTCCACAGGTATGTCATCTGGGCCAACAGCCTTTCCATTCTTCATCCTTTTCATAGCTATCCTTACTTCCTCCTTGCTAATCCATTGTACTTCATGATTCACTATTCACACATCATCCAACCTTCTCTCCCTCTCATTCTCTTCATTCATCAACTCCTCAAAGTACTCTTTCCATCTCCTCAACACATGCTCCTCGCTTGTGAGTATGTTTTCCTCATTATCCTTTATCACCTTTACCTGCTGCACATCTTTCCTAGCTTGGTCCCTCTGTCTAGCCAATCGGAACAGGTCCTTTTCTCCCTCCTTAGTGTCCAACCTTTCATACAACTCTTCATATGCCTTATCCTTAGCCTTCGCCACCTCTCTTTGCCATGCACCTCATCTCTTTATACTCCTGTCTACTTTCTTCATCTCTCTGACAATCCCATTTCTTCTTTGCCAGCCTCTTTCTCTGTATACTCTCCTGTACTTCCTCATTCCACCGCCATGTCTCCTTGTCATCCTTCCTCTGTCCAGATGTCATACCAAGCACCTTTCTAGCCGTCTCCCTTACTAGCTCTGCTGTAGTTACCCAGCTATTTGGTAACTCTTCACTGCCACCTAGTGCCTGTCTTAACTCATCCCTGAACTCCACCTCACAATTACCCTTTTTTAATTTCCACCATTTGATCCTTGGTGCTGCCCTCACATTCCTCCTCCTCTTCTTGATCACCAACTTCATCCTACAAACCACCATCCTATGCTGCCTAACTACACTTTCCCTGGTCACCACTTTATTGTCTCCAATCTCCTTCAAACTGGCCCTCCTACATAAGATATAATCCACCTGTGTGCATCTTCCTCCACTCTTGTATGTCACCCTATGCTCCGCCCTCTTGTTAAAATAAGTATTCACCACAGCCATGTCCATCCTTTTCGCAAAGTCCACTACCATCTGACCTTCTGCATTCCTTTAACACCATACCTACCCATCACTTCCTCATCCCCTCTGTTGCCTTCACCAACATGCCCATTGAAATCTGCTCCAATCACCACTCTCTCACCCTTGGGTACAGTCATCACCACTTCATCCAACTCACTCCAAAATTTTTCTGTCATCCATCGTACACCCAACTTGTGGAGCATATGCACTCATGTGCACTAACAACATTCATCATTATACCATCAATTTCCAGCTTCATAAACATCACTCTATCCAATGCTCTTTTCACCTTCAAAACACTCTTAGCATACTATTACTTCAGGATAACTCCTACACCATTTCTTCTCACCTCCCATCCACACAATGATAAAAAAATTTGAACCCACCTCCGATACACCTAGCCTTACTCTCCTTCCATCTGGTCTCTTGCACACACAATATACCAAACTTCCTTCTGTCCATTATATCAGCTAGCTCTCTCCCTATACCAGTCATACTGCCAACATTCAAAGTTCCGACCCTCACTACCACAGTCCTAGCCTTTCTCTTCTCTTCCTGCATTCGGCCATGCCTGCTGCCTTTTCTCCTCCTTCGTCCAGCAGTAGCCCAGTTTCCACCAGCACCCTGTTGGCTAACAGTACTGGTGGCGGTCATTGTTAACCCGGGCCTCGACCAATCCGGTATGGAAATATTTACTGGTGTCCGCATTAATTATTTGGCGAAGTTTTATGCCGGATGCCCTTCCTGACGCAACCCTCCCCATTTATCCGAGCTTGGGACTGGCACAAAGAAATGCACTGGCTTGTGCATCCCCAGAAGAAAAATGCATACAAAAAAAAAAAAAGGAAACCACCTTGGGAGTCGGGCACTTCCAAAACAGATGAGTTGTTGAAAGAAAAGAAAGTAGTGCATAAGGTTGTAATGGCCGAAAAACCTGGAAAGTGTCAAGTTCTCCTCCAGTTCATTCAAAGAATCACCTCCACTTCCACTACAGGGGTTCTAAAGCTGCTCAGAAAGGTGCCTAAAAGGGGCACAATCACCTGTGTTGATTCATTTTATTTAAATTAGAGCTCATTTAACTACTCCAAAGCAGACTTTGGACTGTTAAAAACAGAAGTCGCTAACTTCACTGCACCCATGCCAAAAGAAAATAGCTGCATGACTGCTGAATCATACACCAGTGCACTGTACGAACATGTACACAAATGCTTGGAACTAGCCATACCTAACAGAACCAAAATGCTCTCCTCCAAAAAAAGGAAGCCAATCTGGTGGTCCCCTGCCATTAATAAACTCTACAACAGAAGAAAGGAACTGTTGCAGGAAAAGGTGAAGTCCCAAGAATGGAAAAACTCCCTTATTAGCCTCAACAAAAAGTTGAGATCCCTCATCAAATCCTCTAAAACCAGCTGTGAAGGCAGAATTGCGACAAACACTAAAAACAATCACAAAGCCTTCTGTAGCTATATTAAGAACCTCCACGGCAGTACCCAGATTTGCCCTGAGATACTGGGCAGTGGTAACTCCTATACTGACCCAACAGATATTGCCAACATACTGGCCAACAGATTCAGTGCCAACTTTACCCCTCTCTCCCCCCTTAAGGACCAATCACAATACCGGAAGAATGCCAGTCACCCAACATTAATGCAGCACAGGTTAAAGCTGCATTGTCCAAGGCCAAGAATACAGCTTCCATGGGACCCGAAAATATCCCTGGCTGTGTTCTACATGAACTATAAAGCGAACATCTGTGCACCCTGTTCAGTCACACCTCACTTCAGGCTTTGTCCCTACCAAATGACATACTGCTACATTCATCCCTGTCTATAAAGGGGGAGTGACTACAGACCCTGGGAATTATCACCCCATTAGCCTGATGAGTCTGATATTTAAAGCTGTGGAGCGCATCATTATGGAACTGATTAACAAAGATATAGGAAATCTCCAAACTCTAGACCCCACGCAATGTGGCTTTGTGAAAGAGAGAATCATGCCTGCTCAACCTGGTAGACTTCAAGTCGGTCACCAGGGCTGTGGATGAAGGTAAGGCAGTGCATACAGCCTACCTCAATCTGGCCAAGGCCTTTGATACCATTCCTCACTCATGAATTATTGATGAACTCACCAAACTAGGCATCAACCCCTATATTTCTAGGTGGGTTGCAAATTGGTTCACAGAACACAGTGTGAAAGTAGCGGACTCCAAGTCAGACTGCCAACCAGTCACGAGTGGAGTTCCACAGGGATCAGTCCTGGGTCTTCTCCTGTTTGGCATCTACTTCTCAGAAGGGACTCTGACCAAGTTCGCAGACGACTGCAAGCTGGGAGCCATTATTAACTCCCCAAGTGATGCAGACATCCTACAGAAAGGCCTCACTGAGACCAATGAATGGTGTCAAAACCATGGCCTTAAGTTTAATGCCAAAAAATGCATCATCCCCTTTGGTAAAAACTCATTTCCCACTAATTACCACATCAATGGGAGCCCACTGAACACTGAAGGCATTTATAAGAGATCTGGGGACGCAGGTTGACAGCAACCTCTCCTTCAACCGCTACATTGCCACTGTGGTCAGAAAGTCCTATGTGGCACATCTCATTACCAAGGGTTTTGCATCCAGGAAGAAAGAGATCATCGTCTCGCTCTACTCTTCCCTCATTAGACCAATCATAGAGTATAATGCCCCATTTGGCATGTAGCTCACTAGACACCTGCAACAGCTGGAGAGTCAACAGAAGTACCGCATGAAGAGAATCCTAGGCATTAAACACATCCTACATGGACATACTCAAAAGACTCCAGCTATTCTCTCTAATGTCACCTACTTCGAGGCAATCACTGCTTGACTTATGAAGTCATGTCTGACCCAGCTCTGTTAGAAATACTACATTTAAAGAAATCCCAATCCCTTCGTACAACATGCTCGAGAGACCTCAACCTCATTACCACAATCAACGGAACATGCTGGAGGGACAGGTTCCTCACCCAGAGACTGCCCATGCTCTGGAATAGACTTCCCATACATGTCAAGCAGAGCACCTTGCTGACCCTCTTCAAGAGGTCTTGATGAGTGGATGGGTAATAAAAAGTTCACCCTGGGGATCACTCCAGTGGCTCTACTTGATAGCGGCACTGGGAACTAATGTTGGGCGGCCCAATGCCAGGACACTTGTATGGGCTAGGCTTGTAAGGGCTCCAGGGCCATTAGCCTAGTACACACCTATGAACCTATGTAAATTCCTTTTACCAAACTGCAGCTTGTTGTCTTGCATGTAAAGAAACTCTGTGTGTGTTGACAGTCTTCTGAAAGACTCACTGTTGAGACTTGTAAACATCCATCCAGTTACATTTGAAGATCTATGTCTGTCACTTCAGTGTTAACGTTTTTCTTGCCACTGGAGTTGGATGCCTTACAGACCCCAGTATTGGGTTATGAAATGTTTGCTAAAAACTACTGTAACCTTGTCCATGGGTCTGCAGAATCAAACCCATTCTCCACAGTTATTAGTTCAGTTGCAGTCATAGAGGGCCTATGCTTGTCTACTGATGTTCATCTTGTTACACTGCTGCCATCATCACACTTGGGTTATCTTGCTGTCAGGCGGTCCCGCAGTCGGCCAGAGTTCCAAAGTCTTGGTCCGGCATCGGTTGCTGTTGCTTCTTCCCTGACGTCAATGTGCCAGGGGTACATAAGAGGCATCCGACACCATTTTCTTCAGTCTTTCTTGCTGCGCAGTGCCCGAAGCAGAAGCAGTTCGCAAGTGCCGATCGGCCGACTCCTGAGATTTTCAAATCGAATCTCAGACCGAAGTCTTCAATAAAGCTAAGTACCCCGTTGGGGAACCTCTTCTTGCCTCAGTCCGATGTCAGAAAAAGTTAATTGCATTTCTTGTGGGAAGCAAATACCTCATAAGGACTTTCATTCTTATTGTATTCCTTGCCTAGGCCCAGACCACGACGTCACAGGTTGTCAGTTTTGTGCTAGGTTTAACAAACGAACTATTAAACGTCTGTTTGATTTTGCCCGACGTTATTTTGGTAGGAAATTTAATTATACCATGCTGTCGGAGCAACCGACGACCGGAATGCATAAAAAACGCAACGATAAGGACAGGCAGCCGAGATCCAAACCAGACTCCGAGGCCTCTGCTAGGTCAGTTGCCAGTTCTCCGGTTTTCAGTGAGGCGCCTACCCAGCCCCTGACGACCGCTGATTTAGAACCCCAGGCGGCATCTGATTCCCAAGCGGAGATTGCTAGGCCTCCACAACCTTTATCTTTAGGCCCTTCTGACTCTATGGCTGTTGGAGATTCCGGTGCAGTTGAAACGCCTTCAGTTGCAGAAGGTGTCTTCAGACTGACTACACTCACTATTAAATCCTATGCAAAGCTGAAAACTCCTTTAAAACCAAAGAAGACTGTACAGCAGTCTCCAGTAGAAGGCCCCATGCCTAGGAAACAGATGCTTAAGATGGCTGAAGACATAATTACCCTAATCAGGGGTTCCCATCCCCCTCCTGGTAAAAGACCTAGACAGGAAGAGGACTATGCTTCCTCTGACCAGGTTTCAGTTTCCTCAGATTCTTCTGAGGAACAGGAATACTCTTTTACCCCTTATGAAGACTCTGATGCTGAAGAGTCTATTCCTTCAGCATCTCCCCCAGAAGACTACTCTCTTGGGGAAACTTTACATACCATGATGGAACATTTCCACTGGGAAGGCCAGGATTACTCTGATTCTACGAAAAGGCTCCGAGAGTTCCTTTTACTACCCCAGGATAGACCACTTGCTATTCCACCCGTGTTAGACATTGTGGATAATGTTTATTCAGAATCTAGCCTTAACCCAGATTCACTACCTCCTGCACCAGCCAAACCAGACATACTACAGAGTCCCTGACTCACACAAATTCCTATATAAAAGCCCTGTTGCTGACCCAGAAACCATTTCCCAGGGTCCCAAAGGGGTTAAGGCCTCTATTGCTAAAAATCCTGTACCCTCTGAAAGGGATTCTAGAGCATTAGACAGATGGGGAAAAAAGTATATACCTCAGCTACTCTAGCTATGAGGGCCTTAAATTGCCAGTTTCACATGCTGAAATATCAACAATATTTGATGTCTCAATTAAAACAAAAAATGATCACACATACAGAGTAGCCTGATTACAAGGAAATGCAAGATTTGTTGCATGCAGCTGAACAAGTGGGAAAACATACTTTGCAATGTGGATTTGATTCATTGGAAGCTTCTTGTAGAGCAGCAGTGACAGGGTCTGTCATACGTAGGCATGCTTGGTTAAAAGAACAACCTTTACCTGATCATGTTAAAGCAAAATTATTGGATGCACCTTTACAGCAGGATGTTTTATTTGGTTTAAAAGCAGAAGAGGTTTTAAAGAAAATGGAGAATAAGGCAAAATCTATGCAGATGGTCAAGGATTTTTTACAGGTTCAACCCCCTTGTTTCAGCAGAATTGGCCAACCAAAAACTGGTCCTTTCCAGCTTCTGACAGACCACAGAGGGGCAAATTCAGACGCCCAAGGGGCAGAGGTCAGTCACAAGGCTCTTCAAGCCTAGACAATGGGGTGCCACAACCCAGAAAGGAGGAGAAGACAGGTCTCAAACTCAGACTGCCAAGCAAATCCCTCTTGGCAGCTCCCTTGGGAGGAAAACTAGCACTTTTTGCAGACAACTGGCACATCATCACAAAAGACAAATGGGTCCTAAATATTGTATCTCAAGGATACAGATTCCACTTTCACATTTTACCAAGGATAAAAGGAATGCCAAACCTGCCACCAAATCAATGGGCAGAGGCTCAAAAACAAATTACAGCTCTCATGGACATGAGAGCCATTCAACAGGTTCCTACACAGGAGCAAGGACAAGGATTTTACTCAAGACTCTTTCTAGTTCCCTGAAAGGATAAAGCCTGGAGACCCATTCTGGACCTCTCAATTCTAAACACATGTCTGGAAGTACCCAAATTCAGGATGCTAAGACTACAGCAACTTCTTCCCATGCTGGACAAGAAGGCTTGGCTAGTAACGTTGGACCTCAAGGAGGCATATCTGCATGTCCCTATCAGACAAAATTGCAGAAGATACCTCCAATTTATAGCAGGTTCAACCCATTACCAATTCTCTGCACTGCCCTTTGGCTTATCTACTGCGCCCAGGGTCTTCACAAAATGCCTGGCACCAGTAATTGCATACTGCAGACAAAGAGGAATTCAAATATATCCATACCTGGACGACTGCCTTATTCAAGCAGAAAGCAAGGACATTCTTTTAAAGCATCTGGCGTTTGTCAAAAACATCTTAAGTTGCCTAGAGTACACAGTAAATGAAAAGAAGTCAAAACTTAGTGCCCTCACAAGACATAATATTCCTGGGTGCCAGCTTAAATACAACGGCTCAGATGGCTTATCTCACGCCAGACAAGCAAAGACAACTGACTCACTACTTCAAAATGATGGCAACAAAGACCCAACTCCCTGCAAGAAAAATTTTGCAGGCCTTGGGATTCATGGCATCTTGCATACTACTAATACCATATGCAAAACTGCATATGAGGAAATTACAATGGTACCTGAAAAGTGTATGGACTCAACACAGCCACAGCTTGGAAACAATAATACCACTCATTCCCTGCCTTCAACAGGAGTTGCTATGGTGGGCTCAGGCATGTCACCTCAACAAGGGTCAGCCTTTTACCTTACCCACAGCCAGGCAAACTATAACAACAGATGCATCGGACTATGCCTGGGGAGCACACATGGCAGGACAAGTGTATTCAGGGCAAATGGTCTGCAGATCAAAGGCATCTACATATCAATCAAAAAGAGACGCTAGCTGTACAAAATGCCCTACCAGCTTTCAAGGACCTCCTACATCCAGGACAACACCACAGTGATGTGGTACATAAACAAGCAAGGGGACACACATTCCTACCCCCTATGCAGGCAAGCAATGACCTTGTGGAACACAGCACTGACCTACCAAGTTCAACTACAAGCACAGTTCCTGCCAGGAAAGAACAACACATTGGCAGACGATCTAAGCAGAAACATCATAGATCCTCATGAGTGGAAACTAGATCCACAAGTATTCGCAATGATAACTCAAAAGTGGAGGAGCCGAGACATAGATGTTTGCCTCCCCCCAAAACTACCAACTACGGAAATTTTGCACAAGGACATACCACACACTAGCATGGAAAGTGGACGCAGTTTCATTCAGTTGGAAAACATTAACAGTGTATGCCTTTCCTCCACTGCCTCTTCTGGCAAAGGTGCTGCTTGAAAGCCAGGTTAGAGAGGCCACAAATGATACTCATTGCTCCAGACTGGCCACGCCAATGCTGGTATCCAATACTAAGGAACATGGCTCAAGGCCCACCATGGATTTTACCTCAGATTCCTCACCTGCTCACTCAGCAAAACAACCAGATTCTACACAGCCAGCTCAAGACTTTAAATCTGGCTGCATGGCAAATTACCAAAACAACCAGTCAACACTTCTCTCTAAAGCTGTTATGGATGTCATTCTGGAGGCCAGGAGGCCCAGCACCAGGAAAGCCTATTCAGACAAATGGAAAAGATTCTGCGCCTGGAACCAGGCTAAAGGCCAAAATCCCCATGTCCCAAATATTCCTCAGATTTTACAATATTTAACTGAGATGTTGCACAAAGGACTTTCCTTTTCATCTATTAAGATCCACGCCTCCACTATTTCAGCTCAATACAACACGGATCCTCCTATATTTTCACATCCATTACTAAGACAGCACCTCAGAGGGGCTAAGAACATAAGACCACCCCAGAGAGCACCAACACCAACTTGGGATCTCAGCTTTGTTTTGGAAAAACTTACACTACCGCCCTTTGAACCAGCTTTTACAGCTTATTTACAGTTTCTATCATGGAAAACTTCCCTGCTGCTAGCAATAATTTCAGCACGAAGAGTCTCAGAGCTACAGGCCCTAATGGCAGTGGAGCCTTTCATCATTTTTCATCAAGACCGAGTCGCTTTATGAACTAACCCTTCCCTTATGCCAAAGGTGGTATCCAGTGTGGCCCTAAACCAAACCATTCATTTACCCACCTTTTATCCAAACCCCCAGAACAAAGGGGAAAGGCTCCTACACTCTTTGGACATTCACAGGTAATTACATTACTAGTTGGATAAAATTAAGGCTTTCAGAAAATCTGACCAGCTCTTTGGATCCTATGCTGCAGGATCACAAGGAAAGGCTATCTCAAAACAGACCATTTCAAATTGGATAGGATATTGTATCCGTTTCTGCTACACACACCATGGGAAACCTGTGCCTGGTAACATTAGGCCCCATTCCACCAGGGCTACAGCAACATCAACAGTCTTCCTCAGAGAGGTATTTTGGAGGCTGCAACTTGGAGTTCAGTGCACACCTTCACCAAGCACTATCACTTACCTGTATACTCTAAAACCAGAGCTGGCTTTGCCACTGCAGTTCTGCAGGGCCTACTAGCTTCTCTAGACCCTGTTTAGTTCCACTGCCCATCCTTAGCTTTGGGATTCAACCCAAGTGTGATGACTGCAGCAGTGTAACACGATGAACATAGTACAGTTTTGTACCTACCATAAATGTAGATGTTCGAGTGTTCACACTGCTGCAGTCCAGGTTACCCTCCCTCCATCCCCTTTGACCTAGCTGAACTTTTCTATACCTTTCTATCCTGTACAACCTTTGTGGTGTATTTGCTTGTAACTGAAGGTATTCCTTTTATTCCTTTTAAATGTTTTATTAGCAATATGTATTGCCTACCTACTTGGGGGCACCTAACATCTGGGGCAAAAAAAACTGAATAAAATGGTGTCAGATGCCTCTTATATACCCCTGGCTCACTGACGTCAGGGAAGAAGCGACAGCAACCGACGCCGGACCAAGACTTTGGAACTCTGGTCGACTGTGGGACCACCTGATGGCAGGATAACCCAAGTGTGATGACTGCAGCAGTGTGAACACTCGAACATCTACATTTATGGTAGGTACAAAACTGTACTTTTTAGTTTAAGATAATTAAGGAAAAGGAAAAAATACTCTCTCCTTAGAAGAGGAGTACTTTACTGTTAAGTCAGATACAGTCTCCATTAGACCCCGAGTGATTGTGTAATGATTCTGTCAGTCATTTCCAGTCATCTGGCTCAACACGGAAAGGTTACATTTGAAGAAACTTTAAACCTTTTGGGAGAATTCTTTTACTGACCTGTAAAAGTTACATCAACCCTTAAAAGTAAACGTGAGGCTATGAGTCAAAAAAAAAAAATATGGACATTTCCCCCGTTAAATACATTTCTGGATTTAAAGTCTCCTCTCTGCATCCTGATCCTGCCTCTTGTTTCCAGAAAAAGCAGATAAGCTTAATAAAGCCCCTTCTGAGAAACTGAGGGTAACTGTTACATGTAGGATGCATGCCTGCCTTAGAATAAAACTATTTCTTGAGAATGTGAATTAGGTAGAAAGTTATTATTGTTTGGCACTTTTACTATGGTATTTGCACCAAGATCTAAAGTAAATAAAAAAAAATACATTGTTGAACATAGCCGCACACAGATACTTTCTTGGTCATTCTTATAACTGCTGTCATCATTTTCCCAGCCATTTTGGTCAACTTCTGTCTCCTTTCTGTTTAATTTATGCAAGTCTTTTGGGTTTCTAATACCATGAGGGAAAGAATCCAATTCTTTAGTCAGAATATGATTAAAGTTCATGAAATTGTTTGGTATTTGGAAACTTACGTGGACCGTGAGCTAAATTTTGACCAACATGTGTCCATTGTCGTGTGAAAGACCTTCTATATTGCACAGCTTATAAACAAAGGGATTGTGTCTAGATCTAGGGATGTCATTTCCCCCACCTTTGCTAAGCGTCTTTAAGCCAATTACTGCCCCTTTAGCATGCATCTGTCCAGACACATGCACCAACTGCAATGCCCACAGAGATACCTTACTATTCTATTTAGACCAACCCAAAGCCCTGTCACTATGCTCTGTATCCTACAGACTGCAAGGGGGTGACCTGTGTCTGGCATACAGGGCGTCCTCTAATCTATTACTAATGGATTTCCTGCACATTAGGAAATCAAATGGCATCTGCAGTACACAGTTTAGAAATCTAAACCTCTTCTGCAACATCAACAGAATGGTTTGGAGAGGGATAGGTATGTCTAGCAGTGAATACTGTTGCTCTGGAATAAACTCCCCATCCAAAAAAAACAAAGTTCATACTTGTCCGTATTCAAGTGCAACTTAGATCTGTGGATGGGAATTTACCCCAGGACTCCCCACTAGGCAACTCCTAAAATGCTTTATTCCATGTATGGGTTTCTTCACATTATAGTATGATTCCATTTATTCTCATTAGAGTTAATATGTAATTTATTGACCATGGGATGGGTAAGGCAATCTATAACTAAATGGGATAGGTTATTTGAAGCATAAAAAGGGGAACTGACCAGGCTTAAAATGGCCTGCAAGGGCAGCTAATCTAGTATTTACCAATGAAATGTAATATTGTTTACATAAACTACCTAAAAAGCAATTTTTTTTGGGGGGGGGGACTCTCATGTCTTCCTAACCCAGAGATCACACTGAATCAAAGTAAAAGAAGAATACACTTAAAGGTGCATTTTCCCATCCCACTGTCCCTGTCAATGCAGTCCTGCTCCATAGAATAACACTAGAGGCATCACTCCGTGAATTGTACTCCACACAGTATTTACTTTTTATTTTTCATTCTTGTAGAAGTGGTTAATTCTGCTTAGTTTCTGCAGAAATACAATATGTGTCGTACTTTATTTTGTAAGAAACCATGTAATTTCTGCTGCTGATACTTAAATTATATTTTACCACTTTTACCCAGAAGCTGCTAAATAGGAAGACTTGATGGATGTAATGTTGTTCTACAACTCGAAAAAATGCATCTACATTTATTTGTATGTATTGCATCATAAAATACTGTGCAGTGTCACCTGGCCACCCATTTACAAATTGTGTCTGTCTAAAAAAGACGTGCTAAGAATAGTACTGATAAAAATGACAGTTAAGGCTATGATGGAAAAAAATCTATTTCTGATCAGGGTAATTCTGAAGGTTGTTAACATAATTGTTTATCCTGAATGAACAGGAGAACTTGACCCTTTCTTCACTTTGATGGTATTAGCATTTCTAAAAGAAATGTAGATAGAAGGATGAAGAATTCTTTGCATATGTGAGGCTCAACAGGTTATTAGAGGGACTGTATTATTGACCAGGGGTAAATAAAATAGTTCACATGGCCCCTAGGTTTACTTGTAGAAGGGGAAAATATGTAGGAATAATTAAATATTGAATATGATGATGTATTTGCTGTCCATCTCAACCTGTAGGATACCAGAACCAACTTGGAAGCTGGCACTTCACAATCTTCAGCCTTTGAGCTCTGCCTCATGTATCCATAATGTGACATTTCTGAAGAAGTTCTAATGATGTAGAGAGAACAAAAGCACTTAAAAGCATAATTGATCTCTCTGGTTGCTGTTTTATTTATTTATTTTTTTTACAGGTTCCATCTTTGATGTTCTTGGACTCTGGCCTTGTCTGAGCAGAGTACATCTCGGAGTCAGTGTGTAGGGGTTGATATCTCAGTGTTAGGTTTGAATGTCAGTGTTTTGGCATCATCACTTCCATTGGGCACTTTGGTCTCGGACAGTTCTGCTCCAGTCTCAACATCTTATCCAAGTTGGTCGACGCCAGGTTCTGGTCTTTTGCTCAGTTCTGCAGGTTCGAGGAGAACCAGGTCCAGCATCCATGTCATTGTTCATCATGGAGAGGATTCTCACTCAGTCTGAGACTGGCATTTCTGTAGTTGGAAGGGATCAGGATGAGTCCACTCTTCCACTTGGTCCATCATATTCTCATTACATAGCTTCTGGAATGCCTGCTCTCTTGGTCTTTGAGCAATTCCTGATTACAGGACCACCTGCATCTTCCGTGTTCCCTCTGGGTTCTCCCATCCCTGGGAGGCTCACATGAAGAGCAAGCACTTGAACTCGCCAGAAGAATCACTCTGAGGATTCTGACCTCGAAGGAGAAGGGTCCCCAAAGTACCCCCGTAAAAACTGCTGTTTTGATGACTTAATGGAACTGATGAAACATGTGAGGTGGACCACCAAAGCCCCTACCCCAGAGGAGTTCCCTTTGGCGTGGGTCCATCTTTGTTGTGGATGGTGCCCCTTCCAGATGCCCTCTTTGATTCATCCTTGACGGCTTGGAGAGAACACACTGTGGTGGCGAAAGTCCCCAGGAAGCTCTATAAAGATTTACTTCTTCCCAAGGATAGACCCTTTTGGAGCAAGGGTCCAGTTGTGGATGCCATTGTGGTTGCTGCTGTCATCACAAAGGACATTGTTGAAGAAGGCTCCACTATCCAGCCTCCTAAAAAGGAGTATTTGGTGTTGGACCATGCTGGAAGGCCCACTTGTGCTTCAGCCACCTTTACCTTGTTTGCTTTGAATTGTGTAGCCCATTTGACAAGACTTCAAAGAGATTTGATCTCAGAGGTGTCAAAGACATTAAAAACATAGCAGCCACAGAAATCACAAAAAAATCTGTGGAATCTTAAATGTCTACACTGCAGTCAGTCACTAACTTGTCCATGAGGCTTCTTTCTAATGCTGCCAATAGTATTGCCCACTGTGCGGTCACTAGCATCACTGTACACTGTCATGCCTGGATGAGCTTATGTAACTTTACAGACTGCTTTATGGTGTCCTTTGTATGCCCCTTTGATGGGCTGTCTCTGTTTCGTCCAAAGAGTGAACAGAATGGTAAAATGCTTTCTGCCTTTTGGATCCATTCACTCCTCAGAGGTCCTTTTCCAGCAGCCAGAAAGGGCTAAAGTAGCTCTTTAGTAAGTCCCAGCAGTCCTGGTGAAGGGACACTTGAGATGGGAACTTCAGTGGGCACCGTCCAAGGGGCAGGTTTGGTCTGCAGAGCCAGGTTTCTGCACGCCCTTTTTGGGGAAGTCTTTGTAGCATCCCTGAAAGGTCGCCTGACTGCTGCTGTGTGTGTGGATGCAGTTGGTGGGCACTTGACTGCCCCAAAGCTTGGGAAGCAATCACTTCAGGTATTGTGGTGTTGAGAATTTTATACAGAGGTTATACCATTCCCTTTTTATACACCCCAAAGAGGAATTCAAAGTCCCAACATTTCACCTTGTCAGCAAAGTGAAGCAGCTTCTCAACCGAGTCATCTAAGAGGTTCCACCACGAGACCAAAGAAGATCCGGAGTCTACTTAAGATTTTATTTTTTTTATTTTATTTTTACGTTTGTTTACCGGGATAGTCCAACTGGGTATTAACCCTTTTTCAGTGGAGATGGAGGGGGGGCACCAAGTTACACAGAAACTTAGTTAACTGTGTCATAATTAAAATATGCAGATATTTGAAATACAATTAGTAGTAATATAAGTAGAAACAGCAAATTACAAATGTAGGTTGACTCGCACGTAGGTTTTACATACAGTGAACTTTTGTACTTAGTACATGTTTTATACTTAGTATATTTTTTTTATTGATGCAAACCAGTAATTGGTATATTTTCCAGGAATTGTTTGAGGATCAAGTAAGACTATTCAAAGAAGATTAGTATTAGTTTAGACATAGAAAAAGTTAAAAGAATACATTCTATAATAGAAAGGATAACAATGAATCTGATGTTAATCTTCATCTAATCCTTGATGGTGGGTTCGGTTCCGAGCCCTTGGAACCGACTCGGCCATTCATTTTCCAGCTCATGCTCTCCAAACTCTTGAGCCAGGCTTTACCCATAATGCTCCTTACAGAGATTACCCCAGATCTCGTTTGCTGCTTCGCAGACCAGATGTGCTTTTACTTATCTCTCGGGCCTTTGCGATTCTTGTAAGTTGACCCTTTTTCCTTCAAAAATTTCCTTGTACTCTTGTCATTAATACTATTTCTAATCGCTCCTCTTCCTGTTGTGTATTTTTCTATAACTCTTTATAACACTATTACCATATGGTATATCTTTCTCTTACCATAGTTGGTAATCCTTTCTGCTATACCTTTAAGTTATTGTGATTACCATCGTTGGTAATTTTTTTCCTCCTTTGTTTTTCCTGTATTAAAACAAGACAAAAAAAATCTTTTCTAAAATCCTCTTTACTTGGATAATGGCAGATCAAAAACAGTCTCCTTCTAAACCTAAGGGCGCTTCAGGTTTTAAGAGATGCAAGAAATGAGGGTAAAATGCCCAGTTCGGATGGGCACACTTTGTGTTTATTGCTTAGGAAAAATTCATTTGCAGGAGAATTGTGTGATTTGTCACGGCTTCTCATCTTGCACTTTAATGGATAGAAAGAATAAGTTGGTCTTGAAAGGCCTTATGAAATATTCTTTTGACGAGGCCATTTCTGGTTCTAAGGAGAAAACTGGGGAAGCAGGAAGAGAGCATTTTTCGGTTCCAGATTCCTCAGAACTAACTAAAAAGATACCAAAAATTTCCATGGCACCAAAAAGTTCTTCGGCTCCAGGAAACTTGACGCAACCTACTAAACCACATTCAGAATGGATGGATATCTCTGTATCAGCTCCAACAGAGTCCTCGGTTCTGAAGACAAATTTGTCACCTCCACGAACCACTTACCATCTGCGGACCCCTTCAGAGATGCTCCTTTTGTGGAAGTTGGACGATCTAGGTCTCCTTCCACCTTATCAGTGAGGTCTACTAAGAGCCTATCTGAACAGGGCATCATGAGGTTAGTGGATCAGCTCCTTGTGGCACGAGGACTACCCTCAGTTCCTAGCCAATCTGGCGTCGAGACTGTACATTCTATGTCACCTACTTACACTCCTGCAACTCTACCAGAGCCCTTGGAGTCCACAGTTCCGAAAATTCTGGCTCCAACTGACTATTCCGATAGCATGTCTGTCTTGGGTTCTGACAACCCAACTTGAGTATTTCCGAGTCTTTGGCACTGGAGGACTCCCAGTGTCGGGACTCATTGGTCAATTCCTAAGATACATGGCACCCTTTTGGTTCCGTCTGAGTCATCCATGCCTCTTTATCCTTCAGGGATTCTCAGTCTCTGCCTTACATGTCAGAACAGATTTCTTCCCCTTCCTCTTGGCTGGAACTACCACTGACTTCATCCCCCAGACAGAGGGTGCCAAAGTCCCAGGTGATGCCCACCTTGGTGGTCACCTCTTCAGAAACTTCCCTGGAACATCCCCCTGAGAAAGTCCCTGCAAAGAGGAAATGGAAGCACCTCGACTCCCCGGAAGAGTCTTACACGGAAGATACTGACTTTGATGAAGCGGAAGGTTCCACTTAATTCACTCCCTGAAGATGTTTCCTTCGGGGACATCCTTGAAATCCTTAAACAGAGGGGGGTGGCTGGTTGTCCACCCAGCCTTCCTCAGAGGAGTCAGTATACCTGGAGGCTTTTTGCACCCAACCCCCCACTTCTTGGATTTCTCCGCCCGCTGACGATCTCGTCAAACTGATTGCTCAGCGGGCATGGAAGATACCCGACGCTATAGAGCCTATCCCAAAGAGGCCGGATCGTATTTTATCTGCACCTAAAGAGGAACCAAATTGGTCAAAAGGAGTCCCTGTTCACGCTGTGGTAGTAGCAGCAGCAGCAGCCACCAAGAGAGAACTCGCAGAAGAGTCATCCTCCTAACAAGGAGTCCAAGACCGTTGGATAGATTCGGGAAGCGTATTTTGCTTCAATGACCTTTGCTCCCAGGTCCTTGAATTATATGGCACACTTTACTAGATTACAAAGAGATTTGATTAAAGAACTTTCAAATTCTCTGTCAGGCGCAATAGCTGAGGAGATTCAAGATAGTTTCCTCCCAGCTTGCGACCCTAGAATCCATCACTAATTCTTGTATGAGGCTCATAGCACATGCAGCTGAAGGGACGTCCGGAGCAGCAGGTTCAGGTATAGCCTTCAGAAGGCACTCCTGGATACGCTTATACAACTTTGCGGAGCCATTCAAAGCATCATTTGTCAATGCTCCCTTTGACGGATCGACCCTGTTTGGTCCAGAAGTTAAAGGACCATTATGAGCAAACAATGA
Source organism: Protopterus annectens (assembly GCF_019279795.1). Lineage (NCBI taxonomy): Eukaryota > Metazoa > Chordata > Ceratodontiformes > Protopteridae > Protopterus > Protopterus annectens. The sequence continues at coordinate 621,714,833 of NC_056726.1, read as the reverse complement.
AAAAATATATATTTTTTTATCTTGCCATGATTTACTGCACCTCTTAAAGTTGCCTGCAGCAAAATAAGTACTCATTCCTAATTTACTCTTGTCTGCCCTCATGGGGGCAGACATTGTGATTCCTTTGGAAAGCTAAATCTGTCTCAATGCACAGACTGTGAGAATAAATAGCCCTACCATTTGTTGTCAGACTAGACTTCCATTCAGTTAGAATGGACCACCTGAAAAAAAATGCCAAGTTTGAGAGTCTGCAGCTCATGTGTCATTGACTGGTATGTGTGCTGAGTTTTACAAATGTTGTCCCTATTGATGTACTACACATTCTCCGAAAGAAACTTGCAAAAGTGTCAACAAATTACTGAGATAAAGCCTTTTCACAAGGAGCAGTTTTGCAAGTTTCAACTCCTGGCCAAGTTACTCCTTCCATCTCCCCTCCTTCAATGGGCTACAGTGTCACATTTCCAGCTTGGGTAGATTCAGCTATTTCGTCAGCTTTGCATGACAATAGACATCAAAAAAATCACAGCCTGGTGTGCCACTAAAACTGTTCTCTTGTAGGTCTCTTCACTTCTGAATAGCATTTCCCCATGAATAAAAAACAAACAAAAAAAAAAAAAAACAAAGCACACACATCAGTCCAGAGTTTGGCCCAGTCTATTCATTTCTTAATGTGCACAGTAAAACATTCAGTTTATAATGCATTCTGGCTGCTGACATGGTTATCTTTACATAGTTATTCTCTTATTGTATAACCTGAACTTATGGTATTCAATGCCAAGCTTTACAATAGTTCTCATAGGTTCATAAGTAGGTACTAGGCTATCTGCCCGAGTGCATTTATAAGCCTAGCCAGAGTGCGTCGTCTTTCACCGTTCCATAGTTTCTTAACATTGACCCTCCAAGCCTCTGATGTGACCCAGTACTTTGTCAGTATACTGTAAATACAAATATTTGTGCACATATGACACGTACAATAATACATATATACCATCATTAAAACAAGATAAATGCAATATAAATCATATCAATGTAGTTATGATTTCTAGTTTATGATCCTGTTTGTCTATGAAAACTTTTTTGAATTTATGTTCAAGCAGTTGTATATTTGTTGTATATTATCTTGTTTAATTGTTTCTCAATATTCTAACCACTGTATGCTGCATCATTTGTAAAACTCTCATTTTACTCCTTTTATATGTTCTATGCTCTTTGCACAAAATAGCTATGTTTGTATAATTTATTTTTATTATTTTTTATAATTGTTTACTATGTATCTGGAGCTTTTCTCCATGAGCCACTGCTGAAAACGGTCACCTTGTGTCCAGTTGGACTAATCTGGTAAACAAATGGAAAATAAATAAAAAATAAAATATACTAAGAAAATCAATCAATATGCCAAGAAAAATCAAAAACATAAGAAAAAAAACACAGAAGGAAGGAAAATGTTTCCTTGATGCTGTCATGAAAATCCCACTCACTTATTCAGATATTATTGGCAAACATATAGTCAGGCACACTGATATCCCACTCACCAGGCTAAACAAGGAGAAGGTTACTGTCAGCTGCCTGTTGATTGCCAGGATCCGCCAAATAACCCACGCACTCAGGTCACTCCACAGTTGGTGTGAATGACCTGAGACGTACCTCCCTGGACTACATGAAGAGAGACATGGAAGAGCTCTCCGCAGGTATGACCCTAGACCTGAGTAGCATTCTGCAATCGTCCAGAATGATACCGCAGTACAAGGACAAAATGATTGACTTCAACAATTGGCTAAGCTTCTAGTGTCATTCTAAAGGGATCCAGTATCTGGCTGCCTGGGACGCCATGGTCAACAGACCACGATGCTTTGCCAGAGATGGCCTGCACCTGTCGCCCCTGGGATTCTGGATACTGACTAAGGCTCTTGCTGCCCCTATAGTGCCTTTTTTATACAAGGTTCACATGACAAATTCACCACCGTAACAGGAACAGGCAAGCAAAAACTGAGGGTAATGCTACTCATAGCTAGAAGTCTAAATCTCAAAATGCACTCACTCAAGGCACTCCTTAAAATGGAGAACATCGATATCTGTGCAGTGACTGAGACCTGGTTCAAGGTTCCAGAGAGCACCCCTGCACTACCAGGCTATAACTCATACCACACTTTTCGGCCACGTAACCTGGATTGGAACACCAAAGGCGGAGGAGTAACCATACTCATTAAGGATATCCACACCTCCAGGCTAGTTGCTCAGCATAATGCATCCAAGATTATCCAAGTGCAACTAACTCTGAGCAAAACTGCAATCCAAAATTGTAGCTTGCTACAGATCCCCCACCATGCCCCTGGATTCCCACTCCTCTTTTTTTGATGTACTGGGAAATATTAGGGTTCAACCAAACACCCTAATAATGGGCGATTTCAACTACCCCACCATTAACTGGGAAAGCTACTCATGTACCAACTCCTTCACTCAACTCTTCCTGGACTTCATAAATTCCAATGCCCTGGGTCAACTTATCCAGACCCCCACCAAGGGCAACAAGGTCCTAGACCCAGTCATTACCAACATGAGTGACCGGTGTTCCACACCTGAAGTCAACTCCTCGGTCAGATCCAACCATAAGCTAATCACCCTAGATATCCACCTCCTGCCACCACCCCTCATTAAGGAAACCACGGTAAAAAATTTCTCCAAAGCCAACTTCATGCTTCTTAAGACAGAAGTGGCGAACTTCATGACACCCATGCAGATGGACAATACAGTTGCGACTGCTGAATCCAACACAAATGCACTCTATAAGCACTTACGCGAGTGCATGGATCGTGATATCCCAAACAGAACCAAGAAGCTATCCTCCAAAAAAAGGAAGCCAATCTGGTGGTCCCCTGCCATTAACAAACTACAACAGAAAGAAGAAACTGTTGCAGAGAGTAAAATCCCATGAGTGGTGGAGCTCCCTGGTCAGCCTCAGAAGCTGAGATCCCTTATAAGTGACTCCAAAGCTAGGTACAAAAACAAAATTGCCACTGATCCTAAGGACAACCACAAAGCATTCTATAGCTAAGTCAAGAATCTCCATGGCAACACCCAGATCTGCTCTGAGTTACAGCACAACGGCATGAAAATTACAGAACCAACTGATATTGCCAACATCCTGGCAGATAGGTTCAGTGCTAACTTTACCCCCTCTCACCCCCTAAAGGGCCCATATCTATACAGGAAGAATGCAGAGTCCCTGTAATCACAACTACACAGGTAAAAGCTGCACTCTCTAAAGCCAAAAACACAGCATCCATGGGGACTGGACAACATCCCAGGCTGCGTTTTACATGAACTTCAGAACAAACTGGCTCCCCACCTAAGCACCATGTTCAATCATAGCCTCACATCAGGCTTTGTGCCCACTGAATGGTGCACAGCAACAGTTATCCCACTCCACAAAGGGGGAGCCACCACTGATCCTGGGAACTATCACCCTATTAGCCTGATGAGACTGGTCTGCAAGGCCATGGAAAGTATCATCATGGAACTCATAAACAAAGACATTGGTAACCTCTAAACTCTGGACCCCACCCAGTTTGGGATTGTGAAAGGCAGATCATGCCTCCTGAACCTAATCGATTTCTTTGAGGCAGTCACCAAAGCCGTAGATGAGGGTAAGGTGGTTCACACAGCCTATCTTGACCTTGCCAAGGCTTTCGACACCATCCCCCATTCTGGAATTATAGCTAAACTCACTAAACAAGGTATAAATCCCTACATCACAAGATGGGTTGCCAACTGGCTCACTGACAGAACCCACACTGTAAAAGTTGCAGACTCCAAATCTGACTTCAAACCGGTGACAAGTGGAGTATCACAGGGTTCAGTCCTGGGACCTCTCCTGTTAGCCTGTACTTCATAGAAGTAGATACCAAACACAGAAGGCATCTGGCTAACGAAGTTCGCAGATGACTACAAACTAGTAGCCATAGTAGAGTCCCCAAATGATGTGGACATCCTACAGAAGGGCCTCACTGAGACAGATGCCTGGTGTCAGAGCCATGGCCTCAAGCTCAATGCCAAAAAGTGCATTGTCATCCCCTTTTGTAAAAACTCTGTACCCATGAACTACCACATAGGCAGCAGTCTACTTCACACCGAATGTGTGATAAGAGACCTTGGGACCCAGGTGGACAGTAGTCTCTCCTTTGATAATCACATCACCACAGTAGTCAGGAAGTCCTCCTACGTGGCACACCTCATCACAAAAGGGTTCTCATCCAGGAAAAAAGAGGTCACTGTTCGCCTCTACTCTCGGCACTCATTAGACCCATTATAGAGTACAACACCCTTTTGGAATGTACCTCACAAGACATCTGCAGCAGCTGGAAAGGCCACAGAAGTACCTCACAAATAGAATTACTGGCCTCAAGCAGATGCCCTACACTGACCATCTCAAAAAACTCCAGCTTTACTCCATATCATATCGCCTATTCCTAGGTCATTTCTGCCTAACATATAAAGCTATGTCAAACCCAGCGCTGTTGGACATGCTACACGTAAAGAAATCCCAGCCAGCTACACGCTCTATGGACCTAAACCTTGTCACCACAATAAACAGGACATGCTGGAGGGATAGATTCCTGTCCCAGAGACTTCCCATACTCTGGAACAAGCTACCCATCTACGTCAAGCAAAGTTCATTAGCACTCTTCAAGAAAAATCTTTGAGAGGATGAGAAATAGGAAATATACTACGGGAATCACTTCTGTGGCTCTGCTCGACAGTGGCACAGGAAAATAACTTTCTTGGGTGGCATAAGCCAGGGAACCTTGTTGGCTAGGCTTACTTTTAGGCCCTTGGGCCATTAGCCTAGTACCTACCTATGAACCTATTATTATACTAAATACAATATTATGTAGCATTGAAATGTGCTGACATTATAAGGGTGACAGTTCATTATTACTCATAAAGCAAATGTCAGAGTTGAAAAGTTCAAATAGTGGATAAAGAGGAGAAGAGAGTGAGAAAAAGTATTTGTTATAAGTAATAATTATGGTAGATATGGGAGGCAGGAGAAAAAATGAGTAAAAGCAACATTACAAGTAAGAGAAACGAAACCAAGGAAAAGAAGAAATAACAGACAACAAGATTTACAGCTGCAGACTGTCAAGTGGATTGGTAGCAGGTGTCATAAAACTGGGTTTGGAGAAAAGTTTGGTGACTTTGAACAAACAGATTTGTCTGCATTAACCGTGTATCATGTGTGTGTGGTGTAAAAGAACTATAAAGCAAATCTGCACTGATGCCTGCTTGCTTCCCTGCTGAGGGGGACACTTGTGCAAGTGTAGTGGGATGGCAGCATACCTCTCACCATCATAGAACAAATCTGGACAAGGCCATAAATAATAGGGGGACAAAGGCCCAAAAATGGGGACAATTTATAAATATTGCACTTACAAACTTAGAAAGTTGATAAACAGGTTTTGCATTAGAGTGAATTTTCTTAAGGATATGAAGTCTGAAAATCAAATGCCTGTCAATGTTCTGACTTCAGTGTTCAGTGATTTGACCGAAAACTGCAATTTTATGAAAAACAGACAAAAAATCTGGACTTTCTGCAAAAATCTGTGCTGTTGAGAGATATGGATGGGAGTCTTGAACCAACACCCATCAATCATTTTCATTTGTTTGCCAAAGCCCATTACAGCAGTGTATTGCAGAGAGGTGGAAAAAGCCTTAAATTTGACTGGTATGTTTGTTTTATTTTATTTTATTTTACATTTGTTGATTGGGAGAGTCCAACTGGATTGCAAGTCCATTTTCAGTGGAGGCCGGGGAGAAAAGCTACAAGAGAACAATTTTTTTTACAAAACGTAGTTTTAAGGACAGACTTTTGGCATACAATTTCCATAGAAGAGACTTTGACATACATATTAACTAACAGGATACATTTGTTCTCTTCAATATAATAATACATTTTAGGAGATATTAGGTAAAAACAGAGAGACTTAGAATAAGGCTCTGAGAGAGCAGATGATGCTTGCTATAGTTGAGAAGATAACAAATTGATTCACTATATGTCTTCTCCTGGTTTTAGTTACTTATGGAGACCTCAACATTGCTGGGGTAGTTTTCCCTAACCTCTGGAGAGATGAGATGAGCAGTAGATTAACAGTCTTAAGTGGGTACAGTACTATGATTGGTTGGCTTAGCAGAGTTACTTAAGTTAAGTGAAGTGTTTTAATGAGACATTCGCCAGGGGGGATACAGAAGCACAGTCGATTATTCAAAAAGTGAGTTTTAACAACTGTGACGGGGATTTGTTGTCAGTTATGTGGGCAGGAAGGGAGTTTCAGGTTTTTGCTATACAGTGGCTGTAGACAGACTTACCAGCTTCATTGTTATATTTGGTTACTTTGAGGAGGTTTTGTGTGGTAGACCTCAAGGGCCTGGCAGTTGTATAGGGTTGCAAAAGATTTTGTAGGGCTGGGGTGTTTTCAGAGTTATGTATTATTTTGTGGGCTAATGATAGTTGATTGAGTTGAAGTAGTAGTGATAGTTCTAGCCAATTGAGTTTTTTTAGGCATTCACAGTGATGTGTTCTGATGGGAGAGGTTGTAGCAAATTTGGCTGTCTTATTGTAACAACTATCAAGTTTGTTTAGGTCAGATTTGTTGAGATTTGTAAGCACGGGGGAGGCATAAAGTAGGGAGGATAGTAGGCGAGTCCTCGCTGTTGTAGTTTTGGAGTGGTCAGTGAGGAATTTTTTATTGCAATACAGTAGGCCAAGTTATTTATGTACTTTTTATGGTTATAGAAATATGTGGGTCAAATCTAAAGTGATTATTTCAACCTCTAGTAGTTTGGTATGATTTGTGGGGGTGAATGTGGTCTAGTTAAAGGAGGAAATGAAGAAAGAATCAGTGGGAGGTGTGGCTCTGTGGGGTTTGTAATCCAAGTTTCTGCTAGAGAAAAGCATTCTTGTGTTAGGGAGTGAATGATGTCAATTGATTTGGCTGCGCATATTATGGTGGTATCATCTGCATATTGCACTATTGAGGCTTTAGGAGTACTGTTTGGGAGTTGATTGGTGAAGGGGATAAAAAGAAATGGCCCCAGGATGGAGCCTTGGGGTACTCCTATGGAGACTGGTAGGGAGGGGGAGAGTTGGTTTTGCCACATAACAGTTTGTTTACTTCCTTCTAGGTAGTTTTTGAACCAGGAGATGGCAGGGGTGGTAAGGTTTAGAGTTGCTAGTGAAAGAAGTTTATTGTGGTTAACCATATTGAATGCTTTGGACAAGTCAAGGAAGGTGGCAGATACAAGGAGTCTGTTGTTTCTGTGAGTATTGACAATGTTGGTGAATTCTCTTAGTGCAGTGGAGGTGGTATGGAAGGGTCTAAAGCCATGTTGTGTTGCTATTAGATTATTTTTTAGGAGATATTTCATTAGTTGCTTGTGTATTACCCTCTCTAAAATTTTAGATAAAGGGGGTAGTACGGCTATAGGGCAGTAGTTATTGAGTTCCAGAAAGGTTCCCCCTTTATGTAGAGGGATGATATGTGATATTTTCCACAGCTTGGGTACTATACACTCAGAGATGGATCTGTTAATTAGGATGGAGACAGGATATGATATGGCTTCTGCAGCCAGGTGGAGGCATTCAGCGGGTAATTTATCTGCAGCTAGAGATGTTGGTTTGAGCTTGTGGAGTAGTTTTTCACTGGATTTGGTTGGTTCTGGGTGGAAGCTGAACTTGGGGCAATTGTTAGGTGGGGGTGGTGGATTTGCAGGGGTGGGGATGTTGTCATAGGGTTGGTTGTTTGCAAGGGTCTGGATGGTTTCTGTAAAGTATTTATTAAATTGAGTGGGGATGTCTTCTTGTTATCTATTTTTTGGGTTGGGGTAGTTGTTTTACCTGGTTGTAGAAGAGAGTTAATTGCTGCCCAGAATTTTTGTGGGTTGTTCTGTGCTTATCCTGTAACTTTTGATACTAAGATGTTTTGTCTGTTTTGGTGAGTTTTTTGGCTTTGTTACATTGTTCAATTTATATTTGTTTGTTCAATTGTGATTTACTGTTGAGGTAATTGGTCCAGGCCTTGTTTTTTTTTTTTTTTATTTTTTTTGAGGAGGGATTTTGTGTCTGGGGTTAACCAGGGGGCATATTTAGTTTTAATTCTTGTTGTTCTGGAGGGGGCATGATGGTTAAGGGTGTTTAAGAAGGTAGTTTTGAAATATAGTACAGCTTGATCAAGAGGTAGGTTTTTTAGGGGGGTCCAGTTGCACATTTTTAGGTCATTTATAAAGTTGGAGCAGTTAAAGTGTTTTTTTGTTTCTAATTAGGCGCGTAGATATTTGGGTCACTTGTGGTGATTTTGATCTGAGTAAGAATGTGGCTTGGTGGTCACTCAGTGTCTGGTAGACACCCTGCTAGGGATATCAGTGATGGGTGGGATACGAGTATCCAATCTAGAGTGGATTGGTGTTTGGTTCTCTTGTCTGTTCTTGTGGGGGAAGTGATGAGTTAGGTTAGGCCATGTAGGTTAATATGGGGAGAGTGGGTTATGACTGGAACAGTTTTGCCAGTCAGTTTTAAGGTCTCCTAATACTATGCTTTCCTGGGGGAGGGAGTTAGATATCCATTCTAGGAGTTTTTCTGTAATGGGGATATTGTTACCTGGAGGGATGTAGCATCCTATGATGTTGATGTGTTTACTATCATTAAGTTTTAGTTTTGTTAGAGTGAGTTCAACTTTATCGAGGTCTGGGGTTGTTATGTCTACTTTCTCAAGGATGAGGTGAGATTTATACACTATAGCAACCCCCCCCCCTTTTACCTATTCTATCACTACAAATTATATTGTAACCTGGTGGAGTGATTTAATTGTTGTGGTTGCCTGGTTTAAGCCAAGTCTCTCTTAGTATGACTATCTCAGGTTGGTAAAAGGAGAGTAGTGCATGAAGGTTGTGTAGTTTGTTTAGTATACTTCTGACATTTAAATTTAAAATGAGTGTGGATTTGTCTAGGTGGAGTAAAGTATCATTCAGGTTGAGGGTTGGGGCTCCTTGATTTTGTGGGCCTGGGTTTGGGTGTACATCACGACAGCTAATTAGTTGGGTTCTGAGGTAAAAATAGAGTTTGAGTAGTTTGTTTAGGGTCTTAAAGTTCTTTATAGTTGTTTGGGACTGGTAGTGTGATGGCTGTAATCTGTGTGCATAGTGGTGAATAAAGAAGGTTTGGTAGCGATATTGGACTAGTTGAGTAAAAGGGTGTGTTGTGATAATGTTAATGGAAGTAGTTTTTCTTGGTATGTGGATAAAATTAAGTTGTTTTTGGTGGTTGATGATAGACGTTAGCAGTGGGAGGGTGGATACACCTAGGAGCAATAGTAAGAGGTGTATGTATGTGGGTTTGGGTAGTTTGGGCATGGTTTGGTTGGGTTTGGTCATGAGTGAGATCTGCTTGGGATGGGGTGGGTGTGGTGGATGATCAGAGATGTTTGTGATTGCAAAGTAGTTAGATGGAAGAATGTGCTTTACAGTATGTGGAATAGTGGAAGAGAAGGAAATGGGTACAGGGGTGGGGCAGATTCAGTGATCGGTGGTTAACATGAAGGGAGTGGCTAAGTTCAGTTGAAATGTAGCACTAGTGGGGGCGGTTGGGAATAGGAGGCATGGAGGGGAGCGTAGTGAGGCTGAGCGTAGCGGGGCTAACACTAACTCCAATTATATCCCTGGGCTTACCTGTTTCTTTTCTTTGTACACCAAATGCATCTTTCCACTTATTTCTGTTTACATCAAATGTGTCTGTCTGGCTGTATTGTACTAGTTTAATTTACTTATACTGATGCAGTCACACTGAAAAGGGTATGGGGAAGGTTCCTCACCACAAGCAGACCAAAAGATAACTTTCAAAATGGCGCCGCTCAAGGAGACCCACTAATATAGACTAGTTAATTTGCATGGGGGAGGAGGGAGATACAAAATGGGGGAAGGTATAACCAGAAGAAGCAGGTAGAGATCTGGTCCGCCCCCTCACAGAAGTATGCAAAGAAAAGCAATCAGCATAAGAAGTGGAAGCCTTGGAGCTGTAATGTAAGTGTAAGCAAGGAAGAGGTAGAAGCAAGAAATTAGGAGTGTAAGCAGTTAGTTGCAGAAACACTACTTTATGGCCTTTGTGTGCAAGTAATACAGAGGAAGGTAAATATATCTGGGTGACAAAATACACCAAGTAAATGGTACTTCCCTTACTTTACAAGTATTCAGTGTGGAGCAGATCTATGGGACAAGATACAGCAAGTATATTAAGTTATGCCACTCAGTGGCAATAGACAAAGCTGTAGTTGCCTGGGGGGAGCCCTTGCAGGTGTGCACGCTGGCCAAAGTAATGTTTAAATAATAACTACAGGTTACTAGAGCCAATAACACTGCTGGAGAAGCACTATTCTCCAGCGCTATAGCCAAATTACGGAACAACCTGTGTACCATCATGCACCCACTTCAAAGCTTTACTTAAAGCGCACCTAAAAACATGCTGGCTATGCCCTTGTAACTCTCCCCTCCAACTCTCTTCCACCCCACAAACTACCTTTGATTACAGCAAGCTCTGATAGTTCCATGCCTATCTACTTATTATATGGCAGTAACTTCTTCTTGTAACAATTGCTAATATCTGCTATGACTTCGTGGATGGAACAGATGCTAGTTTACTTATTATATGGCAGTAACTTCTTCTTGTAACAATTGCTAATATCTGCTATGACTTCGTCGATGGAACAGATGCTACTTATCTACTGAATGTGCTATGTTCTTCATCTGTAGCCAGGTTTGTAATATTTTAATTGCTAGGATTCATCTGTAACTATATTTGTAATATTTTAATTTGTGGAGCTTTTCTCCCCGGGCCTTCGCTGAAAATGGACCTGCGTCTAGTCGGACATTCCCGGTCAACAAATGTAAATAAATAAATAAACTAGTAAAAGTAACAAATGTACTGTAAAAGGAAATATAAATAACCAGTCACAATGTTTAAAACATAACTGTTAAGGACCACATCTGCTAATAACAAGAACTGTAAATATCCAGTCACATATGCAGACTTGTCTAGTAGGTGTTATTCTTGGCTTGCAATAACTGTAGGGAGAAACCGGACCGTAGCAGTGGTTTTATCTGGCAATGTTGCAGTTGCTGTGTGGGGGTTAGGAACCCGAGCTGCGATGATGCAGGTAGACCAGGTGTGCTATGCAGACCTATCTGATAGGTATCCTTATTAATAAGTGTTATTCTTGGCTTGCAATAACTGTAGGGAGAAACCGGACCATAGCAGTTGTGTGGTTGTGGGTAGCTGTGTTTGTGGAAGGTGGAGGTGTGCCTTTGTAAGTGTAGTGCGAATGCTATACATTATGAAAAGGAGAGATTGAGAGTAAAATTGTGCTCTGTGAAGTCCCTAGCAAATTTCATCACTGCTTAATTCAGACATACATTCCCCTGTTTGTGTCAGTACTATGTTTGAGTGCATTGTTTTGGAGTGTGGTATCACTGCTACAGCTGCTGGGTACTCTTTCAATACAAGTATCTGCTTTGGAAGTTTTCTCCAGGAGTCTGTTGCTGAGAGGATGAGAAACACGCTACAATTATACAACTAAGACAAAACTACACAAAGCAATACTAAGAAAAAGTACTATGTCACATCAAAGGCTTGGGAGGACATTGTTAAGAAACGGAGAACTGTTGTAAAATTTATCATTAAATACCATAAGTTCCTATAAGAGAATAACTATGTAAAGATAACCATGTCAGCAGCCAAAATGCATTACAAGTTGAACATTTTACTGTGCACATTTTAAAAAATGGATAGACTGGCCTGAACTCTGGACTGATTTTTTTTTTTTTTTTTTTAATTCCTGGGAAATGCTATTCAGAAGTGAAGAGACATACAAGGGAACAGATTTAGTGGCACACCAGGCTGTGATTTTTTTATGTCTATTGTCATGCAAAGCTGACTAAATAGTTGAATCTAGCAAAGCTGGAAATGTGACACTGTAGCCCACTGAAGGAGGGGAGATGGGAGGAGTAACCTGGCCAGGAACTGAAACTTACAAAACTGCTCCTTGTGAAAAGTCTTTTTTATCTCAGTAATTTGTTGACACTTTTGCAAGTTTCTTTCAGAGAATGTGTAGTACATCAGTAGGAACAAAATTTGTAAAACTCCGCGCATACCAGTCAATGACACACGAGCTGCAGACTCTCAAACTTGGCAGTTTTTTTAGGTGTTCCATTCTAAGCGAATGGAAGTCTAGTCTGACAACAAATGGTAGGGCTATTTGTTCTCAGTCTGTGCATTATGGGACAGATTTAGCTTTCCAAAGGAAACACGATGTCTGCCCCCATGAGGGCAGACAAGAGTAAAAACAATAAAATTAGAAATGAGTACTTATTTTGTTGCAGGCAGCTTCGGGAGGTTGTAGTAAGTCATGGCAAGATAAAAAAAAATATATGTTTTCTTCATCATTTGCCCATAGTGATCCTTTAAAGAAACTCTAGCCAGAAGTGAGCAGGATGGTAAGACCCCATCTGCCATGGGCATACGTTTCTTTACCCCTCGGCGACTTTACTCAAAGAATCAGAGGAGTTGGGTGACTATGGTTTAAGAAATCCAAAGGGCCTTTCTGTGACTCACAAGGCAAAGATTTCCCTCTGGGCAGAGGGAGAAACAGTGGAAGATGCCGCCCCAGAGGCAGGAATGTACTGCAGAATCAGGGGTCCAGAGAATCTTTCTCTGGTACTTCCTATCAGCATCCATGAATGGATGCCCGATTGCCCTCCTCTGGAGGCAGTCGGGGGACGATTATCCCTGCACCTACCGGCTTGGCAATTAATAACTTCGGACAAATGGCTGCACGGAATAATATCCAGAGGTTACCAGATCCCATTGTTTACAATTCCCAAACCACACAAAAAACTCCTGGATGTTCCACCCAGTCAAGGGGAGGCAGCCGTCTTAGAAATCAGAAAATTGCTCGAAAAAAGTAATCTACGAAGTCCCACCAGACCAAGCAGGATCTGGAATTTACTCAAGATTCTTTAGTACAAAGAAAACCGGGGACTGGAGACCCATTTTGGATCTCAGCCGATTCAACAAATCGGTCCACCAAACTAAGTTCCGGATGGTCTCTGTTCAAGCCATACTTCCTTTCTTGGAAAAAGGTGACTGGATGTGCTCTATAGACCTCAAGGATGCTTATTACCTCATAAAAATAGACAAAAGCTCCAGAAGGTTTCTACGCTTCCAGCTAGGAGCCAGTCACTATCAGTTGAAAGCAACTACCCTTTGGACTCACCACAGCCCCCAGGGTGTTTGCCAAATACATGGCAGTGGTTGCAGCTCACCTCAGACTGCAAGGTTTTCAAGTCTTTCCATACCTCGACTGGCTCCTCACTGCTACCACCAGGCGTCACTTAGAACAGTCAAGAGACTACGCCATGTCTCTTTACATCTCTAGGCATTTCAGTAAATCTCATGAAATCCACGTTACAACCTACACAACAACTAGATTTCGTAGGGGTGCATCTAAACACTGTTTCAAGAATAGCTTCCCTTCCTCCAGAGACTACTAAACATCAGGGCTCTAGTCAGACAGATCCTCCAAAGCGACAGAGTCCCAGCAAGCCTAATACTTCATACCTTAGGTTCGATGGCTGCCTCAGTTACTCTGGTTCCTCTAGCAAGGTTTCATATGAGAATACTACAGTGGTTACTAGCAACGCAATGATCTCTTAATTCACCAACCAATGTCTTACCAAATCTTGATCAACCATTGCAAACAGGACCTCAGATGGTGGCTTCACTCCGATCAGATTCTCCTGGACTGATAATTTATTCTTCCCCAGCCCCAAGTCACAGTGACCATGGATGTTTCCCAGATAGGGTGGGGGGGACATTATCTGGAGAAGACGGTTCAAGGCACATGGCACATGGTCCCAGCTAGAGGCCAACTTGCACATCAGTGTTCTAGAGATGAGGGTACTGTTGTTAGCATTGCAAGCATTCCAGGATACCATTCATCTAGGAACAGTTGCAGTTCAGACAGACAATATGTTAGTAGTCTGGTACATTAACAAATAAGGGGGAACCAAGTCATATCCACTATGTCGAGATGCACTCAGAATTTGGCAATGGGCGATTTCTTCCAACCGTTTTCTGAGAGCAACGCACACTCCGGAAAGTTACAGTGTGATAGTGGACAAATTGAGCAGTACTCTTCTCATGCCTCACGAGTGGTCTCTAAACCCTGTAGTGGCGGACAAGATCTTCCGCTAATTGGTCCAACCTTGCTGCATCCTTTTCACTTCTCCCCTGAACAACAAATGCAGAAGTTACTTTGCCCTAATCCTCCCACGGGGGAATCACCCAGGGACACTCTTCTCCACATTTGGCCTCCAAGTCTGTTGTAGTTCTTTCTCCCTGTTCTTCTAATTCCTGAAGAAAGCCAAAAAGATGAAGAATACCATAATCCTCATTGCCCCATTCTGGCCTCATCAAGTTTGGTTTCCCTTATTTTGGCATCATCTGTTACAGAAACCATTGAGTCTGGACCCAGTTCCGGACCTACTAACTCACTCAGAGGGCATAGTTTACCCAAATTTACGGCATCTCAAGTTGACTGTATGGCTTCTCTAATTCCCATGATTGCCATGTATCCCTCTCTTTCATCGCCCATGCAATGTATTATTATTGCAGATCACAAGCCTATGAATAGGAAACTTTACCTATGCAAATGGAAAATCTTTACCATATGGGCTTTGGATAAAGAACTTGATCCCTTTACTGCCCCACTTGAACAAATACTAGACTTCTTAAATACTCTTTTTGAATTTGGTACCTCTGCTTCCACTATAAAGGTTCACCTAGCAGCAATCTCAAATTTTCATACTGGTGACAACTCGTCAGTAATGTCTCCTAAACTTTCCAGTGCATTCTTGAAAGGTTTGTTCTTACCAAAACCCCCCCTTTACACAAACCCAGTTTGAACCGACAGCATCTTGTCATTTGAAATTTTTATCTTGAAAGACTATTTTTGGTGGCCATCACCTCTGCAAGGAGAGTTTGAGTTGCAGGCCATATCATGCAGATCATGTTATCTAATCTTCCATAAAGACAGAGTCCAACTAAGAACAAATCCCTCCTTTCTTCCAAAAGTAGTTTCTGAATCCGATATCAATCAGACCTTACGGCTGCCAGCCTTTTTCCATAATCGTTTCCAATAAAGGAGGATACTCTCTTCATTTACTTGATGTACACAGACAATTGCTTTTGTATCTCCACAAAACTAAGGAGTTCTGAAAATCTGACCAGTTATTTGTAGCTTTCTCTTCCTTACCAAAGTTACCTTAGCTAAATGGTTGAGAGACTGCATCACCTTCATTTATCAATCACAAGGACTTCAACTTCCCAAAAAATTAAAGCTCATTCTACAAGGGCTATTGCCACGTCAGCTGTTTTTCATGCAAGAGTTTCACTAGACATTTGTGCAGCAGCCACTTGGTCTTCTCACTATACCTTTATATCTGGCATTACAAATTAGACCAGGTCTCGAGGGGACAAGCATCCTTTGGCTCTGTGGTGCTTCAGAATATTCCTCCATGAGACCTCCCATGGCAAATAAGTAGCTGGGGATTCTGTCCCACCGTCAAGGATTAGGTGAAGATTAACAACATCAGATAAAGATGTTATGTCTTACCGTAACGTTCCATCTGTGTTCATCTTCACCAATCCTTGATATACCCACCCACCGTTCCTCCATCCTAAGTCTCTTAGTAGACCTCTCCAATTCTGATCCAGTTTCTTATCAGGAACTCAATAAATGGCCTTGTTCTATCTGTATTTATGTTATACGTATATATGTTTATTTATATATACATATATATATATATATATATAAGTAAAATTCCTGTTTTTTCTTGGCTGTATTCTGCCATCTGGCAAACTCGATCTGAGGTAATCTTTGTGAGGAGCATTATGGGATTGCCTGGCTCATGAGTTTGGAGAGTGCAAGCTGGAAAATAACATCCGAGTCAGTTCTGAGGGTTCGGAAACGAACCCACCATCAAGGATCGGTGAAGATGAACAACACAGATGGAATGTTATGGTAAGACATAACTTCTTTCTATGGGGTAAGAAACAAGGTAGTACATGAAGGTGAATTAGTAGGAAAGCAACTAAATATAAGATTAGTTAGGTAGAAATTAGGAATACTGTGAGTAATAGTATTATTCAGCCAAGATTAAGACTGGAGTAAAGCCATGATTTTGCTAGGTGGGATTTGAGAAGTGTTTTAAATATATGGGGTTGGCAGTGGATGATATTGGCTGACAGGTCATGTTCCATATTCTGGAGATACTAGTGGAATAAAGAGTCTCTGTGGAGGTTGTTAGACGTAGTTACTTGTAGAAAGAGCTTATCAGAGGATCTGAGTTGACTGGTGTTAGTTTGGGTTTTTAGTAGGTTTTGAAGAGCTGGAAATTTTCAGGTTGATATATGATCTTGTGGGCAGTTGTAAGCTTGGTAAGTATAAGGAGGTTTGGTAGTTCTAGCCATTTAAGTTGCTGTAATGCAATACAGTGGTGTTCTGTATATGGGGAATTGTTGGCAAATCGGGCAATTTTTATTATAGCATGCTTCAAGTTTAGTTAGTTCGAATTTCTTCAGGTTGGTGAAAATGGCAGAGGCATATAGAGGGAGAATAGTAAATGTGTCCTTGTGATAATTTTCTGGAGTAATCGGTAAGATAGGGTTTTGCTCTCTATAGGGAGCACTTTCTTCTCCACTACAGAGACTTCCTCAGAACACTGTCCCACCCAAACCCAGCCATTAAAATACCCACCCCCCAATTATTCAATTAACATTTTCATTTTTATTAAAAGCAATATACCAAGATGTAAGTTTCCACATTCATTAACCCTTGTAGTGCATTCAATAATGTGCAAATTGTGTTTTACATACATTGAATTCAATCCACAGTATAAAAATAAATATGACCAAACTATAAATTCTTTCAAACCATAAAACTATCTATTCTAAACATAAAACAATTTGTCCTTTCATAAAAACCCATACCTTACCTAAAATTTGATCGAGCTTTAAAACACTAGCAATACTAATAGTTTCTTTGATGCCAGGATACTGGGAGGCATTAAAATACAACTGCCATCTCAGCTCCATAACATCTAAATGGATGTCTAAAATACAACCTTGTTCATCATTCACTAACTGCTGTATGACTAAGAATTTAAAATGATGAACTTGGTTTTCTTTGACATGTCTATAAAGGGCACTGGTTACTCCTACAATGTCTCAAATCACCCAGATACTCACCAATTCTGAGTTAAAACCTTCTACATGTTTTACCTATATAAAATATAGGACATTCAACTTACTTGGCCATGTATATAACATTAATGCTGTTGCAATTGTAGTGCCCTTTAATATTAATAACCTTACCATTAACCTTAATTCTCCCTCCTGGTTCCAAAATGAATGGACAAAAGGAACGCGAATTACATTTATAGTTGCCAGTCTTTCTGTTAGTTTTGTTTTCATGTTTTACACCCTCCAAAATATTTTTGATAGATCTATCTCTCCTAAAGACAAGTTTCGGACTCTTACCAACTTTAGTCCATACATTGGCATCAAATTGTAAAATCTCCCAATTACCTTTTATAATTTCGGTAATGATGTTAGCCATCCCGTTGTATGTTAAAATAAAGGTTAAATTAGGATTGATCCTATTACTTTTACATCCATCACTAACCAAAAACCCATTGCCTAATATAGGCCTATAAACACCTTGTTCCCATTTGTAAACTACTTCCTTACTGACATCACTTAAAAGGCAATTCGGGTAACCTCTCTGTCTAAACATCTGAATGATGTGCTCATGTGTACTTTAGACATCCATTTAGATGTTATGGAGCTGAGATGGCAGTTGTATTTTAATGCCTCCCAGTATCCTGGCATCAATTAAGCTATTAGTATTGGTAGTGTTTTAAGGCTCGATCAAATTTTAGGTTCGGTATGGGTTTTTATGAAAGGACAAATTGTTTTATGTTTAGAATAGATAGTTTTATGGTTTGAAAGAATTTATAGTTTGGTCATATTTATTTTTATACTGTAGATTGAATTCAATGTATGTAAAACACAATCTGCACATTACTGAATGCACTAAAAGGGTTAGTGAATGTGGAAACATGTCTTGGTGTATTGCTTTTAATAAAAATGAAAATGTTAATTGAATAATTGAGGGTGGGTATTTTAATGGTTGAGTTTGGTTGGGACACTGTTCTGAGGAAGTCTCTGTAGTGGAGAAGAACGCGCTAAACAACTGTGAATAAAGTGTGGTGAATTTATTGGAAGTGTTCGACTCTTGCTGGCTTGAGTTTCTGTGGTTTTACTTACTTTTTGGAGCTCTCTATAGGGAGCCAAGTTTGATGTGAACATTTTTAATGACAGTTCCCAGTTGTTTATCATATTTAAGGTTGCTATCGATTGTGATACCAAGGAGTTTGGTGTATCATACTGGTTCAATCTTAGTATTATTTGAGGAGTAGATTTGAAAAGTTAAATGCTGGTTTGAGGGTTTGTTGTTTATGAATAGTATTAGTTTTGTTTTGTTGGAGTTGAGGATTAATTGCGAACTGGAAAGCCAGGATTCTACAACAGTGAAAGAGAGCTGCTTTTTTTTTTTTGTTTTTTTGTAGAGTTCAAGAGGGGGGATTCCTTTTTATACCAAAGAGCAACAAGGACTTCAGACCCATTCTGGATCTCAGTGTCAAATATATCAGAGAGACCAAGTTCCGTATGAACACAACGCAATCCATTCTGTCTTTGTTGAGGAATGACAACTAGATGTGCCCAGTAGACTTCAAGCATGCCTACCATCATGTAGATAGTGAAGTACTACAGGAGGTTTCTTCACTTTTAGTTTGGGGTAGTCATTTCTAGTTTTGAGTGCTGCCCTTTCATCTCACGACAGAATCCTTGGTGTTGACTAAATGTATGGCAGGGGGGCACCTTGGCTCAGGCTGCAGGGGTTCCATGTCTTCTTGTACCTGAATGACTGGCTCCTGACAACATCCACAGTGACAACTTCTAATCAAAACCAGGGAATACTTCCTCCAGTTCTCTCTATCAGTGGGCATAACAGTGAAGTATGAAAAGTCCATTTGGAACCAGTACAGTATCAGTTGCTATCAGGATGCTTTCAACCAAATTGCCAAACTACCTCCCTTGAGACTACTCTCTCTCTGGATTCAGGTCCCCTAAGTTCTGTGGTCTCAGACAGTGCCTGCTTATTCATTCCCTAACTTCTCGGCCTGATGGCAGCATCCGTTGTCTTGTCACTCACAAGGTTCCACATACAAGTTCTTCAGTTGACCCTGTCAGTTCTGTGGTCAGTCCTCTCACATCCTGTGGATTATCCCATTTATCTTACCAGTATCTACTGATATCACATCTCATGGTGGCTGGATTCTCTTCAGGTTTTAGCAGGTCATCCTTTAATTTTTCCTCAACCCCAGGCTGCAGTTGCCATGGATGCCTCTCCCCTGTGATGGGGGACTCATTTTGAAGGGAAGACCATCTAGAGTACCTGGTCTCAGTCATATGTCAGTCTAAAAAATTAATGTCTTGGAGATGAGAGCTGATCTCCTAGCACTGCAGGCATTTCAGGACTACTTTCTCCCCAAGGTTATAATTGCCATTGAGTCCAACAACATGACAGTAGTATGGTACATAAGCAAGGAGGATCATGTTCTTATCCACTGTGTCACAGAACATATAAACAACAAAACCTAGATATATTTGAAAAATATAAAAAAGAAATATGGACATTGGAAAGAAAGAGAGATTTGATATGGTGCAATATTTATGTAAAGGAGAAAGCCAAGTTAACTAATATATAGAGAAGGCAGTCTCAAAGATATTTGAAGAGAAATACAGGCAAAGGCATCCAGATATGGAAAATTTCACAATAAAAAGATTAATAGCACAGAGATGTAATGTAGAAAAGACAATTAGTAAAGCAGAAATTAAAGAAACCGAGGTTGAAGTTATGGAGTGCCTGCAAAGTG
This sequence comes from Protopterus annectens, assembly GCF_019279795.1. Classification (NCBI taxonomy): domain Eukaryota; kingdom Metazoa; phylum Chordata; order Ceratodontiformes; family Protopteridae; genus Protopterus; species Protopterus annectens. Next base: position 621,694,733 of record NC_056726.1, on the reverse strand, counting down.
AATGATTTAATGTAGAGGGTCTAAAACCGACTACATCACAGCATGATGGAGTGAGTCCCCAAAATAAGGAAAAACAAAATCATCAGGAGACGTGAAGAAGAAATATGGACAGGGGAAAGGAAAAGAGATTTAATATGGTGTAATATTTATGCAAAGGAGAAAGCAAAACTAACTAATACAAAAAGAGCAGCACCAAAGATATTTGAAGAAAAATATAGGAAAGGAATCTGGATATGGAAAGCTTTACAATACAAAACAAGTAAGACGACTAAGAGGAGAAGTAGAAAAAGAGATTAGCAATGGAGAAGTCAAAGAAACAGAAATTGAGGTTATGGAACAGCTGCAAAGAGAAGGATTCAGTGTAGTAAATTGCATACAGAAAGCACCACAACAGGATAGAGCAATGGATATCCAAATTAAGGGGAAACCACTGGAACAGGAAGTATAATTGGTCAGGTGCCATATCAAGATATTTTGGAACCATCCACAGGAAACCAGTATAAACGTTCACTTGAAGTTAGACAGCAAGGAAAGAAACAGGAAACTGTGGAAACTCTGATGCAGTCAATGTTGAGGAGTGATAGGCCAGTGAGCTCCCATATGACAACAGATGACACAGGAGGAAATTGAAGAGAAGCATGTGCCACAGGAAGTTGCTATAGAACTTTCTATAGAATGCCCGCAGGAAACGGAAAACAAGGGATATGCCCCCAGTATGGATGAAAATTAGTTGAGAAGAGTTGCTTGATTTATTAGACAAAGACAGATATATCAAGATCAATGAGAGAAATAGACTACAAAAGGTTAATAAAACAACAAAAGGCAGAAGCTTGGTAAAACAAATGAACACAGTAATTAGGACTGTCTATAGAGATCCATGCGATATAACAGAAGTAAACAGAATATATTACTGTGCTGCTAAATTAATAAATGATAAAGTTCTACTACAGGAACACAGGGTAGTGAGGGAAAAGAGAGGGCAAAAGAGAATACCATCATGGAAATATCAAACAGAGAAAACAATAAAGCAGCTAAGACAAGAAGTATCATTGTTAGATTATAGAAGAGGGAATAGATCAACAAAAGTACTAAGAAAGATGGATGTGATTAAAACAATGCACAGTATTAAAACAGACCAGGATCTATTATGCACTATTGGAGATAAACAAAAATTTTCAAAACGGGCGAAAAGACTTAGAAGATACGAAAATAAATATGAAGGAAAAGCACAAAATAAGCAATTTATTGATGATTCAAAAAGTTTTATAGAGAATTGGGAAATAAGGTAAAAGGAATTGAAAGACCGCCAAAAAAGAGGAAGCAGATACATTTTGGAGAAGTATCTATGAAGATCCTGTAGAACATAACCAAGATGCTAAATGGATAGATGAAGTAAAAGAAAGAATAAGAAGTTTAAAGGTACAGGATATGAAATAACAGCCAGAGTGATTGAAACAAAGTTGAGAAAAGCCTCTAACTGGAAAACCCCAGGCCCAGATGCACTACCTAACTTTTAGCTTAAAGTATTAACTTCTTTGCACAAGGTTTTAGCCATGAGTAAGAACTAATTATATGCGCATCCTGAACACACATCGCACTGGTTAACAACAGGAAAAACAACACTCTTACTTAAGAGTGAACCTGCAAGCTACCCTAAAAATTATAGACCAATAATATGTCTTCCAACGACATATAAACTATACACAGGAATTGATGCTGACAGAGTTTATAGTCATTTAGAAAAAAACTCAATTATGGCAGTAGAACAAAAGGGCAATAAAAAAGTCGTATGGAACAAAGGATCATTATTTGTTAAACAAAATTATAGTGGAGAACTGTAAGAAAGGGAAGAATCTAAGTATGGCATGGATTGACTACAAAAAAGCATTTGATAGTATCCCACATTCATGGATAAAAGAGTGGTTAAAAATGTATAAGATACACCCAACACTGTTTCATGGTTACTGTAATGTAGTCAAACAGTGGCAGACCACTTTGCAATTAAGCCATGATAAAGGACAGGTTATTATCCTAGGGATAAAAATTCAAAGGGGGTGATTCTTTGTCACCGCTTGCCATTAATCCATTTAGCTGTTTACTTAACAGCTTAGGCCATGGCTGTAATCTGGCTCCTAGAAAACAAAACGTAATGACTTCTCATCTTCTCTTTGTCGATGATTTAAAACTCTATAGCTCATCAGATGAGGAACTGAAAGCACAGCACCAAGTTGTCAAAACTGACAATTCATTTGTTATGCTTTCTGTATGACCATACTGTTTGTTTTCATATATGTACTAAAATAGTAATTAGTGATCTGATATTGTTAATCCTCGTTCATTCCTTACGCATGGGTATCGGTTCTGAGCTCGGAACCGAGCCGGCCATTTTCCAAGCTTGCGTCAGCTTCAAACTCTTGAGCTAAACTCTTACCTACAATCCCCCTCTCCCTGTTACCTCAGATTTCATTTGCCGCATTGCCATTCGGTCGTGTCAAGTTACTTCTCTTGAGCTAAGTACAGTCAATTGTTGTTTAATAGCTTTACAGATTACTTTTCTGTCAGAAAAGTTCATATTTTATTGTCTCTTATCCTATCGGACCTTGGCACCAATGACTGCTTCGGTGCAGACAACAGTAGTTCAGTTTCTCTCGGCACCGTTGTCCTCGGTGTGGTCAGATGAGATGGGCACCGAGTCTGCCTCTTCTGTGGACAGGCCTGTTTCTCCCTCAGTCTCTGTGAGGTCTACTAGAAGCCTTTCCGAACATGTGTTGCATCTTGTGGACCAGGTGCTCTTGGCCAGAGGGATAGTTCACGTCCAGCCAGTATACCAAATCCTTTAGATCTTATAGGCGCCATACATCATGTGTATGCTCCCTGCTCAAGGCATAAGGCATACAGATGCAAACACTCAAAACTTCTTTGCTACCAGTCTGAACACCATTATCGAACATAAATCAGAATGCCCTTCTGCTGTGCTGGTTACCAAGCCATTTTCAGATAAGTTCCCATTGGGGTTTCTTCACTCCTTTTTCTGCGTTTGTATGGTATTGTGTTCATGTCATCCAGAAAGTGAAAATGTCAGTGTGGGAGACAAGTTCCCCATAAAGATGGTCACGACCAGTGTCCTTTTCACTTGGGTGCTTCTCACAACCATACACAGTACTCTGTCTGCCATATGTTTGTGCCTAAGACCCTCCGTAGTTGTCTCCTCCTTGTCCATGCTTCTTGAGAAACAATGACTCGAGCTGTTGGCTCAGGGTGATATGCCAGAATCCTCCCATCCTGAGGACCAGCTGTCTGCCAAGAAGGCCAGAAATGTTAGGCCTATTTTTGGTTGCTGTTCATCCTCATCGGACATCTCTGCATAGGCTAGTTTAAGCCCCGAAAACTGTCCAGTGCTTGCTTCCTCTGACATGACCCCATCAGAGGCCAGCATGAATCCATATTCTCTCACATCCTTAAAGGCTTTTCCAATGTCTGCACCTGATATTGAGGGGAAACATCACTGAAAATATCTGAAGGACCAAAGGAGATTTCTCTGATTTTATTAAGGGAGGAAATACCAACCACTGTTAGAGTCTCGTCAAGGGTCTGATCCTCCAAGGGTTTTTCAGGCAGATGTCCAATAGAAAAATAAGCAAAAAACTAAGCACATCTCCCCTGTTGATCCCCAGCATGAATAGCAAGATTTTATTCAGGCTTTGTTTAATGCTTTATTGGCCTTGAACCCTCCTCAAGGGATGTCTATCCCTTCCCCCAGTCTTCAACTTCTGTTAAGAGGCCTAAGGAATTGGATTCATCAGATGAGGACTTGGATTCTGGAGAAGAATCCTTGGCTTATTCTTTCCAAATTCCTTCCCCTGTGGTGTACGGATTTGAGGAAGACTGTTCTGAGTTCAGACTCGCCCCATGGGAGAGCTGCTCTTTGTGGATACTAGTAATCACATGATGAACTATTTTAAATGGGTCTGCTCCCAGGTCTCTGACATCCAAAAGAGGTACTATGAGCTCCTGCAAGTGAAGTCCCTCAAACCTTCAGCTGTCCTCCTGTTTTGGCTGCCCTTTTGGACACCTTTTCTGCAGCTTCTGTAGCTCCTGACTCTCAGCCTTTTGCACCAAATAAACCTTATAGGTTCTACAAGGTGGTGCCTGAGGACTGCAAGTTTCTGTATAAGTGCTGCTCTTCTCCTTCAGTGGTCAGTTTCTTCTAACAAATCCTCTAAGCTTATGCCCTTTCCCTGCTGGGAGTCCACTTCTCAAGTTGCCTGTCACTCCATAAAATGCAGCTATGATGCAGCTGATTTTTCTTCCAGGGCTGCTGCTTTTGGTTCATTGATAAAGCATTATTCTGGGCTATGGCTTCAGGCTTTACCTGATATTAAGGTCAGGCTCCTGGATGCCCCTCTGGATAACAAAAATCTGTTTGGGACAGCTGCTGCTGACTTGTTTGTCCCTCCAGGATAACAATAAAGCTTTGCAGGAGCTTAAACATATTTTTGTCTCTCGTGTTCAAATTCTAGAGGAATTATCCTTCAAAGTCTGCTTTTGTTCGTAGGCAGATTCACCCCCATCTAAAAGGTAAGAAGGGTTCTTGGCATGTTCCTCCTGCTAAGTCTACTCAGACTCCTGCTTTCCAGAAACTTTCTTTTCAGGAAAACCCAGTTTTATTTGATGCTTGGCCATCCCTTTCCCTTGGCCAGGTCCCTTTGTCTCTCTGTCTTTCTGTATCCCTTCCAAATTGGCATCAGATCACTTCAGGCTTTTGGGGGCCATCAGTTATCCTTTGGGGAAATTTTATGGTTTGGAAACCCCCCCCCCCCTTTTCAGGTATTCCTTAACCTCCTCGAGAACAAACGATTCCTCACTTTCCAGAAGTTCTAATATCGCTTTTGAACCACAGCACTCTTCAGCTGGTCTACCCACCCAAGTGGGTAAAGGGTTTTATTCCAGAATCTTTTTCGTTCCTTGGAAGGGTGGGTTCATAACCCAGCCACTGAGGATGCACAAGCCAGTGCATTTCATTGTGCCGGTCCCAAGCCCAGATAAATGAAGAGGGTTGCGTCAGGAAGGGCATCTGGCATAAAACCTCTGCCAACTTACTTATGCGGAGAACATTTCATATTTCCATACCGGATCGGTTGAGGCCCGGGTTAACAACGACCGCCACCAGTACTTAGCCAACAGGGTGCTGGCGGAAATTGGGCTACTTTTGGCCGAAGGAGAAGAGGAGAGGGAAGGCATGCCCGAAGGCAGGAAGAGGGGAGGAAGGTTAGGAGTGTAGTAGTGAGGGTAGGAACTTTGAATGTTGGCAGTATGACTGGTATAGGGAGAGAGCTATCTGATATGATGGAGAGAAGGAAGGTTGATATATTGTGCGTGCAAGAGACCAGATGGAAGGGAAGTAAGACCAGGTGTATAGGAGGCAGGTTCAAATTGTTCTATCATGGTATGGATGACAGGAGAAGTGGGGTAGGAGTTATCCTAAAGGAACAGTATGCCAAGAGTGTTTTGGAGGTGAGTGTCTGATAGAGTGATGTTTATGAAGCTTAAAATTGATGGTGTAATGATGAATGTTGTTAGTGCATATGCTCCACAAGTTGGGTGTGCAATGGATGAGAAAGAAAAATTTTGGAGTTGGATGAAGTGGTGGTGAGTGTACCCAAGGGTGAGAGACTAGTGATTGGAGCGGACGTCAGTGGGCATGTTGGTGAAGTGAACAGAGGGGATGAGGAAGTGATGGGTAGGTATTGTGTTAAGGAGTGGAATGCAGAAGGTCAGATGATTGTAGAGTTTGCGAAAAGGATGGACATGGCTGTGGTGAATATGTATTTTAAGAAGAGGGAGGAGCATAGGGTGACGTACAAGAGTGGAGGAAAATGCACACAGGTGGATTATATCCTATGTAGGAAGGCCAGTCTGAAAGAGATTGGAGACTGTAAAGTGGTGACAGGGGAAAGTGTAGTTAGGCAGCATAGAATGGTGGTCTGTAGGATGACGATGATCAAGAAGAGGAGTAGGAGTGTGAAAGCCGTGCCAAGGATTAAATGGTGGAAGTCAAAAAAAAGGATGATTGTGAGGTGGAGTTCAGGTAAGAATTAAGACAGGCACTGGGAGGCAGTTAAGAGTTCCGGATAGCTGGGTAACTACAGCAGAGCTAGTAAGGGAGACTGCTAGAAAGGTGCTTGGTGTGACATCTGGACAGAGGAAGGAGGACAAGGAGACCTGGTGGTGGAATGAGAAAGTACATGAGAGTATACAGAGGAAGAGGCTGGCAAAGAAGTGGGATTGTCAAAGAGATGAAGAAAGACATGAGTATAAGGAGATGAGACACATGGCAGAGAGAGAGGTGGCGAAGGCTAAGGATAAGGCATATGGAGAGATGTATGAGAGATTGAACACTAAAGAGGGAGAAAAGGCCCTGTACCGATTGGCTAGACAGAGGGACATAGCTGGGAAAGATGTGCAGCAGGTAAGGGCGATAAAGGATAGTGAGGGAAACATACAAGTAAGAAGAGTGTGTTGAGTAGATGGAAAGAGTACTTTGAAGGGCTGATGAATGAAGAGAATGAGAGAGAGAAGGTTGGATGATGTGGGGATAGTGAATCAGGAAGTGAAACAGATTAGCAAGGAGGAAGTAAGGACAGCTATGAAGAGGATGAAGAATGGAAAGGCTGTTGGCCCAGATGACATACCAGTGGAAGCATGGAGGTGCTTAGGTGAAATGGCAGCGGAATTTTTAACTAGCTTGTTTAATGAAATTTTGGAAAGTCAGAGGATGTCTGAGGAGTGGATAAAGTGTTTCGGACCTATCTTTAAGAATAAGGGTGATGTGCAGACCTACAGTAACTACAGAGGGATAAAATTGATCAGCCACAGCTTGAAGTTATGGGAAAGAGTAGTGGAAGCTAGGTTAAGAAGGGAGGTGATGATGCGTGATCAACACTATAGTTTCATGCCAGGAAAGAGCACTACAGATTCAATATTTGCTCTGAGAGTGTTGTTGGAGAAATACAGAGAAGGTCAGAAGGAGTTGCATTGTGTCTTTGTGGACTTAGAGAAAGCATATGACAGGGTGCCTAGAGAGGAGTTGTGGTATTGTATGAGAAACTCAGGAGTTGCAGAGAAGTATGTAAGAGTGGTACAGGATATGTATGAGGGTAGTGTGACATTAGTGAGGACTGCGGTGGGAGTGACAGATACGTTTAAGGTGGAGGTGGGATTACATCAAGGATCAGCTCTGAGCCCTTTCTTATTTGCAGTGGTGATGGACAGGTTGACAGATGAGATCAGACAGGAGGCCCCATGGACTATGATGTTTGCTGATGACATTGTGATATGTAGTGAAAGTAGGGACCAGGTTGAGGAGACCCTGGAGAGGTGGAGATATGCTTTAGAGAGGAGATGAATGAAGGTCAGCAGGGCTAAAACAGAATATGTGTGTGTAAATGTTAGGGAGGGTAGAGGAGTGGTTAGGATGCAGGGAGTAGAGTTGGTAAAAGTGGATGAGTTTAAGTACTTGGGATCAACATTTCATAGTAATGGTGAGTTTGGAAGAGAGGTGAAGAAGAGAGCACAGGCAGGGTGGAATGGGTGGAGAAGTGTGTCAGGAGTGATTTGTGACAGACCGGTAAAAGTAAGAGTGAAAGGGGAAGGTCTACAAGAGGGTAGTGAGACCAGCTATGTTATATGGGTTGGAGACGGTGGCATTGACAAAATGCAGGAGTCCGAGCTGGATGTGGCAGAGTTAAAGATGTTAAGATTTGCACTGGGTATGACTAGGATGGACAGGATTAGGAATCAGTATATTAGAGGGTCAGCTCAGGTTGGACAGTTTTTAAACAAAGCAAGAGAGGCGAGATTGCGTTGGTTTGGACATGTGCTGAGGAGGGATGCTGGGTATATTGGGAAAAGGATGCTAAGGATGGAGCTGCCAGGTAAGAGGAAAAGAGGAAGGCCTAAGATAAGGTTTATGGATGTGGTGAGAGAGGACATGCAGGCAGTTGGTGTGAAAGAGCATGATGAAGAGGACAGGAAGAAATGGAAAGAGATGATCCGCTGTGGCGACCCCTAACGGGAACAGCCGAAAGATGATGATGATGGAAGGCTGGGTTCATGGAGACCAATTCTAACTCTATCTCGCTTCAGTACCTTTCTCAAGGTTCCTTCTTTACAGATGTTATCCCTTCCAAACTTGTTTCCAGTTCTTCTGCCTCAGGCCTTTTTGGTTTCCCTAAACCTCAGGGATGGACATCCCCATTCACCCTCTGTTCTGAAAGTTTTTATGTTTGTGTTTCTTCCTTGCATTTTCAGTTCTCTGCTTTGCCATTTGCCTTTTCTGTTGTCCCAAGGGCATTCGTCTGATGCCTCATTCCTGTCACTGCCTTTTGCAGGCTTCAGGGGATACAGATTTTTCCCTATCTCAATGACCTGCTCATTCAGGCTTCTTCTCCTAGCAGAGTGTTGCAGAATCTCCCGTTTACCATTCATCTTTTACAGTCTAAAACTTCCAGAAATTAGTCCTGATGCCTTCCCAGGATCATGTTTTCTGTGGATGTAGGCTTCAGGCCATTCCTAAGCTGGCATCTCTCCTGGCTCCCAAGTTTCTCTCTCTGACAACTTTTTCCAGTCGCTTTTTCCTCTGTTCTTTGTCATGGCAAGGGAATGTTTCTCAGAGTTCTGGGATTTATGGCTTCCGCTATTCCCATGCTCCCTCTTGCCAGACTTTGTATGAGGAAATTTCAGTGGTACCTCACATCAGTGTGGTTCCAATATTGCCACCCCTGGAGTTCCCTGTTCCTTTTCTTCCTTGCCTCAAACTCATGTTTTAGTGATGGATTCAACTGTCTCAGTCCAGGACTTCAATTTCAGGCTTTGATTCCCATTCAGGAGCTGTTCACAGACAGCTTAGATGTGGAGTGGGGAGCTTCTTGTGACCCCCTAAAAGACTAGGGTCTCTGGTCTCCTCATCAGAGGTCAGACCATAGCAGAATAAAAGAGATGAGAGCTCTGCCTCTGGTTCTGCAAGCTTTTCATTCTCTTTCATATAGGGCCTCACAGTTTTTACAGACAATACCACTGTGATGTGGTATGTCAACAAGCAGGGAAAGCATGAGGTTTTATCTCCTTTGCAGACTAGCTCTTCAGGTCTGGGATCTAGCTATCCAGTGTGAAGTGACCCTTTCAGGTGGTTTACATTCCCTCAGAGCACAGTCTTGTGGTAAACTCTCTGAACAGGTCCAGAACACAGGCTCATGAATGGATGCTCCACGGGGATGAAGTTTTGGACATTGTGCATCTGTGGGGTATTCCTCCGGTAGATCTTTTGGACTCCCCTCAGAATAGACAAATATCTCTTCTGTTTGAGTCCTGAGTCCTTTGGCTTGGAAAGTGGACAACCTGTCATTTCCTTGGAAGGGGATGTTTCTGTATGTCCCCCCTTCCTCTCTTACTACAAGCTCTGCACAAGATTAGGCAGGACTCTCCCAAAGTCATGCTAGTGGCTCCCTTTTGGTCCAGACAGCATTGCCCCCCCCCCCCTGTCTCTTACTTGACCAGGGGCAGTTACCACAAGTTACTGGGTCTACCTGACATTGCCGACAGTCCAGAATGTCAACAACCATATGGCCAACACCATATGATCGACATTCGGATTGCCGACAATGGGAAACCAGTATCTCACTATAATGCATAATGGAAAAATTTCCATTCCTGCACTGTAGTGCAATCTCGGAGTTTGTATATTAAAGTTCCTGGGTGTGGGGGGTGGAGCCCCCCATGGGGGGGTGGAAGGGGCAGAGCCCCCTGCTAGCACTTTAAAGGAAATGTCATTTCCTTTTTTGTGGATTTATTCATAATGTCGAGATTCTGAATGTCGGCCATATGGTGTCGGCATTCTAAAATTTCGACGACATGAAGTAGATCCAAGTTTACCTCACTGGGTGGAACTTCTCACACAAGACAAAGGATTGCTTATCCGTCCTCACTTGTCCACTTTTCAAATGACACTGTGGATGATAGGGTTTTGATTCCTTTTGGGCACTTTTTTTCTGAGGAAGTACTCCAGTTTTCTGCAGAAGACCACTAAACCCACTACCAGAAAATCATGCGTGCCTATCTGATGCCTCTCTCGCCATCAGAATTCTGTATCAGTGGAGCTTCCTCTAGTTCTGCTGTGTGTATGATCTGCTTCATGCTGGGATGGCATAGTCATCAGTTAAAGTTCACCTATCAGCAATTTCTGCTCGTCTGCCCTTGATTCCTTCTCTTGCCTCTCAGTTTGAGGTCAAGCGATTTCTTAAAGGCATCCTTGATATCAGGCCTCCCAGGAAGCCTATTATGTCTTCTTGGAACAGTTTAGTTCTTAAAAAATTAACCCAGACTCCTTTTGAGCCTGCTTCTCTAGCTTCTTTACAGCATGGTACTAGGAAGACTGTTCTTGTGGCTGTTACTTCAGCCAGGATGGAACAGTGCCTGAAATTCAGGCTGTCATGGCTGTTACTCCTTTCTTGGTTTTTCATATAGACTCTCTTCATACAAGTCCTTCTTTTATGCCCAAGGTGGTTAGTGAATTGTCTCTTAATCAGTTTATTTCCCTTCCTTTTTTCCTTCTCCACAGTCTGCCTGTAAGAAGGTTGTTCATACCTTGGCATTGCATAGACAGCTCAAGTATTATTTAGACAAAACTAAAGTTCTTCTCAAATCTGAGCAGCTTTTTGTTTCTTTTTATCTCAGGACTTTCGGTTTGGCTGTTTCTAAGCAGACCATCCCCTCTTGGATTTCTAAATCTATTTTCTTTTGTTATTTTCATGGCGAATGCCTTTCCTCTTTGGTTAAGGCAAATTCTGCTAGATGGTTGCCTCCTTTGCTTTTTTTCAAGGGTTTGGATACCTTCTTCATCCTTGAGGCTGCTACTTGGTCCTGTGTTCATACTTTACATTGCAAATTAGATGTTATTGCCAGGGCAGGTTTTGCCAGGTTATAGTGGACTCTTCTGTGCCTTCCTCCTCCTAGACTTTATCTTAGCTCTTGTCCTCTCTCTTAGGTGATAGATGCTCTTGTACTCTCCCTTAGGTGAATAATACTGCAACAGTGAACAGAGGGACATCTACTGTTATGTTAAGATTTTACACAACTGTACTTTCTTGAGTGACTTGCAGTCTTGTACAGCCCAGAATATCACAGAGGAAATGTGACTGCGTACTTTCATAATAGGCATTCCTACCCCCAACATTATGCTAAAATGCTATGGCTTTCTACCATGGGGAGCTGCTTAGGAGTCTGACACTGTAGTGTCACTTGACATTTGGTTGTCATTCATTTTACCTTCTTCCCAAAATTTCTGTGTATTTTTATGACCGCTTCATTTCATTTTAAAGTGATTTTTTAAGGGGGTGGAAGTTTACTAAAAAGACATTTGTTATTTTCAAGTCATTACTAAATATGTTAACATTTTGCTTGTATTACTAAACTCTGTAGCCTGTGCCTGAGGAGCTCGTCATGATGGCTGAGCGGTATGAGATATTCAAGGCAAAAAGAGAAGCTGAGCGAGAATTAACCAGACCTCGAGGTGAAAGAAGAAGAGATGGTGGGCGTCAGTGGCAGAAGTAGCATACTTAACATTTCTGCTCCCTTTTAATTCTAATACTGTTTGGAATTAATTTCTGAATAAACACTTGTATTACTAAGCTTGATGTTATGGCCAAAGAATGCTCAGTCACATAAAGCAAACATGTTTTGTGTATTGCAATTATAGTAAAAGTTGCTGAATGAACCAGTATCTGCTCTTACATTCTTATTTGGTACAAAAAAATCAGAATTGAAGTCTGAACCAAATACTACCTAATTTTATAACCACGGTGTTTTCTTTTTGAAACAAAGTTTATAAAACAGTGTGCAGCATTTTTTCCACATCATCAATGTGGATAACACAAAAGCAGTCTCTTTGAAATTAATGGGTATATGCTTGTAGTAATGCCAAATGGAAAATGTTCTGTAAATATTACTACCTAGTCCTGCATTGCAGACATTTGGACCCAGTAAACTCCACTCCTCTATTTTATTGTTGTGAAAGTAAAAAAAAAAAATGTAGTATGCAGTACTAATAGCGTGTGTATTTTTTTAAACGTAGTCCACTTAGGTTGTTGTAAGATAAGTATGGTACGAAGTTTTGTCACATAAAAAGCTAATTTAGTTACCAGATTATTTCTGTGTTCTTGTTTATGTTCTGTAGTATTATTCCTAAGTATCTTCTTTAGTATATTGTACTGTAGTTTAGAGTGAGAGTTTGTTTCTTTTATTGGAAGTTATTTTAAATTCTGCATTGTGTAGAAGTGTTTGTAAATTCAGTTATATTTTATACTGTGGATTTCTGCAAAGTTAAGCATCAGTGGACAAATCTAACTATGTATTTATTCCTTTGTATCTTACTGATAATAGTTAAGTTTCCAAATGATCATTCAGTTGTATTTTTAATCGTTTTCTCAAGTCTACCAGTTTTCTAGCTCATAAATTTATATGCAGGTAGAGTAGTACCAGATTGTCTTCAGTAGTAATTTACACCAATACTGTGATTTAATTTTGATGCTTCGACTTAGTGTGATCTTTTGTTTGAAATAAATATTATCCATATTTTTGTTTTAATATAGCGTTTGTGTTTAACAAAATTTAATTGCACAAAATGTCTTCTCACTCCAGGGGTCCCTCAAGTGACAGACAAATTATGTTCACCCAGTTATCTCCAGTGGAAAATAAATTTCTAACATGTAGCATCAGTCAGAAACTCAGTACATATCCTGCCAGTAATCAAGTAACTTTTTATATACATTTGTGTACTAAGTATGCATCCTGCTGTAGGGGTCCCAATCAAAGTTTAATTTGAATTAGTATACCTCCCTTAAAGAAACAGAATGGAATAATGTTATAATTAGATGAAATACTGATCTTTCTGTTGGCTAATGTTCTTTTGGAAGGACCAAGCAACATTTTATCTGAGGCATCTCCTTGTGAGTCATAGAGCTGAGCCTGCCAGTGAAATCTGAAAGGCATGATGTTAAGTTGTCCAGTCTCGCCTTCGTTCTTTCTGGATGGGTTCAGAGCCGATCCTTGGCTCCGACTCGGCCACTTACTATAGCTTGGGAGCTGTTTACTGGCTCGAGGCTACCCCTTATTCCAGAATGCCCAGCGTTAGCTACCCAGATCTTGTTTGCCGCTTTATCTGCGAGGTTGCATCAATACTGGCTCAGGCTTAGTATAACTTTCTTTCTCTATTAAATTCAAATAATTTGCTTAAAATTTGATATGTATTTTCTCTCATAGTAGTTTGTAAGTTTCTTTTATTGTAAACACCTTATCTCGTCCTTGTGGTGTTTTTTGTGCTGTGTTGGCCCGTCGCCCCTTAGTCGCTAGGCCTTCTGTTATTCCCTGAACTCGTTTAACATAGAGAGTTCTCCCCCTCCCCGTTAAGGACAGCCGTTTAAGTTAGAGGCTGTCCTTTAAGGTCTTTATTAATATAATTTTTAGTTTACCATTGTAGTGTGTCTTTTTGGTAAAATGTCTAAGGAAGTTAAAACCTCAGGTTTTAAAAAGTGTGACTCATGCTGTCAGAAGATGCCTCTGACAGATGGGCACACTAGTTGCGTTTACTGCTTGGGGGCTCTGCACCTGCAGGACTCTTGTTCTGTTTGTCATGCCTTTAGTCCAAGGGTCCTGCAGGAGCAGAAAAACAAGCTTATCCTCTGTGGATTGTTAAAACAGGATAATCTGGCTAAAGCATCTCAGCCAATGAAACCTTTGAAACCAGTCAAGCTGTCAGCTCCATGTTCGGAACCAACCTGTGAGCTTGACAAACCAAGTGTGTCCGTGCCCTGTGGCATCGACAAGACTACTCCTCTGTCGGCTCCAACTGTTACTTCGGAGCCATCTCGGAGCCACAAATGAGCTAGGTCTCCTTCACTGGAGCCGATTCGCTCGGTGCCACAATCACCCTTACTTCAAAGCAAGGCCAGTAATCGCTCATATTCCCACTCCTCTCAATCCTCGAGGTTATCTGATCAGGATGTGGAGAGAATGGTCAGTAGGTTGCTGAAGTCACAGGCCCTTGCTAAAATGCTTTCAAGCCTGCCTCAACAGGCTTCGGCTCCATCCGCTTCTATTTCGATTCCTCTGACTATGCTTAGTTCGGAAATGGAGTCCATGGATGCTCCGATAGTGGTTTCTTCGGCTCTGATGACATCCTCTTTGGCTCTGTTTGCTCCGATTACCTCGGTTCTTCCTCCACTCGAGGTTTCTGGGCACCGAAGCTCTCTCTGCTCCAATGGGGGAAGTGGCATCGGACCCTTGTCCAACCCCACACTCCTCCTCAGGGCATCGGCTCAGTCGAGCTCGGCTCCCACATCGGCCTCGGAGCCATCGCCCTTGGCGCAGAGTGGGATTCCTGTCTCTTCAGAGCTGGAGCCCTCCTTGTGTCGAGACCATGACACATTCGAGGTCATGCGGAGAGTCCTGTCCCCACAGATGGCCCCACTATCGGTTCCATCGGCTCCATCCCCCTCGGTGCCTGTGACAACCTCTGCTCCTCCTCCAGCCCCAAAGCGTAGGGAACCTCTGCCCCAAGACACCCCATTGGGTGAACCGTCTTCTTTCGAAACCTTCCCAGAGCATTCTGAGCAGGCTTTCCGGTAGAAAAAGCACAAGAGGAAGCACCAAGACTCCCCTGAGTCTGTCACCTCAGATACAGACATGGATGAATCGGAGGGGTCCTCAAGGTTCCCCCTCTGAAGAAGTTGCCTTTCTGGACATCCTTGAGATTCTCAGGCAGAGGCGTAGATGGACTTCCCTAGCCCCCTCCGAGGATGACTCTATACCTGGATACATTTGGTTCCCGACCTTCCACCTTCCAGGTGTCTCCGCCTTTTGATCCACTCATGTCTGTAGTGTCTTGAAAGGCTTGGTCAGCTCCAGATTCCATGGAACCTGTCCCAAGGAGACCCAATAAATTTATCACAGCTCCCCAAGACGAGCAATTCTTGACTAAAGGTATCCCAGTTGATGCCATGTTGGTAGCAGCAGCCACAAAGGGAGAGTTAGCTGAAACCTCATCTGTCCATCCACCAAATAAAGATTCTCATACGATGGACAGATATGGGAAGAGAATGACTTCATCAGCTTCCTTCTCCCTTAGGTCCCTGAACTATCTTTCCCATTTTACTAGGCTTCAGAGGGATCTCTTAAAAGAGCTTGGAGATGCCCTACAAGATCCCACAACTGAAGGAGCTTCAGCCAAGGTAGCTACCCAGCTGGCAACTCTTAATTCAGTAGTCAGCTCCTCCATGAGGCTTATTTCATACACAGCCGATGGAGCCAGTAGAGCCGTAGGAACAGGAGTGGTTCTTAGGAGACATTCTTGGCTGTGGCTGTGTCAGTTTGTCTAACCTTTCAGAGTGCCCTTCACCAATACCCCTTTGATGGCTCCTCTCTCTTTGGGCCTCAGGTGAAAGACATGCTTACCAGGTGCCAGCAGGAAGACAAGACGCTCTCTGATGTCTGAGTCCGTTTTTCCACTCCTACCAGACCATACCCAAAGGGTCAGAAGGATGGAAAGATGTGGTTTAGAAAATCCCAGGGACCCTTGCCTGATGCACGTGGGGATTTTGTTCCCCCCAGGGGCAAAGGGGGAAATAATGACAATGGCAGACGCCACCCTCGCGGCAGAGGGTTTGCAAAATCAGGGTGACAGAGATATAATGTTCATCGTATTTCACTGTTGCAGTCATCACTGTAGGGTTCTTCCTGCCAGCAGGCAGCCCTCGGTTGGCCAGAATCCCAAAGTCTGGGTCCGGCATCGGCTGTGTACTCATCCTCCCTGATGTCAGTGCACCAGGGGTACAAAGCTCCCAGCCGACACCATGTTCTCCAGTCTTTCTTGCCGCGCGGTGGAAGCAGTTCGCAAGTGCCGGTCGGCTGACTCCTGTTATTTTTGGTGCTTCATACCGAAGACATTCTTCTTTTCAAAGCTAAGTACCCCGTTGGGGAAACTTTTTTCTTGCTCCAGTCCAATGTCAGAAAAAGTTAATAATTGTATTTCATGTGGGAAGCAAATACCTCATAAGGATTTTCGTTCTTACTGTATTCCTTGCCTAGGCCCTGACCACGACATAGCTAGTTGTCTTTTTTGTGCTAGATTTAATCAACATACTATTAAACGGAGATACGATTTTGCCTTTCATTATTTTGGGAGGCGATTTAATTATAACATGTCATTGGACATGCTTCCAACTACCTGAGTTCATAAAAGGCGCAAGGATAAAGATAGGCCTCTGAGGTCCAAATCAGACGACAGTTTACAATTAGAGCCAGCTGCCGGTTCGGCCATCAATGAGGCGCTTTCGCAGCCCCTGTCATCGGCCATTACAGAACCACTTGCCAATACGGACTCTCACGAGGAGCCAGCTAGGCCTTCGGATATTCCAGGTGCAGGACCTTTGGATAATGCTCCCTCGGATGGGTCCGGAGCCGCTGTGCAGGTACCGGCTTCTGAGGGGGGTTTCAGGCCTACGCAGCTTCAGGTAAAGACAAAGACTCCTTCTAAAACAAAGACTCAAGCCCAGGCCTCCTCTGATCCGGGAACTAAATCTGAATAACAAATGCTTAAAATGGTGGAGGACTTGCTAACTATGATTAGGGTTTCCCATCCCCCTCCAGACAAAAGGCCAAGACAAGAATTGGATTATGAATCCTCTGATCAGGTATCTATCTCTTTAGTGTCTTCCTCTGAACAGGATTATACTTTCCCTCCTTATGAGGATTCTGATGCTGAGGAATCCATTCCTTCAGCTTCTCCTCCTGAAGATTACTCTTTTTGGGGAAACTTTACATGACATGAGGGAACATTTTCACTGGTAAGGACAGGAGTACTCTGAATCTACGAGAAGGCTTAGGGATTTCCTTCTTCTTCCCCAACACAGACCCCTGGCTATTCCTCCTAGTTTGGATATTGTGGATGATGTCTTTACTGAGTCTAATTTAACCCCTGACTCCTTTCCTCCGGACCCTGCTAAGCCTGATAGATATTACAGCGTCCTTGACTCTTACCAGTTTCTATTTAAAAATCCCACTTCTGATCCAGAAACCATTTCTCAGGGTCCTAAGGGTGTTAAAGCCGCCACTGCTAAGAACCCTATTCCGTCAGATAAGGATTCTAGAGCTTTGGAGAGATGGGGCAAAAAAGTGTACACTTCTGCTACTTTATCTATTAGGGCTTTGAATTGTCAATTTCATATGTTGAAATATCAGCAATACCTTTTGTCTGTTATGAAACAAAAAATGTGTACCATTTCTGCATGTGCAGACAATAAGGAATTACAAGATTTGATGCATGCTACTGAGCAGGTGGGGGAATATACCTTACACTGTGGTTTTGATGCTTTGGAGGCCTCTTGCAGGGCGGCAGCCACTGGCACGGTCATTAGAAGGCATGTTTGGTTAAAGGAACAAAATTTGCCTGATCAAGTAAAAGCAAAATTACTGGATGCTCCTGTTCAACATAATGTTTTGTTTGGGTCTAAGGCTGAAGAGGTTATAAAGAAAATGGAGGATAAGGCAAAATCCATGCAAATGGTTAAGGATTTCTTACAAGTTCAGCCTCCTAGATTTAGCAGAAATTGGCCAGCTAAGAATTGGTCCTTTCCCAGCTCTGACAGGCCTCAGAGGGGTAGATATAGGTGCCCCAGTGGGAGGTCCCAAGCACAGATCTCGTATAGACCTAGACAGTGGAGTGCTTCCACCCCCAGGGGTGGAGAAGATAGGTCTCAACCTTATAGGAAACAGGCTCAATGACTCCCCCTGCATGGCTCCAGGAACCTCTCTCCTGGAAGCTCCTCTGGGAGGAAAACTTTCTCTTTTTCACCAAAATTGGACTTGCATAACCCAAGACAAGTGGGTTCTGGATGTAGTTTTAAGAGGTTACAAATTCCACTTTCACACCTTACCAAAACCAAACGGATGGCCAGACCTACCAAAAACTCAATGGGCGGAGGCATTAAAACAGGTGAGGTCCCTCATGGCTATGAGGGCCATAGAACTGGTTCCAAATTCAGAGACTGGACAAGGCTTTTATTCAAGACTCTTTCTAGTTCCCAGAAAGCAAAATACTTGGAGACCCATCCTGGATCTGTCAGTCTTAAATACTTTCCTGGAGATACCAAAGTTCAAGATGCTTACTCTGCAGCAGCTCCTGCCAATGTTGAGCAAAAATGCATGGATGCTGACACTGGACTTAAAGAAGGCTTACCTACACATTCCTATCAGACAGGAGTGCAGAAGATGCCTCTGGTTCAGGGCAATCTTGAAACATTACCAATTCTCTGCGCTGCCCTTTGGCTTGTCTACTGCGCCCAGGGTCTTTACCAAGTGCCTGGCACCAGTAGTAGCTTACTGCAGACTCAAGGGAATTCAAATTTACCCTTATCTGGACGACTGCCTTATTTAAGCAGACAGCAAGGACATCTTACTCCAGCACCTGGAATTTGTTCAGGCTCTACTCAAGTGCCTGGGATTCACTGTGAACGTAAAAAAGTCAAATTTAGCACCCACTCAACAGATAACTTTCCTGGGTGCTCTTTTAAGCACTACAACCCAGATGGCATTCCTGACGCCAGAAAAACTACAGCTGGCTTCAACTTTCAAAAGCCTGGCGTTAATGTCTCAGCTACTGCAAGGAAATTCCTGCAGGCTTTGGGTTACATGGCTTCCTGCATCCTACTCATACTATATGCAAGACTGCATATGAGAAAGATACAATGGTACCTAAAAAGCGTATGGTCCCAGCATTGTCACAGTCTGGAAATAGTGATTGCTGTTTTGCCTTGCCTGCAAAAGGAATTTCATTGGTGGGCCACGGCATGTCTTCAAAACAAAGGGAAAGCCTTCAGTCTACCTCCAGCCTACCAAGTGATAACCACGGATGCCTCGGATTATGCATGGGGAGCCCACTTTCAGGGGAAAGGCCTGCAAGGGTTTTGGACAGAGGATCAGAAGCATCTACATACCAATTTAAAAGAGATGTTAGCTGTACAGAATGCCCTCTTGGCTTTCAGGGATCTTTTACAGCCAGAGCAGCTACTGATATGGACAGACAACACCACAGTTATGTGGTACATAAACAAGCAAGGGGGTTCACACTCCTACCCCCTTTGCAGACTAGCCATGATTCTATGGAACACTGAACTAGCTTGCAAAGTGGATCTACAAGCTCAATTCCTGCCAGGGAAACAAAACACTCTGGCAGACAGCCTGAGCAGGAATCTCTCAAACCCACACGAGTGGATGCTAGACATCCAAATGTTCAAGATGATTACAGAAGCCTGGGGTTGCCCGGACATAGATCTATTTGCATCTCCCCAAAACTACCAGTTACAGACTTTTTGCACAAGGACATATCACAAGCTAGCATGGAAAGTGGATGCTCTCTCATTCAGTTGGAGGAACCTCTCTGGGTATGCCTTCCCACCACTGCCTCTTCTACCAAGGGTGTTATTAAAAATAAAATAGGACAAACCAAAAATGATCTTACTAGCCCCAAATTGGCCTCGACAATTTTGGTGCTCAACACTGATAAATCTATCCCAGGAACCTCCTTGGATTCTACCTCAGATTCCAAATCTTTTGTCTCGACATCAGGGCCAGGTCCTGCACTCTCATATCAAAACTCTCAGCCTGGCGTATTCAGGGTCTATAATTAATCCTACCCTTACCAAACAGGTTATGGATGTCATCTTAGAAGCCAGAAGGCCTAGCACTAGGAAATCTTATGCAGGTAAATGGAAGAGATTTTGCACCTGGATGCAGGCTCAGGAATGTGATCCTCACATTCCAAATATTCCATTGATTTTACATTACCTAACAGATATGTTGCATAAGGGTTTATCTTTTTCTTCCATAGAAATACATGCCTCAGCTATCTCTGCACATTATAATACAGATCCTCCAATTTTTTCACATCCACTTCTGAAACAATATTTCAGAGGAGCAAAGAATTTAAGGCCCCCTAGGACTCCACCCATTCCTGCTTGGGATCTCAATTATGTACTGGAAAAGCTTACTCTGCCACCTTTTGAGCCTGCTGCCACATCCGATATAAAGTATTTATCATGGAAGACTGTTATTCTAATGGCTTTAACTTCAGCCAGGAGAGTCTCGGAGTTACAAGCGCTCATGACTATGGAACCTTACATTATTTTTCATCAAGACAGGGTTTCTTTGAGGACTAACCCTACTTTCATGCCTAAAGTGGTTTCTAAAGTGGCTTTAAACCAAACTATTCACCTGCCAACTTTTTTCCCTAATCCACAAAATAAGGGGGAGAGGATCTTGCATTTTTTGGACGTACACAAGCATCTTCGCTTTTACCTGGACAGAACCAAGGATATCAGGAAAACAGAACAACTGTTTGTTTCTTATGCAGCAAATTCCCAAGGCAAAGCTATTTCAAAACAGACCATTTCTAAATGGATTGCTTATGGAATCAGATTTTGTTACTCTCATCATGGAAAGCAAATCCCTGGAAAAATTAGGACTCACTCTACCAGAGCTGCTGCTACTTCAGTTGCCTTTCTCAGGGGAGTCCCTACCAAAGATATTTTGGAAGCTGCAACTTGGAGTTCAGTGCATACTTTCTCTAAGCACTATATTCTCCCTCTTTTTATTCTAAATCTAGGGCAGGCTTTGCTTCTGCAGTCTTGCAAGGCCTTCTAGCCGCCCCTTCTACTCTATAACCACCACCCTTTATCTCAGCTTTGAGATTCAACCCTACAGTGATGACTGCAACAGTGAAACATGATGAACATAGTACAGTTGTGTACACTTACCATAAATGTAGATGTTCGAGTGTCTTCACTGTTGCAGTCTGAGTTACCCACCCTCCTGTCCCCTCTTATACTTTTATTGGTGTGGTTTCCTGCTTCACCCTTCTTCTGAGGTGTATTTGCTACAGGGTATGGGGTTTGTTGTATGTTACAGTTTTGTTTTACTTTTAGCCTTTATTTTTGGGCACCTGACATCTGGGGCAAGAAAAACTGGAGAACATGGTGTCGGCTGGGAGCTTTGTACCCCTGGCGCACTGATGTCAGGGAGGATGAGTACACAGCCGACGCTGGACCCAGACTTTGGGATTCTGGCCGACCGAGGGCTGCCTGCCGGCAGGAAGAACCCTACAGTGATGACTGCAACAGTGAAGACACTCGAACATCTACATTTATGGTAAGTGTACACAACTGTACTTTCTCTTCCAAACCCTATCAACATCCCTAAAGGGATGCTCGACTGCTAAACTCTGGAGGCAGTTGGGGGAAGGCTTTAGTTGTACCCAATCGCCTGGCAAAATATTACAAAAGACAAATGGGTACTATCCATTATATCCAGAGGTTACAAGATTCCCTTTCATCAACCCCCTTTTGTTTAAAAAAATCCATCCCAGATGTTCCCCAAACTACTCAAGATTCTTTTTAGTGCCCAAAAAGACAGGGGACTGGAGACCAATTCTGGATCTCAGCAAGTTAAACTAATCTGTACAGAAAGAAAAGTTCCGGATGGTAACACTGCAGTCCATTATCCCCTTTCTGGGTCAGGACAACTGGATGTGCTCCATAGATCTTCAGGATGAGTACTATCATATAAAAATGGACAGACGGTCCAGGAGATTTCTGTGCTTCCGGCTAGGGGCCAGTCATTACCAATTCAGAGCTCTGCCCTTTGGCCTCACCACAGCCCCCAGGGTGTTCACCAAAATGCATGGCGCAGTAGTCACTGCTCACCTGAGACGTCTAGGATTCCAGGTGTTTCCTTATCTGGATGACTGGCTCCTCACTGCTACCACCAGGCAACAACTTATAGAGGCACGAGATTACACCATCACATCCTACGCTCAACTAGGCATCACAATAAACTTCGAAAAATCTGCCTTGTTGCTCTGTCAATCTATTACATACATAGGAGCAGAGCTAAACACAAGAAAAATGATTGCAAAATTGCCTTAGGGAAGAGTTTCCATTATTCGAAAACAGGTGTCACTTCTGAGGATCAAAAGAATTCCAGTAAAATATGTTCTTCAAGCTCTGTGGTCCATAGCAGCAGCCATACTTCTAGTTCCCTTAGCACAGTTTAACATGAGAATCCTTCAGTGGCTTCTTTTCACACAATGGTCCTTCCAGGAATTACCCATGTCTCACATGCTAATTACGGAGTCTTGCAAAAGACACCTTTCCTGGTGGGTGGTCTCCCCACTAATTACTCAGGGCAGACCTATCATGGAATCCCCTCCGGTCGCCACAGTGATGACGGACACTTCCCTGATAGGGTGGGTGGGGCATTATCTAGGGAATACAGTCCAAGGCACTTTGCAACCTCACGAGTACCACTTGCACATCAACGTCCTGGAGATGACAGTAGTGCTCCTAGCATTGCAAGCTCTTCAAGACTCTCTCCCTGCCGGGACTATTGCAATACAGACGGACAATATGTCAGTGGTTTGGTACATCAACAAACAGGGCGGAACCAGATCTTACCCCTTGTGCCAAGAGGCCCTCAAACTGTGGCAATGGGCGATTTCCTCCCAACGTTTTCTGACAGCGAAGCATATCCCTGGGACATCCAACGCAATAGTGGACAGGCTCAGCAGTGCTGTCCTCATGCCTCATGAGTTGTCTCTGAAACAGGAAATTATGGATCTTATTTTCCACAAATGGGGCCAGCCTTGCTGTGATCTCTTTGCCTCTCCCCTCAACAACAAATGCAGCAGCTACTTCTCCCTTATTCCTCCTCTAGATCAGACACCCAAGTGCGCTCTAGTCCACGATTGGCCTCAGGGACTCCTTTATGCATTAATCGTTGGGTTGCAAAATGATCCTCATTGCCCCCTATTGGACTCGACAGATTTGGTTTCCATTCCTTCACCCCCACCTTCTAGCCCAGCCTTGGATTCTGGACCCAGTGCCGGACCTCTTGATTCATCAATCAGGCGGGCTACACCTTCTTCTTCTTCTTCTTTCCACTTTTACCAGTTAGTGGTCACTACAGCGGATCATCTGTCCGCTCATGATTGGCAGTGGAGTTTTACGGTGTCATGTTGCTAGCCCAGCACCCAACCTTCGACCGGAAGGCACACGCACTCACGCCTAGGGCCAATTTAGTGTCTCCAATCCACCTACAGCACGTCTTAGGGATGTGGGAGGAAACCCACACAACCACAGGGAGGACATGCAAACTCCACACAGAAGGCACCCCAGCCAAGGATCAAACCGCAGAACCTCTTGCTGTGAGGTGACAGTGCTAACCATTGCACCACCATGGCCACCCAGTCAGGAGGGCTACACCAATCCCTCCAATCTCTCAAGCTCACAGCTTGGTTACTCCACTTCCAATCCTAGCCTGGCTCCCCAATATTTCCCCAGCAGTGCGTGATGATATTGTTTCCTCCCATAAGACAAATACAAGGAAAGTCTATGCTAGCAAATGGAAAAGATTCTCTTACTGGGCAGAATCCAGGAATTTAGATCCTTTTACAACTCCTGTACACGAGATTTTGGATTTCTTAGCAGAACTGTTTCATTCTGGTGTAGCGGCTGCTACCATCAGAGTACAACTAGCTGCCATTTCAAATTTTCATGTCTGAGTTTATAACTACAGCATAATGTATTACAAACTCTGTAAGGCCTTCATGAGAGGTACATCTCTACATAGACTCCCAGTGAAAGAGCCCCTTCCATCTTGAGATCTCAATATGGTTCTGACCTCCTTGATACTGCCACCCTTTGAACCAGCAGCATCATGTTCCTTGAAATTTCTCTCTTGGAAAACTCTCTTCCTAGTTGCTATTACTTCTGCCAGACGTGTTTCAGAACTTCATGCACTGTGTTCGCCTTCCATACCAAGTTTTTCACAAAGACAGAGTTTCTCTGAGAACCAACCCATCTTTTCTACTTAGTTTGTTCAGAACACAGTTTGAATCAATCCATTGAACTTCCTGTCTTTTTCCCTAATCATTCCAACAAGGCAGCATACAGATTACACCAATTGGATGTGCATGGACAGCTGTGTTTCTATCTCCATAGAACTAAAGAGATGTGAAAATCAGATCAGTTGTTCCTTCCATTTGCTAACAACAAACAAGGCCTTCCAGTTTCTAAAGTAACATTGTCAAAATGGTTATCAGACACCATAGCCCATACCTACCATTTGCGACAAAAAGATCTTCCAGCAAAACCCAAAGGTCATTCGACCAGGTCAGTAGCCACTTTGGTAGCGTTTCAATTTAGATTGCCCATAGATTCAATTTGTGCAGCAGTTACTTGGGCAGATCCTCATACATTCGTTTCTCATTACAAAGTAGATCTGGTCTCCCGGGGCAGGGCTTCCTTTGGTTCCACGGTTCTGAAGAGTCTGTTCCAATGAGCCACCCAGGGTTGAGGTGCTAGTGACGCTGTCCCATCCAGCAAGAATGAAGGCGAGATTGGAAAACTTAACATAAAGAAGTTATGTACCTACCATAACGTTCCATGTTAGTTGTCCTTCATCTCGCCTTCCTTTTTGGGTCCCATCCTCCTTCCCCCTTTCTCGAGGATTGAGAGGAGTTTTTCAGTGGTTTCACTGGCTAATTTGTTTTATTAGCATAGCCGACCTTAGGCATAGGCCAACTAGGCGGCCGCCTAGGGCACCGGTCTAGCAGGGGCACTTTTCTAGTATTTATTTGATGTAGTTAGACCAGGATGAGGGCATCAGGTAGTGTGGTGGGGGGCACCGTGGAGCCCTTTTGCCTAGGGCACCAGTTGACCTAAGGCCGCTGCTGTTTATTAGTTGCTTCCCAAGCAAACCATGACAGTTAACTGTATATCCAGGTTTATTAATGGATTATCTTCTATAATTATGTCTAGTATGAGCTATCTCAAACGAGATCTGGGTAGCTGACGCTGGGCATTCTGGGATAAGGGGTAGCCTTGAGCCAGTAAAGAGCTCTTGAGCTATAGTAAGTGGCTGAGTCGGAGCCGAGGATTGGCTCCGAACCCATCCAGCAAGAAGGAAGGTGAGATGAAGGACAACTAACATGGAATGTTATGGTAGGTACATAACTTCTTTTTTTAGGGCAAAGTAAATATCTCCATATACTGGTTTCCCTCTCCCATAACCAAGAAAAAAAATCACATATGCTTAGCATAGTTCTCCCTAGGATAGTTTATACTACTGCATCCATGCCGCAGTGATGGCCATTTCAGAGGGGGTGCTAATTCCAAGTTCATTCTGATGTTCTCATACCTGTCAAACCAAGCAACAATACTACCAAAACCCAGAAATAAAAGTGACATCTAAACAGGCTCTGCCTAATTTGCAAGTATGTACTTGATAAAAAAAGGCATTTTGACACAGTATTTTAGTTTGTCAACCAGGTAGATGGACTGGTCAGAGAGGACCATTGTCAGCCATGACCAGGGCCCAATAACACTATGAAGGTGATTGGTACCCACAATCACTTTCAGAAGACGTTTCATGTGGAGACATCCTTGAGATCCTAAGACAGAGGTGTGTGGAACCCCATCAACCCTTCATCTGAGGAGTCGATATTCTTGGAGGCTTTCAGTACTACTTTGTCTACCTTCTGGGTTTCTCTGCCTGACAATGAGCTCATTGATTTGGTCTCTCAGCGGGTGTGGAAGGAACCTGACACATTTGAGCCCATACCCAGAAGACCAGAAAAGATTAGGGTTGGGAGGGTGGCCTAATGGTTATGGTGTTTGCCTTACAAACACAAGGTGCAGGGTTTGAGTCTCACAAAGGATAATTGGTTAGGCTTAAAATGGCTTGCAAGGGCAGTTAGCTTAGTACTAACCTATTATGGCACCACCTTCAGGCAAAGGTTTTGGACTAAAGGGATGCCTGTTGATGCCATGGTCATGGAGGCGGCCACCAAAAAGGAACTTCCTGAACAGAGTTCCAATGTTCATCCCCCTAACAGGGAGTCTAGGGCGATGGACAGGTTTGGAAAGCATGTCTATGCTTCAGCCACATTCGCCCTAGGGTTGCTGAATTGTTTGACACATTTTACTAGGTTACAGAGGGATTTGATCAAGGAACTTTCCAATACCCTCTCAAGCTCTGTTTCTGCAGAGGTCTAAGAATCCATAACTTCAGTTGGCTACCCTGCAGTCTATTTCAAATTCATCTGTGAGGCTTGTTTCGCATGTAGCCGAAGGAATCTCAAGGGCAGCGGGTTCGGGTATTTCCATCAGGAGAAATGCCTGGATGTGCTTCTGTGATTTTGCAGAACCCTTCAAGTCATTGTTCGTTAATGCTCCCTTTGACAGCACTTCCTTGTTTGGCCCCACAATGAAGGAAATTTTTTCCAGGTGTGAAAAAGATGGAAAGACCCTGTCTGCAGTGGGAGTATGTTTTTCGACCCCTCTCAGATCGTTTTCAAGGAATCAATGAGGTGGTCAGAAGATGTGGGTCAGGAAATCCCAGGGTCTTTTCCAGGACACACGTGGAGGAACTTCCCGCAGGAGTGGAAGGGGAACTCCAATGGTTGACAACGCCCCCACATCAGAGGAGGCCTGCAAAATCAGGGGTCCAGAGATTCTTTCTTGAACAGACCAAACAAGCGCTCCTGAAAGGAGGCCAGATTGCCCACCTCTGGAGGCAGTCTGGGCTTGATTATCCCTGCACCAGAGAGCCTGGCTAGACATAAAAAGTACTTGGGTGCAGAAGATTATATCCAAAGGCTATAATAATACCCTTTTCCCCTTCCACCTTTAGTATCAAGAACAATCCCCAATGTTCCACCCAGTCAGAGGGAAGAAACAGCAATTCAGATACAAAAGCTGCTAGAAAAAGAGTCATCCAAGGGGTCCCACCAGACCAAATAGAGTCTTGAATTTACTCAAGGTTCTTTTTAGTGCCAAAGAAGACGGGACTGCAGACCAATTTTGGATCTCAGCAACCTGAACAAGTCAGTTCATCGTACCAAGTTTTGGATGGTCACTGTTTAGTCCATTCTGCCTTTTCTGGGCAAGGATGACTGAGTGTGCTCGATAGACCTTCAGGAAGATGAACAGAAGGTACTTAGTAGTTCCGGCTGGGAGCCAGTCACTACCAGTTCAGATTTCTGCCCTTTGGTCATACCACAGACTTCAGAAACAAAAACACCACGAAATTCAAAGGAAGACACAGAAGTAGCTAACATCCATCTTTATTCTTTCCATCCTGGTACCTCAGCTGTTCGCCTTCAATGGGACATACTTTAACATTTTCAGTGTTCTTTTATATATGCATTAATTGATTAATTAAGCCTAATTTAATTAATTAAACATCACATAACTATAGGCATAGTTTTTATTCAAAATAGGCATAGTTTTTATTCAAACTAAAGGGGTGGCGAAAGCCACATAACTATGGGCTAGGCTTATAAATGCCCTTGGGCAGATAGCCTAGTATGAACCTATGAACCTATTATGTCAAACATTTAACTCTTTCACCGCTGAAACATATTCCAAGGAAAGAAACATTTCCATTATTTAACTATTTAAAGCTCATTTTTTTCTTCTTTTTCTTAAATTACAAAATTTTTAAATATTAATTACGAAAAGTATAAATATGAATAAACTAAACACTCCAAATTTAATTAATTAATAAATTTCATTGATACAATAACTTCTTGTCATTTAGGCATGTGTATAAATGTAACAACCTGTGGATCACTTTAACTTATCAATATTACAAAACTTCATTTTTAACATATATTACGCCAACAAATATAAGTTAAATTTCATTTACACTCTTTAAATTTCCAAATTCATTCCCTTAGGGAATAAAGTATGATACTCAATAATCATCCTCTGTTCTAACTTACTTATGGCTGCTTTATAATTTCCTTTACTAAAATGGGGCCTGGCTAAAGCACTAAACTTAAAACTATCATTCACACCATTATGTGTGCTACAAAAATGTGCAGCTACGGGGCTCTCTAAATTAACCCCTCCTTATGTCACCCAAATGTTCCAAGATACGAATCTTAATTTGTCTAGTGGTTTGCCCAATATACCATTTTGTTGGAACACAATCACAACCTAAGATGTATACTACACCTGTTGATCTACAATCAAACCTTTCAAAAGCAGTGTACTTCTTTCCATTTATTTTCACCCCGTGCATGTTTTTGATTTTATTACAGACGGAACATTTCCCACAGCTATACATCCCTACCTTACCATCTGTTTTAACTTCAACTTTCCTATTCAAAATCTCTTTTAAATTAGGATACCTTTTATAGGAAAAGGTAATGTGTTTGGGAAAAGGGTGACCTATTACAGGATCTTCACTCACCACAGGCCACAAATCCCTGATAACTTTTTCCATAATGCCTGAAAAGTTGGAATACTTGGATACAAAAAACAACTTGTTTAACTCTGATGCATTTTCAAACTCAAATGCATACTTATGCCCTCGTCTCCCAAATGTTTTATTTTTACACAATCTATGTTTTATAGATTGAAGCTTGTCGTGCTCATATCCACGTGAATATAATCTATCCAAAATTTCATCACACACCTCCTCCCAAAGATTTTCATTTGAAGTATTCCTTAAGTTCCTTTTAAATTCCCCTTCCGGTATAGCCTTAATCAAATGTGCTAGGTGCATGCTACTAGCATGTAGAAAATTATTCACTGAAGTGGGTTTCCTATAGGTTTTATGCTCAACCAAACCATTTACCCCCACATAAAATTCTACATCAAGAAAAGGAATTTGAAATTCAGATATGTGTGCCACAAATTTTAAACCATGGTGATTGATGAATTCATCAAAAAGAGTCATCTCTCCTTTACACACAAAAATCAAATCATCAATATAACGTTTAAAAAAAACAACATTATTAACAAAAATGTATTCTGAAACATAAATTCCTTTTCAAACTCTCCCATATAAATCACTGCATAACTGGGAGCAAAAGCAGCACCCATGGCTGTTCCTTTAGTCTGCAAAAAATATTATTTTTTCCACAAAAAGTAATTGTGTGTTAAACTAAACTCAAGCAAACTTAATATAAATCTAGTATATGGCCCTTCTCCCATCATTTTGTACACTGCTTCCAAGCCCCATCTAGTCTTAATGTTGGTATAAAGTGATACAACGTCAACACTAGCCCAATAATAATTCTCTTCCCATTTAAGTCCCTTTAAAGCTAAACAAACATCCTGAGTATTCTTAACATGTGATTGAACCTTAGGCAGAAATTTCTTTAAATGATGGTCCAAGAAAATATTAACTCTCTCAACAAAAGACCCAATCCCTGAAATAATAGGTCTACCTGGAGGATTGGTGACATTTTTATGAATCTTAGGAATTATTACATGTAAGGGTGTCAGGGTTCCCTCATAATCAAACTTTTTACATCTTTCCCAGTGAAAAATCCCAGTCTTTCACCTCGCTCCAGTAACTCATTAAGTGCACTAGAATAAGAATTAAGAGGGTTACTTTCTAACTTTTGATAGGTGTCATCCAATAATAAATTATTG
The DNA here is from genome assembly GCF_019279795.1 of Protopterus annectens. NCBI lineage: Eukaryota > Metazoa > Chordata > Ceratodontiformes > Protopteridae > Protopterus > Protopterus annectens. Next base: position 621,665,184 of record NC_056726.1, on the reverse strand, counting down.
ATTATGTTCTCATACTTTTCACTATTCATAATCACCCAATTGCCCCCCTTATCCGCCGGCTTGACAACAACTTTGTCCAATTCCATCCTAAATGTTTTAAGGGCCAACCATTCACTTTTGCTTAAATTAAAGATCTTTTTACGTGTACAAAAAGCTTTATGTGCCGATTCCAACTTGGCCATAATAACATGTTCAAAGGCATTTATAGCCAAAGATTTCTTAGGAGGCATAAAGTTACTGTCACCTGAAAAATGGGGAACTTCTAAGTGACCATATCCACCTCCAAAAACCCCTTCCATGTTAGATTCCATAGAGAGCTCATGAATATTCTCAGTTTCATTCCCATTTACATCCAGTTCCAAACCTTCATACTCATATGTACTTAAATTTAAAAGAGTTTCATCCAAAAGAACAACATCTGCCTTATTTGTACTTTTTTCCTTTTCATAAAAATAAACCCTTAGGTTTAATTTACGAATAAAGGCTTTTACATCAAAAAGAATGTATGAGATGGACGGTATCCTAGTGGGTACAAATTTTGTTCCCTTTGAAAAAACACTTAACATTTCTTCAGACAAGGGAAGATCAGAAAGGTTGATCACATTTAAACCATTATTGGCAGTGGTGCCAACATTAAGTTCCTTTTCATTTTCATCATTGCAAATATCAGTAATACTGGTGAGCTCACAAGATATGTTAAAATCATCCTGATGTCCATCCTGAGATATAACTAATTCACTATTATCCTTATTGATATCACTAATAGCTTTCTCATTCATACCGCTGTCCCCATAACACTCACAAAGAAGTTGAGACTGGATATGTGTGATGTTACTATAAACATCTTCAGATTTACCAGTGTAATCACATACAATTGCATCCACATTATTTACATCAGGCTGCATATTTTTACTAAAGCCATCATTTCTCAAACTAACTGTTTGTCCTAAGCCCCTCCTAACATCATCACTGACAGAAAGATTAACATCTTCCACATTCAGCGTCTCATCCATAGAGACACCAACTAATTCAGACAGTACACCTTCATCACATGGTTTCAACACTGAATCCAAAAAACTGGAACTGTCGGCAGTTCGAATGGAAGAGGAAACATTATTGTATCGTGAATTGACCCGACTATTGGAACATTCAATTTCCGCAACTACTAGCTGCTCAATACTCCCACAAACAGGGGCAAAAAAAGCATTAGTATGTCGTAAATTAGCAAGATTATCTAAACGGTTGATTACCGGAACAGCTAGTTGCTCGACACTCCCATTATTATAAACATTTCCAAATTTGTCGGCATCATCACGTACACTTACATCCCCATTGTTTGCATCAAGTTGCATGATTTTATTAAAATCATCATTCTCCGTACTTACTGCTTGTCCTAAGCTCCTACTAGTATCATCACTATCTGAATAGTTAGCATCCTCCACATTCAACGTCTGCTCCACAGGAGCACTAACTGACTCAAATAATACACCTTCATAACATGGTTTCACCGCTGGATCCAAAAAACCAAAATTATGAGTCATATGAGTGGCAGGGAAAGCATTAATGTATCGTGAATTAACACTGCTATCTAAGCATTCATTATCCAATACAACTGGCTGCTCAGCAATCCCACACTCAATGGAAAATAGAGCATCAACATATCGTGAATTAACACGGCTGTCTGCGCATTCAGCTAGTTGCTCTGCACTCCCACATACACTGCCAGTCAACGGGAATAATCTCTTATACTTGCAGTATGTTCCAAAACAGTATCAGATAAATTTAACGTATTAGCAATTTTACATGTTTGCGCATTAAATTCAAATGCGCCAATATCTCTTGACGAACTAACCACTGAAAACTCACTGAAATGCTCATGAATATGTTCGCTACCCTTTTTATAACTTTTTTTTGTCAGTTTTATCAGAGAAAAACAAATTTTCATCATGAAATTTAACATTAAATGGCGCACTTGCTAACGAAGCACGCTGACCATACAGGTTGTTTAAAGTCAGTTTTTTGGCTGATTGCTAGCTTGCAAATGACTTGTCTTACCCTGTTGTTTTCTGGTTGATCTGGTCTGCACGTTGTATGTCCTGTTCCGAGAATTCTGTCCCCTTCTGTTCTCTCCACTCATTTCCACATCTTCAGCTATAATGTCCTCAAAGGGCACACTTTTACGGCTACCCCCAGTCTCTACAGAAGAACAGGAAGAACTCTCATCATTTCCTCCTCTGTATTTTTTAAAGTTCCTTTGGAAACGGCGCCCTCTTCTGGGCCAATTATAGATTTCATTTCTTTCATAGTCTTTAACATCCCTGTTTAATTTGGACTTCTTCCTGGCCATCACTTCATTTTCCACCTTCTTTAACTTTTCATTTATTTCTTTAAACTTAGATTAAAACACAATAGTAGACACTTTGTTTTTTATCTCTTGTTGTAACTCAATGATTTTACAATGTAAACTGTCCATAGTTCTTTGATTCTTTTTGATCAAAATTTTCAACCAGTTTAGACAACAGTCTTGTGCAGCTTGTCTCCATTCAATCAGCAAATCATTTTCATCTTCCTTAAAACCTCCTGCAGGCAATTTGTCTATACGCAGACCTCTAGGTGTTACATTCAGCATCACATATTTCTCAAGTAACTTAGAGTCATAGAAAACAGTCATTTCTTTTGCCATAATACGTTCAAGATGCACAAATTCTTCAGAACAAAGTTCATTGCTGCCCCCAGTCCACAAATCTGAGGCAGCATATTTTCTCTCTCTTTCTTTCAATATGTCAGCAAAAGAAAAATTCTCACCACTCTGTGCTTCCTCTGAAACAGACATCTTCAGAAACAATACACCTCTAAAAGGCAAAGGCAAACTTCAAATTTCTTCAGAAACAAAAACACCACAAAATTCAAAGGAAGACACAGAAGTAGCTAACATCCATCTTTATTCTTTCCATCCTGGTACCTCAGCTGTTCGCCTTCAATGGGACATACTTTAACATTTTCAGTATTCTTTTATATATGCATTAATTGATTAATTAAGCATAATTTAATTAATTAAACATCATTATGTCAAACATTTAACTCTTTCACCACTGAAACATATTCCAAGGAAAGAAACATTTCCATTATTTAACTATTTAAAGCTCATTTTTTTCTTCTTTTTCTTAAATTACAAAATTTGTTTTTTTTTTTAAATATTAATTACGAAAAGTATAAATATGAATAAACTAAACACTCCAAATGTAATTAATTAATGAATTTCATTGATACAATAACTTCTTGTCATTTAGGCATGTGTATAAATGTAACAACCTGTGGATCACTTTAACTTATCAATATTATAAAACTTCATTTTTAACATATATTACGCCAACAAATATAAGTTAAATTTAATTTACACTCAATTTGAAGTTTGCCTTTGCCTTTTAGAGGTGTATTGTTTCTGAAGATGTCATACCACAGACTCCAGGGTGTTCACCAAATAAATAGCAGTAGTAGCAGCTCACTTGAGACTGCAGGGATTCCAGGTGTTTCCGTAGCTAGATGACTGACTCATTACCACTCTGAACAGGCATCAGTTGATAAGGGCAAGAAATCAGGCACTCCAGACATGTTCTCATCTGGGAATAAACATAAACTGCAATAAGTCTCAACTGAAACCAGCTCAAAATTTGGAATTCATGGGAGCAGTTTTCAACACGGTCAATGATGGCTTCACTGCCTCCATCAAAAGTACAAACTGTATAATCACAGGTCAGAAAAATAATCTGCAGTACCAAGAGTTCAGCCTGCTTGGTCTTTCAAGCTCTGGGTTCAATGTCATTGGCAATAACACTAGTACCTTTAGACAGATTTTATACAAGGATTTTCCAGTGGATGTTAGCAACCCAACGGTCAGTATTTTACCAGTCCATGTCAACCCAAATACGGATCTCTCAGACATGCAAGAAAGATCTCAGGTGGTGGATTCAATCAGTTCATGTTCTACAAGGCTGTCCATTCACCCCCCTCAGCCCAAGGTCATAGTGACCACAGACACTTCCCAGTTGAGGTGGTGGGGGCATTTCCTGTGAAAAACAGTCCAAGGCACTTGCCCCCCCGAAGAGGCCAGTTTTGCATATCAGTGTCCGAGAGATAAGAGCAGTGCTTTGAGTTACAGGCCTTCCAGGATGCTCTCCCTTGGGGACAACTGCAATTCAGACTGGCAGTTTGTCAGTAGTTTGGTACATCAGCAAACAAGGAGGGACCAGATCTTGCCCCTTGTGTGGAGAAGCAATGGGTGATCTCATCCAACCACTTACTCATAGCAACGCACATTTCAGGGAAGTCCAGTGTGATAGCAGACAAACTGAGCAGGTGCATTCTTTTACCTTATGAGTAGTCTCAACAAGAATGTGGTGGAAATTATTTTTTGTCAACAGAGGTCAGCCTTGCTGCAATCTTTTTACTTCTCCCATAAACAACAAATACAGCAGCTGCTTTGCCATAATTTCTCCCCTCTCCCCACAGGGGGAATAACCAAGGGATGCTCTATTTCATAATTGGCCATGCAGTCTACTTTATGCCTACCCACCGATCCCATTAATTCCAAATTTTTGCAGAAATCTTTCAGATTGAAGAGCAAAGTCATCCTCATTGCACCTTACTAACCTTGACAGATTTGGTTTTCTTTCCTTTAGCCTCACTCACTTCACCAACCTTGGGTTCTGGATCCGACTCCAGAACTTCTGTCTCACCCAACAGGCATGATCCATCCCAACATATTAGATCTCAGGCTGATGGCCTAGTTTCTCCATTTACATTAATAGCCAGACAACCACTGCTGTCTTCCCCTGTCTGACATACTTTTATCTTCTCATAAACCTTCAGCATGAAAACTCTCAAGTAGGTGAAAAAGATTTGTTTACTGGGAACAACAAAATCATGTTGAACCTTTTTCAGCTCCGGTACTCAACATACTTGAGTTTCTATCCCTACTTTTTAAAGGGGGGGTAGTTCTTCAACCATTAAAGTTCAGTTAGCAGCAATATCACACTTCCACATTGGATTTGAAGGTTCTTCCGTAGCCTCTCCTAAGTTGTGTAGAGCTTTCTTGCAAGGCAGTCTCCTTTTGAGACCTAACTTTAAGGATCCTGCTCCCCCACGAGATCTCAGTCTGGTACTGTACCACTAATACATTTCCCCTTTGAACAAGCAGCTAAATGTGGCCTTAAATATCTTACTTGAAAAGCTGCTTTTTAGTAGCCATTATCTCTGCTAGTCGAATTTCAGAGATTCAAGCATTGTCTTCAAAACCTCCATACTTGATCTTTCACAAGGGTAGAGTGACGTTACAAACAAATGCCTCCTTCCCCTCCCAAGGTAGTGTCAGAATCTAATCATAAAAAAAGATTGGGGACCTACAGACACTGGATCCTACCCAGTTCGGCTTTGTTAAGGGCAGATCCTGCCTCTTAAACCTGGTCGATTTCTTTGAAACAGTCACCAAGGCTATTGACGAGGGGAAGGTGGTCCACACAGCCTACCTGGACTTCGCAAAAGCCTTTGATACAATACCCCACTCGGGCATTATAGATAAGCTCACCAGCTTAAATATTACCCCCTATGTCACTAGATGGGTTGCAAACTGGCTCAAGGACAGAACCCACATGGTTAGAATTGCTGGAGCCATGTCAGACTCCAAACCAGTTACTAGTGGCGTCCCACAAGGCTCAGTCCTGGGACCTCTCCTGTTCGGTATATATTTCTTGGAGGTACAGGCCAACATGGAAGGACTGTGGCTGACGAAGTTCGCAGATGACTGCAAACTGGGCGCTATAATCGACTCTCCAGCCGACACAAGCATCCTCCAAAAGGGCCTCTTAGAAACAGACAACTGGTGCCAGAGCCATGGCCTCAAGCTAAACGCCAAAAAGTGTATAGTCATCCCCTTTGCCAAAAACAAAGTGCCCACAAATTACCACATAGGTGGTAATCCATTAAGTACGGAAGAAGTAATTAGGGACCTGGGGATCCAAGTTGATAGCAATCTCTCATTTGACAACCACGTGGCCAAAGTGGTTAGAAAAACATTTTATATAGCCCACCTAATCATGAAGGGATTCACATCTAGATCAGGGAGGTCATCGTGCCTCTTTACTCATCCCTCACCAGGCCCATAATTGAGTGCAATGCCCTTTTGGGATGTACCTTACCAGACACCTGCAGCAACTGGAAAGACCCCAAAAGTACCTCACCAAGAGGATCAAAGGGCTCAAACAGATGCCATATGCTGCCCGGTTAAAGAAACTCCAGCTCTACTCAGTGGCATACCGCCTGCTCAGAGGCGATCTGTGCCTGACGTATAAAGCCATGTCCAACCCGGAATTAATGGACATGCTGCACCTCAGAAAATGCAAATCCCATCGAGCTACGCGCTCGAGAGTCTTGAACCTCAGCACTGAAATAGATAGGACATGCTGGAGGGACAGATTCATAACCCAGAGGCTCCCTATACTCTGGAATGAAATCCCAGTCCAGGTTAGGCAGAGTCCCTCATTGACTCTCTTCAAGAGGAATCTCGAGTGGATGGGGGATCGTAGGTTTACCCCCGGGTATCACTTCTGTGTCACTGTTAGACAGAGGCACAATATACTACCCTCGAAAAAGGGCATAGCAAAATTGATTTAAAATGGGTGGCGAAAGCCAAACACACTGGCTAGGCTTATAAATGCCCTAGGGCAGATAGCCTAGTATGAACCTATGAACCTATAATATCAATAAACCCATTAATTTACCAGTATTCTTTCCTAATTTTGCAAACAAGGGCTAATATATGTTATATTTATTGGATGTTCACAGAGAACTGCATTTTTGCCTGCATAGAACAAAAGACATCCGAAAAACAGACCAGTTGTTTGTTTACTTTGCAGAATTGAAATTGGGAAAACCACTGTGTGTCTTATATTTACGCATGTTAAACATTACTGTGCTGGTAAAATCAGCAAACAAGATCTCAGGTAGCTTAGGATCGGTGCATTAAGGGTAAGGGAAGAGTTTGAGAGCTTTTTGGTTACCACGAGCTTTAGTAACCGAGTTAGATCAGATCCAAACCCATCAGTTGAGGAAGAAGACAATGAACAACACAGATGGAACATTATGGTAAGCACATAACTTCTTTATTATCAACTTGTGTGTAAGGGTATTGAATAGTAGCTCAACTCAGGCAGTCCCAATTGGCCATTGACCCCTTTTTATTATTTTGCAGTGATCTTCCGTATTAGAAAAGTGTATAAACCTTATTTTATTTGTGGCAGTTAGTAGTGTTGTGTTGTTGGATGAGTTCAGTCTAGTACTAGGCAATGGCTTTCCAGTCTTGTGATGAGTATGTTGATTAGCTATTGCCCTTCTGGCTTCTGCAGTGAGTAGGTTAGAGGTAGAGACAGAGTAAATAAATGGAGAAAGGCATAGATGGATTAAAGAGGATGGTTAGGTACTTTTGAGAGGAAGTGTATGGTAATGGAATGTTTGAGGTAGTCGTAATAATAAGGGGTTGACATTTTTTAGCCTTTAATTAGTTCCAAACAGCATAGTAATGGCTTTACTAGGGTTTAATGTACAGTATATTTGTGATATGCCACTTCAGATGGATCTAAAATCATTCTGTAGAGTGTGGGAAATTTCATGTGAGAATTTTCCTTGCCTGGTAAGAAATGAATTCTCTACATATAGACTGCCATTCTGGTCATGCAGATGCCAAGCATCCCGTATCTAGTAGCCAGACATCAAATGCAGTACTGTAAAAGTCTGATTGTCTTTATGGGATTTCTGCTAAAACTAAATGCATTTATCTGTATTTGTTTACCAGAATAGTACACTGATCAATATTGACTGATTTCAGGCTCAGATTGGGTATAATATAAAACATTTCACAAACAAAAACACAGAAGTGTAAACAATAGCAAAATAGCTCAGACTAGTTACATAGAAGAAACTGTGTGTATACATTCCAGTGAACAAGCATATTGCAATGCACGATCAAGTAGAATGTAATGTACAATATATACATTAGTTTCTAAAGTTAGTCAGTCTTCAGTGAATCTTGAGAGAGGAGACTAAGAAGGGAGATAGGTTAAGTGATAATGTCCTGTGTTGAAGCAGGAGCATTTGGCTTGGATGAGGTGCTTTTTGAGTTGCATTCTGAATTTGGAATAAATGTTGATTTCCCCAATATTAATGGGGAGAGCTTGCTAAAGAATAGGTGCCTGAGGGTGAGAAAGCATGTGGAGTGCTGTGTTTGTTTCTGGGGATAATGAGAGTTGGTGTGGTTTGAGAGTATTGTTTCAGGTTGTATGAGGAGTTTTTTTTTCCTGAGCTCTAGCTGCAAGGGGAGTAAATATATGGAGTTGGAGTAATTTGCAGAGTTGGGATGCTAAAAGTAGGTTAGATATTTATTTGTCGCCATTTGGCTTTTCTAGGGTGATACAGTGATGCTTAAAGAAAGGTGAGTTTACAGTGAATTGGGCAGTAGTTTGGAGTGTAAATGTTTTTCTTGGAGGCAGAAGCAAAAATTGGGAGCCTATATTCAAGTTAAGAAAAGAGAACTCCTTTGCCAATTTTATGCTGTGGCTGGTTGGGATACAAAAGGCGAGATCTTTTTGGCCCAGAAAAGGAGGGTATTTATTTTGACTGTCACTTTTTCTTTGAGGAAATGGAAGTTTAGTGACTGATCAAGCCATCGTTATAGGTATTTGAAGGTGGAGATGTCTATGGCATGGTTGTTGTGTAAGTTAAAGATTTAGGTGCTTGATGAATTGTCTGTGGAGCTCCAGAAAAAGCATTGTTTATGGTTTAAGAGCCATTGGTGGAGCTTGTGCAAGTCTGATTGGAGTTGGCATTGAATGTTAGTGTGAGAGTAACCAGATTAATAAATGGCCTGGCCATGTAATCAGAATAGAGAAGACATGTGAGATGGGGGATGTTACATGGAAGTTTGTTAATGAATATTGAGAAGAGGAGGAGGGCAAAAATAGATCCCTGTGGTAAACCTTTCGTAATAGATGCAGATTTTCACTGGGAGGATCCTATTTTAATTCCAAAGTGTGTGTCAGTGAGGAAGTTTTTAAACCATGGAGTAGTGTCTGGACTGATAAATTTCATTTTGTTCGTTTTGGAGAAGATAGTGATCAGTGAAGTGAAATGCTTTTGTGCCGGGCAGCTCAGTGGTGCAGCAGTTAGTGTTGTTGCCTCACACCAAGAGGTTCTCCAGTTCAATTCTCGGCTGGGATGCCTTCAGTGTGGAATCTTCATGTCCTCCTTGCATTCGCATGGGTTTCCTCTGAAATTCCAAAGACATGCGTCTGGAGTGCTTTTCCTTGGGCCTCCACTGAAAATGGGCTCTGTCCCAGTCTGACTTTCCTGGTAAACAAATGTTAAATAAAATAAAAAAAAAAAAATAGGGTACCTGTAAGGAGGCCACTATCTGTGTTTAGCAGGATGTCGTCAATTGCTGTCACAGTACTTCATCCAGGCCAGAATCCATGTTTGGAGGAGAGCAGGTGGTACTGCTGGATATAGTGGGAGAGTTGGGTTTAGACTAACTTTTCAAGGGAGGGGTTTTATTAGACTAGTTTTCCCAAGTCTGTGGCATGATGTTTTATATGAGACATGGATTATATATGCAGTGGAAATAAAAAGTGTACACCCCCCTGTTAAAATGCCAGATTTTTGTGATACAAAAAAATGAGACCACAATAAATAATTTCAGAACTTTTCCCACCTTTAATGTGACCAATAGCCTGTACAATTCAATTGAAAAACAAACATATGTTGGGGGAAAAAGATGAAAAAATAAAAAAGTAGAATAAGCTGGTTGCATAAGTGTGCACACCCTTAAACTAATACTTTGTTGAAGCACCTTTTGATTTAATTACAGCATTCAGTGTTTTTGGGTAGGAGTCTGTCAGCATGGCACATCTTGACTTGGCAATATTTGCCCACTCTTCCTTGCAAAAGCGCTCCAAATCTGTCAGATTGCAAGGGCATTTGTTGTGCACAGTCCTGTTCAGGTCACCCCACAGATTTTCTATTGGATTTAGGTCTGGGCAATTCCAAAACTTTAATTTTCTTCTGGTGAAGCCATTCTTGATTTGGATGTATGCTTGGGGTCATTGTCGTGTTGAAAGGTGAAATTCCTCTTCATCTTCAGCTTTCTAGCAGATGCCTGAAGGTTTTGGGCCAAAAGTAAATGGTATTTGGAATTGTTCATAATTCCCTCCACCTTGACTAAAGCCTTAGTTTCAGCTGAAGAATAGCAACCCCAAACCATGATACTGCCACCATCATGCTTCACCTGAGGGATGGTGTTCTTTTGGCGATGCGACGTGTTGATCTGATGTTAATCTTTTTTCCATTCATCACTGATGGGTTCGGTTCCAAGCCCTCGAAACCGAGTCGGCCTTTACCAAGCTCACGCCAGCCAAAAAACTCTTGAGCTAAGTCTCTACCAGAATGCCTTTCTCCCTGTTACCTCAGATCTCGTTTGCCACATAGACCATAAAGCCGCGTTTCAGCCCAACTCTCAGCTAAGTGGAACCTTTTTGATATTTGCGTAAACATTTTTTTGATATTTTCATTTTTTATTAAGCAATTAGTATTTCCAGCATCTTTTCTTCTGTCTAACCTTGTTTTTTCCTCTCTACCTGTTGTTACCATTGGGAAACTTTCAAGTACCATTGTTGGTACAGCCTTTCCTCCCTTACATTTGTGGTATGGTATTTTCTCTCCTGTTTAAACTGTTAGCTTTGACCTTTGTTCCCAGGCAGAGAAGCCGCAGGACACCCCTGTTCAGGGTAGCTGCTCTCCTGAGTCCTCAGAGACCCCCACTAAGGAGCCCCCTGGAAAGAAGACATGCAAGAGAACGAACATGGACTCGCCCGAGGAGTCCTTAATGGAAGACATGGATTACGATGATGGTGAAGGGTCCCCACGGCCACCTCCTGATGTCTCCTTCAGAGACATCCTGGAAATGTTAAAGCAGAGGGGTGACTGGAAGCTCTCCAACCCTTCGTCTGAGGAGTCATTGTTCATGCAGGCTTTTCGCTTCTGGCTTTCTACCTCTTGGGTGACCCTGCCTGCCAATGAGCTTTGTCGTGCAGCATGCTTGGAAATATCCTGATTCCATTGAGGTGATCCTTCGGAGACCAGACAAAATTCTTTCCCCTCCTGAGGAGAACCCGCATTGGTCCAAAGGGTTACCAGTGGATGCTATGGTGGTGTCGGCGGTGGCCACAAAAAAGGACTTGGCTGAGGAAAGTCCTGCTGTCCACCCACCCAATAGGGAGTCCCAGGCAGTGGGCAGACTTGGGAAGTGTGTTTTTGCATCAGGGAAATTTGCTATTCGGTCCCTGAATTATTTGGCGCATTTTACAAGGCTCCAAAGGGACTTGATCTCCAAACTCTTTGGGACGCTCGCAGGACAGTTGTCTGACAAGGTCAGGGACAAAGTGGCCTCACCGCTCACAACCCTAGAATCAATATCCAACTCGTCCATGAGGTTGCTGTCACATGTGACCGAAGGGGCAGCTAGGGCTGTGGGTTTGGGCATTATATGAGGCATCATGCCTGGATGTGCATTTGTGACCTCATGGATCCTGTCAAGTCTTCCTTTCTGAATGCTCCCATCGAAGCTTCGCCCCTTTTTGGTTCCAAAGTGAAGGACACACTAGTCAGGTGCGAGCAAGACAGAAAGACCCTGTCTGCCATAGGCCTACGGTTTTCCAACCCTCAACGTACCTTCTCCAAGAATCAAAGGAGTGGAAAAATGTGGCATAAGAAATCTCTGGGTCCTTTCCGTGCCGCTCATGGTGATGAAACCCCCAGGGACAGAGGGGGGTAACAATTCTGGAAGATGCCCCTATAGAGGCAAACGGGGTCCTCGTAACCAAGGCTGCAGAGACTCTTTCTCTGGGCAGCCTTATCAGCGCTCCTGAGGAGCAGCCCTATGGCTTACCTCTGGAAGCAGTCGGGGGTAGTTTTTCTCTGCACCAAGCTGCCTGGCAATCTATCACCACCGACCGTTGGGTGCAGAATATCATCACCAGAGGTTACACCATTCCCCTTTCTTGTCAGCCAAATTTTCCAAGAAAACTTCCTGACATTCCACCCAGTCAAAGGGAAGAAGCAACTTCAGAGATTATAAAGCGTCTCAAAAAAAGTCATCCAACCAGTCCCACCAGACCAGCGCAGATCCAGATTTTACTCAAGATTCTTTTTGATGCCAAAAAAGACAGGGGACTGGAGACCTATTTTGGATCTCAGCTTAAACAAGTCTGTCACCCAAACCAAATTCCAGATGATCACGGTTCAGTCCATTCTCCCCTTTTTAAGAGAAGGGGATTGGATGTGCTCTGTAGATCTCCGGGATGCGTACTACCACATCAAGATGGACAAATGCTCCAGGAGTCTGCTTTGCTTCTGGCTAGGAGGCAGTCATTATCAATTCTGCGCCCTGCCATTCGGAGTCTGTGCAGCCCCCAGTGTGTTCACGAAATGCATGGCAGTGGTATCAGCTCACTTGAGACTCAAAGGATTGCAGGTGTGTCCATATCTGGATGACTGGTTCCTTTCCGCCCCCACTATCTTCTGGAACAGCACTGCATTATACTCTCTCTCTGGCAAATTTGTTGATAATAGCAATGCATTGGGAGAAATCAAACCTTACCCCTACACAACAAATAGAGTTCATTGGAGAAGTGTTCAGTACTCAGTCCTATCTAGTATCACTCCCAATTCATAGACTCCATCAATTGAGGCTTCAACTCTAGGTGATACTCTCTTAAGAGTCTCTGCAAGGGAAGTTCTTCATGCCCTAGGTTCTATGGCAATGTCAATCCCAGTAGTGCCTCTAGCAAAGCTACATATGTGGATTCTGCAATGGCTCCTTCTGTGTCAATGGTTCCCAAACTATCACCCCCTCTGTTACCAGATTCAAATAACCAACTCCTGCAAACAAGACCTGCTTTGGTGGATGAGGCCAGACGTAGAACTTTGGAGTCATCCATTTCAATCCCCTCAGCCATTGCGACCATGGATGATTCCCCGATTGGGTGGGAGGCTGTCCAAGGCACATGGTCCACCTCAGAGGCCCACCTACATATCAGTGTTCTGGAACTGAGAGCTGTGCTGTTAGTGTTGCAGGCCTTCCATTCAACTCTCCCTTCCAGGACAGTTGCAATTCAATCTGACAATATGTCAGTGGTCTGGTATATCAACAAGCAAGGAGTAACCAAGTCCTACCCCCCCCCCCATGTTGAGAAGCCATGAGAATTTGGCAGTGGGCGATAGCTTCCAACTACTTTCTGATAGCAATGCATATCCTGGGGAGCTCCAAAGCGATTATGGACAAACTGAGCAGGTGCATCCTAATGCCTCATGAGTGGTCCCTCAACCCAGAGGTGGCGTCAGTAATCTTCAGCCAATGGGCCAGCCTTGCTGCGATCGTTTCACCTCCCATCAAACAAGTGCAGCAGCTATTTTGCCCTACTTTCCCCGGAGGGACGCTCTGATCCACGATTGGTCCATGGGACTTCTTTACACTTATCCTCCCATTCCTCTGATCCCACATTTTCTAAAGAAAGCTCTCTGGTTGAGATGCAAGGTGATCCTCATAGCCCCATTCTGGCCTTGGCAAGTTTGGTTCCCCTTCCTTCGGCCTCACCTAGTATACCCGCCGTGGATTCTGGAACCCTCTACCAGATCTGATTACTCACCCCCAAGGGTTGAGTCACCCGAATCTGTGCAGTCTCAAGCTGACAGCTTGGTTTCTCCACTTCCACTAGTAGCCAGGAAAGCTAATCTCTCTTTGCTTGTTTGAGACATCATTCTGGCCTCTCTCAAACCATCTGTCAGAAGACTATATCAGGATAAATGGAAAAGGTTCTCCATCTGGTCCAGGGATAACATGCTAGACACGTATTCGACTCTAGTTACTGCAGTGCTTCAGTACTTGGCTAAGTTTTTGATAATGGAGCCTCTGCTTCTACTGTACGAGTACATCTGGCAGCAATTTCCACAATGGTATAGATGGTACCCCTCTTATCTCATTACACCTTTGCAAGGCTTTTCTTAAAGGACCTGTCATAGCAGGCCTCTTGTCAGACAGCCCGTGGAACCATGGAATTTCACTTTAGTCCTTCAGTCTTTGACTCAAAAACCTTTTGAACCTGCTGCGAAGTGTGACCTGAAGTTTTTGTCTTGGAAATCCTTGTTCTTGGTAGCCGTTACCTCTGCCAGAAGAGTCTCAGAGCTGCAGGCATTGTGTATTATGAGGCCCTATGTTGTTTTTCATAAAGACAGAGTATCAGTTCGGACGAATCCATCCTTTCTTCCCAAAGTTGTTTCTGAATTCTCCATTAACCAGACCATTGACCAACCAGTGTTCTTTCCGAATTTTGCCACTAGAGGAGAGTACTGCCTTCACTCCTTAGACGTACAAAGACAATTGAGATTTTACCTAGGCAGGACCAAACCTATCCGTAAATCTGAACAGGTTTTCATCTCCTTTTCTGGGCCCAGAATGGGAGAGGCTGTTTCCAAGGTTTACATTATCAAGATGGCTAAGGGACTGCATACGTTTCATCTATTCCCTCAATAATGAACTTATGCCAAATGCTAAAGCTCACTCCACTAGATCTATGGCAACATCTATAGCATTCCATGCCACGGCTTCTATGGATGACATCTGCGCAGCAGCTACTTGGGCTAAGCCTCATACCTTTAATCAATCATTACAAATTGGATTTGGTCTCCAGAGGGAGAGCTGCCTTTGGCTCAGTGGTACTCTGGAATGTTTTTCCATAAGGTCCACCCATGGACCTCAAGGTAGCTTGGGATTCTGTCCCATCACTGATAACAATATCAGATAAAAAAGTTATGTCTTGCCATAACGTTCCATCTATATTGTTCATCTTCTTTCATTCATTACTTCCCACCCTCCTTCCCCCTCCAAAGGCTCCTGGGGGATGCTTTGGGTCTAAGTGGTGCCTTAGGGTATTTGCGCAGAAGTGGCCTCTGCTTTACTTCTTTTTTTCTAGCAAACTCGATCTGAGGTAATGGGGAGAAGAGCATTCTGGGTAGAGACTTGGCTCAAGAGTGTTTTGGCTGGCACGAGTTTGTTTAAAAGGCCGACTCAGTTTCGAGGGCTCAGAACCGAACCCACCAGTGATGAATGAAAGAAGATGAAACACAGATGGAACGTTATGGTAAGATGCAACTTTTTTTTTTTTTTTTTTTTTTTTGCGCCGAATGTACCTTTTAGAGTTGTGGCCACAAAGTTCAACCTTTGTCTTATTAGACCATAACACATTTTCCCACATGCTTTTGGGAGACTTGATGTATTGTTTTGCAAATCTTAGCTGGGCCTGGGTGTTTTTCTGTGTAAGAAAAGGCTTCAGTCCTGCAACCCTACCCCATAACCCAGACATATGGAGAATACACGAGATTGTTGTCACATGTAATATACAACCAGTACTTGCCAGAAATTCCTGCAGCTCCTTCAGTGTTGCTGTAGGTCTCTTGGCAGCCTCCCTGACCAGTTTTCATCTCGTCTTTTAATCAGTTTTGGAGGGACGTCCAGATCTTTGCAACATCACTGTTGTCCCGTGTTTTCTCCGCTTTTTGATGACTATCTTCACTGTGTTCCATGGTTTAGCCAATGCTGTGGAAATTTTTTTGTACCCTTCTCCTGACTGATACCTTTCAACAATGAGATCCCTTTGTTTTGTAAGCTCTCTACAAAACACAGCTTTTACTGTAGCAGGCAACTGAGTAAATCTCAGGAAAATCCTACTAAGACAGCTGAACTTTATTTGTGGTTAATCAGAACCTCTTTAAGTGATAGGTGTGTACCCAAGAAGACTGAATGCTGTAATTAAATCAAAAGGTGCTTCAACATAGTATTAGTTTAAGGGTGTGTGCACATATGCAACCAGCTTATTGTACGTTTTTTTTATATTTTTCCCTTAAATGTGTTTTTAAATTGAATTGTACAGGTTATAGGTCACATTAAATGTGGGAAAAGTATTGAAATGATTTATTGTGGTCTCATTTTTTTATATCATAAAAAAACTGACATTCTAACAGTGGTGTGTACACTTTTTATATCCACTGTATGGTTGAGAAGAAGATATAGATGCTCTGTGCTGTAATATATGAACCAGGGGTTTATGTTGTCTGATCCAGGAGGGATGTCAGTGGAAATATTTTCAAGTATAATGGAGACTTCTTTAGATTGTCTGCATTTGAAGTGGAAGAGAGTAATGGTGGGGGTAATGCATGATCTGTGGGAGGTGTGGAGTTTATTGATGGGAGATTGCTAAATTCTTTAAGGAAATCTTTTGGAGAAAGTTTTACTGTACCACATTGAAGAATGTTTGTAGACAGAGTATCACAAAGAGATTTTCTTCCTGTGAGTTGGTTCACCTTTTTCCAAAAGTATATAATATAGAATATTAAAAATCGGCTGCCTAAAAGTCAATAAGTCAATGTAGATTAAAATAAAAACTTATGGCAGAAAACGGCTGTTAAAAGCGCGCCAAATACAAAAACGCTGATTTCGTGATATAGTACCTCTATACGGTTCTCCGTAATAACCTCTGTTCGTGTTACCTCAATCAAACAAACAGAATTAAACCAGTCAATTTTTTTAATGGCAACAAACTTCGCTCCAATCCGGCAGTATTCACTTCACCAACCAAAAATATCAAGCAAATATATTCCAATGAACACCAAGATGTATACGATCAGTATATAAAACGTGTATTTATTGTAATACAGACATACGGCTAGCGCTTTCACCCGTAGGCTTCATCAGGCCATATATAATTAAGGAATGATGCTCTTTTATACTTTGATTAATGCTGACATCACTTCCTCTAATCAATTAATTAAAAATGTATATACATATATATAAAAAATTTACAAAAATACATACAATATCTATTACTAATCAGAAGACATAATAAAATTTGTTCTATAGACTAATCTAATGTTAATAAACATTCCTATAACAAGCCTACATAAAAACACTATATAAAACCTACACTAAAATATTGGAGGATTATAACGTAACTTCCTATATAAACTGCCTAGTTTCAGTAGAACAGTTACCATGAATAAATCATTATGAATGATAAATCTGTACAATATATTAGTCTCATATGCTCTACATATATTACTATTTAAAACATGTACAATGAAATAGCAAGTAATTTAATTAATATAACTAATGTAACACCATGTTAGGACCTTAAAATACGTATATATAATTACTACCTATACTAAAACATATATGATGAAAAAACATATTATCCAATTAATATAACACCATATTAAAGCCCCAAGATATGTATATATAGTTATTACATACTTCAATGACTAAAATGTCTAGAGAAATACTTTAAAAATATAGAGCATATAAACTTCATACAAGTTATTCAGAGTATAAAGTTCATACAAATTACTATTCCTTAATTTTTATTTTTATGCATTAATTCTTAATTTTTAATTTTTAAACCCCTAGCCTTTAAAGTAGGTTTAATAGGAATGTGATCATTCAACCCAGGTTTATGATCGGCCCCGAGTCTTATCCACTTACTTTCATGCTGTTCTGTAATGTTACGTATAGGTCCCCTTCTAATGGTAGGTAATTCACATGTAATACCAAAAATTTAAAATGATGTTCTATAGAGGTACTAGCCACATGCTTGGATAGAGCATTCTTATCTGAACCTATCCTAATATTATACAAATGTTCCCTGATTCTTTCCCTAAGGCGTCTGTCTGTCTTACCCACATAAAAAGATGGGCAGGACTGACATACTGCCAAATAGACAATGTGTACTGTGTCACAACTTGCTGTGCAATTAAATTTAAAGTGTTGCTGTGTAACAGGATGCACAATTCTAGCTGACTGATCTATAGCAAAGCAATAACCGCATTTTCCACAGGGTCTAGTATAGGGCTGTAGATGGCGTACATGTGTCCCTTGATCTAACCTATTAGGCCCACAAAGCATTCTATACAAATTTAGCTTATTCTTAAAGATAAATTTAGGTGTTCCTCCTACAATTCTGGATATTTCTGGATTCACCTGTAACAGGTCCCAATACTTCATATATGCAGACTTAATTTCTTTAACATCTTGTGTAAAATGGATGTTTGGTGCAATTGTGTAGTCTATAATATTGTTCCTTTCACCCATATCTTGTTTAATACTTTGATCCGTAAAATATGGATAAGCACGATTGGCTCTATAGTTTTCAAGATCCCCAAATCCTGAACATATTTCACTTTCTTTATAAGACCTTTTTAAAAACTGCTGTTTAAGTTTTTCCAACTCCCTATTGTATTCTTGTGCAGTAGGGTTCAGCCTAGATACCCTCATTGCCTGGCCACTAACTACATTTCTGAATACATAAGGGGGGGTGCATGCTGGATCTATGCAAATATGAGCTCCTATGGCAAGTTTTCCTATACACCCCTGTATTCAGATATCCATTAAGTATTTTCTGTACATACACGTCCAAGTAAGCTACTTAATTTTGTGATGCAGACATAGTAAATTTTAAATAATGTGTCAAAGAATTAATCTTTTCTACAAAAAAATCTAACTGTTCCCTATCAGATTTCCATATCAAAAAGAGATCGTCCACAAACCGGACATAAAACCCCACATATTTCTTAAATATATCCAATGGGAATAGCTGTCTTATCTTCCCAGTCCGCCATTACTAGGTTGGCGTAGCTATTGGCACAAGAAGTGCCCATAGCTACGCCATGCCTTTGATTGTACGTTTTACCATTAAACGAGAATATGTTATTATTTAATGTAAGGTCCATAAGTGCACATAAAGCCTCTACTTGGGATGGACAATATAATTGTCCTTGTACTAGACATCTACACATACTTTCTATACCCTCTACGTTAGGTATACTCGTGAATAATGATGTAACATCCAACGTAACCAACCAGTAATCTGGTATAGCCTCTTCCTTTTGCATATATTCATATAATTTAAATAAAAATTGCTTAGTACCTCTTAAAATGTGTATATTTCTGTACTATAATCTTTAGTTTTGATTCTATATATATATAGATATAGATTCCGTTACCCATCCCCTACCGGCTACAACCGGTCTCATAGGTGGTGAAATTGGATTCTTATGTATCTTGGGGACTCCTTGTATACAAGGAATTCTTGGGCATTCAGTCTGAAAAAACTCATACATCTCCTGATTGATTTGTCCTATGGAATATAAATAAGAAATCTGAGTTTGAACTCTGGCTATTATACTATCAATACATAAAGAGTTGAGTTGTTTATAATACTGTTGATCTGCCAACATATCTTGCATACTAGTTATATATTTATCCATGTCCATTATAACTGTAGGACCCCCCCTTTTGGCCGGTCTATTATACTTGTATCATACCTCAGATCTTGTAACGCCTTTCTGGCCTTATATGTTAAATTCCCTATACCTTTTTTATTATTATTTTTATTTTTATACACTTCATTTTGCTTATAAATCTCTTCCTCTACTAACTTTGAAAATGCCTCTAATTAGGGGATATAACGGAGGTATATAGGAGCTAGGCTTCCTATATATTTTAGTATAAGGTCCTATACTAGTCGTACCAAACTCAATTTTCAACTGTATATTTCTAACAAATAATTTCAAGTCAATTATAGATTCAGTAATATCACTAACAGTAGAGGGTATAAAAGTAAGACCTTTCTCTATGACTTCTATTTCATGCTCTGTAAGTACCTTACTGGATATATTCCAAGCTAATGAGTTAGTTCTTTGCTCCACATTTTCTTCAACGTTGGACCTACTGGTTCGGTATCTATAATCCTTCTTTTCTGTCTCCCTCGACTCATAGACCTGTTCCTCCCTCCCCCTCTCCATTGTACCCCTATAGGGAAAGGGACCATATCATTACTATCTATTTTATTACTAGTAACTTTCTTTCTAACTACCAAATTCTCTTGGTTCTGCTGCATATCAAAAGATGCCATAGGTGTACCCTCATTATCAATAGATATGAGTTCTCCATCCGGGGCATCAACACAATCATTAGAAGCATCTGATTGGGTATGTACTAAGGCTATGGTAGTTATCTGTTTGCTACTTCTTATAGAACTATCTGGTTCCTTACCAGCGTCAGGTTCTATAATATCCAAAACTGCTGGTAAATTCTCTAACTTTTTTGTTACCATAGCATTTACATCCTTATCATTATTTATTACTCTTATATCATTTTTCATTTTATAATCTTTAAAATTACTATTAACAACAGACTTTTCCTCCCTGGGCCAAGTAAAGACTTGTCCCATCGCAAAATCCTTTGTATCTCTATTAATTTTACCCTGTTTTTGCTCAAGCAGCTTCTTTTCATACATATACACATTGTCCAATAACTTTGTAACAGCTTTTTCAGACATGCTTTGGGAACATAGACTGTACAGTCTCTGGTTGTTTAATAATCTGTTCCCGCAAGTTCTTTTCTTCAGGTAAAAAATATTTATTAAGTAAAGTCATATATTGCAAGCTCGTTTCTATATTTATCTTCTGCCATTGACATATTAGTTCTGGATACCTGTTGCCCGTGGTTGGCATTTTTAATATACGCAGTCCCCTCTGTATTATTCGCCGCTCTATACAGTGTTTGGAGGAATTTTTTATTTTTTGTTTTTCTTGTTTGGAGATTTCTTTTATGCCTTCTGATGGACTTCTTGGCTAGGTTACACAGATTAGTTCATTAGATAGACATTCCGTTTAAGTGGGTCTATAAAGCCTCTGGATAAGAGGGAAGAATTTGTCCTGCAGGTGGAGTAGAAAGTCTGTTTTACTCTGGTTTCTGAAGGCTTTTATTATTGTGGTAATTTTATAGGATGGTTGATAATTGTAAAGGAGATTGGGCAGTGGATGCTTAGTAATGGTGGCAGAATGTTTATGTTGGCAATGGAGTTTCATATGTTTGTAATAATAAGGTTGAGTGTGGAGTGTTTAGAGGATCTGAGGTTTAAGTCTTGGTTCTTTTACAAGCTGAAGAAGACCTACGTCTCCTAGGAATGTTCTCATGTCAGATGAAAGAGGGCCAAGATAACCAAGACTAAAGTCGCGTAGAATGATTGCTACTTTTAGTACAGTTATTAAGGATGTTGGTAATGAGTGATTTGAATTTATCTAGGGAAGCAGGGGTAGATGAGCCATTGTGATCATTAGTGGTTTGCCTTTGTGAGTTGGAAATTTTAGGAGAATCCAGTTAGGATTGGAGTCTGAGGAGGAGTTTCTCTGGGCAGTGACTTTTGAATTTAGGTTATTTCCATGCAAAATTAGAACCTCTACCTGATGATTGTTTGCCCATTCTGGCATCATTGACATACTTGTAGGAGGTTAGAAAGTGTTAGAAGTTGGGAGATTCCTTTTGACCCGGCCTTCTGTGACTGCTAGAACGTATAGGTTGTGCTGGAAAATAAAAGCACTTAATGTGGACTAGCTTCCTTCTGATGCTATGTTAATTGAAGAGTGCACGGGCCAGTGTAGGAAGGGAATAGTTCTGATAGTGGGGAATGGGAGTTGTTGGGCCTGGGTAGGGTTCAATGTTACTCTTAAGAATGAGTATAAGATAATGGAGGATAATCTGAATGAGGCCTGTGGTGTTTTTAGGCAGTGACAAAAATGTTTGAGTCATAGTTATAATATAGATGAATAGTCCTGACAGTGGTGAGGAGGTAAATATGTTTGGTCTGATTACTGGGGGTTTGTTGGTGAGGAAGTCATTGAATTAGGGGCAGTACATATGGTTGGTTGTGAAGTGTTTTATGAAGATAGTACATAACAAGTATATCCAGCCGACACAGCAGAAATTTCACTAGCAATCATGTTTATTAAAACAACTATTAAAACTACAGAAAAACAATAAAAAGATGAGCGTTTTCACACCTATCACAGGTGCTTCCTCAGGTCTAATACACCAATGTTAAAACATTCTTAAAATACTTTTAAAACTGGACAGGGTAAGGCCCTAGATCTCAACACAGGCCTTAAAGGTACAGAACCATTTAAACCTCTCCCACAGTTAGCATGCAGCTCTAAAATCCATTTTGTCTCCACACATTCAGTCTTAGTTTTAATGTCATCTCTTCTAATACTGTATTTGATCAACTCTAGTAACAGAAACATAAATCTATGAGTAGAATCAGTAACTACAACTTGCCAAGCAAGGATATTTCTAATATCATAAATCTATGAGTAGAATCAGTAACTACAACTTGCCAGCAAGGATATTTCTAATATCTTTCTATAAGAAATCCTTATTATGCTCACATATCATGTCCCTTAGGGCTCTGATCATTTTACCAACATAATATTCCAAAACCTTGCAGACAGCAAGATACACTGAGCTGTTACAGTCCGCATAAAAGTTAAATTGGTAAACATATCCAGTCTGGTTTGCTTTGTAAATGTTTATTGACCATTTTTATTTTTGAATTGTCAGAAATGTATTTCTATCCTTGCTTTGCAGATTTTCTCCCAAGGTCTCAGATAAAAATAGGTATTTCAGTTTGTATATGGGCTTTCCTTGTAAACAAAAGCAAAATAAATAATAGAGGGAAATGACCCATGTGACTTCTGTTTGATTAGCAGCTTGGTCTACCGATGGGAGGGATGGGTGTATCCTGAGTAGGGCGGTGTGTGTGCTTCTGTTTGTAATGATCCTTGATGGAGGCTGAGGATGTCGCTGGATGAGGCGTGGTCCATAAAGGTGGGAGGTGGGCCTGGCTGAGCTGCTGCGGAAGTGGATAATATGCCACTTTTCCACATTGCGTGCCCACCTTGGAAGAAACCATGTTGGCGTGAAGGATAAGAGAAATGGGTGTGCTATAAAGCAACCCCCTTTCCTCCCGGGATGGATGCACAGATATGCCAAGCCCTCAGGATTCTCTGAGAATCTATGAACAGCCCCAGCAATACAGAAATAGTTCAGGAGAGGAGGCAGTGAGATATCTGGTAGGCCCGGTGTGGACAGAGGACACTAGGGTGCCAGATGGATGGAGAGACCAAAAAAGTTGCTCATTTCCATCTTCCCTACTTAGTAATGTCAGATTCTGGAGCCACTTATAAAATTGATGTCATCTGGGCAGTAGTCAGACCTTTATCCCTTTCTGCCACTGAAGCTTGGCTAGTCTGTTCATTTAACGGAAGATGCTAAGAACATGGTTCTCTTCAAAGTTTACTGATGACTGGCTTTGTTTTTGACATTATCAACAGAAGTTGTATTTAATTTATTTTATATTATAATACATAACGTTTTAAATGGTCAAAGTGTGCCATTTCCAAATGAAACCACTGTTGCTTATTCCAGCAATGCCCTTCCCTTTAAACTAGAACAGTTTAAGGCATACAGAATTGAGTTGTCTGTATTTCTATATAGAAGCCACACTTCTAATTATTCACTTAGTACTGTTAATTTCCATATCCAGTCCCGCCAGTGCAGTTACTGTCAAGCTTTATTTTTTAATGTTCTTGCTAACAGAAAAGGTTGTCTGATATCTCTGAGGAGTTGAGAACAGGAGATGTTTATCCCAGACAGACTATCACAGGTTTGTTACTCATAAGCTGAGACCTGTTTACTATCACCTTCATTTTTCGCATTGACACAGATGCCTGCAATGTTAACTTTTACCAGTTTCAGAATTGGCCGGGTGTGTACTAAAGTAGACTGTTAATTCATTAATTTTCATACTGTTTTCTTCCATTTCTTTTGTTCAGAGGTGGTCTTCAAAAGATTGCAGCCATTTAGAGTAAGTAAAAGCTTGATGTGAAGTTGTTCTATCTCACCGTTCATTCTTATAGATGGATTTGCAGCCGATCCTCTGCTCCGAGTCAGCCTACTGCAAAACTCGAGGCCAATTCCCTATCTCATGATGCACCTTGAGTTACCTCAGATCTAGTTTGCTGCTGCAATAGATCAGAGATTCCTTGCACAGCTCGGGCCAGTATAGTTCTTTTTTTGATATCTAGCAAAATTGTTATTTCTCAATATATTTAGAGTTAGCCTTTAATAGTTATAGCTTATTAGTAGATATATTTCTTCTATTTTTTGGCCTTCATTTTTTTCTATAGGCCTTTAATATTCCCTTTCCCTTTGGTGTGCCTTTACAATATTATATAGCTTGTAGTTTAAATAAGTAGTTAGGGTGTGTGTGTGTGTGTGTGTGTGTGTGTGTGTGTGTGTGTGTGTGTGTTTTTGAATAGGATTCCAGGTGTTTCCGTACTTAGACAATTGGCTCCTCACCACCACCAGGCATCAGCTAATACAAGCCAGGGACACCACTCTTACTCTCTGCAATCATCTGGCCATTACAATGAATTCAGAAAAATCTGCCTTGTCACCATCGCAACAAATCGTTTTTATTGGATTAGAGTTGGACACCAAAACCACTTTAAAACTTCCAGTAGAAAGAGTTTTACTACTTTGTCAGCAGGTCCACAGTAATCATATTCAAAGACAAGGCTCCAGCATCAGAAGTGCTAAAGTTGTTAGACATGATGACAGCTGCAATGTTAGCAATACCGTTGGGTCGCATGCACATGCGGATTCTACAATGGCGGTTATTCACTCAATGGTCTCACCAAGAGCTCCCAATGCCTCATCTCATAATTATCACAAACACATGCAAAAAGGATTTTCAGTGGTGGTTGACCTCTCTTCATGTGACGATAGGTCATCCTTTTATCCTACCCTCACTAGTGGCCACAGTGACCACGGACACTTCCCTGATAGGGTGGGGGGGCATTTTCAGGGAAGAACAGCCCAAGGCACATGGACCGAACAGGAGACACATCTGCATATCAATGTCCTGGAGATGAGATCAGTATTTTAGGCATTGCAGTATTTCCAGGACATACTCCGTCTGGACTATTGCGATTTAGATGGACAACATGTCAGTGGTCTGGTACTTGAACAAACAAGGAGGAACTAGGTCCTATCCCCTTTGTCGCGAGGCCGTAAGAGTATGGAAGTGGGCTACATCCACCCAGCGCTTTCTGATAGCAGTGCACATCCCGGGGAAATCCAACATGATAGCAGACAAACTGAGCAGGGCAATTTTGTTGCTTCATGAGTGGTCTTTCAAAAAAGAAATAGCGAAGAGAATATTCCGCAGGCGGGGCCAGCCTTGCTGCAACCTTTTTGCCAACCACATGAACACAAAATTGAGAAGTTCCTTTGCCTTGATCCCCCCCTCCGGGAGAAGCCCCAAGGGACGCACTCGTACACGATTGGCCTCCGGGTCACCTCTGTGCATTCCCACCAATTCCCTTTATACCCAGAGTATTGCAGAAAGCAAAAGCCCTGGGAAGGACCATCATTCTAATAGCCCCGCATTGGCCTCATCAAATTTGGTTCCCCTTCCTTTGACTTCATCTGCTGGAAGAGCCTTGAATTCTGGACCCAGATCCAGACCTTCTGACACATTTGTCGGGGGTTCTTCATCCCTCTCTTCAGTCCCTGAAATTGACAGCTTGGCTGCTCCAATTCCCAACATAGCCTGGTTCCATAACCTCTCAAACGAAACACAGCATGTATTGATATCTTCTCACAAGTCCTCTACTAGGAAGCTATACCATAGCAAATGGAGAAGATTTTCTATATGAGCTTCTCAAAATAACATTGATCCCTACCAAGCCCCCATTTCCTCCATATTAGAGTTTTTGTCTATGCTTTTCAATAAAGGAGCTGCAGCAGCAACAGTTAGGGTACAACGTGCCGCCATCTCTAATTTTCACGTTGGCTTTGAAGGATTGAACATAATGTCACACAAACTATCCAAAGCCCTCCTCAAAGGGACCTTTCATCTCAGACCACCTGTAAAATCTGCTTGTACCCCATGGAACCTAAATTTTATGCTTTCACGCATTATTCTCCCACCTTTCGAACCAGCTTCCTCATGTGATTTGAAATATTTGTCATGGATGACCATCTTTTTAGTAGCCATCACTTCTGCCCGTAGTGTCAGAGCTACAGACCTTGTTCATAATTTGATTTTCCATCCTGACAGAGTGTCCCTGCGAACAACAACTTCATTTTTACCTAAAGTTTGTACTGAAGCTAACCTGAACCAGATCATGGAGTTACCAGTGTTCTTCCCCAAACACAACAACAACTTAGAGTATATGCTACACAAACTTGATGTTCATAGACAACTCAGATTTTACCTGGATAGAACAAGAGTTCAGAAAATCAGAACAACTTTTCGTTTCCTTTTCAGATTCTAGAAAAGGTATGCCAGTGGCAAAAAACAACACTATCTAGATGGCTACCTGATTGTATTACCTGCACTTATTCAGCTGCCAACTTACCCTTACAACATAAAATTAAGGTTCATTCTACCAGAGCAGTGTCCACATCTTTTGCCTTTTCTTCTAGGCTTCCTATAGACAACATTTGTGCAGTAGTCACTTGGTCAAGACTTCATACCTTTATCACTCATTACAAAGTTGACAAGGCCTCCTTTGGTTCTACTGTCCTGAAAAATATACTCCCATGAGCCACCCAAGAAAGATGGTGCTTGGGATGCTACCCATCTGTAATGTTCCATGTGAGTTGTTCATCTCGCCTTCATTCTTACTTCCCCCTCCAGGGTTTTTCGAGGATCAACATACTAGTTTTATCCTGGTTGCTCAGTCTTTCTATGGATTTTCTCCGAAAGAGTGATAGAATGGCACATGGTATTATACGCAGCAAACATATCTGAGGTAACTCAAGGTGCACCATGGGATAGGGACTTGGCCTTGAGCTGTCTGAAAACCTTGAGCTTTGTAGGAGGCCGACTGAGCAGAGGATTGGCTCTGAACCCATTTGTAAGAATTAAGGTGAGATGTACAACTCACATGGAATGTTATGATGAGTAAATAACTTCTTTTTCACTCCCTAAAGGGGCAGGTGTTAATGTCCCACAGATTTTCACTGCAGTTATTGAGAGATTGTTGCTTTAGGCTGTAGTACTCCTAAGTTTATGGATGGCTTTTCCTGGATAGGGTCACCACAGCGGATCATCTGTCTGCTCATGATTGGCAGTGGAGTTTGAGTGTCGTGTTGCCAGCCCGGCTCCCAACCTTCCACAGAAGGCACACACACCTAGGGCCAATTTAGTGTGTCCAATCCACCTACTGCATGTCTTTGGGATGTGGGAGGAAACCGGAGCACCTGGAGGAAACACAAGCAACCACAGGGAGGACATGCAGACTCCGCACAGAAGGCACCCCAGCCAAGAATCGAACCGTTGAACCTCTTGCTGTGAGGCGGCAATCCTAACCGCTGCACCACCGTGACCGCCCCTTATGGATGGCTTATTAATGAATGCAAATGTAATGTCACTTTTCAGAAACAAACACAGCAAACCTGATTGCGAATTAGGTATTGGTGAAACACAAAATGGCAGATTTTTAAAATGCAGTTTATGTTGGTACATGGACAGTGACAATCCCACATAGTCCTAGTAAATCAATTAGAGTACTTTAGAATTTTAGATTTTTAAGCATGATTAAGTGATGTGTACTTATGTACAGCCCCAGTACTCCATTTTAAACTTTCAACTTTAGTATATTACACATAAGAGAAGTAAGTGAAACTTGCCAAGCACATAGTTATTAATATGATAGGTAAAGTACATTGGAAATCCATGTGGGTTCTGTCCGTGAGCCAGTTGGCAACCCATCTTGTGATGTAGGGGGTTATGTTCAGGCTGGTGAGCTTGTCTATAATACCAGAATGGGGAATGGTGTCGAAGGCCTTAGCAAGGTCTAGGTAGGCTGTGTGTACCACCTTTCCCTCTTCTATAGTCTTAGTAACTGTCTCAAAGAAGTCCACCACATTTAGGAGGCATGATCTGCCCTTAACAAAGCCAAACTGGGTAGGGTCCAGTGTTTGGAAATTCCCAATGTCTCTGTTAATGAGTTCCATGATGATGTGCCCCATAGCCTTGCAGACCAAGCTAGTCAGGCTTATAGGGCAATAGTTCCCGGGGTCTGTTGTGGCTCCACCTTTGTGGAGCGGAATAACCATTGCTGTGTGCCACTCTATGGGTATGTAGACTGTGGAGAGGCTGAGTTTAAACAGTGAGGGGTTAGTTCGTCTTTGAGCTCATGTAGGACGCAGCCTGGGACACCGTCCAGTCCCCTTGATGCTGTGTTTTTGGCTTTGGAGAGGGCTGTTTTAACCTGAGTCTCTGTGATTTCAGGGACTCTACATTCTTCTGGTATGGCTATGGGCCCTTTTTGTTGTGAGAGGCGGGTGAAGTTTGCACTGAACCTGTCTGCCAGGATGTTGGCGATATCAGTCGGTTCAGTGTATTTTGTGCCATTCTGCACTAACTCTGAGCAGATCTGAGCATTGCCACTTAGATTCTTGACATAGCTAAAGAATGCCTTGTGGTTATCTTTGGAGTCCTTGGCAATTTTTCTTTCAAAGCTCACCTTGGATGATTTTATGAAGGATCGTAGTTTCTTGCTGATACTGATCAGGGATGTCTTCCCTTCTTAGGATTTTACTCTCTTCTGTACTAGTTTCCTCCTCCTGTTGTATAGCTTGTTTATGTCAGGAGTCCACCAGACTGGTTTCCTTTTCTTGGAGGAGTGAGTCTTGGTTTTGCTTGGGATGGCACAATCCATGCATTCTTGTAGTTGCCCATAGAATGCATTAGTAAAGAATTTTGCAGCTTGGACAGTGTTATCTTTCAGCATGGGGGCTTTGAAACTTTCCACCTCGGTCTTAAGTAACGTGAAGTTTGCTTTTGAAAAGTTTTTCACGGTGGTGGGGGCGGAATATGGATATCCAAAGTGATTTGTTTATGGTCAGATCTAACCAGCGAGGGGTTGACCTCTGGTGTAGAACACTGGTCGCCCATGTTGGTGATGACCAGGTCCAGTATGTTGTCACCTCTGGTGGGAGTGTTGACCAGTTGAACCAGGGCGTTTGAGTTTATAAATTCTAGGAAAAGTTGGGCAAGGGAGTTGGTGCTTGAGTAGTTTTCCCAGTTAATGTTTGGGTAATTGAAATCACCCAATATTAGTGTGTTTGGTAGGACCTTTGTTTCCAGAAATGCGGAATGGGGGTCCTGGGACATGGTGGGTGATCTGTAGCAAGCTACAATTTGAATTGCAGTTTTGCCCATTGTTAGTTGCATGTGGATGATCTCTGAAGCATCGTGCTGTGCCACTAACCTGGAGGTGTGGGTATCATTGATGAATATGGATATGCCCCTACCTTTTGTATTTCGGTTTGGGTTCTGTGGCCGAAGTGTATGGTATGAGCTGTAGCCTGGTAGTGCTGGGTTGCTCTCTGGAGCCTTAAACCAGGTTTCTGTTACTGCACATATATCTATTTTCTCCATACTGAGGAGTGCCTCGAGTGCGTGCATTTTGAGGTTTAGACTTCTGGCATTGAGTAGCTTATCGAGCATGTCATTCCAGGTGGACAGACACTTGATCCCCTTTGAATGACACCAGAAACCTAGCCAGTTGTTGAAATTGAGAATTCTTTTCTTTATACCGTGGTAACATTCTTGGTGAGGGCAAGATGGTAATCAGGGTCAGGGTCATACCGGCCTGGCTACGTGATCGGAGAGCTCTTCCATGTCTCTCCATGTATGCTCAACTCCTGAGAGACTTTCTTGGTTACAAACATCTGCATTACAAGCTGAAGCTAAAGGTGAAACTTGCAGTAGTGAATTTTAGTCTTCTGTTAAGTACAAACTTGCAGTTTTAAAAGTACTGTATTTTCATTTTTTTCTGTTGCCTAATTGTGTGTTTCTGAACAGTGTGCTGTCTCTCTCTCTGCAGTTAGTTCCCCACCCTCCCCGTTCCTGTGTTGGTGGCTCTGGAATTGCCCGCCCCTCCTGTAAGTCTGTATTAGAACACTCCTCCTGGGTCCATCTCATTTGCTCACTTAACCGAGTACAGTTAGATCATATTCTGTCTAGTGTGCACTCTACATAATACAGAGAGAAGATTTGAGAAGGCCAGGGCACTTAGGTTCTTCCTTCCTCTCTTCTTGCACTAAAAAAATAAATAAATAATTGCACTTTATTCATTTGCTTTTACTGTATTTGTGTTCCCTCCTACTTTATTTTGCTTTTCTTAAAAGTACTCAATTTTATTTATTCTGCTGCTTTTATTACTGCTTGGTCGTAGCCTGATTAAATTGTAACTGTTTTTCTAAGTCTTTTGGTTTAAGCACTTGGGATTCATACAGGCTGTTTTACATTAAGAAGTTTTGTGGTCTGCACTGTTGTGGCAGGACAGATAGCTTACATCCTTCTAAGCTGGGAATTGCTGATTGAAGGCCCATTGTCTGCTATTCTAAAAGTGTATTTGTTCTGGCTTACACACTTGGGCTTCAGGCCAGTTATTCTACATTAAGAGGGTTTGTGGTCTGCACTCTTGTGGGAGGAGAGGCTGGATTCTGCCCTTCTGAGCTGGGAATTTCTGGTCACAGGCTTATCGTGACTGCTTATTTGAACTGTTTCTTTCTGATATTGGTGCGCCTTGTTGCTGTAGCATAGACCAGACTCAGGCCTGCTGAATCTAGCTTTGTTTGTATAACTTGAGCACTGATCCAGGCCCTAGTAAGCAGGGGTGTGCAGTTAGAAGGTGTCTAATTGAAGACTGCTGGAACAGGGCTCAGTTTTGAGCATTTTTCTGGTTAATTGGGTAATTTGTTTGTCAGTTTGTTTTTCTATGTTATTTATATATATATATATATATATATATATATATATATATATATATATATATATATAAATTGCACTTTATTCGTTTGCTTTTACTGTATTTGTGTTTCTTCCTACCTTTCTAAGCTAGTATAGTCTAGTTTTCAGGTTAGTGCTGAATTCAGGGCTGTGTTACAAATTTCTGTGTTTGCCAATACCTTACTTGGATAGAAGGAAGTTTCTCTGCTCACCTGTGAGAGAGGGGAGCTTTGAGCAGCCTATCTGTCCCTGGAGGAGTGGTTTCAGCCCAGACATTAGTAGTTTATTGGCCATTTTGGGCTAATTGTTATCTCTTCCATTTCCCTGCTATAAATACCGTACTTGACCGGTTTTGTGCACCGGGTAGCTAGGGTAAAACTATTCCCAGCTCCACAAAGTCTCCTCTTCAATTTTTCCCTTGGAACTAGACAAACTTTCAACTTAAGCACTCAAGCCATTCATTTCTCAGCCCGGCACTTGCTCAAAACGTATAACAAGCACTTATAAACCCTAGCACTAGACCCTCTTGTACTGTACAGAAGGACAAGGCGCTCTATTCGACCCTACCAGACATCCAGTAAAACAGTTCACTGTACCTATCCAGGCATGTCCAAAGGGCAGTTTCAGGTGTACTCTCCAGTCCAACTGGTGAATCTGGGCATTTTGAGGCAATGTTACAACTGCCTCATGTACACAGACAACCCCCTCCTCCTACCACCAAACACTAATTACATACGAGAGATGCAGTTATACAGCCAAACTAGAGGCTAAGCTCTCTCAACCCAAGACTGGATCAGACAGTCAAGAGGAGAAGGGAAATACTTGCATCACACCACCAGTCTTACATAGACCCATTAAACCAGCACCAGCAAAAAACTCACATAAATACATGAAAACATACTCTGATGCTCTAAATAAAAATCTGCAAAACCAACAGACACCGCCAAAGCAAACATCCAAGCAACCTCCACCCCCCAACACAAACCATGAAACACACACTTCACAAAACCAGTGTGCCATGCAATCACAGCCCTTAAGGCAAAATAACATACCCAACATACTAGTAATAGGTGACTCTATAGTCAGGCACACTGACGTCCCACTCAATAGGCTGAATAAGTAGAAGGTTACTGTCAGCTGCCTGTCAGGTGCCAGGATCCACCACATAACACAAGCACTCCGGTCACTCCAGAACAAGTACACATATGACTCTGTCGTCATCCATGTTGGTGTGAATGACCTGAGCCGTACCACCCTAGACTACATGAAGAGAGACATGGAATCAGTGTGTATGTAAGTACAGCATAGATCCTGAGTGCTGGAAACAGTTTTGTTTTTGATTGGTAACTGGGTGAGAGAACCTGTCCAATAAGTGAAACTTTAAGCATGAAACAAAAAAGTGTATTTGTTGTAATACTCAGGGCAGTACTAACACGGTAAATGGTTTAATTGATTCCAGAGGGAATAAAGCTGATATAACAGTAAATGTATTACTTAAACATGCATTGTTCAGTACGGTAAATAATGAAAGAGAAGTCTCAGGAAACTGTTTTTATAGTTATGGCACTTCAGAGCTTGACACAACCTGTGCTACTCCATGTGAGGAGTTGATTGTGGGGTTGGGAGATTGTTCCACTTGCGCTATAGCAACTTTATTTGGCTTCAGTATTTAGAAGATGTCAAAGGTTTATAGATTTGTAGAGAACGTATGAAAGGTTTTTTTTTTTTTTTTTTGTCTCATCTTTCACCCCATCTACTGTCTATAGCCTTCCCAGTGACACATGGACCCATTTATTTGTTTCATGGTGGTGAAGATCATACTCATATCCACCAGGATTGGAGCTTGTGCATGGCATATTCATCTGGGCAGATGTCAGAGACACTTGTGTTCTCATCAGCATCTTGGCAATGAGAGTATTTTGCTGTAGGGCCTCATCACCAATCCCTCTTGGTGGTGACATGCACATTTGTATTGCCATAAGGACTGCCAGCACTCGCCCTGCATTCTAGTATGCATTACTCACATGCAGAACAGGTGCCTACTGTCTGTGGCTTGTGCAGCCATGGCGCAATCCCGCCTGTACTGGTACCCGCATTGGGTGACCTGAGTCATCCGATCAGCACTGGAGCTGAGCAGGTGGCTTAGTTAGTGAGAACCAATACCCCCCCCCCCAAAGATGGGCAACACCATCCTCTCTGCCGGCTTGTTCAGTCAGCTTGACCACTATTTCATCTTAGGTCACCCAGGCAGTGGCCAGGGCCTGATATACCACCAGACAAGGCTGTGTTTAAGTTTGAGTGAATTTTTGTGTATTTATGTAATGAGATCTACATTTTTAAGCTAGGTTTTATGAAGGCTGTACTGTCACATAATGGGCTGTGGTGTGGGATAGAGATTAACAGTTTGTGAGTTGATGGGTGAGTGCGAGTCTTAAATCATGAGGAGAGAGAGCACTAATGTCATGCAGGCAAAAGGTTACGAATGGCAGAGCAAGTCACAGCTGCTGCTTTGGATGTGGGCTGCCATCATTCCCGTAGAGTAGACTGCAATGCTTCTTTTTATTAGACATTATTTGAAGCCTTTTCATAATGACAGCAGATGCAGTGGTGAGTAAAGACGGAACATATTCAGTAATACAAACTAGTACCCTCTTTTCAAGTATGGCTGTGGTCTGAAGTTGGACATTCTTAGCTTATCTAATGTGCCCTATGCTTTGTTTACAACAATGACAAATGGTTGACAGTTCTCGCCAGAGTACACAGTATTCAAAATAGCTGAAGATGTTCTTCGTGTTTCACTGTTGCAGTCATCACACTTGGGTTATCTGCCTGCAGGTAGCCCTCAGTTGGCCCAAATACCAGAGTCTTAGGATTTCTGCATCGGATGCTTTAGCTTCTTCCGTCACGTCAGGGGTATAAAACAGGCAGCCAATGCCATTACATCAGTCTTTCTTGCCAAGGAGGAGCCTGAAGCAGAAGCATTTCGCAAGTGCTGGTCGGCCGCTACCTGAAATTTTTGTTTTTCGAGTTTCAAACCTGAAGTCTTCTAAAGCTAAGTACCCCGTTGGGGAACCTTTTTTTTTGCTCTAACCGATGTCAGAAAAAGTTAACAACTGTCTTGCCTGTGGAAATACCTCAGAGATTACTGCGTCACCTGTTTAGGCCCAGACTACGATGTCCCTCGCTGTCGGTTTTGTACCTTAACGCCCAAACCATTCATCATCGGGCTATTTTTGTCACTAAATTTTTTCGCTCTCGTTGTCTGTATTCTGAAATGGCTTCGATAAACCATCCGACTACTGATCATCTGAAAAAAAACGTAAAGACAGAGACCTTATAGGTCCAAAACTGCCAATGACGCTTCTGTTAAGCTAGTCGCCAGTCTGCCAGTACTTAGTGAGATGCCTTTGCAGCCCCCAGTGCCCGCTTCTACAGATTTGCAGGCCTCTGCTGAGACCCATTCGGAGTCCGGTATGCTGCGAGATGCTTCGACTATGGAACCTGCGGATGTCTCTACCTTGGATGGGTCTGGAGCCGCTGTGCAGGCACTGGTTTCTAAGGGTGTATTCCGCCCTACCGATGTTCGAATTAAACCGATGACTTCGTTTTTAGCTAAAACTACCGAGTTTCTTAGGCCGAGTATGCACTACGCCTAGTAAACTGATGACCAAAGTGCATGCTCAAGCTCCCATGCCACAAAAACAAATGCTTCGAATGGCTGAAGACCTTATTACCCTAATTAGGGGAAGCCAGCCTTCCCCTGCTAAGAGAGAAAGAATTGAGTTTCATTCTGATTCTACAGACCAAGAGTAGGATGACTCTGACCCTTCTGATTATCAGGACATGCCCTTATCAACCTATGAGGATTCAGGTGCATAGGAATCCATTCCCTCTGCCTCCCCTTCAGAGGGTTTTTCTTTTGGTGAAACTTTGCATACTTTAAGAAAGCATTTCCGCTGGGAATGCCAGGACTATCTTCAGTCCAAAAAGAGACTCAGAAAATTTTTAGAGTTGCCTCAGCACAGGCCCCCACTGTCCTGGATGTTGTAGATGATGTCTTCATGGAATCCAGTCTTACTCCAGACACTTTACCCCCGGCCCCTAGGAAACCTGGCAGGTACTACAGAGTAACTGATTCTCACAAATTCCTTTTCAAGAATCCTACTGCGGATCCACAGACCATTTCCCAGGGACCTAAAGGTATTAAGGCTTTTGTTGTGTCTTTCGGCTTTTCCCAGTTAAGGGTCGCCACAGCGAACTCCGGTCCGCTAATTATTGGCAGTTGATTTTTACGTGCTGAGTTGCCGGCCCTAACGCACAACCTTCAACGAAGGTACGCCCATTCACGCATGTCTCCACAGAAGACGCTCTAGCTGAGAACTGAACGGGACAACGTTTTGCTGTGAGGCAACAACGCTACCACAGCAAAGGTATTAAGGCTACAAAAGCCAAAATTCTTACCCCTTCAGACAGGGATTCCAGAGCTTTAGACAGATGGGGTAAGAAGGTATATGCCTCTGCAACTCTTGCCATCAGGGCATTGAATTGCCAGTTTCACATGTTGAAGTAAAAGCAACATATTATGGAACTAATTAAACGAAAAATGGTGTTACTTCCAGATTGTGCAGAAAATAGATTTACAAGAGTTAATGCATTCTGCAAACCAAGTAAGGTAAGTATACTTTGCAGTGTGGCTTTGATGCCCTAGAAGCATCTTGCAGGGCTGCAGTCAATGGGTCTGTACTGAGAAGGCATGCTTGGCTGAAGGAACAAACATTGCCAGATCATGTCAAATACAAATTACTGGACGCTCCTTTAAATAAGGACCATTTGCTTGGCACTAAAGCAGAAGAGGTTCTTAAAAAGATGGAAGAAAAATCTAAATCTATGCAAACTGTTAATTCTTACAAGTCCAGCCACCTAGATTCAGTAGGCATTGGCCTTCTAAAGACTGGTCCTTTCCACCCCCTTCCAGGTCATCTCAAACCAAACCCAAGGGAATCAGGCCACCCAGACTACAGTCTCAGGGTATGCAGAGATCTAAACAATTGGAGTGCTCCCACCTCAAAAACAGGTAAGCTGCCCCCTTATGGAAAAAGTTCACAATGACTTTTCAATTATCCTTCCCAGCCCTGCCCAATTACTTGTGCCCCTAGGAGAAAAACTTGCCCTTCATGCAAAAAACTGGATGTCCATTACTCAGGACCGACTAGTTCTAAACATTGTATCCCAGGGGTCCATATTCTACTTCCATTCACTGCCAACCCCAAGTGAGTTTCCAGACCTTCCTCCAAACTAGTGAGCAGAGGCTCAAAAACAAGTACTTTCCCTGCTCAATATCAGAGCTATTCAACCTTTTCCAGTAGAACAAAGGGGGCAGGGTTTCTACTCCAGACTTTTCCTGGTGCCCAGAAAAGGGCTCTTGGTGCCCAATCCTGGGTCTATCTATTCTCAACACCTTTCTGGTGGTCCCAAAATTCAAAATGCTTACCCTGCAACAGCTTCTACCTATGCTAGCCAAGGATGCCTGGTTAGTCACTCTAGACTTAAAAGAAGCTTATCTGCACATCCCCATAATGGAGTCATGCAGAAAATATCTATGCTTCAGGGCAGGCTCTATGCACTATCAGTTCTCTGCACTTCCCCTTTGGCTTATCTACTGCGCCCAGAGGATTCACAAAGTGCCTGGCTCCAGCCATTGCATACTGCCGGCAGAGAAATATCCAAATTTTCCCATACTTGGATGATTGCCTGATTCAGGCGGACAATCAGGAATTGCTACTTCAGAACCTGGCATTTGTAAAAAGCCTTCTCACCTCATTGGGGTACACCATCAATGAAACAAAATCACAACTGGTGCCCAGTCAAAAGATTGTATTCCTGGGAGCAAGTTTGGACACAACTTCACAGATGGCATTTCTCACTTCAGACAAACTATTTCAAACAAATAGCCACCAGAACCCAGCTATCTCCAAGGAAAATACTGCAAGCCCAAGGGTTCGTGGCCTCATGTATTCTGCTAATTCCATATGCAAGACTGCATATGAGAAAACTTCAATGGTACTTAAAAAGTCTTTGGTGCCAACATTCTCAGGACCTGGAAACAGTCATTCCAATCATATCTTGTCTAAGGGCAGAATTCCTTTGGTGGGCAGAAGCATGCAACCACAACAAGGGACTTCTTTTCACTCAACCCATCATTGCCCAGACCCTGACAACAGATGCATCAGACTATGCATGGGGGGCTCACATGGCAGGCAACTGCATTCAGGGACACTGGAGCCCAGGCCAAACTCTCCTGCACATCAATCAAAAAGAGATGCTAGCTGTACAGAATGCTCCGACAGCCTCCAAACACATAATCCTTCCAGGACAATCGCTTATAAAAAGAGACAACACCACAGTTATGTGGTACATAAACAAGCGGGGGGCATTCTTACCCACTCTGCAAGTTATCCATGGCCCTGTGGAACACAGCCTTGAGCAACCAAGTGCATCTACAAGCTCATTTCCTGCCAGGCAAATACAATTCACTGGCAGACTTAAGCAGAAATCTCCTAGACCTACACAGGTGGAAATTGGAGCCCAACACCTTCAACCTTCTAATCCAGAGGTGAGGACACCGGAGGTGGACCCCTCTTCGCCTCCCCTGAGAACCAGTAGTTGAGCAAATTCTGCACCAGGAACCCCCACAGCAGGGCCTGCAAGGTGGATGCCCTATCCTTCCAATGGGAAAACCTCTCAACTTATGCCTTTCCCCCTAAGCCCCTCCTCTCAAAAGTACTACTCAAGATAAAACGGGACAGGCCATGGGCAATTCTTATTGCCCCAGACTGGCCACTCCAGCACTGGTACCCACTCTTACACAGTCTGACAACAGTGCCACCTTGGCGCCTTCACCAGACTCCTACCCTGCTGTCTCAGCAGGAGGGACAGATTTTGCATCCACAGTTACAAACCCTAAACCTTGCAGTCTAGCTTATCCCCTGAATACACCTGCAGCAACCCTTAGCAAACAGGTGTTAGACGTCATTCTTGAAGCCAGAACACGTAGTACTAGGAAATCCTATGCTGAAAAGTGGAAAAGATTTTGCTCTTGGAATCAGTCTGAAGGAAAGGACACAGCCGTGCCCTCCTTACCTCTAATCCTGGATTACCTAGCAGAGCTACTCCACAGAGGCCTGTCCTTCTCCTCCATTAAGATTCATGCCTCTGCCATCTCAGCTCATTATAAAGAACCAAAAC
This sequence comes from Protopterus annectens, assembly GCF_019279795.1. Lineage (NCBI taxonomy): Eukaryota > Metazoa > Chordata > Ceratodontiformes > Protopteridae > Protopterus > Protopterus annectens. Next base: position 621,627,139 of record NC_056726.1, on the reverse strand, counting down.
AGGTGCAAAAACAAATAAAGTCCAATAACCAGGAAAGAAACAGCAATTGAGACCTCCAAGGAAATAGCGTATCCAAAATTTATTTATCCGCTTTCGTCGACAAGACTTCATCAGAATACAGAGAACAAAGTGTAACAAGTTAAAATAGTTAAAAAATTAATTAAAAAACAGTCACATGTTCAATTAAATAATTACATTAACAATTGATGTTTAAAGGAACCCTTGAAGTGTTCACACCAAATGAAAAGAAACACTGCCCTTGTCCTTATTGATTCTGAGTTTGCGATACTTCAAATAACATTTAATGTTAATAGAATCGTTGATACCAGGGGGACAATCAGATCTCAATTTAATCTGCCAGCTAGTTTCTCGCTGCATTAAATAATTCTTAAAATCACCATCCCTTAAGTCCTTATAACAGACTTCAAGAACAGAGAACAAAAACTTTTTAAAGGAAGAACAATTAATAGAATGTTTGTACAAAGCGTTGGTAACATCACATTTTTTAATACTGTACAAATGTTCCCTGATCCGAACTTTCAACTGCCTGGTCGTCATACCAACATAAAATGCGGTACACGAAGAACACAGGGCAATGTATACAACACCTTGGGTGCAACAGTTAACAAAACCGGGAACCGTGAAGGTTCTATCAACAGAAGCTACCGAAACAAAAGGCCCAACAGAAATATATCTGCACATGTTGCATTGATTGCAACAATGCGTCCCCTCTTGTCAGTAAAAGCAACACTATTGCTAATAACTTTAGTATCATTATATTCTAAAAACTTTTTAATGTTAAAGTTATTCCTTTGAACAAAAATCGGCTTGTCGCCGAGGACATTAAAAATGTCTGAATTTCCTCTAATAACTCTCCAATTCTTAGTTAGCATTTACTGGATGCGCTGACAGTCTGAACTCATTCGAAGCGAACAAATCAAATTCGCATTAACGTGTTTAGTACTAACCTTATCAATAAAAGTAATAACATCTCTAGAGGTAATATTTAATAACGATGGAAAATGCGTGTCGCGTTTACTCAAAATTTCATCTGCTGTTTGCATCAATACTTTTTTATCGTAACCTCTCTCAACAAATAGTGACACAATAAATTGAAACTCAAGCATTAAGTCACACAACTTAGAGGTCATGCGACAGGCCCTAATAAATTGCCCCCTAGGGATATTATTAATAATATGCTTTGGATGTCCGCTACGAAAATGAAGGTACCCATTGCTGAAAGTCTTTTTCCGGAATATACGACTGTGAAATCTCTTATCAACGGTATCCCATCGTAAACAGACGTCTAAAAAATTAACACTAAGGCCAACAGAACCCTTCACGAATTGCAAATAATGAGACAAAGAGTTGACTTCAACAATAAAAGTCTCAACTTTGGGGAGATCCCCTTCAATAATAAAAATTAAATCATCAACAAAACGAGCATAAAACAAAATATTGTACTTCCTGGTCAAAAAAGAAATAAATTGATGTTCCCACCAGGTCAAAACCAAATTGGCGTAAGCTGGGGCCGCTGGTGACCCCATAGCTACTCCTCTTTTTTGCCGGTAATAAACCCCTTCAAATAAGAAAAAATTATTAAAAAGAATAATATCAAGGAACTTACAAATCAGGGAAACAGAACTATTATTGAACTCAGATCTTTTGGAAGTTAAAAAACTTCGTACTGCTTCGATCCCATCTAAATGTGGAATGCAGGTAAATAAAGAAACAACGTCAATAGTAAATATGACGTGTTTGTCCGGATCAAATGAGTTGTTCAAAACAAAAGTGTGAAATTTACTCAAAAAATGCCAGGAATCACGAAGATAAGATGGTTCATTAACAATAATGGGTCCCAAAAGAGCATCAATAATTAAAGACAAACCCTCAGTGACAGAATGTGGGGAAGACACTATTGGCCTAAAAGGTGGATGTGTCAAAGATTTGTGCGTTTTTGGTATCCCGAAAATAACGCCTATTCTAGGTTGTTCAACAACACAAAACTCATACATTTCATGGCTAATATCCCCAGCCATGAGGGCATCATACAAAAACGAATGAATGTAACGTTGACAACGATGAATATCGAGCAATGATGTTACCTCGTATTCGTCCTCATTCTTAAGAATGTCAGTCAACATCTTTTTGTATGTATCTTGCTCCATGACAACAATATTACCCCCCTTGTCACTTTTCATGAACCTGAAGTTCTTGGTTAGGGTTTTCAGGTTCATGAGAGCTTTCCTTTGGTTGATTGTCAAATTGTGATTGTAACTAGGTCTAGAGTTTAACATGTCATAAACATCCTGTGTACAAATTTCCTCAAACACTCTGATCGTGTGTTGTAATGGAGGGGTGTAACAAGAAGGTTTACTAAAAAACTTTTCAGTTTCAGAAAGATTATGTAATAAATAAAATAAATTCAACTTCCTAGTATATTGTTTGATGTCTATAACTGTACCAACATAATTAGCTCGTGAACTTGGAACAAAATTCAAACCCAATTTTAAAACAGAAATTTCATCATCAGAAAAAACATGATCCGTTAAGTTAACAACACTGAAACTGTCCGGTAGACCATCTAGGTCTCTTCCCCTGACGATTGGGATCCCAGGAAAGTCCGACTCCTTGTCAAGACAGTTTTGGTGTTCGTTTGGTTTCTCCTGTTGAAAAAAGAAGAAACAGATGTAGCAGGAACACAAACCCCAGAGCTGGTTTTGGTTTTACCAGTTTTGGTCTCATTCGGAACAGAAGGTGGGAACACCCTCTGTGGCGATAACCTGATTCTCATCAGGTATACTCAAAACTTGGTCTGGTGCAACATCAGGGGAATTATTAGACCCAAGAAGTCCAACAGTATTTATTGTTTCCCTGATTTGAGGAACAGAGCGCTGTTTGGTAACACTAACATTGTTAGAAGAAAAACCAGAAGTAACAACGTTAGAAAATGAAGCCTGACCATTATTGGTAAAACCATGCGCTCTATTAGTTCTTTTAGGTTTGTTTAACCCGGCAAAATTAACAAAAGCAGAGTTGTCCCTATAAGAAGAGACATCACGTGCCAATTTTGATTGTTTTCAATGGAATACTGATCAACTTCAACAGAAAGATTTTCCAAAAAGTCCCCAAAATCCTGTTCACCAAGGGTTTGCTTAAAAAATAATTCAACGCTGGTAATTTCTTAAGTAGTTCTTTCTTAGCCAAATTGTTATCTATTAACAATTGAAGAAAGCGCAACCCGGCATTGTTGAAAAATGATACCAAAGTATCAAAGAATGGTTCCCCAGCATAAACACCATTGGGGCACTTAAAAAAGCGTAACCCTTTAGGTACGATGTGTAACTCAAGACAACGTGAAAAATAGCAATTTTCCAAATCAATAGAATTGTACCTTTTCAATAATTTAAGTAACTGGTCACGCTTGGCATGAAATTCAGAGTTGTTGCGAACATTTACTGGTCCTCTGGAACTACCGGAATGACTGAATGGATTCTCCGCACGGTCGAAAAAATGTTCAAACGTCGCTCGACCAATGATGCGCTGATTGTTGCCGTCAGAAGGATTCCCAGTGCGTGGTAATTTTCCAAGATCGATAACAGTGTCCAACTCATGAAAGGAGTCAGTCAGACTCGAAGTTTTAACATTAGGAACACTCTCGTTTGCTTTAGTGACAAGAAACTTCAAGGAGTTGTTGATCTCAGTTAAAGCGGTTACCAGCAAACCGTTCAAATTGCCCCCTTCAAACGAAGGTGTAGGATGAATGCTAAGATTGAGCAAAGGGTCTTCAGCTGGTTATTGGACTTTATCAGCTCATTATAATACTGAGCCACCTCTATTTTCTCGCCCTCTCATCAAACAGTTCCTGAGAGGGGCTAACAACTTAAGGCCACCTAGGAGGGCACCCACCCCTGCCTGGGACCTTATCTTTGTACTGGAAAAGCTCACGCTCCCCCCTTTTAAACCTGCTGCCTCTGCAGAGTTAAAATTCCTCTCTTGAAAAACAGCCTTGCTTTTAGCCATAACTTCAGTGAGAAGAGTGTCTGAGTTACAGGCACTAATGGCTGTGGAACCCTTCATTATTTTCCATGCTGACAGGGTTTCCCCTCAGGACTAACCTGCCCTTTATGCCTAACGTGGTGTCCAGTGTGGCTCTAAACCAATCCATCCATTTGCCAACCTTCTTTCCTAACCCTCAGAATAAAGGGGAAAAGATCCTGCACAGACAGCTCAGGTTCTACATTGACAGGACTAAACCTTTCAGAAAATCTGACCAACTGCTAGTCAGCTTTGCTACAGGGACAGAGGGCAAGGCCATTTCAAAACAAACCATTTCCAAATGGATAGCACAGTGGATCCATTTGTGCTACAAGCACCATGGAAACCTACCCCACAGAGGATCAGACCACATTATTCCACTAGGACTACTTCCACCTCTACAGTATTTCTCAGGGGAGTTCCTACCAGGGACTTTCTGGAAGCTGCAACCTGGAGTTCTGTACACACCTTCACCAAGCATTACCACTTATCTATTTTTTTTTTTTTTTTTTTTTAAATCCAGAGCTGGATTTGCTACAGCAGTCTTACAAGGCCTGCTAGCCAGCCCTAACACTTCTTGACTGCCTCCACCCTTCCTCAGCTTTGGGAATCAACCCAAGTGTGATGACTGCAACAGTGAAACATGAAGAACATAGTACAGATGTGTACACTTACCATAAATTTAGATGTTCAAGTGTATTCACTGTTGCAATTCTGGTTTCCCTCCCTCCAGCCCTCTGGTTTTCTCGATCTTTCTACCTCTCCATGGCCATTCTTAATGGCATTGGTATTTACTTTTTACTGGTGGTGTTCCCCACCATATACTAGCTTCCTATTTGGGGGCTCCTGACATTTGGGGCAAGAAAAACTGATGTAATGGCGTCGGCTGCTTGTTTTATACCCCTGACGACCTGACGTCATGGAATAAGCGATAGTATCCGATGCAGAAATCCTAAGGCTCTGGTATTTGGGCCATCTGAGGGCTACCTGCAGGCAGATAACCCAAGTGTGATGACTGCAACAGTGAATACACTCGAACATCTACATTTATGGTAAGTGTACACAACTGTAACTTTCATTTCTACTGTTGGGGAAGAGGTAATTTTTTTCTTTTGGATGTGATATGGTATACCAAATAACTTAGCCTTGTTTTGGTGAATTTACACTGAGTGTTTTGTTTAGAAGCTTAGTGGAGCATGAGTTCTTGAACATTACTGAGAGGTGTTGGCAGTACCAAGTGGGAGTGATGTAACCTTGTTAAGGTTATGTCATCTCCAAAAGCAGCACTGGGGCTTAGTATTTTTGTATAAATGTCCCACATCTGTAGAGATTATAGGCTTCATCTGCTACAGCTGAGGGTAAAAGTTTCAATTTTTGAATTTGTGCAACCATCTATGTAAAGTGAATGAAGATTATTAGGAAGCATGAGAAGCAGCATAAACTTTTCAGGAGTGGTTTTTCAAATTGTCATGCATGGTGAACTTTTAAATTGGTTTTTAGTTTGTGATTGTCATGGTATATCAGTCCTACAAATATATGCCTTTCTTTCATGCTGTAACTTTTCTTTTCTGCTTTTCAGTAGCACCAAGTTGTCATAATGCCCCAGGGCCATTTAACTGTATTCATAAAATACTGATATGTTGTAAGTAATGAAGGCTGGGGATGTCCGTTATGAGTTAATTGATATTAAATACTTGATCAGTAGCCTGAAATCTGAGACCTGAGGGTACTACAGTAAGGAATATGTTTGGATGGGGGAATGTAGGTTTGACTTTGATTCAGTAGTTTCGGTTACGAAGGTGGTTGGTTATAGAACCACAGAATGGTGCATTCTGTATAAGCAAATTTGGGTTTGCCCTCCAGCAAAGCCATGTTGGTTTTACTGCTTCTAAAATAGTATTTTTCCCTTCAAAAGCTAAGTACTGCACCACCATCTATGTTTACAAGTAGTTTTTTTGTGTTCTTCCTCTTGTTGAAAAACTGTTTGCTGCTTAGCTGTTTTCGTACCAGGTGCATTTTTTGTCATTTATGGGTATCTTGACAAATTACTCACTGTAGTGTCATCTCCCTAAAGACTTCCACACACATTGTCTTTTTATCTAGGATGTGAGGATGACAAATAACTTGTGAATTATTCCAAATGTAAAAGCAGCCAAAACAGAGTTTAGGGGGGGTCAGCAATGTTCAGAGAGTCAAAAATGTTTAAGAATTAGAGAAGACTCCGCAGATAATGAAATAATTTTTCAGTTGTTATGTAAGAGTTTTCATCCCTTATACAATTCCACACAGACTTCATCCAACTAATTTTCTTTTGTTGACTCTGAACGTACTGACTTGTGAATTGTGCTTGAAATTTAACAATGCTATAAATTAAAAGATCTGAAGTAGTTGACTTCATTTGATCATCAACCTGTGGGTATTCGGTTCCGGATCGGATCCGATCCGAGATGGCTGCTTCACCAGCATCTGATCTGAGCTCTAAACTCCCCCTTACCCATAGTACCCCTCCACCTCCTTCCTTCCTTCCCTCAGATCTCGTTTGCCATGGCTTAGCCTATCATCATGGTCTCTGAGCTCCAGGCATGATGAGTAGTTTTAGTGATAGTTTTTTGGGGTGTTTGTACTTTTGTGGTATTAGTGTCAGGTAGGTTTCCTTTCCCTTGTCTTGGCCTCCCCTTTCTCTGTTGCATCACGTTTACAAAAAAAAAAAAAAAAAAAAACTTGTTTACTTTAGTCAGTGTAGTGCCTTCCTTCACCCTCCTTGTTAGTCATTTTGGGTGTGCGTGTGGTCGGGCAGGTTAGGGCCTCGTGATGGCTGATCAGTAGAAGCTGGTATTTAGAAATTGCACAGAATATGGCCACAAGTTGTCTCAGGCTGATGGCCACACTGTGTGTGTGTGTGTGTGTGTGTGTGTGTGTGTGTGTGTGTGTGGTTTGTTTAGAGGTTTCCCATCTTTCTACTGCCTGCACTATTTGTGCAGGTTTTAACCCCAGGGCCCTGAAAGATTGTAGGGCTGAGTTAGTCTTGAAGGGACTTCTCCCTGCTACAGAGGCAGCTGTCTCTGCTTCGGCTGCATCGTCTTCTGCTACACTTTCCTCCCTTCTCTCCCAGGTCAGGACTCAACATCCTGCTAAGAGGTCTGTGGATAGGGAGCACAGGAAAGAAAAAGACAAAGGGAGGAAGAGATCCCCAGACCAGACAGATCCGGTGAGTCCTCCTCAGAAGCAACAAATGATGTCCAGGCCCAGCACTCCTCAGCTGTGCCCAGATTCTCACCAGAGGAGCCTAGACCACCTGCTAGGGCCTCTGTACAATGACTCTCCCACTCAGTGTCGGAGGCCTCGTCGCACTGCACCAGAAGCTTGAGTGAGGCAGACACAAAGTGATGCAAAGGTTTATTCACACCCAGATTCAGATGGGGGCCTTGCCAGCCCCCTCTCTTTCTGGAGGGGGAACTCGCTTCCATTTTCACCCCGATAACTCCTTCTCTGATCCATCCCCCAGTATCGAAGTTTATGGATCCGAGAGGTCCTGGAGTCAGGGGCTCGGCACAGATGATACCAGATACCTCGACGCCAGCTGTTACCTTGAGCATGTCAGACCAAAATAGTTTGGACCTGGGCATCAGATCCGAGGGGTTAGGATTTTCTCCATTGGTGCTGACTTTGTCGGGTCAGGGCCCTCTCCTTGGTATCTCTGCTCTGGTGGGCTCGGCTTCGATCCCTCCCATCGGATTCAGGGAGAGTAGATTCTTTATTAGCTTCCTAGGAGGCTTGCTCTCCCCCCAGCTTTCAATGTGGTGGAAAGGGTTCTCTCCAGTGGCTTGAGGCCCCTGGACATCTCCTCAGATACCGCCCCTACTCCCTCGGCTCTGAGTGTGACTTCAGCCATTTTTCCCATTCAGGGACAGCCCGTGCTCGATGTGCCCTAGACTGTTCCCCTCAGGGAACAACGGGTAGTTTCCAAGTCCTCTCTGGAGAGCCCCACCAAAGAGGTTCCTCACAAATGAACTTGCAAAAGGAGGCACCTGGACTCCTCCCCAGAGTCCCTCACTGAGGGCACTGATTTGGAGGAAGGGGAAGATTCTCCTAGATCACCACCGATGATGTCTCCTTTGGAGACAACAGGGAAATCCTGAGCCAGCAGGGGGGTTGGTCCACCCCCAAGCCTTCCTCGGATGAGTTGGTGTTTCTGGAGGCCTTTGGGTAGGGCCCCCCCCCCACGGATCCCTTAGTGGATCTTATTACCACCTGGGCATGGAAGGAACCGGACACTGTGAAGCCAATCCCAAAGCGTTAAGTCAAAATTCTGAGTCCTCCTGTGGATAGGCCCAGTTGGAACAAAGGGTCCCCAGTAGACGTTATGATGTTAGCAGCTGCCTCCAAGAAAGAACTAGCTCAGGAAGGTTCTACAGTCCATCCCCCCCCCCCGACGGAGAGTCCAGGATGATGGATTGTCTAGGAAAGCGGGTGTATGCTTCAGCCACCTTTTCCATAAGGGCGCTGAATTATTTGGCCTACGTCACTCGACTGCAGCGCAACCTTGTCAGGGAGCTGACGGAGTCTACCCTGGAGTCCATGTCATCGGAGGATAAGCGTATATTCTCCACACAAATGGCCACTCTCAAAGCGGTTTCTAATATGTCCATGCACCTCCTTTCACATGCCACCAAGGGAGCGGCAAGGGTGGCCTGGTCTGCATTGCCATGAGGTGACACACCTGGCTCAGGCTATGTCAGTTCATGGAACCTTTTAAGGTGTCTTTCACGAATGCCCCTTGTGACGGTTCTTCTTTGTTTGGGAAGACTGTTCGTGAGATATTGGTCCAGAGTGAAAAGGACAGGAAGACACTGTCTGCCATCAGGATCCACTTCTCAAGCCCTCAAAAATCCTTTTCCAGGAATCAGCGGGGGGCAAAAGAAGATGTTCCAGAAGTCTCCGTATTCCCAGGACACTCAGGACTCCGCTTCCCCCAGAGGCAGAGGGGGACCAGACAGACGCCGGCCCAGAGGCAGGGGGGGGGGTCCGAGAAATTTTGGGTCTTGAGAACCATTCTCGAACAGGCCCCCACAGCAGCCCTGAGGGGTTGCCCGACTGCTCTGGAGGCAGTCAGGGGTTGTCTTTCGCTACACCTGACAGCATGGGAGTCCATGTCAACAGACCGTTGGGTGCTTCACATCATATCCAGAGGTTATACCATCCCCTTTGTGGTTCCTCCCATTCCTCCAAAACACCTCCCAGACATGCCACCCATGCAAAGGGAGGTAGCAGCGCTTGAAATAGACAAGCTGCTAAGGATATGAGTCATCCAAGTCTGTTCCCCGAGATCAATCCGAATCGGGCATCTATTCCAGGTTCTTTTTGATGCCAAAAAAGGCAGGGGGCCTAAGACCTATTCTGGATCTTTCCACCCTGAACCTGTCATTTGCCAAAGAAAAGTTCCGGATGGTCACATTACAGTCCATCCTGCCTTATCTGCAGGAGAACGACTGGATGTGCACCTTAGATCTCCAGGATGCGTACTACCATATAAAGATGCACAGATGCTCCAGGAGGTTCCTCCTCTTTCAGCTAGGGGCCAATCATTATCAGTTTCAAGCCCTACCCTTCGGTCTCACCACAGCCCTCAAGGTGTTCACCAAGGTCATGGCAGCAATAGCAGCTCACCTGAGGCTCCAGGGAATACAAGTCTTTACATACCTGGACGATTGGCTCCTTGCTGGTTCCACCAAGTGCCTACTTTGTCAGGCCAGAGACTATTTCCTGAAACTGTCAGACTTTCTGGGAATTACAATCAACACATCCAAGTCTTCTCTGGATCCAGTCCAGGTTTTAGACTACATTGGAGCAAGGATAGAAATGTTGCAAACCAAAGTTTTTCTAACTCCAGAGAAAGTTCAAAGCTTAAGACTCCATGTGTCCGTGATCTTTCAGTCTCCACTTCCTTTAGCCAAAGTGGTACTATGAGCCCTAGGTTCCATGGCAGCCACCATTACTCTTATTCCCTGTACTCATCTGCATATGCGGGTACTACAGTGGACACTAGCGGTCCAATGGTCATTATTAGATCTGCCATTGACGCATCCAATTCATATAAGTAATGCTTGCAGGAAGTCCCTCCTTTGGTGGATATGCTCCTCGGAACTAGTCAAGGGGCGAACATTTGTTCCAGCCCCTCCCCAAGCCATGGTGACTATGGATGCCTCCCAACTAGGGTGGGGGGCATTGTTCAGGCAGGACAGTCCAAGGCACATGGTCCCTGAATGAGACCAACTTTTTTATCAGTGTTTTATAGATGAGGGTGGTCCTTTTGTCGTTGCAGGCCCTTCATGCCTTTCTTCCCCTGGGAACCATTGCAGTTCAGACAGGCAACATGTCAATTGTCTGGTACATCAACAAGCAGGGAGGAACCAGATCTTACCCCCTTTGTCACAAGGCCATGAGAGTGTGGGAATAGGTGATCTCCACCAGCCAATTTTTGGTAACAACGCACATTCTGGGTCATTCCAACATACTGCCGGACAAACTGAGCAGGACTATTCTGATGCCTTACCAGTGGTCTCTGAATCCTGTAGTGGAGAAGATCTTCCTCAAGTGGGGTTGGCCTTGCTGCAATCTCTTTGCATCTCCCTCCAACATGAAGTACAGCAAGTTCTTCACTCTGATCCCCCCACAGGGGGAATACCCCAGGGACAACTCTGGTCCATGCTTGGTCTCCTGGTCTTCTCTATGCTTACCCCCCATTACCTCTCATACCAAAATTCCTTCAGAAGGCTCGCAGGTTGGGGAGCAAAGTAATCCTCATTGCCCCATTCTGGTCTCGCCAAGTCTGGTTTCCCTTCCCTTCCTTTCCTCCATGGATCTTGGATCCGATACCGGATCTCATCTCGCACCCCTCGAGGGTCCCTCATCCAGACCTGGTCAGTCTGAAGCTTACTGCTTGGCTGCTCCTGTTCCCTTCATTGCTAGGACTCCACTTGACCGGTCTATCTTCTCCGATCAAGACTATTCTGGTGGCAGCTCATAAATTGCCCACCAGAAAACTATACCATAGCAAATGGAAGCATTTCTCTATATGAGCTTCTCAAAGGGATTTTGGACCCTTTCACAGGTCCTGTCCAAGCGGTCCTTGAGTTCTTGGTGTACATTTTCCAGCAGGGCACTAGCTCATCTTATAGGTTCATAGGTTGGTACTAGGCTATCAGCCCTAGGGCCTATACAAGCCTAGCCATAACAATACCCTGGCTCTTTCTTCCCACACTGTTTACTTCCCTGGACCCCTGTCTAGCAGGGTGACTGATGTGATCCCCAGGGTGAATTTCCTTTCTCCCATCCAATCGTCAAGGCTCCTTTTGAAGAGGGCCAAAGAGGCACTCTGCTTGACATGTATGGGCAATCTATTCCAGAGTCTGGGGAGTCTCGGGGTCAGGAACCTATCCCTCCAGCATGTTTTGTTTATTGTGATGATGAGGTTTAGATCCCTGGAGCGTGTGGCTCTGAGGGATTGGGGTTTCTTTAAATGTAGCATGTCCCAACAGCTCTGGGTTTTACATGGCCTTGTATGTTAAGCAGAGATCGCCTCTAAGTAGATGATATGCAACAGAGTATAGCTGTAGTTCTTTAAGGCGGTCAGCATAGGGCATCTGCTTTAGGCCTGTGATTCTTTTAGTGAGGTATTTCTGCGGCCTTTCCAGTTGCTGCAGATGTCTTGAGAGGTACATACCAAATGGGGCATTGTATTCTATATTGGGTCTAATGAGGGATGAGTACAGTCGGACAATGACCTCCTTTTTTCTGGATGAAAAGCCCTTAGTGATGAGGTGTGCCACATAGAAGGATTTCCTGACTGTTGTGGCGATGTGGTTATCAAAGGTGAGACCACTGTCCACCTGTGTCCCTAAGTCTCTTATCACACTTTTGGTGTTTAGTGTGCTGCCACCTATATGGTAATTCATGGGTACATGTTTTTTTCCCCAAAGGGGATAACTGTACATTTTTTGGCATTGAACTTGAGCCCATGGCTCTGGCACCAAGCATCTGTTTCTGTAAGGCCCTTTTGTAGAGTATCCACATCATTTGGGGATTCAGTAATGGCTCCCAGTTTGCAGTCATCTGCAAAGTTTGTTAGCCAGAGTCCCTTAGTGTTGGCCTGTACATCAGAGAAGTAGATGCCAAACAAGAGCGGTCCCAGGACTGAACCCTGAGGTACTCCACTTGTCACTTGTCTGGAGCTGGATTTGGAGTCGGCTACTTTTACAGTGTGGGTTCTTTCAGTAAACCAGTTAGCAACCCATTGGGTGATGTAGGGATAAATGCCCAGCTTAGTAAGTTTATCTGTGATTCCAGAGTGGAGGATGGTGTCAAAGGCCTTGGCAGGGTCTAGATAGGCTGTGTGTGGACCACCTTACCCTTGTCCATTGCTCTGGAGACTGATTCGAAGAAGTCAGTCAGGTTCAGGAGACAAAGAATGACCGTTCATGAACCCAAACTGGGTGGGGTCCAGTGTTTGAAGGTTGCCAATGTCTTTGTTTATAAGTTCCATGATAATACGCACCATGGCCTTGCAGATAAGGCTCGTCAGACTGATGGGACGGTAGTTTCTGGGATCCAAGGTGGATCCCCCCTTGTGGAGTGGGATAACTGTAGCTCTGCGCCACTCAGTGGGCACGAAACCTGAGGTGAGGCTATGATTAAACATGACACTTAGGTAAGGTGCCAGTTCATATTGTAGTTCAAGTAGTACACAGCCTGGGATGTCATCTGGTCTCATGGATGCTGTATTCTTAGCTTTGGAGAGAGCGTTTTTTTACCTGTGTGGCCGTTATTACCGGTATTTTGCAATCTTCCAGTATTGAGATGGGCCATTTAGGGGGTGAGAGGGGGTGAAATTGGCACTGAATCGATCTGCCAGGATATTGGCAATATTCCTGGGATCAGTATATTTAATGCCTTTCTGTTTTAGCTCAGAGCAGATCTGAGCATTGTCATTTAGATTCTTGACATAGTTATAGAATGCTTTGTGGTTGTTTTTGGAATCTTTGGCAATTTTATTTTTGTAACTAGCTTTGGAGGATTTTATGAGGGATCTCAGTTTCTTACTGAGGCTGGTAAGGGAGTTTTTTGCATCCTGGGATTTTCCTCTTTTCTGCAACAGTTTCTTCCTTTTGTTGTAAAGTTTGTTTATGGCAGGGGACTACCAGATTGGCTTCCTTTTTTTGGACAAGATCATCTTGGTTCTATTTGGGATGGCACGATTCATGCATGAGTGGATGTGCTTGTACAGTGCCTTAGTATAGGATTCAGCAGTTGAACTTTCAGTTCCCGTCTGCATGGGTGTTGTGCAGGTTGTCACTTCTGACTTGAGTAACATGAAGTTGGCTTTGGAGAAGTTTTTTATGGAGGTTTCCTTACTGGGGGGTGGGGTGGGATGTGGATGTTAAGGGTGATTCCCTTGTGGTCAGATCTGACTAACGAGGGGGTGACCACTGGTGTGGAGCATCGATTTCCCATGTTGGTAATGACCAGGTCTAGGATATTGGAGCCCCCTGGTGGGACTATGGATTAGTTGATCCAGGGCATTGGAATTTATGAATTCCAAGAACCGTTGGGCAAAGGTGCTGGTACATGAGTAGTTTTCCCAGTTAATGACAGGGTAGTTAAAATCACCCAGTATTAGGGTGTTTGGTTCTATCTTAATATTTTCCAGTATGTTTAGAAAGGTGTAGTGAGAATCTTGTGGTATGTTGGGGGATCTGTAGCAAGCTACAATTTGAATTGCAGTCTTACCTAGTGTTAGTTGCACCTGGAGCATTTCAGACGCATTGTGATGGGCAACTAGCCTGGTGGTGTGAATATCCTTGGTGAATATTGACACTCCTCCACCTTTAGTGTTTCGGTCCTGGTTTGGTGGCCAAAAAGGGTGGTAAGAGTTGTAGCCTGGTATTGCTGGGGTGCTCTCTGGAGCCTTGAACCAGGTCTCAGTTACTGCACAGATATCGATGCCATCTCTGGCAAAGCATCGCAGTCTGTCGATCATGTCGTCCCAGGCAGACAGATACTGGATCCCCTTTGAATGACACCAGAAGCTTAGTTGTTGAAGTCAATCATTTTGTCCTTATATTGTGGTATAATTTTGGGCGAAGGCAGGATGCTACTCAGGATTAGGGTCATACCTGCCTGGGCCACATGATCCGAGAGCTCTTCCATGTCTCTTTTCATGTAGTTCAGGGAGGTACTTCTCAAGTCATTCACTCCACCATGGACAATGACAGAGTCATATTTGTACTTGTTGTGGAGTGACTTGAGTGCGTTATGTGGCGGATCCTGGCACCTGACAGGCAGCTGACTGTAATTTCTCCTTGTTCAGCCTGGTGGAGTGGGACATCAGTGTGCCGGACTGTAGAGTCACCTATGACTAAAGTGTTAGGTATGTTATCTTGCCTTAGGGGCTGTGTTGCTGGGTTGCACACTGGTGTTGTGAACTATGTGACACTGGTTGTGATTGGTGTTTGCGTTTTAGCTTCAGAGGTCCTTGTTGCTTGGGCAGGTTAAAGTTAATGGCCTCTGCATATGTGGATTTAGTGTTGCTATATGTGGGTGTTGGTGGTGTGGGTTTAGAAGGGCTATGTGTTGCTTGAGGTGTAGTGTGGGTGTTAACCTTCTCCTCTTGGCTGTCTAGCACAATCTTGGGTGGAGAGAGCTTTGCTTCCAGTTTGGCTATGTAAGTGCATCTCTCATAGGTTGTAGTGTTGGGTGGTAGGAAGTTTGTCTGTGTACATGAGGCAATTGCTGCATTGCCCCGGTATGCCCAGATTCACCAGGTGGACAGGAGAAATCACCAGAAGCTGACCCTTGGACATGCCTGGTTTGGTGCTTTTTTTTTTTTTTTGTAAAGTACAGGAGCTGTTTTCCCTTACCTTAGCAAGGTACTTTGCAATTATAGGCTGTTTAGTGCCTACTATTAATTTCTCCTTATTAACAAGGAGAGTTGAGTGCTTGTATCAGTTTAAGGCTTCCTAGTGCTTTCCAGCAGGTATTACAGCAAGTGCTAGTCACAGGGATGCTTAAAGGTAAGATGAAAAAAAAATGCACACTGCAGTGTGCACTAGAGAAGTTAGATGTGAAAGTCGGTAAGTTAAGTTTTACCTGTTTAAAAAGTTAAGGGTTAGTGGAGAGTTGCTATTTTTAAAACAGCAAGATGGATTGAAAGAGGTAGTCACTTTTGTATTCTGGTGCTATGGAATACAACAGGATAGCCAATAAATTTAAATAGTTGAAGGGGAGAGATTTCAAAAATGATGATTTTGTGATTACTCACACAAGCCAGTGAAAGTAGAGAGGAAATGAGATATATGGTCAGATTAACGTAAGAGGCAGGCAACTAGAAAGACAGTGGTATTTAACAAGACAACTGTAACTGGGTGGGAGAGCGGGAAAAAATTCTGCCTGACTCAGAAGAGAGAGAGCTGTGGTCTCTTTTGAAGTTTTAATATGCTGTTAAAGCAGAATGCAAGTAAAACACAAGGTAAAGAAAACAAACCACAGTATTCAAAATATAAAAAGGCAATAAAGCAATACAAAATACAAAAAATAAAAGCAAACTAACCTTTCCTTCACAGCAAAGTGTAGCAGAATCTGGATGAGCCTTTCTGGTAAAGCTCTGAAATGTTTTATTTTACCCCTTAAATAGAAGGTTTTGTTCCTAGCTCCAGCTACAATAAAAGTTCAACTGGCTGCCATTTCCAATTTCCATATAAGTGAGAACATGGCTTCATTAGCTTCCTCCAGACTTTGCAAACCTTTTATTAAAGGTACCTTTCTTTTAAGACCCCTGGTTAAAGATTGTAATCCCCCTTAGAATCTTACCCTAGTTTTGCAAGCTCTGGTTGCTCCACCTTTTCAGCTGGCTGCTTCTGTGGATCAGAAAATTTTATGTTGGAAGACCGCCTTTCTAGTGGCTATCACCTCGGCTAGGAGGGTCTCAGAACTCCAGGCATTATCTATCAATCCTCCATGTATGATTTTTCATAAGGACAGAGTTTCACTTCGTGCTAATCCTTCCTTTCTTCCTAAAGTGGTCTCTGAAACTAATCTCAATCAGACGATCAATTTTACCTGTTTTCTTCCCAAAATATCAGAACAGGGTGAATATAAATTGCATTTGTTAGACTTACATAGACGGCTATGTTTGTTTACATGGGACTAAGCCCTTTCACAAATCTGACCAACTGTTAGTGTCTTTTTCTACACCCTTTCTGGGTAAACTGACCTCTAAAGTAACCATTGCCAGATGGATTTCCCTTTGCATCCTTCAGGTTTACAAGGACAGAGGCATGTCTCCTCCAGGACAAATCAAAGCTCATTCCACTAGGTCCATGTCGGCGGCTTTTTGGTCCAGGGTGTCTTTGGACGATATTTGTTTGGCGGCTACCTGGTCCTCATCTCACACCTTCATTTTTCACTACAAACTGGACATGATATCTAGAGGGAGAGCATCCTTTGGCTCCAGGATATCCTTCAATGAGGGCCACACAAGTGTTTGGTAGCTGGGGACTCTGTCCCACAGGTTGATGATCAGATGAAGTCAACTACTTCAGATAAGGAAGTTATGTACTCACCATAACATTTCATCTGAGTAGTTGGACTTCATTTGTCATCAACCATCCCTCCCTCCTTCCCCTTGACTTTCTCATGTTCCTACTTTGGTAGGCAGGGGAAAGTGCCTATGTGGCTCTCCTGTACTTCTTTATTAGTAAGGTCTGTTGGGTCAGGTTTATGTTTACGGTGCAGCAAACTCGATCTAAGGGAAGGAAGGAGATGG
Source organism: Protopterus annectens (assembly GCF_019279795.1). Classification (NCBI taxonomy): domain Eukaryota; kingdom Metazoa; phylum Chordata; order Ceratodontiformes; family Protopteridae; genus Protopterus; species Protopterus annectens. The sequence goes on along the minus strand of NC_056726.1, from coordinate 621,610,281 downwards.
AGGGGTATTATGGGTAAGGAGAGGAGCTTGGAGCTCGGATCAGATGCTGGTGAAGCTGCCGTCTCTGATCCGAATACCCACAGGTTGATGACAAATGAAGTCCAACTACTCAGGTGGAACGTTATGTTGAGTACATAACTTCTTATCTGAAGTAGTTTACTTCATTTGGTCTTCAACCTGTGGGATACCGGATCCATATCGGATACAAGCCGGCAATTTCACTAGCATCTGCTCCGAGCTCCAAGCTCTTCCCCTTACCCATAATACACCTCCATTACCTTCCAACACCCAGATCTCATTTGTCGCGGCTTGCCTCTGAAGCATCATGATGATCTGAGCTCCAAGTTGTTTTTTGCTTTTTAAGCAACTTTTTTCTAAAACTTTTCAGTATAGGTGTTTAGTGTAGGTTTGCTCCCCCCCCCCCCTCACTGGAGCGTCATGTGTTAGAAAGTTTCCTAGGTAGTTTTCATGTTAGTTTTAGGCTGTATTGCTTCCCCTCCCCCTCCGTGTTCTGTGTGCCTTGAGTGTGTGGTGAGTGGGAAATAGGTTATTTTTTTCTTTTCCTCTTTCCTTCTCTAGTGTGATTTCTTGTACAGTCATGGCTGACCCCAAGCCTGTATTTAAAACTGAGTGTGGCCATAAATTGTCTCCTGCAGATGGCTACACACTGTGTGTGATGTGCTTGGGTGTTGCCCGCTTGAGTACAGATTGTACTATCTGTGTGGGTTTTAACCCACCCAGTATTAAGGATAGGAAGGCTAAGTTAGCCCTCAAAGGCCTTCTTTCCACTTCTGAGGTGGTTGCCTCATCCACGGCTTTGGTCACAGCAGCTGCTGTGGCTGCCTCTCCTTCCTCTCTTGCCCTTGCTTCTCCTCCCTCCCAGGCTGGGACTCAACCTCCCTCTTCTAAGCCTGTGGAAGTGGAGTGGAAAAGGGGCAGAGAGAAGGAGAGCACAAGAACAGGCACTCTTTTAAGCCAGAGAAATCAAGAAGTCTCTGGACCTCCCCTCTACTCCCACCAAAAGTCAGCCTAGGATCCGTGACTCCCCTCGGCTCCAATCTCTGAGACAGGAGGAGACACGTTCTCCATTTAGGACCTCAGTTCCTCAACCCACAAGGTCTGAGTCCGTGGCCTCATTGAGCTCCACGCGGAGCTAATTGGAAGTTGACATGGATAAAATGATGAGGAGGTTCATTCATACTCAGATCCAGATGGGGGTCTTGTCAGCCCCCTCTCCCTCTGGAGGGGGGAGCTTGCTTCCTTTTTTTACACCGATTTCCCCTTCTCTGATCCATCCACCAGGTTCGGAGTACTCTGATCTGAGGATGGCCTTAGTCAAGGGGGTTGGCACCAATGGTACCTGCTTCCTCGACACTGACAGCTGCCTGGAGCATGTCAGATCTGACCAGTTCATATCCGAGTGGCTCTCGGAGCTGGAGCTTGGGTGTCGGATCTATGGGAGCAGAACTTTTTTCATTGACTCCGGCTTTGTCAGGCCAAGTTCCCTCCCTCGGAGCTCCGTCCACTTCAGGTCTGGCTCCAATTATCACACCAGATCCGGAGAGACCGGCTTTTTTTTTGGTTCCCCAGGAGGTTCGCTCTCCCTTGGCATTCGACGTGGTAGAAAGAGTTCTGTCTGTTGGATCGAGACCCTTGACTATCCCCTGGGACTCCGCCCCGACTCCCTCGGCTCTGTCTATGAATCCCATCATTTTACCAGAGGACAGCCCATGCTTGAGGAGCCCCAGACAGTTCCCCCTGAGGAACAAGTGGCTTGCGAGTTCCCACCGGAGACTTCCCTCGCAAGCATACGTGTAAGAGGAGGCACTTGGACTCCCCCGAGTCCCTCACCGAGAACACGGATTTGGATGATAGGGAAGGTTCCCCCAAGTCGCATCCTAAGGATGTCTCCTTTAGAGACATCATGGAAATCCTTCAACAGGGAGGTTGGTCCACCCCCAAACCTTCTTCTGACGAGTCCGTGTTCCTGGAGGCTTTTGGCACGGGCCCATCTACTTCCTTGGGAGTCCCCTCCCACAGATCCCCTGGTGGACCTGGTCACCTCACAGGTCTGGAAGGAGCCGGATACTATGGAACCAATCCCTAAATGTCCTGATAAGATCTTAAGTTCACCATCATATAGGCCAGTGTGGAACAAGGGCTCCCCTGTACACACTATGGTTGTAGCAGCAGCCACAAAGAAGGATCTAGCCCAAGAGAGTTCCTCAGTTCATCCTCCTGACAGAGAGTCATGGAAGATGGACCGCTTATGAAAACAGGTTTATGCATCAGCAACCTTTTCCATTAGGGCTTTGAACTACCTGGACCACATCACGAGACTCCAGCGCGACCTGATCAAGAAACTAGCTGAGTCTTCCCCTAAGTCCATGTCGCAGGAGGACAGGGACTTGTTCTCCGTGAGGATGGCCACTTTGAAAGCTGTCTCCAACATGTCCATTTGACTCCTCTCACATGCTACTGAAGGAGGGGCTAGGGTGGCTGGGTCTGGTGTGTTCATGAGGTGCAACGCCCGGCTCAGACTGTCAGTTTTTGGAACCTTTTAAGACGTCCTTTACCAAATGCCCCTTATGACGGCTGTACTCCCTTTGTTAAGACCATCAAAGAGACTTTAGTCCAGAAGGAGAAGGACAGGAAGACACTGTCTGCCGTTGGAATCCACTTCTCGAGCCCTCAAAGATCCTTTTCCCGGAATCGGAGAAGGCAAAAGAAGATGTGGTTCTGGAAGTCACAGTATTCCCAGGAAATTCAGGGCTGTTCTTCCCCCAGAGGCAGAGGGGGACATAATGGATGCTGGCCTAGAGGCAGAGGGGGTCCGAGAAATTTTAGGTCTCTAGAACCTTTCTCAGACAGGCCTGGACAGCAACCCTGAGGGGTTGCCTGACTGCTTTACTCTGGAGGCAGTTGGGGGGGTGATTGTCATTGCACCTGGTGGCATGGGAGTCCGTAACATCAGACCGTTGGGTGCTTCCGATCATATCCAGCGGATACTCTATCCCCTTTTTGTTTCCTCCCAAATCTCCAAAACACTTCCCGGATGTACCACCCACGCAAAGGGAGGCAGTAGCACAGGAAATTTCCAAGCTGCTAGAAAAATGAGCCATCAAACCTGTCCCTCCAGATCAGTCCAGATCGGGCCTCTACTCCAGGTTCTTTTTGGTGCCAAAGAAAATGGGGGACTTAACCTATCTACCCTGAAACTGTCAGTTGCCAAAGAAAAATTTCAGATGGTCAAACTACAGTCCATCATGCCGTACCTGCAAGAGAGTGACTGGATGTGCTTGTTAGACCTCCAGGATGCCTACTGTCACATAAAGATGCACAGAAGCTACTGGAGGATCTTCCGCTTCTGGCTAGGAGTCAATCATTACCAATTTCGAGCCTTACCCTTTGGTTTCACCAGAGTGTTCACCAAAGTGCTTGCAGTAGTAGCGGCTCACCTGAGGCTTCAGGGGATTCAGGTCTATCAATACCTGGACGATTGGCTCCTCACTGCTCTCACCAGGCGTATACTTTCTCAAACTGGGGATCATTTCTTAATGCTTGCCCTGCATTTGAGGATCACAATCAATGCATCCAAATCACTTCTAAATCCTGTCCAAGTGATAGACTACATTGGAGCAAGAATAGACACCTTACAAGACAAAAATCTTCCTGACCTCAGCGAGAGTACAAAACCTGAGGATGCATGTCTCTCTGATCTACCGTTCTCATCTTCCATCGACAGAATCAATGTTGAGGGCCTTAGGTTCAATGGCAGTCACCATAATGCTTTTTCCGTGCGTCCGGATACATATGAGAATTCTACAGTGGACACTACCTGTACAATGGTCCCTATTGGAACTTCCATTATTGTATCCAATACAACTCAGTCAAGTCTGTCGGTTGTCCCTTCTGTGGTGAATGTGCTCTCCAGAGATCTTGGAGGGACGACTCTTTGTTTCAGCCTCTGTCCAAGCCACAGTGACCACAGATGCCTCCCAAAGGGTGGGGGGCATTGTTTGGGCAGGACAGTCCAAGGCCTGTGGTCCCCTGTAGAGACCAGTTTGCACATAAACATTTTAGAGATCAGGGTGGTCTTTTTGGCGTTGCAGGCTCTTCATGCCTTTCTTCCTCTGGGAACCATTGCAATTCAATCAGACATGTCAGTGGTCTGGTACAGCAACAAACAGGGAGGACCAGATCTTACCCCCTTTGTTGCAAGGCCATGAGAGTGTGAGAATGGGCAGTCTCCACCGGTCATTTTTTCATAGCGACGCACATTCCAGGACGGTCCAACATTCTAGCGGACAGGTTAACTTGGACTATTCTGATGCCTTACAAGTGGTCTCTAAATCTTTCAGTAGCGGAGCAGATCTTCCTGGAGTGGGGTCAGCCTTGCTGCGATCTCTTTGCATCTCCTTCCAACGCAAAGTGCAGCGAGTTTTTTTGCTCTGAACCCCCTGCCGGGGGAGTCCCTCAGAGATGTCCATGCTCAACCCCCCGGTCTTCTGTATGCTTACCCTCCAGTACCTCTTATTCAGATGTTTCTACAGAAAGCTTGTCGACTGGGGAGCAAAGTGGTCCTCATTGCCCCATTTTGGCCTCGCCAGGTATGGTTTCCCTTCCTTTGGTTTCACCTTCTGGCTCCACCCTGGATCTTGAATCCCATTCAGGATCTGATTTCACACCCATCAGGTGTTCCTCATCCGAACCTAACCTGGACAGCTTGAAGCTTACAGCTTGGTTGCTTCAGTTCCCATGATTGCTAGGACTCCTGGATTATCCTCTTCAGTTAGGTCTATTCTGGTGGCTGCTCATAAGTCTTCAACCAGGAAGGTTTACCACAGCAAGTGGAAACATTTTTCCTTTTGGGCTTCTCAAAGGAGTTTAGACCCCTTCACAGCTCCTATTTCTCCCATTCTTGATTTCCTAGCCAATATCATTCAACAGGGAGCTAGTTCTTCTACTATCAAAGTTCAATTGGCTGCCATTTCTCATTTTTATGTGGGTGAGAATTCTGCCTCACTGGCCTCCTCCAGACTGTGTAAAGCCTTTATCAAAGAGACCTTTCTGTTACACCCCCCAGTCAAGGATCCTGTTCCCCCATGGGACCTTACTATGGTTCTTCAAGCTTTGGTCGCTCCACCTTTTGAATCTGCTGCAACCACAGATCTAAAATTCTTATCTTGGAAAACAGCATTCCTGGTGGCTATCACTTCTGCTAATAGGGTCTCAGAACTGCTAGCTTTGTCCATCAAAGTTCCATATATGATTTTCCACAAAGATAGGGTTTCCCTTTAGACCAGTCTGTCCTTTCTTCTTAAGGTGGCAACACAAGTTAATATCAATCAAACCATTAATTTACCTGTCTTCTTTCCTAACTTTGCTAACAAAATACAATACAAACTCCACTTGTTGGATGTTCATAGACAGTTACGATTTTATTTATACAGGACCAAAAACTTCCATAAATCCAATCAGCTGTTTTGTGTCCTGCTATAAAACCTTTTTGGGTAAACCTATCTCCAAGGTCACTATTGCTAGGTGGATTTCCTCATGCATCCTTCAAGGTCTATAAGGACAAAGGTATGTCTCCTCCGGGTCAGGTGAAAGCTCATTCCACTAGGTCCATGGCTACTTCTGCGGCCTTTTGGACTGGAGTCTCATTGGATATTTGTTCTGCAGCTACCTGGTCCTCATCTCATACCTTTATTTCTCACTACAAATTGGATTTGACTTCTAGAAGGAGAGCATCCTTTGGTTCCCCGATGCTCCGGAATATCCTTCTATGAGGGCCACCCAGGAGTTTAGTAGCTGGGGACTCTGTCCCACAGGTTGAAGACCAAATTAAGTAAACTACTTCAGATAAAGAAGTTACGTACTCGCCATAATGTTCCATCTGAGTAGTTCTACTTCATTTGTTTTTAATCATTCCTCCCTCCTTCCCCCTGTCCTTGTCATATGAACAGGCTGCGGGCTGCAGTTGTAGGTCGTATATTTTTTAGGTTGGGTTATTAGTATAAGGGCCAGCAAACTCGATCTGGGGTTTGGAAGGCAGTGGAGGTGTATTATGGGTAAAGGGAAGAGCTTGGAGCTCGGAGCAGAGGCTAGTGAAATTGCTGGCTGGGATCTGGTATCCCACAGGTTGAAGACAAATGAAGTAGAACTGCTCAGATGGAATGTTATGGTGAGTACATAACTTCTTTTTTTTTGCATTTTATCTAATATACAGACTGTTATGTATATTAGATAAGTAGTCTAAAAAGATAGTACTTGAACTTCAGAATATGAAGGAAAGGAAAAGGCTAATCAAACAATGAAAAAAGCAGTCACTGAAAAATGGGGAAAAAGGCACATCTGTTTCACAGGAAGAAATTATTGTCAGGTCACTGGCTCATTTCAAGGGTTAGTAAACCACTCACAAATTTAAGTAAAGGGAACTCTCCATCAGCCTTGACAATATTTAAAATAAAGCTAATATAAACATCAGTTCATTCTTGTAATTCACAGAAATGTGTTCCCCAGGTGCATGGATTGCAAGTGCAACTTAAGGAGTTTATTTTGGTTGAGACTCCAAGAAAAGTCTAGGACCTTTAACTTAAGTAAAGTTCTCAAGTGGTACCAATGCAAAGCCCCTTTACCACTTTTAACCCTAGCTTTTGCTTGTAGATTCCATGTGAAGAAGTACTGTAAAATCAAGCAAGAAGACACTTCTATATAGCAACCTTGGTTGGTCCTCTGTCTTAACCAACACTAGTTATCTTTCAAAACAGATGCTAGTAAATATATTAACATACCTTTGATTCAGCAGGGTAAAGGAAACTCCTCTCCCTAGAGGAGGAAGAGCATTTTTGTATGGTATAGATATATCAGCAGAGTCTGATTCAAGTAATGACACCTTACAGTCAATGGGTTCACCAAAGAAGACATTACAATTGCTGCTGAAAGCATTAATTTATTAGTAAATATTCATCATTCATGCTGCCTCTGTGGCATATGGGGTCTGTGCTTGCACAAATCCACACTGGCAGCTATCCAGAGCTCAGGATTCTCTCCTCTGACATCTGTGATGGGATTGGCTAAGCCTTTCACAGGCAGTCAGTTTTTCAGCTTCTTGGGGCGAGCTGCAAGAATCCCACAGTTAAATCTCAGACTGCATTGGTGGATTACAGCTTCCAGACTTGGATAAGATCCCTTTTGAAACTTCCCTTCCTCTTCAATAATTCTGATTTTTTTTTCTGTTCTTTGTATGTACATATATATGGGATCCCTTTTAAATCTCGAAATACTGAAACATCGACTTTCAGTATCTCGAGATGAAAATATTGAAAGTGCAGTTATTCGAAACTGCACTTTACCAAGTTTCACATTACTGAATCTGCTTGTAGTGTTGTGTGATTTGTGTTTGCGGTGCATTGTGGTCTGGGAGTTAGACATGGCAGACGATGTGTGGTTGTGTACGGAGATTCAGGTAGGTTGTACGTATTTTAAGGGTTTTGGGTAGGGTTTTTTAGTTGTGTGGGAAGTTTTGGGAGTTGGATGGGTTAGATAGGTGAAGTGTGTGTGTGTTGAAGGCAGTGTGGTTTTTGAATGTGTAGTATGTGCTTATACATAGGTTTTGCGGGTTTTATTGGTGTGTGTGTTTAGTTGCTTAGTTATGATGTAGGGGAGAGGTGGTGCTTGTGATGTGGTGGTGGTTATATTAAAAAACTGAACGTCACTTGCTGAAAATTTGGTATTATGAATTTTCGGTATAGTAACATTCAGTTTTTTAATATTTCGGTATTGTGGGTGTTCGGTCTTTATCTCAAGATACTGAAAGTTGATCTTTCAAGATTTAAAAGTAGATCCCCATATATATATATATATATATATATATATATATATATATATATATATATATACATACACAAATATCACACACACACAAGCGTACATTTATTGTGTATGCGTGTGTGAACTTTTTATTTTAATATACTTGCTATTTTCTACTGCTACTTCCTCTGGTAATATTAGCTTACTGCTGTGTTTGTGTGCTTAATACTGCTTTCAATAATTTGCAGGGCTTTTCTACAGTGTTTTATGAAGTTATGTGGTGTCAGTTGAATGCGACTGTCTTGTGCATGTAGTGCCACAGTTTAATTGAGCCTGTTTCTGTTGTTTATCTGTTTCATTTTGAAATTCTGACAGGAAAATGTTACATATTATACCATGACCCCCCCCCCCAAAACGTGCACGCTGATTGGCCAGCGTGCACATTGTAAATCGAGTTATACTAATGGAAAAAGGTCTGGTCGCCCGGACTTTTTTCCATTAGTATAACTCATTTTAACACTGTCTGCTATGTTAAATGGGTTTAACATAGCGAGACAGCTTTAAAATAAGCAACGGAGATCTCCTTTGTTTATTTTAAAGCTGTCTCGCTATGCTAAACCCATTTAACATAGCGAGACAGGTTTTAAAAAAAAAGCAACGGAAAAAGCAAGATCTCCGTTGCTTTTTTATTGCTATAAATGGGTTTAATATGGCGAGACAGTTTTAAAATAAGCAACGGACATCTCCGTTGCTTATTTTAAAACTGTCTCGCTATGTTAAACCCATTTAACATAGCGAAAACAGTAAAAAAACAGTAAAAAAAAAAAAGCAACGGAGATCTTGCTTTCTCCGTTGCTTTTGCCCACAGCTCTGATGTACTACGCAGGCGCGCAGTACATCAGAACTGCCGCGGATGCCAGACATCTGCGGAGGGGCAGTAAACAGGCATTATACTATGCCATTATTTAAGAAAAGTAATAGTTTCTTTTCTTAAATAATGTCATATAATAGCAATAACCACTTCTGGGTGGTAATGCTGTATTTACCCATGGTTGGCTTTGTTTGGTCCTCGGCTTCGCCTTGGGTCCAAACCACGCCAACCGTGGGTAAATCCAGCATTACCCACACCCAGGCGTGGGTTATTGCTATATTCTTCATTATATGAAATGCACTACTTGATTTATCACTGCTGCCGACATTTTTATTAAGTTTTGATTTTACTGTGAATTACTTTTGCATTTTCTGTGGAGATTTTTTCGTTTTTTGGTATGGAACTGTCTTAAGTAAATACCTATTTATGCTGTTTTAAAGGTTTTCTATTTGATTAAGGGCATATAATTGAATTTTTTGACACTATTTGGCCAAGTGAATTTTATTTGGTACTGTTACTTGACTGTGCTACATACTGCACTGTGCAGATGGTAGAACAAGGCTTAGTACTACTGATTTGTTTGCAGTTAAAAAAGCATTCTGTAGAGTCTTATTGCTCCTTTATCTGTTTAAAAACGTTCAATGTTAAGTTGTCAATCTCGCCTTCATTCTTGCTTGATGGGTTCGGACTCGGCACTTGCTAAGCTCGAGAGTCACTTTTACCAGCTCGAGGCAGCCCCATATCCCATGATGCAAGGCGGTAAGTACCCAGATCTCGCTTTGCCCGCTGATGAGGTCCTCCTTTTACCAGCTCCTGGTAAGTGATTTGCTACTTTGCTATTTTAGCCCCTTTTAACAAAAAAACCCTTAATTGTTAGTTTTATATTAGTTTTAAACCCTTTCTGGCAGAAAATTCTCTGTCTCTTCTTATTTTTTTAGTCAGACTTTCACCCAACCCATCCCCCCCCCCTGTTAGGGTGTGTGTGTGTGATTACTAGTTATACCTTTTGGTATATTTAATTTAATTTCTTTGACTGGTGTGTGTGTCAGTGTGTTTTTACACCATGTCTAAAGAAAGGGTCTCAGGCTTTAAGAAGTGTGACTCGTGCTGTCAGAAAATGTCTCTGACAGACGGTCACACTTCTTGCCTGTACTGTCTGGGGCCTCTTCACCTGCAGGACTCCTGTGCTATATGTCATTCTTTCAGCCAGAGAGTCCTGCAGGAAAGAAGAAATAAGCTGATTTTGAGGGGCCTTCTTAAGTCGGAGGGCTCTCCAGCTAAGTCGGCTCCATCCAAGACTTCTAAGTCTTCCAAGGCCCAGGCTTCTGTGTCCAAGCCTGCGGCCTCGGCTCCGACTCATTCAGAGTCGAGATCGCCCGCTGGAGCCGATTCTGGAGATTAAACCTTCGGCACCGATGGCTATCGGTGCCGGTTCTGGTTCGACCACCTCGGTGTCGGCTCCGATCGGTTCCGACCACCATGTGGCTCAGGCATCGGTGTCGGCTCCGATCGGCTCCGACACCGTTACTTTGTGGCTGTATCGGCTCCGGCTGGAGCCGATGCATCAGCTACCTGTCGGCTCCGATAAGTTGTCGGCTCCGACAGGTTCAATAGTTTCATCGGTTCCGATGGCTCCTTCGAGGAAGAGGTCTAGGTCTCCTTCCTTGGAGCCGATACTTTCGGCTCCGGCTTCACCTCTCCTCTCGGAACGGAGCCATCGGAGCCGATCTTCAAGGTCATCCAGGCTTTCTGACCATGATTTAGAGAGAGTGGTCAGTAGATTACTTAAGTCACAGGCACTGGCCCAAATGTTACATAGCCCGTCTCAACAGACGGCTATTGGTCCACACCCCATTGCAGTTCCTCCTTCAACTCTACCCCAGAGCTTGGAGTTGGAGTCTTTGGGAATGGTTACTGCTACGGCTGAGGGACAGATACCCCCTTCTGTTCCTTCAGCCTCTACTCTTATCTCCTCTTCGAGACCTTCCTTAGAGGGATTCGGTGGCCGGGCTTCCATGGTCTCCTCCGAGGGGGTGAGTGGCATCAGACCCTTGTCCGAACCCGCTCTTCCCCTTGGAGCCCCGGCCTTGGTGAGCTCTGCTCCGACATCTGCCTCGGAGACTTCCCTTTCGGTGGTCCCTGGAGTTCCAAGCTCTTCGGAACGGGTTCTCTCGGACCTTCCTGGGAGGGGAGCATTCGAGGTGATGAAGAGTGTGCTGGCCACGGGTATCAGCCAGCAGTCTGTTCCCTTAGCTCCTCCCTCTATAGTGCCTGTTGACATCTCTGCCACTTCTCTTGCTACAGGACCCAGAGATCCTCCGCCTCAGGTTTCCCATTGGGAATATCCCTCTTCCGAGGATTCTCCTGATGTTTCGGGGATCCTCCTAGGAAGAGGACCTGTAAGAGGAAACATGTAGACTCCCGAGTCTATCACTTCAGATACTGACTTAGATGAGTCAGAGGGATCCCCAAGATCCCCTCTGAGGATGTCTCCTTCTCAGACATCCTAGAACTCCTTAGACAGAGGGGAAACTGGCCCACCAATAATCCCTCTGAGGATGAGTCAGTATACCTAGAGGCGTTTGGATCTCGGCCCTCCACCTCCTGGGTGTCTCCGCCTTCGACCCCTTATGCAGGTTATTGCCGAAGGCGTGGGCTGCTCCTGACTCTGTAGAGCCAGTCCCTAGGAGGCCTTCAAAATTTATTACTGCCCCGTGTGATAAGCAATTCCTCACTAAGGGTGTCCCCGCTGATGCCATGGTGGTGGCTGCTGCCACCAAGAAGGAACTTGCAGATCCTTCCGCACTGTCCATCCTCCTAATAAGGACTCTAGGACCATGGATAGGTACAGTAAGCGGATGTTTTCCTCAGGGACCTTTGCTATGCGTTCTCTGAATTACCTATGTCACTTCACCAGACTCCAAAGGGATATCCTTAAGGAGCTAGGTGATGTTGTACAGGATCCTACAGCTGCAGGGGCTCAGGAAAAAATTGCTTCGCAGCTAGGAACCCTTAATTCCATTGCTAACTCCTCCATGCGGCTAATATCATATGCTGCTGATGGAGCGAGTAGGGCCGCAGGTACAGGTGTGGCTCTTAGACGCCAAGCCTGGATGCGGCTATGTGACTTTGCAGATCCCTTTAAGGCGTCCTTCACAAATTCTCCCTTTGATGGGTCAGCCTTGTTTGGCCCTCAAGTGAAGGAAACTTTGACCAGGTGTGAGCAGGACGGCAAGACTCTTTCTGCAGGAGTCCGTTTTTCCACCCTTCTAGACCTTACCCCAAAGGACAGAAAGGTGGCAAAATGTGGTTCCGCAAATCCCAAGGAGTCACGCCGGATTCATGTGGTCAGTTTACCCCTAGAGGCAGAGGGGGTAACAACAACAGACGCCGCTCTAGAGGCAGAGGGGGTCCAAAAACCAGGGAAACAGAGAGCCTCTTTGACAAGCCCTTTCAGCATCCCTGAGATGTTGCCCGGCTGTCCCTCCTTGGAGGCAGTCGGGGGAAGATTATCACTGTACCCAGAAGCCTGGCACTCCCTCACTCAAGACAGATGGGTACAGTCGATCATATCCAAGGGTTACATAATTCCTTTCGAGGAAAGTCCTTTCTACCCCTCAAATTCCCTTCCAGATGTACCACCCGGTCTAAGGGAAATTGCAGAGTTAGAAGTCTCAAAACTACTGCAAAAGAGCCATTCAGCCAGTTACAACAGACCATTCAGAGCCGGAATCTACTCAAGGTTCTTTTTGGTCCCGAAAAGACGGGAGACTGGAGACCAATATTGGATCTCAGCAGACTCAACAAGTCTGTGAGGAAGACAAGATTCCGAATGGTCACTCTTCAGTCAATTCTGCCCTTCTTACAGAAGGACAACTGGATGTGCTCAATAGATCTTCAGGATGCGTACTATCACATCAAAATTCACAGACGCTCCAGGAGATTTCTCCGCTTTCGGCTGGGGTCCAGTCATTTCCAGTTCAGAGCCCTGCCCTTTGGTCTCACTACAGCCCCCAGAGTGTTCACCAAATGCATGGCAGTGGTCACGGCTCACCTGAGACGCCAAGGATTCCAGGTGTTTCCGTATCTCGACGACTGGCTCCTTTCAGCCACCACCAGGCATCAGCTTATTCAAGCCAGGGATTACACAATAAAGCTTTGTACTCTTTTGGGCATCTCGATCAACTTCGAAAAGTCATCCTTATCGCCCTGCCAGTCTATTACTTTCATAGGCGCAAACTTAAACACTGTTCAGATGTCAGCTACCCTTACAGATCAAAGAGTTTCAGACATTCAAAGTCATGTCAGGATCATTCTAGCCAACAAGAAAGTACAGGCCAGAATGGTTCTAAAGGTATTAGGCCTCATGGCTGCGGCCATTACTCTTCTTCCCTGGCTCGCTTCTACATGCGCCTTCTTCAGTGGATGCTGTTCACACAGTGGTACCAACAACTTCCAATGCGTCACCAGATTCTGGTGACACAGACTTGCAAAGATCATCTTGCTTGGTGGATCACATCTCCCCAGGTTCACCAAGGCAGACACTTTGTACCCCATCCCCGGTAGCCACTGTCACCACGGATGCCTCCCTGATCGGGTGGGGGGGGTCATTATCAGGGCAGGATGGTTCATGGGACGTGGCAGCCATTCGAGTACCACCTGCACATAAATGTCCTGGAGATGAGAGCAGTGCTTTTAACGTTGCAAGCCCTCAACGACTTTCTTCCCGTAGGGACAATTGCAGTCCACACAGACAACATGTCTGTAGTTTGGTATATCAACAAACAGGGCGGAACCAAGTCCTACCCCTTGTGTCGAGAAGCGCTCAGACTATGGCAATGGGCAATCTCCTCTCATCGGTTTCTGGTAGCAACGCATATCCCTGGGAAAACCAACATTGTAGCGGACAGATTGAGCAGAGCTATTCTCATGCCTCATGAGTGGTCTCTCAAGCAATCTATAGCGGAAGAGATTTTTCTGGAATGGGGTCGCCCATGTTGCGATCTTTTGCTACTCCCCAAAACAGCAAATGCCCAGACTTCTTCTCTCTCTTCCTCTTCTAGGCCATCCCCAGAGACGCTCTGACCCAGGATTGGCCCCACGGACTTCTTTATGCCTTTCCTCCTTTCCTCTGATCCCTCAAGTTATCCAGAAAGCAACCGTTTTGAGAGCCAAATTGATTCTCATTGCTCCTTACTGGCCTCGACAAGTTTGGTTCCCGTTCCTCCTTCGTCACCTTTTGGTGCAGCCGTGGCATCTGGACCCAGTGCCAGATCTTCTGATTCACCAATCCGGTCAGCTGCACCGGTCTATCCCTTCTCTCAACCTCACAGCATGGTTGCTCCACTTCCTTCCTTAGCCAGGCTTCCTTTGATCTCTAACCCTGTTAGAGACATCATAGTAGCTTCTTTAAAATCCTCTACCAGGAGGATTTATGCAAGCAAATGGAAACGTTTCTCTTATTGGGCTAATGCCAAGAATATTGATCCTTTCACTGCCCCTGTTCAGGCAGTCCTGGACTTCTTAGCAGAGATTTTTCATGCAGGCTCCTCTTCTTCCACAGTCAGAGTTCAATTGGCTGCTATCTCGAACTTTCATGTCGGGATCGCAGATCACAATATCATGTCCCATAGGCTTTGTAAAGCCTTCTTGAAAGGAATTTTCCTGCTAAAGCCTCCAATCAGGAATCCTCCTCCTTAATGGGATCTAAATTTAGTGCTGACATCCTTGATTCTTCCCCCCTTCGAGCCAGCTGTTTCCTGCTCTCTAAAATTTCTTTCTTGGAAAACTTTATTCCTAGTAGCTATTACATCAGCCAGGAGGGTGTCTGAACTTCAAGCTCTTTCGGTTCGACCCCCCTACTTGGTTTTTCACAAGGACAGAGTATCATTGAGAACTAATCCGACCTTTTTGCCTAAGGTCGCCTCAAAGGCTAATTTGAATCAATCCATTGAACTCCCTGTATTTTTTCCAAACTATTCAAACAGATCGGAACAAAAATTACATTATCTTGATGTCCACCGCCAACTCAGATATTATTTGGACAGAACTAAACAATTCAGGAAATCCGATCAACTCTTTGTTTCCTATGCAGATAACAGGAAAGGCCTTCCTGTTTCTAAAGTGACCTTATCTAGATGGCTGTCTTCTGTCATCTCTGAAATTTATCTGCTCAGGGGAAAACAGCTGTGCTCAAAACCTAAAGCACATTCAACTAGGAGCTTAGCTACTTCTACAGCCTTTCAAGCTAGACTTCCTTTAGACACTATTTGTGCAGCGGCCACTTGGGCCACTCCTCATACTTTTGTTTCCCATTACAAATTGGACTTGGCCTCCAGGGACAGAGCCAGTTTTGGCTCTACAGTCCTCAAGAGTCTGTTCCATTGAGCCACCCAGGATAGAGGTGCTAGGGACGCGGTCCCATCAAGCAAGAATGAAGGCGAGATTGACAACTTAACATTAAGAAGTTATGTACCTACCATAACGTTCCATGTTAGTTGTCTTCTCTCGCCTTCTTTCTTGCGACCCTCCCTCCTTCCCCCAGGCCTGGACAGACCTTTCTACAAGAGATTGTTATGCTGAAGACCATTCAGAACTGGTCCTTCCTGTAGGCTTTCTTTCTTCCTTTGGGAAGTATTTATGCTTGGTGCTATTGCCCTTTGTCATCAAACGAGATCTGGGTACTTACCGCCTTGCATCATGGGATATGGGGCTGCCTCAAGCTGGTAAAAGTGACTCTCGAGCTTAGCAAGTGCCGAGTCGGAGCCGAGGATCGGCTCCGAACCCATCAAGCAAGAAAGAAGGCGAGAGAAGACAACTAACATGGAACGTTATGGTAGGTACATAACTTCTTATTTTGTGGCTTTCTGTAGTGCTTACTGTCTGTAGGCTAATAGCTTTAGTATTGTCCCCATCCTCCCTTCCTGTTTGTGTCTTGCTGTTATACTTAGTGGCTTTGCAGTTGCCTGCCCCTACTGTAAATCTGATCTGGGACACTCCTCCCAGTCTAGTGTCATTAGCTCATTCTACCTAATACAGAGAGAACATTTGATAAGGCCTTCTGTTCTCCTTTTTCCCTTTCAAAAAAAAAAAAAAAAACATTTTGCCTGAATCTCCTTGTGTTCTGACTGTGCTTCAAACATTATGGAAATATAGAGTATATTTTAGGGCATTTATTATAACTGTAATTGCCTTAATATTGCTACAACTCAAGTGCTCTAGGTTGCACTGTCTGCATCTGAAGTTTGTGCGTCTTAGCTGCTTTTCTGTATATATAGACTTCTCTTTATATGTAGACTAGCTACTTATTCCGCTGTGTTACTGCCTCTTAAATCATTTTTCGGTTGTGCACTTGCCTTGCTTCATTTAAAAAGTTTTAAATTGCTAATTTTGTAGAGTTTTAATTGCATTTACTGTTTAGGACTACACACTCAAGTGTGTTAGCCTTTTCTGTGTTTATTTACTGTATTATTGCATTGTTTAGCCTGTTTCAACAAAAAAAAATACTATCTTGTTTGGTCGTTTCCCACCGTTTCTAGCCAGTCCATATCCCAGGCTTTACTTTACTCAGGACTTTTATTTTCTGTGCTCAGAGCTATCCAGACCTTGCTGTGGTAGAGGGAAGTCCTACTGCTTACCAGTGGGACTGGTGAGCATTGTACTGCCCGTCTAATGCTAGAGGAGTGGTTTCCAGCTCTGAAAGTGTAATTTTATTAACCTTTTTTGTGCTGATTTCTATCCCTTTCTGGCTTAAAAACGAGTGTGTTTGCACATTTTTCACATCGGGCAGCACTGCGAGGCTACAGTTAAACTATTCCAGGTGCCAGAAAGTCTGCTCTTCAAATTTTCCCTTAGAACTAGCTGGTTTCTCAATACTAGCACTAAAATCTGAGCCCCTGTGACTAGCACTTGCTCTAGAACCTGCTGGAAAGCACTAGGAAGTCTGAAACTGATTCAAGCACTCAGCTCTCCTTGTCAATAAGGAGAAATTAATCATAGGAACTAACTGGGGTAGCATTGTCGCCTCACAGATGTTGCCCGTTCGATTCTCAGTTAGAGCGTCTTCTGTGTGTTGACATGCGTGAATGGGCGTTCCTTCGTTGAAGGTTGTGCGTTATGCCCGGCAAGCCAGCATGTAAAAATCTACTGCCAATCACTAGCGGACCGGAGTTCCCCTGTGGTGACCCCTAACTGGGAAAAGCCGAAAGAGACACAAAAAAAAAAAACTAAACAGCTTAGAATTGCAAAGTACCTTGCAAAGGTAAGGGAAAACCGCTCTTAAACTTTACAAGAAAGCACTAGGAAGCCTGAAACTGATTCAAGCAGTCAGCTCTCCTTGTCAATAAGGAGAAATTAATCATAGGCACTAAACAGCCTATAACTGCAAAGTACCTTGCAAAGGTAAGGGAAAACAGCTCTTAAACTTTACAAAAAAGCACCTAAACAGGCACGTCCAAGGGTCAGCTTCCGGTGATTTCTCCTGTCCACCTGGTGAATCGGGGCATACTGGGGCAGTGCGGCAACTGCCTCATGTACACAGACAATCCTCTCCTCCTACCACCCAACACTACAACCTGTGAGAGATGCACTTACATAGCCAAACTGGAAGCAAAGCTCTCTCCAGCCAAGATTGTGCTAGACAGTCAAGAGGAGAAGGTTAACAACTGCATTGCACCTCAAGCAACTCATAGCCCTTCAAAACCCACACCATCAACACCCACACATAGCAACACTAAACCCACAGATGCGGAGGCCCTTAACATTAACCTGCCCAAGCAACAAGGACTCCGAAGCTGAAATGCAAACAAACACCAGTCACAACCAAAGTGACACATAGCTCACAACACCAATGTGCCACCCAACAACAGCCCTAAAGCAAGACAATGTACCCAACACTTTAGTCATAGGTGACTCTATAGTCAGGCACACTGATGTCCCACTAACCAGGCTGAACAATAAAATTAGTCAGCTGCCTGTCGGGTGCCAGGATCCGCCACATAATGCATGCACTCAAGTCACTCCACAACAAGTACAAATACGACTCTGTCATTGTCCATGCTGAAGTGAATGACTTAAGACGTACCTCCCTGGACTACATGAAAAAAGACATGGAAGAGCTCTTGGATCATGTGACCCAGGCAGGTATGACCCTAGCCCTGAGTAGCATCCTGCCTTTGCCCAGAATACCACCACAGTATAAGGACAAAATGATTGACTTCAACAATTGGCTAAGCTTCTGGTGTCATTCAAAGGGGGATCCAGTATCTGTCTCCCTGGGAAGACATGATCGACAAAACACATTGTTTTTCCGGAGATAGTCTGCACCTGCCACCCCTGGGATTCAGGTTACTGGCCAAAGCTCTTGCCACCCCTATAGTGCCTTTTTTAGGCAAGGTTCAAAGGATAAAACCACCACCGTAACAAATACAAGCATGCAAAATCTGAAGGTAATGCTACTCAATGCTAGAAGTCTAAACCTCAAAATGCACTCTCTCAAGGCACTCCTAAAAATGGAGAACATAGATATCTGTGCAGTAACTGAGACCTGGTTCAAGGCTCCAGAGAGCACCCCTACAATACCAGGCTACAATCCTTGCCACACCTTTCAGCTACAAAACCAAGACCGAAACACTAAAGGTGGAGGAGTGTCCATATTCACCAAGGATATTCACACCTCCAGGCTAGTTGCCCAACACAATGCATCTGAAATTCTCCAGGTGCAACTAACACTAAGTAAGACTGCAATCCAAATTGTAGCTTGCTACAGATCCCCCACCATGCCCCAAGATACTCACTACACCTTTCTAAACATACTGGAAAATATTAAGATACAACCAAACACCCTAATACTGGGTGATTTCAACTACCCTGCCATTAATTGGGAAAACTACTCGGGTACCAACTCCTTTTCCCAACGGTTCTTGGAATTCATAAATTCCAATGCCCTGGATCAACTAATCCATTGTCCCACCAGGTGCTCCAGTATCCTAGACATGGTCATTACCAACATGGGAGATAGATGCTCCACACCAGTGGTCACCCCCTCACTGGTCAGGTCTGACCATAAGCAAATCACCTTTGACATCCACATCCCACCCCCACCCCCCACCCCAGTAAGGAAACCTCCTTAAAAAACTTCTCCAAAGCCAACTTCATGCTACTGAAGTCAGAAGTGACAACCTTCACAACACCCATGCAGACGGGATCTGTAAGTTCGATTGCAGAATCCTATACTAAGGCACTGTACGAGCACATCCACTCATGCATGAATCGTGCCATCCCAAATAGAACCAAGATGCTCTTCTCTAAAAAAAAAAAAAAGGAAGCCAATCTGGTGGTCCCCTGCTATAAACAAACTATACAACAGAAGGAGGAAACTGTTGCAGAAAAAGAGTAAAATCCCAGGATGCAAAAAAACTCCCTCACCAGCCTTGGTAAGAAGCTGAGATTCCTCATAAAATCCTCAAAAGCTAGTTACGAAAATAAAATTGCCAAAGATTCCAAAGACAACCACAAGGCATTCTATAGTTATGTCAAGAATCTAAATGGCAATGCTCAGATCTGCTGTGAGCTACAACAGAATGGCATTAAATATACTGATCCCAAGGATATTGCCAATATCCTGGCAGATCGATTTAGTGCCAACTTCACCCCCTAAAGGGCCCCTCTCAATACCAAAAATTGCCAAATTCCGATTATCACGGCCACACAGGTAGAAACCGCACTCTCCAAAGCTAGGAATACAGCATCCATGGGACCAGATGACATTCCAGGCTGTGTTCTACATGGAACTACAAAATGAACTGGCACCTCACCTAAATGTCATGTTTAATCATAGCCTCACCTCAGGCTTTCTGCCCACTGAGTGGCGCACAGCTACAGTTGTCCCACTCCACAAGGGAGGATCCACCTTGGATCTCGGGAACTACTGTCCCATCAGTCTGACAAGCCTGATCTGCAAGGGCATGGAACGCATTATCATGGAACTTATAAACAAAGACATTGGCAACCTTCAAACACTGGACCCCACCCAGTTTGGGTTTGTGAAGGGCTGATCTTGTTTCCTGAATCTGATTGACTTCTTCAATTCAGTCTCCAGAACTGTGGACAAGGGTAAGGTGGTCCACACAGCCTATCTGGACCTCGCCAAGGCCTTCAACACCATCCCCCACTCTCGATCATAGATAAACTTACTAAGCTGGGCATAAATCCATACGTCACTCGATGGGTTGCCAACTGGCTTACTGACAGAACCCAGACTATAAAAGTAGCCGACTCCAAATCCAGCTCGAGACAAGTGAAGTACCTCAGGGTTCAGTCCTGGGACCACTCTTGTTTGGCATCTACTTCTCTGAAGTACAGGCCAACACTAAGGGACTCTGGCTAACAAAGTTTGCAGATGACTGCAAACTGGGAGCCATTATTGAATCCCCAAATGATGTGGATATTCTATAAAATGGCCTTACAGAAACAGATGCCTGGTGCCAGAGCCATGGGCTCAAGCTTAATTCCAAGAAATGTATAGTTATCCCCTTTGGAAAAAAACATGTACCCATGAATTACCACATAGGTGGCAGGACACTAAACATCGAAAGAGTGATGAGAGACTTAGGGACACAGGTGGACAGTGGTCTCACTTTCAATAACCACATCACTACAACAGTCAGGAAATCCTTCTATGTGGCACACCTCATCACTAAGGGCTTTTCATCCAGAAAAAAGGAGGTCATTGTCCCACTGTACTCATCCCTCATTAGACCCATTATAGAGTATAATGCCCTGTTTGGTATGTACCTCACAAGACATCTGCAACAGCTGGAAAGGCCACAGAAATACCTCACTAAAAGAATCACAGTCCTAAAGCAGATGCCATATGCTGACCGTCTAAAAAAAACTCCAGCTATACTCTGTGGCATATCGTCTACTCAGAGGCAATCGCTACTTAACATACAATGCCATGTCAAACCCTGAGCTGTTGGACATGCTCCACTTAAAGAAATCCCAATCCCTCAGATCCACATGCTCCAGGGATCTAAACCTTGTCATCACAATGAACAAAACTTGCTGGAGGGATAGGTTCCTGACCCAGAGACTCCCCATACTCTGGAATAGACTGCCCATACATGTCAAGCAGAGCGCCTCATTGGCCCTGTTCAAAAGGAACCTTGATGATTGGATGGGAGATAGGAAATTCACCCCGAGGATCATGTCAGTCGCCCTGCTAGACAGGGGTCCAGAGAAGTAAATATTGTGGGAAGAAATATCCAGGGAATTGTTATGGCTATGCTTGCATAGGCCCTAGGGCTGATAGCCTAGTACCAGCCTATGAACCTATGTACATTTCAAACTGTTTCTGGTACATTGTATGCAACTTAGCCCTATTTGCTTTTTGGGGCACAATTTATCTTTTCTAAAACTGCTGCTCCTAGTCAGCCCTTAACAGTGTCAGTGTATTCTGGCTGATGTTTTTTCCCCTGACTTGATAGATCCTTGTATGGCTGCCCCTCCCCCTATCAAATCCAGTTACACCTCAAAAAAAAGAAAAAAAAAATCAACAAAAACATGCCTCAACCAGTGGTTTGTTAATCTGCTGTTGCCTTAAGCCATCCCACAGATCACTTACCATTTCCCCCTTACACTCTGGTTGAACCTGCAGCTGTCTGTGGTACAGGGGTCAGATACATTAGTGGTGTTTGGATACCTGGTTCAAGTAAGGGAGAACCAAACTGTTTAGGTGCAGGAGAGGTGAGGGTAAGAGACCCCTTGCCAGACGTAATACTCTGTCCCCAGATATTTTGTCCACTAGTGCAGTTCATAGTAAAAAGAAGTAAACTACACTGCAAACAGGTTATTACCATGTATAGGACTGATGTGGTTTCCTTGGCTGAGTGTTTTACAGTCAGATTTTGACTGGGACTGTGATGCAAACAGTAGTGAACATTCTTGAGTCCATCCAGTCTGATTCTTTGAAAGGTAAACGGGTTCCAAAACTCAAGCAAATGTTCACTTTTTCACAGATGCTAACTAGGTTTACAGACTAGGAGCCAGTCTGGAGCTACGCCAGAGACTGACAGAGTTTATTATCTTATTGAGGATGATATTCCAAATGTATTGTTTGTTCCTCCTGTGTTACAGATATTCGAAGATGTCCATTAAATTGCATGTAAAAAGCCCTTTGGCTAATGACCAAGGTTGGGGTTAGCATAATGGTTAAAGGTACTTAACTCACTTGTGAGAGGTACAGGGTTTAAGGGCAAATAGCTAGGCTTAAATGGTCTGTAAGGGCAGCTAATCTAGTGCTCATCAATTAACCTATTTTCTAGGGAGGTGACATGGTTAAGGTCTTAACATCACAGGTACAGGGTTTGATTCTCACCTTTAGTAGGTTACTAGAGGGAGTTTGCATAATAGTTAAGGTAGCTACCTCACAGACAAAAGGTACAGAGTTTGATTCTCATTAAGGGAAATTGGCTAGGCTTAAAATGGTCCACAATGGCAGCTAGCCTGCTACTTACCTATGAACCAGTTCCTAAATAGGTTATGAGTAAATACAAGGTGTGCTCTGCTCTTACAGCTCTCATTGCTCCTTTGTCAGCTGACCCAGCTATGGTTTCTCAAAGTGCCAAGTCTAACAAGAAAAAAAAATATCCTTGCTTTCCATACTTTCCTAAACTAGTGTTCCAGAGACCAGATTTTGCTGATCCCTGGGCTTTGTCTTGGTTCCTGTTTTCTCCATTTTCCTTGTTTGTTCGGTCAAGGGTAGTTTCTTCTCACTAGTGGGAGTAGGAATTACTGGGAACTGCCTGTTTGTCCTCAGAGGTTTTAAGGCAGTAACTTGTAGTTTGGGTTTTTTGGCCATTTTTTTCCTGTTCTTTCCAGCCCTGCTACCCTGCCTGCGTTGCATGCGGGTGACTTTTCAACTATTGAAGGTTTCAGCACTAGGCTCGTGGTGGCCAGGTTTAAAAAGTTAGGCTACCTATTTACCTAAAGACTACCTTTCACTTTTTACTGTATTTCCTTTCAGCCTTAGGCTTTTTTGTGCCTTTAGGCTACTGTTAAAACTTATAGACTCAAGAAGTTTGCACTGTTTAGCACTTGCTAAGAAGGCCTTGGCATCTAACACTACCCCAGAAAAATAGGCAAGTGTTTAGAATCTCTGAGGGGTGCTGTCTTAATCTAGTAATTTAATCTTTAGAAATGTAGATTATCAAGGCTTTATGTGGAAGCTAATTGTGTAATGTGCTTACAGTTTATATGACATTGCTGTAGAAATGTTATATGAATGAGCTTGTTTATGTTTTGACTTGCGTTTCGGGGAATGTCTTGGAAGGTGCGGACATAATTTTTAGAAACACAATTATTTCTATTGTATTGACAAGGTATGCTTAGTTACATAAATAAAAAATTTTCTGAGGATTTTAAAAACAGAGATTTTGAATGCACCTTTATGTTTTGAATGTGTGCTTTGGCCTGCTGCCACCCAGGTTCTCAAAGAGTGGGATGATGTAAATTCATGCATGGGATATTTAGAATGTTTCATGTTCCCAGGTTTTCACCTAACAAGGTGCCCAACTTCTGTAACCTGACGAGGATAAACAGGCAACCAGAGGATGACACCGCCAGCCAAAACCAGGATACAACTCAACACCTTGTAATAAACCACGTAAACTCCAAGGATGAAATAAATTACGAATCCATTTATTGTGACAACGAATATTACCTAGGTTTCGTTCAAAACGAACTTCTTCAGACAAATAGCTTGAGTAAAACACCTCCCTTAAATACTTTGCACTAACCAACATCAAATTGCCAACAATTAATCACGTACATTTCCCTATTAAAAATTAATTACTTTAAAGAAGTATCTAAAAAATAAATTGTATATGTGTATATGTGTACAAAGTAACCTACTCTCCTTTTACTATTTGCGTATAAAAATATCATAACACTCTGTTAAAAACAAATTAAAATATAAATGGTATATGTCGCTAAACACCTATTCATAATACACCATATATTAAAATGAAATAACCACTTAAAAATAACATAATATAAATGTAAATTAAATTTCTCACATTCCAATGCTATAAGTAACTATAAATATGTATAACCTAATGTACCAACTAAATTAATTGAATTGACATTAATAAAAATAAAAATTAACAATTGAAAAATGAAAATAAAAATAAATAATAATGTCAATATTGATATTAATATATTGACCATAAAATTGATACTTGTATAAAAATATACAAAATTGCATATCTACAAAAAATATATATATGTCTTTGTACAAAGTACATACATTCAACCACACTACAAAACATTAATATATATATGTAAATGCCATGACACAAGTAAAATTATTTCCCTTTTATCATATTGTTTTGCAATATTGGCTTAATGGTGCAAAATTCATTTATACCCGGTCTATTGTATGCGTCTAACAATATCTGCCATTTCAGTTCATTGATGTCCAAATCATATTGTGTAATTCTTCCTTGTATATCATATACTAAATGCTGAATGACGCAAAATTTAAATTTGTGTCCCTCATTACCTTGTATATACCTGGCGAGTGCGTTAGTGTTTTTTGAGTGTTGGATGTCTAAAAGATGTTCTTTCACTCTATCCCTAAAATGTCGAGCTGTCTTCCCAACATAAAACGCATCACAATCTTGGCATAATGCAAGGTATACCACATTTGATGTGTAACAATTGTGATGTCCTCTTATTTTTATGTTACAAGAATTCACAACTATAGTATTATTAGTACAATGAATGTAAGGGCAAACAGTACATCGTCCACATTTAAAATTTCCTTCAGGTCTATGTGAAATTCCCATTTTAACCTTAGTTTCTTTTTCAAAAATATTTTTAAATGATGAATCTTTTTTATATACAAACTTAACATCACCTTGAAAAAGGTGTCCCAATTTCTTATCTTTACACAATATATCCCAATTTCTCTCAATTATATGTTTAATGACTACAAAACAATCATTAAATACAGATATATAAAGGGGGACATTATCTGTCATGGATTTAACCTTGATCCTATTATTCCCTAAATTAAAAAATTCTGAAGTCAATATGGCTTGATATAACCCTACTTTCCTTTTATGTGTAACCTCGTATATTTTAATACATAGCTGTTTGGGATAACCTCTATTCTGAAATAAATTGGATATATAAGTCAATTCTTTGATAAATTCCCCTTCGTCACTCACCATCCTGGCCGCCCTGACCATTTGTCCTTTGACAATAGCTTTTTTCTGATGGTCAGGGTGCCAGCTGTTGTAGTGCAAGTAGGAATTAGAGAACGTTGGTTTCCTATATATATTTGACTTTATCCTTCCCTGCTGCTTATCATAGGATAACCTGATATCCAAATACGTGATCTCTTCCTGATTTATTTCACGAGTAAATTTTAGAAATCTTACGGTGTTATTAATATACAACAAAAAAGATTCCAACGCCTTCTTGTCCTCATCCCATACAAGGAATATATCGTCAAGGTATCTTGTGTATATTTTAATATGTTGATAATGTTCCGTCTTAAAAATGTAATTAGATTCCCAATAACTCATGATTAAGTTGGCGTACATGGGGGCACAAGCTGCCCCCATTGCCACGCCATTCACTTGTTGATAATAATTACCTTCATAATATAAATAATTATTTTGTAGCACAATATCCATTAAATTGACAAGTGTGTTTATTCTTCCTTGATCATATACCCTAGTCTCATATAGTTGTTCTTCAAGCCATATCAAACCTATGTCTTGGGGTATGGTTGTGAACAAGTTACATACATCCACAGTAACAAATGAATACCCTTCTTCCATATTCAGCTCCTTGATCTTCCCCAAAAAATCCCACGAGTCTTTAGTAATATACGGGAACTTGGTCATACATTTCTTAAAATGATAATCCAAAAATTGGCTAATAAAACACGTCTTGCTCCTCTTCCCGTCAATGATGAGTCAGAATTGCAAGTTATTCAACCCCTTATGTATTTTGGGTATGCCAAATATACCACTGATAACTGGATTGTTATTAATCAAAAAATTGAATTCTTCTTCGGATATTTCACCTTGGTATAACATATCCTTAAGTGATATATCTATCTTGGTGTATGCAATATGTATTTCGTTAATGCTGACTTCTACATATGAATCTCCCTGTAGCATGTCTGTCATATAGGATATGTAATCATGTGTGTCAGTAATAACAACACCATTTCCCTTATCGGGTCTCATAATCCTGATGTCCCATGTATTGCATATATCCCTAAAAATCTCCATTTCTTCTTTTGACATGTTATAATGTATTTGTTTTTTATATGTTTTAAAAAAACTTTCTTATATCATTTTCACTCAATTTCTCAAATATGGCCACCCTGTTATTCATTGGGGGATTGAATACACTTGACTTTGTTGGTCTATCATTTTCCTTATTTTTATTATTCTCAGAGCAATCGTTAAACCAAGTTTTTAAATTTAATTTACGAGTAAATAATTTTAATTCCAAAATGGAATTGACCAAGTTCCCTTTGTTGCATGGGACAAAATTGAAGCCCTTTGCAAACAAATTAACTTGTTTTTCTTCCATGCATACTTTGGAATAATTAAATAGCTTAAAATCACCTTCATTATTCATTATAATTTTAGGGTGACTTAAAACTGCATACATTGTATTATCTATGACGAAAACTTCATTTTGATCTAATTCTTGTATGTCCATACTGTTCGTTTGCCCTTCATAATAATAAATTTCTGGATTAAGGTTAATGTGAAAGTTCACATATGGTGACCTATCTTGTTCTTGTGTAAATGATACATTTTGTTCTGTATCATTGTTTTCACAAAAATTATTATCATCAGTGACTTGTTCACCATATTTGATAGCATCACCACTTGCATACTCATGTATGCTCATATTCATCAAACTTGCTAGATTAATGTCTTCCATATTATCCCCTTGATATTGCATCAAACATGTATCGATGCCAGACTGAACTGTGTTGTATTCATCATTCACATTTTCAACATCACCTGATATAACTTGAAGCTTTGTATTTTTCATACTATGCACATTTTCATAATTTATTTCTAATGAGCTCCTAACAACATTATCAAAATTCTGAATATACCCTCCACCATTTAAAGAAACATTGAAGGTATCTAAAACTGATAAATTAATTGGGACATAATCACAAAAACGTATATCGGACTGAACATTATTACATTCATTGTTTACATTTTGCACATCACTTGATATTACTTGAAGGTTTGTGTTTTTTGTACTGTCCACATTTCCCGTATTTATTTCTAATGAACTCCTGACAGTATTGTCAGTGTTTTGAATGTACCCTGCACCATTATTACGAACATTGAATGTGTCTGAAACTAATGAATTCTTTGAAACAAAGTCACAATGAATGTCTCTCTCAAGGCCAACAAACTTACCCATATCCACCACTGTGTCACGAACAAAGGATTGGGTAAACGGACAAACAATACTATGAATCATATCATCATGCAAATGTCCGTGACTGTCTTCTTTATGGTCTCGCGTAATGCCTCCGTAATAACATTCTGTCATTTGCTTACTTTCCACCCGTTTCTTGGATTGGATAAAAAATCCTTTTTAGGTCGAGCACCTGTTTTAGTGTAGTCATGAAGTACTGTTGACTGCCCTTGGTTCCTAAGTCTATTCGACCTCCGTAAAAAATCATTCGTTTGACTACCATTCTGTATACGGTTGTCGTTTGAATCTTCCTGCTCGTTACCGGAACTGACGTCATCTGGATCATCACCATTATAATCACGTACTGTTTGATTAGTATTGCCATGACAACTATCGACACTTTTAGATTTGGGATAAGGTAATCCCAATTTGTATCTATTAATGTCTCTTTCAATCTTAGTATTTTTCTTATAAAAAATGATGTCGCAACTCTGTTCGACATCTTGGATGATGTGTGTATAGTTGATATAATACTGATCAAAAAGTAAATCTTTACTAATGTTATTATTTAATTCTTCCAACTCTTGTGTTAACTTTTCTATTTTGATGATATTGAATTTGACCATAATGTCCATTAATTTTAAACCACAGTTGTTGAAAAACTCGTGAAGCTCTTTGAGCATGTTCTCATCTGTTTCACATCCATTCGGATATTTCCACATACGTAAGCCTTTCGGCACCATACCTAGTTCACTATTTCTAGTGAGGTAACTATTTTCTAACTGGGTTCTTTTTAGTTTAATAAGCTTCATCTCAAAAATCTTGAGCATGTCTTTCATGGACTTAAAGTCTTTGTTAACCACTGTACCTTTACATGTTTTAATTTCTTTAAATGAATAACTGTTGTTTTTCCACACATCATTACTACAAATGTCCTTTCTCATAGGGTTGCTGTTGTTAATAAGTAAACCAGTGTTGCTCTCACCTATAGAACTGGACCTCGGTGTTGCCTGTGTAAGGGGTAAGCCCAAGCTATCCCCTGTGTCCGTAAGACCGGGTCCGTTTTGTTGGTTTAATAATTTGTAATGTTCTTTCAATTGCTCCTGAATTTGCTGCAGCACACCCACCACGTCAACCGTTACATCCTCTTTAGCCATATAAACTCAGAACCAAGGTAACAACGAACCAACTATTGTAACCTGACGAGGATAAACAGGCAACCAGAGGATGACACCGCCAGCCAAAACCAGGATACAACTCAACACCTTGTAATAAACCACGTAAACTCCAAGGATGAAATAAATTACGAATCCATTTATTTTGACAACGAATATTACCTAGGTTTCGTTCAAAACGAACTTCTTCAGACAAATAGCTTGAGTAAAACACCTCCCTTAAATACTTTGCACTAACCAACATCAAATTGCCAACAATTAATCACGTACATTTCCCAATTAAAAATTAATTACTTTAAAGAAGTATCTAAAAAATAAATTGTATATGTGTATATGTGTACAAAGTAACCTACTCTCCTTTTACTATTTGCGTATAAAAATATCATAACACTCTGTTAAAAACAAATTAAAATATAAATGGTATATGTCGCTAAACACCTATTCATAATACACCATATATTAAAATTAAATAACCACTTAAAAATAACATAATATAAATGTAAATTAAATTTCTTACATTCCAATGCTATAAGTAACTATAAATATGTATAACCTAATGTACCAACTAAATTAATTGAATTGACATAAATAAAAATAAAAATTAACAACTGAAAAATGAAAATAAAAATAAATAATAATAATGTCAATATTGATATATATATATATATATATATATATATATATATATATATATATATATATATATATTAAAAACAGAGATTTTGAATGCACCTTTATGTTTTGAATGTGTGCTTTGGCCTGCTGCCACCCAGGTTCTCAAAGAGTGGGATGATGTAAATTCATGCATGGGATATTTAGAATGTTTCATTTTCCCAGGTTTTCACCTAACAAGGTGCCCAACTTCAAAGGGCAAGACAAAAATCCCAGCCTAATAAGAGTCAGGGTAACAAGAGGAAATCCAAGGAGGGTAATGCTTCCAAACCAACTAAAAGGGGTTCCTTTCTCAAAAAAGAGCATTCCCCTCCTAAAGAATGACTATCCAGAGACTTGAGGCATCACATCCCTTATTCCAGTCCCTCCTCTCCTTTCAGCTTCCCCTAGGCTTTAGCTCAGTCCAGCATCCTCACCACAAATAATCTCGGACAGATGGTGTTAAGAATAATTCAGGGAGGGTACTCTTGACAGTGGACCGAAAATCCTCCTCTCTTCCAATTAGCCCCCCCACCCCATCACACCCTGCCAGACCAGACACATCTGTTCTAATGGGTACTCCTTCACAACTTACATGCAGGGGTTATAGAACCAGTTCTTGCACAACAAAAAAGAAAAGAAATTTACTCCAAAATCTTTTGGTACCAAAAAAGATATCTTATAGACCAGTGTAACATTTGTCTTACCTAAATATCTTTCTGAAAGAACCCAGACTCAACATGCTCACACTGAAGAATGATCCTGACCCTTCTTCTGGACCATATCTCTCAGCTGTACCAATTTTCACAGAATGTCCAGATTTTTTACTCATATTTTTTGTCTGTTTCTCATAAAATTGTGGTTTTCTGGCAAATCACTGAGGACTGACGTCAGAAAATAATGGCACACATCTGAGTTTCAGGCTTCATATCCCGCAGAAAATTCATGCTAATGCCTAACCTATTATATCCACTTTCTAAGTTTGTAAGAGCAAAGTGTCCCTATTTTAGGCATTTGTCACCCCATTATTTGTGCTTTTGTCCAGATTTTTTGCTCTATCAGGTTGAGAGGTATGTTCCGGACCACTGTTTCATGGTGACTTTAGATCTGAATGATGAGTATCATCACATTTCAATTGATCCCAACTTCAAGCTGAACCTATACAAGGCCTGTCTCACATTATGACAATGATGCCTTCCTAGGGTGTATGGTAGACACAGAATAAATAATGGCCTTTCTACCTGAAGATGGTCTTGACTTTTCAGAATATTTTCAGGGATTTCTCTCCACAAGAGTCTCTCAAAATTATAATCCTCATGACATTAACAATCCTCATGATACCACTGGCCAGACTCCATGTAAGAAAGATTCAGTGGTTCTCAAAAAACAATGTTGGACACTGCATCTGCATCCTTTAGGGTTTCAGATACCAGTACTGGAATTTGTGAAATGAGAGCCACAGTGGTGGACGTGACAGATATGTTTCAATCCAGACATTCCCTACTCTGTCTAAACTCATGTTCATTCAGTCCAGGCAGACTCCCCAGATTTTGCATGAGCACCAGTGTTAAGGGGAGGTCAAGTGTAAGAGTAGTTGGGTTCATATGACACTAGAAAGCACATAAATGTCAACAAAATGTTAGCAATTATTCAGGCCTTTAAAGTTCTTTACCAACTTTGGTCTCCAGGTCCCATTTTAGTGGACATGCAGCACCACAGTCATGTCATACCTGAACAAACGGGGGGGGGGTACAAGGTCATAACCCCTTTTTCCAGTTGGCAGTGATGTCCTGGAGCTAGCTTTACTGCATTTCCTGATGTGTTGATACTTTAGACATCATACATCTTGTGAGAGCATAACATATTGGCTGGCAGACTAAACAGTTCCTAGTCAGACCCTCAAGGAAACTCAGAACATACATCTTCCAGGATTTGATCCAGATGTGGGGAGCACTTCAGATATATTTGCTCACCTCTTTCAAAGCAGATAGTTGGAAAAATTCCGTTCAAGTCATCCTTGCAGCCATACTTGAAGGGCAGGTGCATTCTCAGTCCCTTGGATGTAAATGTTCCTCTTTGGCCCAGGCAAAGTTGGTTCAACATTTTAATGGAATTGGCCAAGGTCAATTGCACAAGCTTCCTTGCACTCTGGATCTCTTCAGCGTCAGGGACAACTGGCGCACCTCATCTTGGAGCAATTGCAACTGACAAGCTTGGATGATTCTATCATGATACCTTTTAGATACTTTTTCCATGAGGATGTGCAGCAGGTATTGCAGGAGGCAAGAAAACCTGCAACTATAAAAGTATGTATTTATAAGTACAAGAGGTTTTCTAGTTGGTGCCTTTCCAATAACAGAGGGCTCAGTCTGGTGTCTACCCCTCTAGTTTTGAAATATTTGTGTGGGCTACTCAAGGATGGCTTATCTTATGTATCTATTATGCTGCATCTTGTGAGCATATCATCTTGTCTGCCAATGGATCCCCTTCTTTCATCTGTTTTTGTGGTCAAGCATTTTATAAAAGGAAATCCCTCCTCCTCCTTGGGATCTCAACTTTGTTCTTGAAAAATGTATCATATCTCAGTTTGAACCTGCCTTTCAGGCTGATTCAAAGTTCACCACTTGGAAAACTGTTTTAATTGCTCTGATATCTGCAAGGTGAGTTTCTGAGCTGTAAACTGTAATGGTGGGATGCACCTTCTCTTACAAAGACAGGGTTGTTTTACATACTAACTCATCTTTCTTGCCAAAAGAGTTTTTTTTTTTACTTTACCTGATTCAAGCCATCAATCTCAGTTTTCTTTTTAGAACCTAAAAACAACAGATCGAAGATTCTGCATACCTTGGATGTGCTCTCAGGCATTTCAGGTACTACCTTGACAGAACTGAGCCCTTCAGGAAAATTGAACAACTGTCTATTTCCTCTTCTGGGGCTAAGAAGGGTCAGCCTGACTATAGGCAAATTCTTGTTCACTCCTTGTCTTCTGTTGCTGTTTTTTTATTACTGTCACCATGGTAAATCTATTCCAGGCAAGGTTAAGGCACCTTCCACCAGAGCCTTATCCTCTTTGTATATTGAAGAGTGGACTCTTGAAGCATTCTAGAGGCAGTATCCTGGTCCTATGTACCTGCCTTTACAAAGCAGGACAAATTGGATTCTTTCTGAAGTTCCAACAAAGTCTTTGTGAGGCCATTCAGCAGGGGCTCCTGGATCCTTATCCTTCCTCCTCTCAGGTAGGGTAAGCTTTGGGAATCTTATCCATATGCCACTGAGGCACAGTGAATGATGAACATAGTACAGTTGCACAAGTCCTGCTTACTTATAAAAGTAAATATTTGAATTCCTTACTGGCGGCATCCACCATCCCCCTTAGTTTATATGTAATTCAGTTGTCTCCAACCTTATTGTTTTGTTGGTTAAGTTTGGTTATTTGTGTTGCTGCTTTTGGCTATGAATTGCTTGGTTTCGGGTAATTTTAGCTTCTGGTCCTTCTTGGTTCTTCTTGCTTAGCACTAAAAGCCTGAATAGCTGACTTCCTGTAACATTGTTTAGGCTTCTCCTGATGGGAAGGGCTTAGCTGATACCCTGTAACAGGGAGTCAGAAGAGGAAATTCTGTGCTATGGAAAACTGCCAGTGTGGATTTTGCAGGTACAGAATACATATGCGACTGAAGCAATGTGAAATTTGAATGTTTACTGTTATGTAAATAGGACTTGCACAACTTTGCTTTATAGCATTTAATGTGGTGAAACTGTTAATGTGGGCAAATATATTTATTGTCCATCAGGAACCCTTATTCTTAAAGAAGGTACTTTGAAGTGATGACACAAAATGTGGTCTGTTCCCACTCTGTGTATTATAACTTTAGGGATGTAATATCCACCAGTTGCAAGCAACTGTTATGCAGATATCCTTCTATTCATATGCTTGCAGTATCCATAACATGAGGAAGTCCACCTCCAGCTGACCAGTACATCCAGCTGTTATACCAAAGTTAAAATGCTACTGTGAAGGTACATGAGACAGCCTGCATCACACACTGTATTTCAGCCACAAACGGACGTCTGGTATAAAGCAGATGTCAGCACGCACCTACCTCAGAACTTTTCTGCCACCTGTTTGACTGCCAGCTTCAGTCGTCACTCATTTTGGAACGTTGCCTTGTACTTCACTTGTGTTCAAATAAGTACCCCATGGGGGGTTGTTACCTATTTGGCTACTGTGTTATTTCTTGTGAGTTAATGTCAGCTAGGAAGGGCAAGTATCAATGTGGAAGCCAGACTCAAGATAAAGACTCACACAAGCTCTGTTTATTCTTTCTAGGTCCAGAACACAACAAGCATTGCCCTCCAACCAAACCCCTGACTGACAGGTCATTACTCAAGACCCCTTCAATGTTTTTATGGCCTTACACCAGCCACCAGCTCCTGTCCAGGCCCTTCCCCCCTCCACTCCTGGCAAAAAGCCTCTGGAAGATATTTCCTCTGAGGGTGAAGACTCCTCTGGAGACGAGTCTTTAACTTATTCCTCACAGATTGCTTCTTCTTTGGGGTATGCTTCCCCAGAGGAGGAGTTTAATGAAACAGATTCTCTTGGGGAGGACATTACATCTGGGTAGACCAGTGGAAATGAAAGATTTTTTCAAATGGGATTGCAGTCAGATCTCTGAGACACAGAAGAGGTATTATGACCTCTTACAAATGGAGTCCCCTAACACCTCTGCTATTCCCCCAGTTCTGCCTGCCTGCCTTTTTGGCTGCTTCCAAGTCCCTTGATTCGCAACCTCCTGCCCCTAAACTCCCTGATAGATTTTACAAATTGCCTGAGGATGCTAATTTCCTCTTTAAGGCTCCATCGGCTGACCCATATACCATTTCTGTAGCTGCAGCTAAAACTTCCAAGTTGCTACCCTCCACTTCCTTGTTCCCCTCTGATAAAGAAAGCAAAATTATGGAGAGGTTGGGCAAAAAAGTTTATATGGCTGCCATTTGGCGGTCAGAGCCATAAACTGTTAAACCCATATGGCTAAGTGTTCCTTGGCTCTTCTGACAGATGCTATGAAACAATTTGCAGAACTACCAGATTCCCCTACCAAGGCCAAAATATTTAGCAGTCTTAAATCTTGCAGCCAGGTTACTAGGCATTTCATAAAATTCAGTTATGATGCCGTGGAGGCCTCTGCCAGGGAAATTGCATCAGGGTCGGTCTTAAGGAGGTATTCCTGGCTCAAACTGCAGCCTTTGCCAGATGATATTAAAGCCAAGTTCATGGACGCACCCTTAGACAACAAGGCCTTATTTGGCTCTGCAGCTGCTGAGCATTTTAAGGCCCTTCAGGAAAAGAGGAAGGAGCTACAAGACCTTAGGCATATTTTTGTTTCTCCTGTTCCCCATTTACAGAGGAATTGCCAAGCCAGGGCATCCTTTGTGAGAAAGGCCTCTAAGTACCACTCTCCCAAAGTGAAAAAAGGAAACCAGACCACAGGCACCCTCTAGATCTCCTCCTTCCACACCTGCCCAAAAGCAGTCCTTTCAGGCCAAATCTAGAAGTCTTTGACTACCAGGCCCTAAACCCATTTACCCCTCTCTCCCTTCGCCTATCCCTGTCTCTCCCAGCTTGGAAACAGATTACCCAGGACTCTTGGGTCCTTACCATTATCAAACAAGGCTATTTCATGGTTTGGGAATCCAGGCCAGCCTTCAGAGGTATTCCACAGCCCCCGAGACCAAATGGATTTCTTTCCTCCAGATGTTCATCGTGTTTCACTGTTGCAGTCATGACTGTAGGGTTCTCCCCTGCCGGCAGGCAGTCCTCGGTCGGCCAGAATCCCAAAGTCTGGGTCCGGCGTTGGCTGTTCAACCATGCTCCCTGACGTCAGAGCACCAGGAGTACAAAGCTGACAGCCGACACCATGTTCTCCAGTCTTTCTTGCAGTGCAGTGATAGCAGTTCGCAAGTGCCGGTCGGCTGACTCCTGACAATCTTTTCTGAACAAACTTCAGTCCGAAGACTTTCTTCTCCTACTTAAAACTAAGTACCCCGTTGGGGAAACTTTTTTCTTGCTCCAGTCCGATGTCAGAAAAAGTTAATAGTTGTATTTCATGTGGGAAGCAAATACCTCATAAGGATTTTCATTCTTACTGTATTCCTTGCTTAGGCCCTGACCACGATGTAGCTAGTTGTCGGTTTTGTGCTAGATTCAATCAACGTACAATTAAACAAAGGTACGATTTTGCATTTCATTACTTCGGTAGGCGTTTTAATTACAAAATGTCATCGGATACGGTTCCGGCTACCGGAGTTCACAAACGACACAAGGACAAAGACAGGCCTCCGAGGTCCAAATCTGACGATATCGCACAAGCGGAGCCAGCTTCAGGTTCGGCCGCCATCAGTGAGGCACTTTTGCAGCCCCTGTCGTTGGCCATTTCGGAACCGATGGCCGAAACGGACTCCCACGAGGAGCCAACTAGGCCTCTAAATATTTCTATTGCAGGACCTTCGGACAATGCTCCTTCGGATGGGTCCGGAGCCGCTGTGCAGGTACCGGCTTCCAAAGGGGTTTTCAGGCCTACTCAGCTTCTAATAAAGGCAAAGGCAAAGACTCCTTCCAAATCAAGGACTGCAAAACAGGCCTCTTCTAAACCGGCTCCCAAGTCACAGAAACAGTTACTTAAGATGGCGGAGGATTTATTTACTATGATTAGGGGTTCACATCCCCATCCAGATAAAAGGCCAAGGCAGGAAGTTTATTATGATTCCTCTGATCAGGCTTCTGTTTCTTCTTCTGACCAGGAATATTCTTTGCCTCCTTATGAGGATTCTGATGCTGAGGAATCCATTCCTTCAGCTTCTCCCCCTGAGGATTTCTCTTTTGGGGAAACTTTGCATGAAATGAGGGAACATTTCCACTGGGAAGGACAGGAGTATTCGGAATCTAAGAAAAGACTAAGGGATTTTCTTCTTCTTCCCCAACATAGACCCCTGGCTATTCCTCCTATTTTGGATATTGTGGATGATGCTTTTTTGGAGGCTAACTTAACCCCTGACTCTTTTCCTCCTGCTCCTGTTAAGCCTGATAGATATTACAGGGTTCCTGATTCCCACCAGTTTTTGTATAAGAACCCTACTGCTGACCCTGAAACCATTTCTCAGGGTCCTAAGGGAGTTAAGGCCGCTTCTGCTAAAAACCCCATTCCCACTGAGAAGGATTCTAGATCTTTAGAAGGATGGGGCAAAAAAGTGTACACTTCTGCTACTTTATCTATTAGGGCTTTAAACTGTCAGTTTCATATGCTGAAATACCAGCAATTTCTCTTGTCTGTTTTAAAACAAAAGCTTACTTCCATTTCTGCCTGTGCAGATGATAAGGAATTACATGACATAATGCATGCCACTGAGCAAGTTGGGAAGCATGGTTTGCACTGTGGATTTGATGCCTTGGAGGCTTCTTGTAGGGCAGCTGCCTCTGGCACAGTAATTAGAAGGCATGCATGGTTAAAGGAACAAAATTTGCCAGAACAAGTAAAAGCTAAATTATTGGATGCTCCTGTTCAGCATAATGTTTTGTTTGGCTCAAAAGCTGAAGAGGTGATTAAAAAGATGGAGGACAAGGCGAAATCCATGCAAACAGTTAAAGATTTTCTTACAAGTACAGCCACCCAGATTTAGCAGGAATTGGCCTACAAAAAATTGGTCCTTTCCCAATTCAGACAGGCCTCAGAGGGGTAGATACAGACGCTCCTGAGGAAGGCCTCAAACACAAGCCTCTTATAGACCAAGACAGTGGACTGCTTCCACCCCTAGGGGAGGAGAGGACAGGTCGCAAACTCATAGGAAGCAGACTCAATGACTCCCTCTGTTGGGCTGCAGGAACTTCTTGCCTGGAAGCCCCTCTTGGAGGAAAACTTTCTCTTTTTCACCGAAATTGGACTCATATAACCCAAGACAAGTGGGTTCTGGATGTGGTTTCAAGAGGTTACAAATTCCATTTTCATACCCTACCAAGGCCAAGTGGATGGCCAGATCTTCCAAAACATCAGTGGACAGAGGCCTTAAACCAGGTGGAAGCTCTTTTGGCTATGAAAGCCATAGAACTAGTTCCACTTTCAGAGATGGGACAAGGTTTTTACTCAAGGCTCTTTCTAGTCCCCAGGAAGCAAAATTCATGGAGACCCATTCTGGATCTGTCAGTCTTGAACACCTTTCTAGAGATTCCAAAATTCAAGATGCTTACTCTACAGCAGCTACTTCCAATGCTGTCCAAAAATGCATGGATGGTAACTTTGGATTTAAAGGAGGCATATTTACACATTCCCATCAGGCAGGAACGCAGAAAATACCTCAGGTTCAAGGCCGGATCAAGGCACTTTCAATTCTCTGCGCTGCCCTTTGGATTGTCTACTGCACCCAGGGTCTTCACCAAATGCCTGGCTCCAGTAGTAGCTTACTGCAGACTCAAGGGAATTCAAATTTACCCTTATCTGGACGACTGTCTTATTCAGGCAGACAGCAAGGAGGTCTTACTCCAGCATCTACGGTTTGTTCAGGATCTCCTCAAGTTCCTGGGATTCACTGTAAACATAAAAAAGTCAAATTTGACACCCTCACAACAGATAATTTTTCTGGGTGCTTCTTTAAACACAACAACCCAGATGGCATTTCTGACATACGAAAAACAGTTTCAGCTGGCTTCAACTTTCAAAACCTTGGCAACTTTAACTCAGCTGTCTGCAAGGAGATTCCTGCAGGCTTTGGGTTACATGGCCTCCTGCATCCTTCTCATACCCTATGCAAGACTACACATGAGGAAAATACAGTGGTACCTAAAAAGTGTATGGTCTCAGCATTGCCACAGTTTAGACATACTGATCTCCGTCCTGCCTTGTCTTCAAAAGGAATTCCTTTGGTGGTCCAAGGCATGTACCCTAAACAAAGGAAAACTCTTCTGTCTGCCTCCTGCCACTCAGATTCTAACCACGGATGCCTTGGATTATGCATGGGGAGCCCATTTTCAGGGCAACTATCTGCAGGGTCTTTGGACAAAGGATCAGAAGCACCTGCATATCAATTTAAAGGAAATGTTAGCCATTCAGAAAGCTCTAATGGCCTTCAGGAATCTTCTACAACCAGGACAACTACTGATACGGACAGACAACACCACAGTTATGCGGTACATAAGCAAGGGGGATCTCATTCCTACCCCCTTTGCAGACTAGCCATGGATCTATGGAACCAACTCTAGCTTGCAATCTGGACCTTTAAGCTCAGTTTCTACCAGGGAAGCAAAACTTCCTGGCAGACAGTCTGAGCAGAAACCTTTCGGATCCACACGAGTGGATGCTGGACACCGAAATATTCAGGATGATAACAGCAGTCTGAGGATGTCCTCACATAGACCTCTTTGCATCCCATCTCAATCATCAACTACAGAATTTTTGCACCAGGACTTTCCACGAACAAGCTTGAAAAGTGGATGCACTATCATTAAGTTGGAGAAACCTCTCGGGATATGCCTTTCCACCTCTTCCTCTTCTTCCACGGGTATTATTAAAGATCAAACAGGACAAGCCCAAGATGATAATCTTGCTGGCCCCAAATTGGCCTCGACAGTTTTGGTACCCTACTCTGAAAAACCTGTGTCTGGAGCCCCCTTGGGTTTTACCACAGACTCCGAACCTTCTGTCCCAACATCAGGGTCAGGTTCTACACTCCCATGTCAGAACTCTTTGCCTGACGGCCTGGTTAATCCAGGGTCTTTGATTCCTTCTCTCCTACCCAAGCAGGTTATGGATGTCATTTTAGAAGCCAGACGTCCTAGCACTAGAAAATCATATGCAGGAAAATGGAAAATATTTTGTTCCTGGATGCAGGCTCAGGATTCTGATCCTCTTCTTCCTAACATTCCTTTGATTTTACTTTACCTGACAGATCTCTTACATAAGGGTCTCTCTTTCTCTTCCGTTAAGATACATGCTTCTGCTATTTGTGCTCATTATAATACAGACCCTCCAATCTTTTCCCACCAGCTCATGAGACAGTTTCTCAGAGGAGCTAAGAACTTAAAACCTCCTAGATCTCCTCCCATTTCTGCTTGGGATCTCAACTATGTTTTGGAAAAGCTCACCTTACCTCCTTTTGAGCCTGCTGCCTCTTCTGACATCAAGTTTTTATCTTGGAAAACAGCCATTCTGTTAGCTCTGACCTCTGCCAGGAGAGTTTCAGAGTTGCAAGCTCTTATGGCTGTGGAACCTTATATTATTTTTCATCAAGACAGGGTGTCTTTGAGGACTAATCCTGCATTCATGCCTAAGGTGGTTTCCAAAGTGGCTTTAAATCAAACTATCCACTTGCCAACTTTTTTCCCCACTCCTCAAAATAAAGGGGAAAGGATCTTACATTCCTTGGATGTACACAGACAACTACGTTTTTACCTGAACAGAACCAAGGACATCAGAAAATCAGAGCAATTGTTTGTTTCTTATGCTTCACGTTCCCAAGGTAAAGCCATTTCAAAACAGACCATTTCTAAATGGATTGCTCATGGAATCAGATTTTGTTATTCACACCATGGAAAGCAAATCCCAGGGAGTATACAGACTCATTCCACCAGAGCTGTTGCCACTATAGCTGCCTTCCTCAGGGGAGTTCCTACCAAAGACATTTTGGAAGCTGCAACTTGGAGTTCAGTGCATACTTTTTCAAAGTACTACAATCTACCTCTCTACTCTAAGTCTAGGGCAGGCTTTGCCTCTGCAGTCTTGCAGGGCCTTTTAGCCGCCCCTTCTACTTTATGACCACCTCCCTTTCATTCTGCTTTGGGATTCTACCCTACAGTCATGACTGCAACAGTGAAACACAATGAACATAGTACAGTTGTGTACACTTACCATAAATGTAGATGTTCGAGTGTCTTCACTGTTGCAGTCTGTGTTTCCCTCCCTCCTTTCCCCTCTTATTTTTACTTTTGTGTGGTTCCTTTTTTCACCATTCTTTTGAGGTGCATTTGTATAGGATATGGGACCTTTCTCATTTTGGGACTCCTGACATCTGGGGCAAGAAAAACTGGAGAACATGGCGTCAGCTGTCAGCTTTGTACTCCTGGCGCTCTGACGTCA
The DNA here is from genome assembly GCF_019279795.1 of Protopterus annectens. Lineage (NCBI taxonomy): Eukaryota > Metazoa > Chordata > Ceratodontiformes > Protopteridae > Protopterus > Protopterus annectens. The sequence continues at coordinate 621,570,178 of NC_056726.1, read as the reverse complement.
GGGAGCATGGTTGAACAGCCGACGCCGGACCCAGACTTTGGGATTCTGGCCGACCGAGGACTGCCTGCCAGCAGGGGAGAACCCTACAGTCATGACTGCAACAGTGAAGACACTCGAACATCTACATTTATGGTAAGTGTACACAACTGTACTTTCTGCATTCCCTGCTATCCCAGGATACAATCTAAGAGGTGCCTCCAAATCAAAAGGGAAAAGGATTCTACTTTATAATGCTTCTGGTCCCCAAGAAAGATGGCCCCCTGGAGGCCTCACTTAGACTTATCCCATCTAATCCTCTTTCTCAAGCTCCCTTCCTTTCGCATGTTAACTCTTCCTACTGTCCTTCCCTGATTCTCCCTCAGGCATACATGGTCTTATTGGATATAAAGGATGCCTACCTGCACATTCCCATCCACCCACTTGTCAGGAAATTCTTGTGGTTCTCTGTGGATTCTTCACACTTTTGGTTCTGTGCTTTGCCATTTGGTCTTTCTATGGCCCCCAGAGTATTCACAAAATGTTTGGCCCCAGTCATAGCCACCTGCAGAATGAAGGATATTCAGATATTTCCTTGCCTTGACAATCTCCTCATCCAGGCTTCATCCCCACAGTTGGTGCAGAAGCAGCCGGACTACAGCATGCCCCTGCTGAAGGGTTTGGGGTTTACCATATATCTTTAGAAGTCTTGTCTGACCCCTGCCCAAGACCATGTCTTCCTGGGCTTCAGGATACTCACAGTCCAAATGATGGTGTGCCTACCTTCAGAAAAAATTTCCCTCACCCACTTACTTTCAGGGATTAATTCCACTACAATCTCTGACTGCCTGAGAGTTCCTCTCACTCCTGCGATTCATGGCTTCCACCATCCCCATAGTACCCATGGTAAGGCTACACATTAGGAAATTTCAGTGGTTCTTGAAGACAGTCTGGAAACAACACTTTCACCCTTTAGAGTTGGTGGTCCCTCTCTTACCCTCAAAAGAACCAAAGCGGTGGATTTCACAGGTTACAAAAAATCCAGGCCTTCCCCTCCAACCTCTTCCCCCCAATCAGGATTTGTACACGGATGCGTCGGACATGGGCTGGGGTGCAGCCTTAGGGAATTGGAGGGTGAGAGATGATTGGACCCCTCCTCAGTTGAGGGAGCATATCAGCATAAAAGAAATGAGGGCTTTGATTTTTGCTCTACAAATGTTCAAGTTTAGAATCTTACTAAGAGTGCTGAGATTATTCACAGACAACACCACAGTCCCCTGGTATGTCTGCAAGCAGGGAGGGACAGTCTCCTACATCCTTTGCAGATTGCCAATGTATGTGTGGGAAATTGCTCAACAGAGCCAGGTTTCTCTACAAGCCGTTTACATCCCTTCAGTTCAAAATGTGTTGGTAAATTCACTAAGCAGGTCCATGACTCAATCCCATGAATGGATGTTAAACAGGGATGTGTTCCTGGACCTAGTCCATCGATTGGGTACTCCTCAGGTAGACCTGTTGCCCCCCCATGAGCAGACAGCTTCCCAGAAATTGCACCAGGCTGCTCACCCCTGGGGCATGGAAGGTGGACGCTCTTTCCTTGGAAGGTGATATTTGTGTATGCATTTCCCTTCCCTCTTATTCAGAAAGTTCTGCTGAAGATTCAGAAAGAACAACCAAAAATCTTGCTGGTGACCCCCCCCCCCCTTTTGGTCAAGACAACACTGGTTCCTCTTCTCTATCATCTAGCCAAGGGCAATAACCACAAGTTACCCCCTCAGGATGGACCTACTCACACAGGACAAGGGAACGCATACACCCTCAAATATCCACCCTGAACCTAACCCTGTGGGTTATAGGGCTTTGATTCCCTTTAGACACCTTCCAAATGGAATGGTGTCTAAAACATAACACAACCACTGTTTGCAGAACCTCCAGTAGTCCTCTGTCTTACCTGTGTGAACTGATGAAAACTGGCTTGTCATATTCTTCCATCGTCACATTTATCTGCCATCTCAGCATGTTTACCTTTGCCTCCTCCCTTGGCATCCAGGTTGGCATTCTCCCTCATGTTATGGATACTGCAGCATATGAATAGAAGGGCATAGAATAGTTGTGTAAAATCGTACTGTAACCATAGATGTCTTTATCTTCTATATGCTGCAGTATAGTTTCCCTCTTGCCTTCCCGTGATACTTGCCTGACTTCTGGATACTCCCTTAAGGCTGGTGCTTGGCAGCATTCAGTTCTGAGGTAGGTGCGTGCTGATGTCCACTTTATACCCAATATCTGTTTATGGCGGACGTATGCTGTGTGATGCAGGCTATTGCACGTACCTTTGCAGTAGCATTTTTACTTTGGCATAACAGCCGGACATACAAGTCAATTAGAGGTGGATTCCCTCATATTATAGATACTGCAGCATATAGATGAGAAGGACATCTGTGGTTATGGTAAGATTTTACGCAACTATTCTGTCATTGCACTTTAAAAGACAAATATAAGCCTGTAAGCTAGGTCAGCTGTCTAATCTCAAGGCAGATCTAGTAACCATTTGTGTCTCCTCAGGTTCATAACATTGGTGAACAGTCCTGTAAAAGATCATCAGTATTGGATAAAGATATGAAGAAACTTTATGCTGTGTGATGATGACTTAACCACAGCTCAGTTTTAGGGTACATGCAGGAGACAATTAAGGACCTACAAGAAGAGGAGATTAAATACAAATTATTGAATCTAAGATGTATGCCAAATAAAATAGGCATAAATATCTTGAAGTGCACCTGTGATGTGATAGACTCATTGTCTCTGGCCATTGTTTGTGGGTTTGCTGTTAGAAAGCATACTTGGCTTAGGAATGAACACTAGTGTAGCACAAATTCTATTGTCTTTGGTACCAACTTCCACACTTCTTGAAAAGCCAACTGAAATATTTTGGGAGATTTGGAAAAGGAGAGCAAAATAAGATGAACAGTGAAGCAACTTTTTTCAAACCAGCTCAATTTTCAATAACTTGCTAACAAACTAGACTCCTCTACAGAATGCAGCATATGGTTTGAAGTCTCTTATCACGTTGCTACCATATTGGTTAAAGATAACTACAAAACACAGAGAAGATCCCAATGACTACTTTGGATCTATCCAGAGTCCTTTTCCCAGTACTGCTGGGAGGCAGCCTACAACATTTTTCTGAATTTTGAGATACTTACAGCAGGTAAATGGATGCTTTAGGTGGTTATTGAGTAGAGTTTTTGTTAACCGGGTTAGTCCACTGGGCACACACATCCATTTTCAGAGGTGACTCTGGAGGCAATTTCTGGATATGAAGTAGTTAACTTAATTTGGTCATCAGCCTGTGGGATGTCAGATCTGAGACAGCATTTTCACCAGCATCTGATCCAAGCTCCTCACCTTACCCATAATACCCCTTCATCTCCTTCCTTACCCCAGATCTCGTTTGCCGCGGCTTTGCCAAGCAGCGTGGTCTAGAGCTTCAGGCGTGGTAGATACTTTTCTATATTTTTTGAGGGTGTTCTGAGTTGTTGGTAGTGTAGGTATGCTTCCTACTGTCCCTTGCCCTCCCCTTCCCTCATTTTGCATTGCATTCCTTTCAAAAGAAAAAAATGTTTCTTTTGTAGGTAGTTTAGGCCTTGTCTCCCTTCCGAGTGATAGTGTGAGTGTTAGGGTCTGGTAGTTTAGTTTAAACCTTGCTAGGTTAAACTTTTGTAACTTGGATATGGCTGATCAGCAGGCCATGCTGATCTTTAGAATATGTATAGAGTGTGGCCATACTTTGTTGCCAGCGGATGGCCACACTCTGTGTGTTGTGTGTCTGGGGGCAGTCCATTTATCTTTGGACTGCTCTATTTGTGTGGGGTTCAACCCCAGGGCCCTAAAGTATCATAGGGAAAAATTATCCTTAAGGGACTTCTCCCTGCTACAGAGACGGCTGCATATTCTTCCATTGCAGTCACGGGCGTGACTGCAACTTCTACTTCGACCACTGTCTCCTCTCCCTCCCAGGCCGGGACTCAACCTCCTGGACAAAGGCCTGTGGTTAGGGAATCCAAAAAAGAGAGGAGCAAGGACAGAGAGAGACAAGGGGAGGAAGAGATCCCCGGATAGTTCGGATATGGTGGGTCCTCCCCCAAACAGTTTTTTTCAGGCCAGCTTCTCCTTGGCTCCGATCGCCGAGATTCTCACCGGAGCCAGAGGAGCTTAGACCTCTTTCCAGGGCCTCTGTACACCAACCCTCCCAACGTCGGTGTCCTCGTCGCGATCCACCTGAAGTTTATCTGAAGCAGATACGGACAAAATGATGTGAAGGTTTATTCTCACCCAGATTCAGATGGGGGTCTTGCCAACCCCCTCTCCCTCTGGAGGGGGGCTCACTTCACTTCCTTACTCTATCTCCTTCTCCAATTCAACCTCCGGTATCAGAGTTCTTGGATCCGCGAGGCCTCAGAGTCAGTGTGCCAATCCCAATGGTACCATGTACATCGACTCTGGCCATTACCTTGAGCACGTCAGATCCAACTGGTTCGGACCTGAGTGGCTCTCAGAGTCGAAGCCTGGGTGTCAGATCTGAGGGTCTGGGCCTTTCTCCGTTGGCAGTGACACTGTCTGTCTGGTCAAGGCTTACCCCTCAGTATCTCGGCTCCGATCCCCACTCAGGATCCAGGGAGAGCAGTCTCCTTGCCAATTCCTCAGGAGGTTCGTTCTCCCTCAGCGTTTGATGTGGTGGAGAAGGTTCTCTCCAAGGGATTGAGGCCAATGACCATCTCATCAGATTCTGCCTCGACTCTCTTGCCTCTGGGTGTGTCTTCTGCCATTTTGCCCATGCAGGGACAGCCCATGCTCGAGGTGCCCCAGACTGTTTCCCTCAAGGAACCACAAGTAGTTTGCGAGCCCTCTCCAAAGGGTCCCACCGAAGAAATCCCTCACAAGCGAACGTCCAAAAGGAGGCACCTGGACTCCTCTCCTGAGTCCCTCACTGAGGATACTGACTTGGAGGAAGAGGAAGGTTCTCCCAGACCACCCCCAGATGATGTCTCCTTTGGGAGTCATCATGGAAATCCTGTGCCAGCGGGATGGTTGGTCCACCCCCAAACCTTTCTCGGATGCGTTGGTGTTCCTGGAGGCCTTTGACACAGGCCCATCTACCTCCTGGATGTCCCCCCCCCCACAGATCCCTTGGTGGACCTCATTACCATCAGGGCATGGAAGGAGCTGGACATCGTGGAGCCAATACCCAGGTGCCCTGATAAGATCTTGAGTCCTCCAGTGGACAGACAGAGTTGGAACAAGGGGTCCCTTGTGGATGCCATGGTGGTAGCGGCTGCCACCAAGAAAGAACTGGCCTTGGAAAGTTCTACGGTCCATCCCCCTGACCGAGAGTCCAGGACGATGGATCATCTGGGAAAGCAGACATATGCTTCAGCCACCTTTTCTATAAGGGTGCTGAATTATTTGGCCCATGTTACTAGACTACAGTGAGACCTCATCAAGGAGTTCACTGAGTCGCCCCCCCCCCAGAGTCCATGTTTCCGGAGGATAAACAAACATTCTCCGCGAGAATGGTCATGCTCAAAGCGGTTACAAAGATGTCCAAGCACCTCCTCTCACATGCCACTGAAGGAGCAGCAAGGGCTGCCAGGTCTGTTGTTGCCATGAGATGACACACCTGGCTTAGGCTTTGTCAATTCATGGAACCCTTTAAGGTGTCTTTTGCGAATGCCCCTTACGATGATTCTTCCTTGTTTGGGAAGGCAGTTCGTGAGATGTTAGTCCAGAGTGAGAAGGACGGGAAGACACTGTCTGCCATCGAAATCCACTTCTCTAACCCCCAAAGATACTTTTCCAAGAATTAGAGGGGGCAAAAGAAGATGTGGTTCCGGAAGTCTCAATATTCGCGGGACACTTGGGACTCACCTTCCCCTAGAGGCAGAGGGGGTCAGGACAGATGCCGGCCCAGAGGCGGGGTCTGAAAAATTTGGGGTCTTGAGAACCATTCTTGAACAGGCCCGTGCAACAGCCCTGAGGGGTTGCCCGACTGTTGTGCTCTAGAGGCAGTCGGGGGTCGCCTTTCTATGCACCTGATGGCATGGGAGTCTGTGTCATCAGACCGTTGGGTGCTGCAAATAATATCCAGATGTTATACAATCCCTGTTCTAACACCTCCCAGATGTTCCACCCACGCAAAGGGAGGCAGCAGCACTAGAAATAAGAAAGCTGCTAAGGAAACCAGTCATCCAGCCCATCACCCTAGATCAGTCTGGATTAGGCATCTATTCCAGGATGTTCTTCGTGTTTCACTGTTGCAGTCATTACATTTGGGTAATCTGATTGCAGGCTGCCCTCAGTCGGCCTGATTAACAAAGTCTTCAGTCCTGTGTCGGTTGCTGTCCCTTCTTCCATGACGTCAGGTCATCAGGGGTATAAAGCATGCAGCTGACACCATTACATCAGTCTTTCTTGCTGTGCGGTGCCAGAAGCAGTTCTCAAGTGCAGGTCGGCCGACTCCTGAAATTTTCATTTTCGAGTTTCAGAACCAAATAAGCTAAGTATCCCATTGGGGGAAACTTTTTCTTGCTCCTTACCGATATCAGTAAAAGTTAATAATTGCATTACTTGTGGAAAGCAAATACCTCATAAAGATTTTCTTTCGTACTGTATTCCTTGCCTAGGCCCTGACCACGACGTACCTTGCTGTCAGTTTAGTGCTTTATTTAATCAGCGCACTATCCGTCGTCTGTATATTTTTGCCTCTAAATATTTCAGTTCTCTGTTTAATTATCCAGAAATGTCAGTTAGCCATCCGACTACCGGGATTCCGAAAAAGCGCAAAGATAAAGACAGAGACAGGCCGCCGAGGTCCAGAACTGTCAACGATGCTTCTCCTAAGCCAGTCGCCAGTTCGCTGGTACTCAATGAGGTGCTTTCGCAGCCCCTGATATCCACTACTTCTGATTCACAGGCCTCTACTGGGACCCATTCGGAGTCCGGTATGCCGCAAAATGCTTCAACTATGGAACCCGTGGATGTCTCTACCTTGGATGGGTCTGGAGACGCTGTGCAGGCACCGGCTCCTGAGTGTGTATTCAGGCCTACGGACTTGCATATTAAATCAACATCTCCTTCATTACTTAGGCCTAAATCTCAATCCATGTCTAGAAAACCGACACCCAGGCCACATGCTCAGGCCTCTATGCCTAAAAAACAAATGATAAGAATGGCTGAAGATCTAATAATGCTAATCAGGGGTAGCCAACCCCCCCTTCTAAGAGGAATAGGACTGAGGTTGATTATGAATCTTCTGATCAGGATTCTGTTTTTTCTGACTCTTCTGATGACCTGGATTTGTCCTTACCTACTTATGAGGATTCTGATGCAGAGGACTGTATTCCCTCTGCTTCCCCTCCTGAGGATTTTTCATTTGGGGAAACCTTACATTCTCTAAGGGAGCATTTCCACTGGGAAAGCCAGGATTACTCTGATTCAAAAAAGAGGCATAGGGATTTCCTTCTCCTACCTCAGCATAGGCCTTTAGCTATTCCTCCTGTACTGTACATTGTTGATGATGCTTTCTCGGAATCTAGTTTGGCCCCTGATTCCCTGCCTCCTGCTCCCAGGAAACCTGATAGATACTACAGGGTCCCTGAGTCTCACAAGTTCCTTTTCAAAAATCCTATTGCAGATCCAGAGACTATTTCACAGGGGCCCAAGGGCATTAAGGCTTCTACTGCTAAAAACCGACCCCATCTGATAGAGACTCCAGGGCGCTGGATAGATGGGATAAGAAGGTTTACTGTTCTGCAATCTTGGTCATTAGGGCTTTAAACTGCCAGTTTCATATGTTAAAATATCAGCAACATGTTATTGGACTGCTTAAACAGAAAATGATGTTGATTCCTGACTGTGTGGAAAATAAAGAATTACAGGATTTAATGCATTCTGCCAAACAAATTGGAAAACATACTTTGCAATGTGGTTTTGATTCATTAGAGGCCTCTTGTAGGGCTGTTGTTACTGGGTCTGTGCTCAGAAGGCATGCTTGGCTTAAGGAGCAGTCTTTACCTGATCATGTTAAAGCTAAATTTTTGGATGCTCCTTTAAATCTGGACTGCCTGTTTGGCAACAAGGCTGAGGAAGTTCTTAAAAAGATGGAAGATAAAGCTAAATCTATGCAAACTGTTAAATATTTTTTTACATGTTCAGCCTCCTAGATTTAGTAGACACTGGCCCTCTAAACATTGGACCTTTCCAGCCCCTTCCAGGTCTTCTCAAGCCAAACCCAGACACAGCAAAAACCCCAGGTTTCAGTCTCAAGGGACTCACAGAACTAAGCAGTGGGAGCCCTCCACTTCCAAGTCTGGGAATAATAAGACTCCACCCTATGGTAAACTTTCTCAATGACTTCCTTTTAAAATTGCCAAGCACTTATCATCTGACTACCCTTTAGGGGGGAAAGATTGCTCTTCATGCAAAGAATTGGGAACTCATTACCTAGGACAAATGGGTTTTAAATATAGTGTCCTAGAGATACAGATTTCACTTCCACACATTGCCAACACCAAGTGGATGGCCGGACCTACCCCTAAATCAATGGGCAGAGGCACAACAGCAAGTACTTTCTTATTTAAGCATGGGGGCTATTCAACTGGTACCAGAAGAGGAAAAAGGGATAAGGTTTCTACTTGAGACTTTTCCTGGTACCCAGGAAAGACAATTCATAGCATCCTATCCTGGGCCTGTCTACTCTAAACACCATTTTGGAGATTCCAAAATTCAAGAGGCTAACTCTTCACCAATTACTTCCTATGCTAGGCAAAGATGCCTGGTTGGTAATGCTAGATTTAAAAGAAGCATACCTGCACATCCCAATCAGGGAGTCTTGCAGAAGATAACTATGCTTCAAAGAAGGCCACGCGCACTATCAGTTCTCTGCACTGCCCTTTGGCTAATCTACTGCGCCCAGGGTATTCACAAAGTGCCTAGTTCCAGTTATTGCATTTTGCAGGCAAAGAAATATTCAGATATACCCATACCTGGACGATTGTCTAATTCAGGCAGAAAGCCAGGACATACTTTTGAATCATCTGGCCTTTGTAAAAAGGGTTCTAACTTGTCTGGGGTACACCATAAATGAAAAGAAATCACAACTGGTACCCTGTCAACAAATATTCCTGGTAGCAAGCTTGAGTACAACTTCCCAGATGGCTTGCCTCACACCAGAAAAGCAAATTCATTTGCCAACTTACTTCAAACAAGTGGTCGCAAAAACCCTGCTATCTGCAAGACAAATACTTCAAGCCTTGGGGTTCATGGCCTCCTGCATTCTTCTAATTCCACATGCAAGACTGCATATGAAGAAACTACAGTGGTATCTAAAAAGCCTATGGTGTCAACATTCCCAAAACCTAGAAAAAAATATTCCTATCATACCTTGCCTACGCCTAGAGTTCCTTTGGTGGGCAGAGGCCTGCCACCAAAACAAGGGACTACCTTTCACATCACCTCCTGCCACTCAAACCCTAACAACAGATGCATCAGACTATGCAGAGGGGAAGGCTATTTCAAAGCAAACCATTTCTAAATGGTTAAGCCATTGCATTCATTTCTGCTATAAGCACCATGGAAAACCTATCCCCCAGGGGATCAGACCTCACTCCACCAGGGCTGCATCTACCTCTAAAGCCTTTCTCAGAGGCGTCCCTACCAGGGACATCCTAGAAGCTGCTACCTGAAGTTCTGTACATACTTTCACCAAGCATTATCATTTGCCAATTTTCTCTAAATCCAGAGCTGGCTTTGCCACTGCAGTCTTGCAGGACCTTATAGCTGGCCCTAATGCCATCTAAACTCCTCCTCCCAACCATAGCTTTGGGAATCTACCCAAATGTAATGACTGCAACAGTGAAACACAAAGAACAAAGTACAGTTGTGTACACTTACCATAAATGTAGATGTTTAAGTGCATTCACTGTTGTAGTCCTGGTTACCCTCCCTACAGCCCCCTAACTTCTTTTGGCTATACATCTATTTTCCTTTACTATGCTTAAAAGCCTTTTTGGTGTATTTGCTTTTTTGCTGGAGGTATATTTTTGTGCTTTTATGTTTAATTGCTTCCCATTAGGGGGGGCACTGGACATCTGGGGCAAGAAAAACTGATGTAATGGCGTCAGCTGCATGTTTTATACCCCTGATGACCTGATGTCATGGAAGAAGGGACAGCAAATGTAATGACTGCAACAGTGAATACACCCAAACATCTACATTTATGGTAAGTGTACACAACTGTACTTTTTTTTGGTCCCAAAAAAGATGGAGGATCCAAGGTCCATTCTGGACCTTTCCACTCTAAACCTGTCAGTTGCCAAAGAGAAGTTCCGGATGGTCACACTACAATCCATCCTGCCTTACCTGCAGGAGAATTACTGGATGTTATCCATAGATCTCCAGGACACATACTATCACATCAAAATGCACAGACACTTCAGGAGGTTCCTCCACTTTCAGCTAGGGGCCAATCACTGGCAATTCTGAGCCCTACCCTTTGGTCTCACCACAGCCCCCAGGGTGTTAGGTAATGGCAGTCGTAGTGACTCACCTGAGGCTTCAGGGGATACAGATCTACCCATAACTGGACGATTGGCTCCTCGCCACTCCCACCAGGTGTCTACATTGTCAGGCCAGGGACTATTTCCTGAAATTGTCAGACTTGCTGGGCATCACAATCAATATATCCAAGTCTTCTCTAGACCCTGTTCAGGTCTTGGACTATATTGGCACGAGAATCAATACTTCTCAAACCAAGGTTGTTTTAACTCCAGAAAGAGTCCGGAACTTATGACTTCATGTATTTCTGATCCTGCAGTCTTCTCTTCTACCAGCCGAGGCTGTTTTGAGAGCCTTGGGTTCCATGGCAGCCACCATTACTCTTCTTCCCTGTGCTCATCTTCATATGTGAATTCTGCAGTGGACGTTAGCGGTTCATTGGTCTCTTTTAGATCTGCCATTGACACATCCTATTTACATAAGCAATGCATGCAGGAAGTCCCTCCTATGGTGGATACACTCCTCGGCCATGGTGACCAAGGACACCTCCCAACTAGGGTGGGGGGCATTGCTTGGGCAGGATGGTCCAAGGCACATGGCCCCTGAACAAGACCAAACTGCATATCAATGTTCTAGAGATGAGGGCAGACTTATTAGCGGTGCAGGCCTTCATGCCTTTCTTCCTCTGGGAATGATTGCAGTTCAGACAGACCATATATCAGTGGTCTGGTACATCAACAAACAGGGAGGAACCAGGTCTTTACCCCCTTTGTCACAAGGCCATGAGAGAGTGGGAATGGGCAATCTCCACCAGCTGTTTTCTGGTAGCAATGCACATTCCGGGTCAATCCAATATTCTGGTGGACAAACTGAGCAGGACTATTCTAATGACTTTTGAGTGGTCTCTGAATCCTTAGGTAGCGGAGCTGACCTTCCTCAAATGGGGTCGACCTTACTGTGATCTCTTCGCATCTCCTTCCAACGTGAAGTGCAGCGAGTTCTTTGCTCTGATCCCCCCCACAGGAAGAATCCCTCAGGGATGCTCTGGTCCATGCTTGGCCTCCCGGTCTTCTTTATGCTTATCCGCCTTTACCTCTCCTAACACAATTTCTACAGAAGGCTTGCTGGAATCCTCATTGCCCCATTCTGGCCTTGCCAAATCTGGTTTCCCTGTCTTTGGTCTCATCTGGTAGTTCCTCCTTGGATCTTGGATCCCATACCAGATCTCATTTCGCACCCCTTGAGGGGCCTTTATCCAGACCTGGGCAGTCTGAAGCTCATGGCTTGGCTGCTCTAGTTCCCTTGCTTGCTAGGACTCCCAGTTTGTCTTCCCTGGTCAAGTCTATTCTGGTGGCAGCTCATAAATCATCCACCAGAAAAATTTACTGAAGCAAATGGAAGCATTTTTCTATCTGGGCTTCTCAGAAGGATTTGGACCCTTTCACGGCACCTATTACAGTGGTCCTTGAGTTCTTGGCATATATTTTCCAGCAGGGTGCCAGCTCATCTACAGTGAAAGTTCAACTGGCGGACATTTTCAATTTTCATGTAGGTGAGAACATGGCTTCTTTAGCTTCCTCCAGACTTTGCAAAACATTTATTAAAGGTACCTTTCTTTTAAGACCCCCAGTAAAGGACCCTACCCCTCCTTGGGACCTTACCCTAGTTTTACAAGCCTTGGTTACTCTGCCTTTTGAGCCTGCTGCTTCTGCAGACTTGAAATTTTTATCCTGGAAGACAGCCTTTTTAGTGGCTATTACCTCGGCTAGGAGAGCATCAGAACTCCAAGCATTATCTGTAAAACCTCCATATATGATCTTAGATAAAGGCAGGGTTTCCCTTTGTACTAATCCTTTCTTTCTGCTTAAAGTGGCCTTGGAAATGAATATCAATCAATTGATCAATTACCTGTCTTCTTTCCAAATTTTCAGAATGGGTGAATATAAATGCATTTGTTAGACATGCATAGACAACTATGCTTTGACTTGTAAAGGACTAAAGCCCATCGCAAGTCTGACCAGTTGTTTGCTATGCCCTTTCTGGGCAAACCGGTTTCTAAGGTGACTATTGCCAGATGGATTTCCCTATGCATCCTTCAGGTTTACAAAGATAAAAACATCTCTTCGGGTAGGATAAATGCTCATTCTGCCAGGTCCATGGCTACGTCAGCTGCCTTTTTGTCTAGAGTGTCTTTGGATGATATTTGTTCGGCTGCTACTTGGTCCTCATCTCATACTTTTATTTCTCATTATAAATTGGACATGATTTCCAGAAGAAGACCATACTTTGGCTCTGTGGTGCTCTAAAATATCCTTCCACGAGGGACATCCAGGGTTTTTGTTTGATAGCTGGGGACTCGGTCCCACAGGTTGATGATCAAATGAAGTTAACTACTACAGATAAAGAAGTTATGTACTCACCATAACGTTCCATCTGAGTAGTTACACTTCATTTGTCATCAACCATACCTCCCTCCTTCCCCCTGACCTTCTCTTTGGCTTTCTGCCTTGGCAGACAGAAGAGGGTGTCCTTGTGGCTCTCCTGTTTTTTCCATGTTTGTGAAGGTTTTTAGGGTCAGATTCATGTTAGGGGTATAGCAAACTCGATCTGAGGGAAGGAAGGAGATGGAGGGGTATTTGGGTAGGGATCCGTACTGTTTATCAAATTGCCGTTTCACCAAAAGTGAAACAGCCAAGCACACTTTTGCAAAAGTGCTTTTCATCAAAAAAGCACTTTCGTGAAAGTGTGTAAAAAAAAAAAAAAAAAAAAAAAAAAAGAGAGAGAGAAATGCAGGGAAATGCTGTTTCTGAGTTCGTAGCAGAGTGGAGATAAGGGAATATTCCATTTTTCCCACTGTAGTTGGATCTCGGAGTGAGAATATAAAAGTAGGGGGGTGTGGGGGTGCAGTGGGGTTTGCCCACCTGCGTAAACATGAGTAGTGTGTTTTTTTTTTCAGTTTTCTTATTTTTAATTTTTTTTGCACACTTTAGCAAAAGAGCACTTTCACTAAAGTGTGTTCGGCCGTTTACGTTTCGTGCAGTAATCCTAGATCCATATACGGGTAAGGGAAGGAGCTTAGAGCTTGGATCAGATGCTGGTGAAACTGCCATCTCAAATCCGATCCGGATCCGACATCCCACAGGTTGATGACAAATGAAGTCTAACTACTCAGATGGAACATTATGGTGAGTACATAACTTCTTTTTAAGCAACGTAGAGTCACACTATAGATAAATGGATGCTGAATGACTAAGTTGTAGTCTGCAGGAAGCAGCTTATCATCAGCTCATTGCCTTAATCCTTGGCTGCCGTAACAAGTTACCTCATTATTCACTGCAAAAATAAATAAATGAGACAATATAGTTATTCAGGTTTTTATTTAGTGTACTTTTTGAGTTGTGGTATCAAAGGAGGACAAATCATGAAGATGGTTGGGGACCAGTGTTAGATATTTCAGATTTGTTTCACTTCTCCCCAGGACCTCATCAGATAATTCCTCTACTTGTACCCCTTTGCATCCTTGATTCCAGGGAATGAGAGCACTAGGTGAGAACCATATGCCCACACCTGGGAATCTCAGTTGGCTCATTATTTCAAAACAAGAGTTTGATGGTAGGGCACAGACCAGCTTGTTGGTCTTGTGGAGTAGCGTACCCTTTCTGTATGGAAGCAGCTGTCAACCTTTGGCAGCTTTTTTTGAGCTCCACTGTTGCTGTCTTCTGAGGGGTAGAGCACATGCAAAGATGTTAATCATTCACATTGGCTCAGTGGCATATGAGGTTCTGTGCCTGCACCAGCACCTACACTGGCAGCTCTTCAGAGTTCAGAATCCCTTCCTCTGACTCTCTCTGATAGGGTATTGGCTAAGCCCCACCCAGCAGGGGAAGCATAACCCCATCACAGAAAAATAATGTGTTATCTTGTATACATTCTTTTTACTACTGATAATTCATCTGGGAATTTTTACCACTGTTTGTATGCTTAATACTACTTTTAAATAATTATGGCTATTTTTTCTAAAGTGTTTTATAAATTGTACTTGGAAAATGAAGTTCTGTGGTGTCATTTGAACACTGGGACTGAATCTTGGCAGGGTGTCAAAAGGCCTGTTCTGTTTCATTTTGAAGTTCTGACAGGAAAATGTTGCATTTTATCACTTTTTTCTTTATTATTATGATATCTGCTACTGGCCTGACACTACTGTAGCCAATTTTACTGTTAAATCATATTTTATCTTGAATTACTTTATTTGAATTTTCAGTGGAGATATTTCCATTTCTGACAAGGGAATCTCTTAAGTAAATGTTTGTTTCTGCTATTTTAAAGGTTTTCTGATTTAAGGGCAAATTTTTTTTTCATTATTTGGACAAGTGAATTTTACTTGGTACTGTGACTGTGTATGCTGTTTACTGCACAGATTGTAGAGCTAGTCTTAGCACAAATTAAATTCTTTCTGCTATATTTTATGCAGTTTAACCCTACTTGCTCCTTGGGAACATGGTTTACATTTTTTTTATTATTGCTTCCCTTAATAGTGTCAGTGTATTATTATGACTGGATGGATCCTGATATGGCTGCCACCCATCAAATCCAGTTGCATCTAAAAAGAAAACTCAAAACATGCCTCAGCCTTCAGTTTGTGAATCTGTTGCCTTAAGTCAGCCTGCAGACCAGTTGCTGCTGCCCCCCACCCTCTGGTGTGAACCCACACCCCTCTGTAGTACAGGAATCACATACATCCTCCAGGGTTGTTGCAGTACCTGGTTCAGGTAAGGAAGAACCAAACCATTTAGGTGCAGGAATGGTCTGGAGTAAGAGCCCCTTTGCTATGCATAATATTCTGTCCCCAGATATGTTGTTCTCTTGTGTATTTTACAGTAGGAAGAAATAGAAACTTCACCACATGACAATCAGGTTATTACCATGTGTAGGGCTGATGTGGTTTCCTTAGCCAAGAGTGGTTTATAATCAGGTAATCTCAGATATTATTCAGCATAAATGTGGGGCTACCTTTTCTAGAACTTGGTCTAACACTGCAAATTGTGATGAGGACTCCGATACAGACAGTAGTGAACGCTCATAGTCTATCCAGCCTGGTTCTTTAGAAAGTGAACAGGTTCAAAAACCAAGTGTTCAACTTTTCACAGATGTTAACTAGTTTTGGAGATGTATTTTATTGGAACCAGTCTGAAGCTATGCCAGAGACTGTCAAAGTTTATGATCTTATTGAGGATGGGATTCCAAATATTTTCGCTTTTCCTCCTCTGTTACTGGCCTTAGAAGAGGTCTATAAAACTACATGTAAAACCTCTTTGACTAGCGAACCAGTCGCTATAAAGTCTAAGAAAAGACATGGTGTACTCTGATCTTGCAGCTCTCTGTGCTCCTTTGTCAGCTGGCCTTGCTGTGGTTTCTCCAGCTGCCATCTCTAACAAGAGAGCCTTGGCTTCTTTTAACCCTACACCACTGGATAAAATTGGCAAATGGTTAAAATGGCAGAGAAAAAATGTTTGCTCAGTCTAGTAATTTAGTCTTTAGAATTTTAAGAGCTTCATGAGCAAGTTTATTTTGCAGTGTGCTTACAGTTTAGATGACTTTGCTGTATATCTACTGAACAGAAGTGTTATATAAATTAAATTGTTTCAAATTTGACTAAGATTTTAAGACATGCTTTGAGGAGTGTCTTGGTAAGTGCTGTCATTATTTCTAGAAATGTGACAAGTTCTGTTCTTTTGAGAAGTTTTGTGTGGTATTATAATCAGAATTTTTGTGGGGATTTAAAATAATGAGAGTTTAAATTCTACTTTAAGTTATGAATTTCTGTTTGGTCTTCTTGCTACCCATATTCTCAAACAATGAGATGATAGAGGTAAATTGGTGCACAGGGTATCTGTAATGTTTCATATTCCCAGGTTTTCCCCTAACAAGATGTCCAACTTCAAAGGGCAGAGCAAACAATAATTCCAGACTAACATGAGTTAGGATACCAAGAGGAAATGGCAGGAAGATTATGTTTCCAAACCAAATAAAATGGGTTCCTTTCCGAAAAATGAACTTTCCCCTGCAAAAGAATAACTGTGCAAGACTCACGGCATCCTGCCTCTTCCTCCTATCACCCCTCTCCTTTCACTTCCCCCTAGGCTTTAGCTCAACCCAGTAGCCTGGCCACAAATAGTTTCAGTGTGCTTAGAGTAATTAATTGAGGATACTCTTGGCAATGGACGGTCTTCCATTCAAGGAAATATCTCCTGTACCCTCCAGACCAGGCATGCCATGCCAGTTCTCTCCAGTACTCCTTCACAAGTTGAAAGCAGGGTTTATAGAACCAGTACTTTCACCACAAAAAGGAAAAGGATTTTGCACCCAAATCTTTTGGTACCCAAAAGGCACTATTGTGATGACTAGTGCTAGATTTGGTGTATCTAAATGCTGTTCTAAGCCCAAATTCAAAATACCCTGCAGACTCCCCTACCCCTTCTTCCGGACCACAATTTCATGGTCACTTTACATCTGAAGGATGCTTATCACATACCAGTTGCTATGAACTTCAAGTTGAACCTACACATGTCCTTTCTCTCACCCTCACAAAGAAATGTCTTTCTCACTTATATAATGGACATGGAAAAAACTATGGCCTTTTTATAGAAGTCATAGTTCTGACTGTTCAGAATATTTTTCTAAGATTCTCCTTGCAAGAAGCTGCCTCCTCAACAGAGTTTCTCAAAATTCTTGGCCTGCTTGCATCAGTAATTCTCATGACACCACAGATCACACTCTACATGGGAAAGATTTGATAGTACTTAAAAAAAAATTGTTGGACCCAGCAACTAGCTGCTTCCCTTGGCATTCCACTTAACCACTGCTGGATTTGGTGAAATGAGCATTACAGTGGTGGAGGGGTCAGATATCTGTCAATCCAGACCTACCATTCTCTCTACAGACCCCAGTTCAGTCAGTACAGATGGACTCATCAGATTTATGCATGAGTAACGTACAGGGGAGTTCAAGTGCAAGATGAATATGGTCCCTCAGACACTACAAAGCACATAAACATCAAAGACATGTTAGCAGTGATTCAGACCTTAAAAGTTCTTCACCTCTTAAGGTTTCCAGGTCCCTTTTGTGGTCACAGATGACACCACAGTCATGTGATACCAGAACAAATAAGGAGGTACAAGGTCATACCCTCTTTGCTGGTTGGCAGTGATAGCCTGAGAGCTGGTTCTACAGCACTCTGACTCTTCAGGCCTCATACATCCCATCAGAGTAAAACATAGTAGCAGATGGACTAAGCAGATCCGGTATGATTCCTTACAAGTGGAAACTCAGAACAGAGGTCTGCATGGATTTGGTCTAGATGTGAAGAACACTTCAAGCAGATCTGTTCACCCTCTTTCAAAATGGACAGTTGGAAAACCTCTGTTCGAAATATCCGTGCAGCCAAGCTTGGAGAAGAGATGCATTCTCGTTTCCATGAATGAGAATTTTCTTTTATGCATTACCACCCTTTCCACTAATACCCAAGGAACTTCTGGAGAATCAGAAAGAATTACCAAAGATCGTTATAGTGACTTCCTTTTGGCCTAAGCAAGGTTGGTTCTCCCTTCTAATGGATTTGGTAAGGACAAGTATCACAAGCCTCATCACACACTGGATCTGCTTATACAGTCTCAAGAGCAACTGGTGCATCCTAACTTAAAATCATCCTAGCTGTAAGAAGCAGTTGCTTTATCTTGATACCTTTTAGGCACTTGTGCCATGAAAATGTGCAGCAAGTTTTGATGGAGGCAAGAAAACCTGCAAGTAAAAAATCTTATGTTTACTAGTGGAAGTGGTTGTCTAGAGGGTGCCTAACCAATATCAGAGGGCCCGGTATGGTATCTACCCCTTGATTTTTAAATATTTGTATGAGCTACTTAATGGCTTATTTTATGCATCTATTATACATACATACATATACAAATATTTCAAGCATGGGCATTAATGGCCTTCTAGCTTGCCAATATACTAAAATACTTTTTCCCATAATAAGTATCCAGGCTGATCTTAAGTATCTAAACTAGTACTTGCTTTAATGTAATTTGGTAGTCTGTTCCATTCATCAGCTATTCTGTCAGAGAACCAATTAGTACACTTTTCATTCCTGTAGAATCTTCTACATAGGTTGCCTGATGATTCTCTTGTACTTTTTAATAATCCCAAACATTCCCAGAGGTGGTTGCCTCAAAATGCAGTATATAAATTAATAAAATCTCCTTTTAGATATCTGTAAGAGACACTGTACAAGTTCAGATATTTTAGTCTTTCATGATAACTTAAATTTTCACATCCATGGATACCCTTGGTATGTTTCCGCTGTACTCTTTCCAGTTTACTCACACTTGTTTTCTTATAGGGTTTCCATATTGTTATTCCATACTCAAGTTTGGGTCTAATGTAACTAACAATGACTTCATTATTTTTGGTTTCGTAGACTTTTTATACAACCTATCTATTAACTATCACTAACCGATTGGTTGATATGATTAGAAAAACTCATAGCTGAATCTACCCATATACCCAGGTCCTTAAATGAGTCTACAGTTTCAATCACTGTGTGCTGTATTAAATATTCACTTTTCAGTTTGTCTCCCAAATCTCATATGCTTAGTTTTGATGTATTTATCTCCTGTGCCCAAATGGTCAATTTAGTCAAGGTATTTTGCAGACATGCCTTATCTGTAACACACGTAATCAGTTTACCCAATTTCAGGTCATCTGCATATAGACTCTAGAACACCTCAGATGAAAATGTTAGGCCTGAAAGATACAATCTAAACAAGTAAGGGCCTACGACAGAACCATGTGGGACACCCTGACTGTAACCAAGGATTTCACCTGTCCAGTTGCTGTCTGATACTTGTCCATGTCCTATTTGTAAGCCATGCAGCTATCTATCTTAGCAAGAGTACATCAATACCTAGTTGTACTAATTTATTGATCAGTGTTTTGTGTATCACCCTGTCAAATGCTGAAGTTAAATATAAATTACATCACAGCACAATTTTTCATTCATAGCTGCTGTTATAGAGTTGTAGAACATCATGTTACAGGTGGTAATAGATCTGTTTTCAACATATGCATGCTGATATATGGTTTCAAGTCCCAACCTATCCAGTTCTGACAACAACGTATGCAATATTATGTTCTCCATTATTTTTCCACAACATGAAAGTAGACTTAAGGGTCTGTATGTCTTTGGGTTTGTCCTACTCCTCTTTCCCTTAAAAACAAGTTTAATAACCATATGTCTCCAATCTTGAAGAATCTCCCCATATTTATATGACCTAGCAATTAATAGAATGGTACTATAAGTTCTTGAAGTGTTACTTATTCCGTCTCCTTCCAGCACTTTGTTTAGATCCAGTTTGCGTAGTTCGTTTTCAATATAATCGAATTTGATTCCAATATCTAGGGTTACCTGGATATCACTAGGACAACTTACCACCCCTTTTGTGGAACCACACCATTTTGCATAAGATTTTGTAAATATATCTATAATCTGTTTTGTCCGAAAATAAATTTTAGAATCTGCACACACTTTACCAATTTGTGTGTCTTTACTCTTTCCATATGTTATCTATCTATAAAAAGGTTTCCTATTATCCCCTCTTCAAATTTTTCTTGAGCTTATCTCACACTATGCTTAATCTGGTTGTCCAGCTTGTTTCAGTTTTCAAAGTTGTAGTTCAACCTCTCCTCCATTTCTTATATTTTTTGTCTCTCACCTTAATCAGATATCTTGTTCTTATGGAAATATATCCCCTGATGTTGTATGCCTAGATCCTGATGTTAAACATTTTTTGATTTTTTGTACTCGAACAATTTCTCTTTCAAAACTTTCCACATTCCATCTGCAGTTTTTCCACTGAACACCTCACTCCAGTTAGTTTACATAGTGACTGTTTTGCTTCCAGATAATCTGTAAATAACCTTCTGTGCATTGACTTAGATTTCAGTTTGGTAGAATTGTCTAGCAACAAATTAACCTTTATAACCCCATAATCACTGCACATCAGTGGTGGTAAAACTTGACTTGAAGTTACAGTAATTTTGGGAACACACACAATGTCTAGTATATTCCATCGCCTGGTAATTTATTTAACAATCTGAAGCAATTGTTGTTCCTGAATATATGCTGTGAATAATTTCCTTACTAACATTGTTGAATCAATATTATTCTGGCCTGTTTCTGGTAAATTTCAGTCCCCAGCAAATATTATTCTTCCCTCCTGTGTTTCATGCAAGAGATGTATGACTTCCTCTAGGTCATCTGCACTTGACTTTGGTGGTCTATACACTCCAGCAAGTGTTATATGTTCCAGGGTTGTCTTTATTGTCACAGTTACATAGCCTGTAATATTGGTGTTCTCACTGAACATGTAATAATCACAGTTCTCACAGCTATCTTTAATACAATATGGCTGCGGTGGTGCAGCGGTTAATGTAGTCACCTCACAGCAAGAGGTTCTCCCATTCGATTCTTGGCTGGAGCGCCTTCTGTGTGGAGTCTGCATGTCCTCCCCATAGTCGAGTGACATATAAAGACATGCAGGTAGGTGCATGCGTGAATGGGTGTGCCTTCTTTGAAGGTTAGACGTGGGGCTGGCAACTCAGCACGGTAAAAATCCACTACCAATCATTAGCAGACAGGAGTTCCGCTGTGGCGACCCCTAACCGGGAAAAGCCGAAAGAATAATACCTCCACCTAATTTTTTGTTAGAATGTCTGTTACAGTAATGACATTTACACTCTGACAGAACTGTTTTCCAGTCATTGTTCTTTAACCATGTTTCACAAACAATAACATCAATCTTGTGGGAACGTAGCAAATTTTCCAATAAAAAACTTTTATTATTAATGCTCCTAACATTAACAACCATCAGAGATGCATCAAATGTTGCTTTCTGTGAACTGTTACATTTTCGACATGGCAAAAATCCTGCCTAGTACTTGTGATATTTTGCAAAATATCTACTGCAAAAATTCTCTTCCCTGATCTTGACAAATGCACACCATCCTGTCTGAACATGTGTGCCCAAAACAAGGCTTGGATGCTCTACACATTTCCATTTTTTTTTAAACAGGACATTTTTTCCATGTAGGTATTTACCCCAAAAATATTTTCATTCACAGTGGCCTGACTATCCTTTCTATAGGTGATTTGTGAAAAAATACATCCTAACACCAGTACAAGCTGCACTATCTAAGAGGGCTGTCAGTTTCATACTAACAGTCAGAGAATGCTTGTGGATGACATCATTTGTACCAACATGAATAAAAACAGATCCATACTTCCTTACATTAAGGGGTTTCAAGGCTCATCTGACATCTATTTTCACTTCTAGCAAGCATAACACTATTTGATGTTCATTATCATCTCTGCAGATATGAGTATCCGTTCCTCTAATAATTGTATCTCCAATTACAAGAATAGGCCAGCTCTAAAGAAGCTTTACCTTCTAATACAGTAATATCTGCTCTCTCAATTGTTACGAAGGATACTTCATCACTATTAATCTTATTAATCCCACTGTTTTCATTGTGTATTAAATTCTCATCCAGCTGGTGGTGTAAATCCACAGCTTGAGTCATTTAGTCAACATTTGTCTTTTTCTTCTTTTTTCTTACAGTGATGTTCTTCAATCCTTCCATGTTCAATTTTAATTTCTTCCTTTTCACCTGCCCCTTGCCTCTTTTTTATACCTTCTCCATTGGACAGATGATGCCTTTTTCTGTAGACTGAAGGTTTTCTGATAGAAAAATATTGTTTTCTGTAACCCGTGTGTTACATAAAGGAGTGTCCTTTTTACTACACATTCTCTTTCCTTTACAGTCATTAATCAGTTTTTCTTCCTTGCTATTTGTTGTGAACTTCTTCCTTTGTTTCTTTTTTGTTTCCTTCTCAACAAACTGGATCCTCAGATTGCTGAATACTTGCATCCAGAATTCCAAAGTTGTCAGCGGCATCATCTTGTTTCATAGAAAGAATGATCTTTGCAGAAAATAGATGCATCATTTCCTAAATGTGTTCTGTTTGTTCTATGCCTAACAATACTTAGTTCATCATTCCAGTCATTAATATATGAAACAACAGTTCTCCAAGCCATACCAGTTGCACAAGTGCAATCATCATCATCAATATGCATAGCATTTATTACACTGTACAAGATCTTTGTGCATTAATCCATATTCAGCTTCAAATTAATAAAATATTGCAAAAGAAAAGAATAATCAAAATCAGTAACCAGAGAATTCAAAGAGAACTTAAATCAACGTCTATGACAAATACTCACCCCAGCATTATACAACTACAAAAGTACAGTAAGTTGTTCTGACCATACAAGTTCTGCAAGCTAGACAAGAGTTGTAATTCCTTTATGTCACATGCAGTAGCTTCTGCTCACTATCGCTTGCAGTAGCACTTCTTTTTAACAATAAAGACAAATAAATCACAAACCAAGATAGGATAGTTTAGATATGCTCAGAACTTTCATCTCTGCAGACTGTGTAAATTTATAGCTGTCCAAGCCCCTTGGGATGGCTAGAGCTTGCCTGTCTAAAACCTATTCCTTTCTAACAATCAACAGTGAAATTAAAGGTAAAACAACAAAATATGAATCAAAGTAAATCTTAACAAGCAGTCCCTTCCTACCTAGAAACAGTGATAAATACAATATAAATTCAAATAAAACTTCTCTTTCCAGTCAACTCCACAGTCAGTCACAAACCAATATAGGATTGTTTAGATATGCATATTGCTGCCCTCTCAGCTTGTTTGCCTATCAAACAGTTTATGAATGGAGTGTTGCATATGATACTTCCCTCAAACACAGAAAGAATCCAGTTTGTAGCGCTTTGTAAAGATATTACCTTTAGAAAGCACTACAAACTGGATTCTTTCTCAAGTTCCAGAGAAGGCTTTTTGAGGATCTTTCTACTGGAGATCCTAAATCTTTATCCCCCTCCTTCCAGGTAGGGTAAGCTTTGGGAATCTACCCATATTTTGCTGAGGCAGTATGAATGATGAACATGATACAGTTGAGCAAGTCGTACTTTACCTGTAATAGTAGATGTTAAAATTTCATACAACTTCTGTGGTAGCACCCACCCACCATTCCCTTTATTTTGTGTATAGTTCAATGGTATCCAACTTTGCTGTGCTGCTGGTCATAGGAGGGGATTCTGAGCTCTGGAAATCTGCCAGTATGGGCACAGAACCCCACATGCCACCGAGGAAGAGTGATATCTGAGCATCTACTGGTAGCTAAGTATGAGTTATGCAACTCTACTCTCCCCTTGGCTTATGAGTGAGAATGTGCTCAGTGCAGGCTCAGTATGCAAGGACTCCACTGAGTGTAATAGTTGGTGCTTCTGCTAGGTATCACCCATATAGCAAGCCAGAACTGCCTTCCTTCCCCAGGATGAATGAGCTGCTAGTAGCTACTCACCTCCATCATCCCCAGTTGGCTTTTATAGGACTTGCTAAACTAATTGCACTTGAGTTGCCTGCACCATGGTCTGAGATTTATTCATCAGTGCCATGGAACTGGCTTAGTTATTTCAAATAATTTTTTTCTTACAAAAAAATTCACAATGATAACCATAAAGGCAGTACTGCCTTTAATAATATACCTTATGCAGTAAGCAGCTCTCAGTAGAGAGATGCATATATGTACATTTCCATAAGTCCTGCCCATGGAAAGTATTTTAGATTCTAGTTTAACTCCTTTTCCTTCCCACTAACCACTCATCTATTTGGTTTTATACACAGCCCAAGAATATTTACCAGATATTGGGCTCCAGTGGTTGCTTACTTCAGCAAACTACATGCATTCATAATTCTCACTACTGCAGTAGCCTTTAGGCTATGTGAGTTGTGTACTGACCAGAACACCTCAAAAGGACAGCTTCCAAAGGTGTTAGCTGCCTCACACACCTTTACTTTGACTGCTTAATGGTCAGCCCTGTAGAGGGAAATCAATCAGAGTAAAGATTTCACCTCATGAAGAAGCAGCTTACAGGCCTTGCAGGAGCAGCAGCTGACTCTCAGCTTTGATTCTGGCAGCTAAGTCTTTAGTGGAGATCACTTCCACACAGAATGTTGCCATTTGAAAAAACTGCTATTTTTTTAACAGGGCTTTTTGATTTGTATTTTCTGTTCAAGGAACCTGATATTCTTCTATCAGAAATGTATGGTCAGAGACAGCTATTTTTAGCTGCAAGCTATTTCAGAGGCTATTTTTATGAGAAAAAATGTATGGCTTGTGCAAACTTTATGTATTTTATTGGACAGGTTAGTGTTGGGAGGTGTTTTATTTAGGGAATAAGTTTTACAGCATTCTTAGTGCTTGTGTTCACTGTGTAGCACCTTACCTGCTATTTTGTTTCTGTCAGACTCCATTTTGAAATAGGGCTTTTCCTATAAGATTTTAGTGGGCTGCTTATGCATTACTCTGGAGGACATTGTATATGAATGTAAGCATGCTGCTTGTGAGCACTAATTTACAACTTGTCTTTAAAACAACTCACTACAGAAAAGCTTACCTCATTTGACAGATCCTCCTCTGTCACAGCATGGATATTGTGTTCCATCTGGTCCATCTCCCTCTGTACATAGAAATAAAATATAAACATAAAATATCAGGATCTGCAGGCAGAAATTAGAGCAATGTGGAAGAAAGATACCCAGACAGTTTCAATAGTAGTAGGAGCAATGAGTCTTATAAAAAAAGAAGCTACAGTTGTTTTTAGATATGTTACCAATAATGTAGCCCCATAGGAATTGCAGGAGTCGTCATTACTGGGCACATAGTGGGTGCTGCGAAGACCACTTTTGGCTGACATCAAAGATAGAATCAATACTAATTTCATGAACTTCAATCGTACTTTGACTTAGCAATGGGGTCCAATCTCTCATGGTATTAGAAACCCAAAAGATTTGGATAAATTAAACAAGAGCAGATGACAGCATAGAATCCTCAAAATACAGAAACATTCCTACAATCGGACCAGGTCAGGCCAAGGGGGAGGATGCCCCCCCCCCCTGGTGTAGAAGGAAGTAGTAGTCCACAAAAACTGATAGGCCAAAGAAAAAAACATAAAGACAATAAAGTGGACTATTGAGGATAAGAAAGAAATTATGTATTGTTACCATTATGCAAAAAGCCCAGAATTTCCAGACACAAGCTATATAAAACGATTATATAAAGAGAGAAATTAGAGGAAATAAAAATACTTCCATAAGAAAAATTGTCAGAAGGTTCAAATAAAAGTTTGTATTCATTAATGCAACAGATTTATGAAAAACAGTATATAGATCAAGAGACATTGATCTGTTTGGAAAAAGAAGCATCTGAGAAAGTGCAAAAGTATAAACAAAACCTAGAGATTTTTGAAAAGTATAAAAAAAAATGTGGACATGAGAAAGAAAGAGAGATTTGATATGGTGCAATATTTGGGCAACCACGGTGGTGCAGCGGTTAGTATTGCCACCTCACAGCAAGAGATTCTCCGGTTCGATCCTTGGCTGGGGTGCCTTCTGTGCGGAGTCTACATGTCCTCCCTGTGGTCACGTGGGGGTGCTCCAGTTTCCTCCCACATCCCAAAGACATGCTGTAGGTGGATTGGACACTCTAAATTGGCCCTAGGCATGAGTGTGTGCCTTTTGTGGAAGGTTGGGTGCTGGGCTGGCAACTCGACACAATAAAACTCTGCTGCCAATCATGAGCAGACAGGTGATCCGCTGTGGTGACCCCTAACTGGGAAAAGCCAAAAGAAGAAAAAGATATAGTGCAATATTTATTCAAAGGAGAAAACCAAATTAATCAGTATAAAGATAAAGAAGTCAGCCTCACTCAAAGATATTTGAAGACAAATACAGGCAAAGGCATTCAGATATGGAACATTTCACAATAAAGAAAATAATATCACAAAGAAGGAATGTAGAAAAGAAGATTAGTAAAGTAGAAGTGAAAAGAAAAATAGAAGTTGAAGTTATGGAGTGCCTGTGAAGTGAAGGATTTGGTGTAGAAGGTCGAACATAGGTTACATCACAGCAAGATGGAGTGAGTCTACAAAGTAAGGAAGCCGGCAGATCAGGAGACATCTGAAGAAGAAATATGGACAAGGGAATGAAAAAAGAGATTTAATATGGTGTAATATTTATGCAAAGGGGAAAACAAAACTAACCAATACAAAAAGAGCAGCACCAAAGATATTGAAGCGAAATACAGGCAAAGGATTCTGGATATGGAAAACTTTGCAATACAAAAAATAAAAAGACAAAGAAGAAAAGGAGAGTAGTAATGCAGAAGTTAAAGAAATAGAAACTGAGGTTATGGAGTACCTGCAAAATGAAGGATTCTGTGTAGAAAATCTAATTCAGAAAACACCACAACAGGATAGAACAATGGATATCCAAATTAAAGGGAACTCGGTGGAATGAGAAGCAATTGGTCAGGTGCCATATGAAGATATTTTGGAGCCTTCCACAGAAAACCAGTATAAACGTTCACTTGAAGCTGAACAGCAAGGGAAGGAACAAGAATCTCTGACTCAGTCAATGTTCAGGAGTGATAGGCCAGTGAGTTCCCATATGAGAGAGCAACAGATGGCACAGGATGAAATTGAAGAGAATGTGCCACAGGAAATGGAAAATAAAAAAGTGCCCTCAGTTTACAAAAAAATGAGCTAAGAGAAGAGTTGTTTGATTTTATAGAGCTAGATAGACATATTAAAGCAAATGAAAGAAATAGACTGCAGAAGGTCAATAAAACCCAAAAAGTCAGAAGTTTGGTAAAACGAATGAATACACTAATTAGGACTGTCCAGAGAGATCCATGCGATATAACAGAAGTAAACAGGATATATTACTATGCAGCTAAATTAATAACTGATAAAGCTCTACCACAAGAACACAGAGTAGCAAGGGGGAAATTAAATACCATCATGGATATATCAAATAGAACTCTAAAGCAATTAAGACAAAAAGTGGCACTGTTAGAAGAATAAGGAAGAGGGAACGGGTCAACAAAAATACGAAGAAAGACATAATAAAAGCAATGTGCTGCATTACAACAGACCAGGATCTATCATGCACTATCGCAAACAATAAGTTAAAAATCTCAGCACAGAAGAATCTAAGTATGGCATGGATTGACTACAAAAAAGCATTTGATAGTTTCCCACATCCATGGATAAACGTGTGCTTAAAAATGTATAAGATGCACCCTACACTGATCAACTACATTACAGTGACCATGAAACAGTGGTAAACATCTTTGCAGTTAACCCATGATAAAGGACAAATTATTATTCCAGGGATAAAAAGTCAAAGGAGGGTATTCCAGGGTGACTCCTTGTCAAGGCTGCTATTCTGTCTTGCTCTTAACCCTTTAAGCTATCTACTTAACAGATTAGGCCATGGCTATAATCTGGCTCTTAGAAAACAAAGTGTAAAAACCTCACATCTCCTCTTTGTCGATGATTTAAAATTGTATAGCTCATCAGATGAGGAACTGAACAACTGCAAGTAGTCAAAATTTTCTCAGATGATATAAGAATGTTATTTGATCTTGATAAATGTGCAAAAGCAACCTTTAAAGCAGGAAAACTGCAGCACCAAGAAAATATCAGTTTTGGACAAGAATGTGATATAAAGGAACTTGAGCAAGAGTGTATAAATATTTGGGAACTGATAAAGGCTCAACAATAAAACAGAACAAATGTGAGTAAAACTTACTAAGGAATACTTTAGAAGACTTAAATTAATCCTGAAAATGGTATTGACATCTAGGAACAAAATTCAAGCTATAAACCAATTTGCTGTTCCTGTCCTAACTTAGTTTTGGAATGAGTGGCTGGTCTCAAAACGTGTTGGATAGATTAGACAGGAAAACAAGAAGGATGCTTCATGCTCACCAAATGATTTATAAAAATCAGTGCATACCAAGATTATATATTCCCCATTCCAAAGGAGGGATGGGCCTCCTTGAAATTGATTACATGAATAGATCTGTAATTGCAGGACTGCAATCACATCTGCTGACCTCACAAGACCCAAACATAGTGAAAGTTTTGAAACATGAGGAGAATAAATCTAAGATGACTTCCCTGCTTAGTCTAGCAGTAGCATATCAGCACCAAGCAGGAATAGAAATCAAACCAGAAGTAGATAAAAAACAGACAGCAATTGAATGTGCCAAAAAACAAAAGAAAGACTATAAGGTGAAGGATCAGAAGAGAAGGCAAGATATGTGGAAAATACATAAATATAGTTGCACCTATAGAAAACTTCTGGAAGAACCTCATTTTGATCAGGATCGAATGGAGGAATGGTTAAGGAGAGGTGAATTCAAACAAAAAAGATGAAAGGTTAATATTGGTGGCCCAATATATTGGGCTTACATACATGTTGGTTTACAAAGTCCATTGAACATGTGGGAGAAACAGACAAATGTAGGTGTTGTAAAACAGAATTGGAAACAGTCGCACACCTTGTTGGCTGTGACATACTAATGGCAGAAGGATTGTATACTGAAAGGAATAATAATGTGGCGAAACTGTTGCACTGGGATTGTGCAAGCATTATGTTAATGAAGTGGCTGAAAAACAATGGCAACATGAGCCATAAAGCATCATAGAAAATTAAGTCTACATCACATGGGATTACCCATTACCAACAATTCAAAAGATAGATGTGAGAAAAACATATATAGTGGTCCTTGAAAAGAAGACAAAAGTAGCATTGGTCATTGAACTTGCTACATCCAGTGACTACAGTGTCTTACATAGAGAGAGAGACACAAAGTTATAAAATATCAGGATTTGCAGGCAGAAATGAGAGCAATGTGGAAGAAAGATTCCCAGACAGTTCCAATAGTAGTAAGAGCAACAGGTCTTATCTAAATATGATTGTAAATTCTTTTTTATGTGTTAACAATACATGTAACTCTATATGAATTGCAGGAGGAGTCATTACTGGGCATATTGTGGGTGCTGCGAAGAGCACTTTTGACTGACACCAAAGATTGAAACAAAACCAATTTCATGAACTTTAATTGTACTTTGGCTTAGGAATGGGGTCCATTCCCATTGTCACACTGCCAACACAGCTATCTGGAATTTTGTAAATAATTATATGTCATTTGTGAATATTAATATGATTTATATAGAAATGTGACAGAAGGAGATATTGCCAGCACAGATATCTGGAATTTTGTAAATAATTATATGTCATTTGTGAATAATGACATGATTCATACAGAAGTGTGTGTAACGTTCTGAGCTAAAATGTAACCACAGCATACCCTGCTGGCTTAGAACAGAAATGTATATATACTATTGCAGTTGTGTGACTGTATATGTTTTAACAGTAGAAACTAGAACATAGAGAGTTAACTTGCAAAACTTCAAGAAAAAAAGTTGAAATTAAATTGTTTTATGATTGTGCTATAAAAGTTATCTTTTAGTTTCAGTCAACAGGAGACATGATGTCTACACTAGGGGAGACTCTGTGTTGTTTTGTGTTCTATTGTTTTATGTCTTCCAGCAGTTGCAAAGATCTGAAGGCTATGTATTTTCACAGAGAGATGTTAAATGTGGGTAGTTCCTAACACTGAGGGGGTTAGCTTGGGAACTAAAAGTCAGGTGACAAAAAGTGATGTCATCCAAGCTAACCCAGGAGTAATACGTGATATTACTTTAAGAACTCTGTCAGAGAGAGAGTGTGCATTTTTTATTTTGTCTGTGACCTAACACGAACATCCCCTCATCACCACCTTCTGCATTTAAGTTTTTAGGGCATAGTAACTCTTTTAGATTCGGATGGGAATATAGTAAAGTATAGCTTAGATGTTTTCTTTATTTATTTGAGACTGTCCTGCAATGTTATTTTAAATTATTTATTTTATTTTACATTTGTTAACCGGGGGTGACTGACTGAGCCGAAAAGGCCCTTTTTCAGCAGAGGCCCGGGGAGAAAAGCTCCACAAAGAAAAATTAGACACATTTAGTTATTTGGACATGATCAGTATACACACAAATTACAAGAGACATGTTTTTACAGTGGTATGCGGCACAAACAGTTACAGTGGAGAGAACAATCAAAGAAATATTAATTTTAAAAATAAAGGTAAGTAATAGATTTGTGGTGTACGGCTGAACTTTGGAACGTAGGTAGAATACATACATAGTACACAGGTACAGCACATACATTGTAGATTAGCCAGTGTTTGTGAGTAAGATTGAAAAACTATTATCAATTGCTCTAGATTTAGTATGTATATGTTATCCGCTTTCACTAGCCTGGGGAGCAATCATGGCACTGCCAACTTTGCTTGAGATGTTGCCTGATGAGGTCTTTAAAGGAGGCTTTGGATGATGTGTTTTGAATGCTAGTAGGGACAGAGTTCCATTTTTTAGCCACCAAACTACTATATAGTGCATCTCCAAAGCTATTGTAGCTGTTCGTGACTTCTAGTAGTAGTTTGCTTGATGATCTAAGAGGCCTTTTGGCTGAGTGATTTTGTACTAGGTTTTTGAGGGAAGGACACTTATTGGGAGGTAATAGATAGAATGACAGAGGCAGAGCTGATTGTAGGTTAGGAGGTTGGGCAGTTCAAGCCAGTGGAGCTGTCTCAAAGCAGTACAGTGATGAGTTCTATATGAGCAATTTGCAGCAAAGCGGGCAATTCTGTTATAGCAAGCTTCCATTTTGCTTAGTTCAGTTTTGTTGAGATTAGTCAGAATGGGAGATGCATAGAGTAGGGTGGATAGAACTTGGGAGCGAGCAATGGCTGATCTTGTGTTGTTGGTAAGAAATGGTTTGATACGGTAGAGTGACCCCAGTTTGGCATGTACTTTTTTAATAGTTAAGTTCAGATGACTATCAAATTTTAGGTGGGAGTCTATGGTTATTCCCAATAGCTTAGCCTGTGCCACTGAAGCAATTGGAGTAGCATTTGTGGAGTAGATAGTGAATTGACTGTTAGTGTTTTTGTTAGAACTGGTTATAATCATAAGCTGAGTTTTCTTTGGATTGAGGATAAGTTGGGCTTTGGTAAGGTAGTTTTCAACGTCAGAGAATGCTAGTTGAGTTGTTTGCAGGAGGGTGGGAATGTTTTGTGCAGCACAGATTAAGGTAGTGTCATCTGCATACTGAATTATAGATGCATGCTGTGTGGAGGTCATTTGTGAAGACTGTGAATAGTAGTGGTCCTAAGATAGAACCCTGTGGGACTCCTATAGTTATGGGCAGCTGAGGAGAGAGAGAATGTTCCCATTTCACAGCTTGGTACCTGTCAGTTAAGTAGCTTTGGAACCAGGTAAGAGTGGAATTAGATAGATGATATTGGTTTAGTTTGTTTAGCAGGATTTGGTGTGAGACTGTGTCAAATGCTTTGGACATATCCAAAAAAAAGTGTTGACACTTGCAGGCCTTCATTTTTGAGATGGTTTACTGTGTCTGTGAAGCAGGGGAGAGCTGTAGTGGTACTATGGGCAGGTCTGAAACCATGCTGAGTAGGTGACAGGATGTTGCAGTCTAGGAGATAGTTTAGCATCTGGGTATGGATGCATTTTTCTAGGATTTTGGCCAGGGGGGAGAGTAAAGCAATGGGTATGTAGTTATTAAGTTCAGTGGAGGTCCCGCCTTTATGTATGGGTGTAACATAGGATATTTTCCAGAGTTTGGGCACATAGTTTTCAACAATTGATCTGTTTATGAGAGTAGAGACTGGGATAGCAATAGCATCTGCTGTGAGTTTCAAGAAATAGCTGGGGAGTAGGTCGGCTGCTGTTGATGAGGTTTTTAGTTTGGAGAGCATGCTTTTGATTGAAGTGGTGGAAACTGTTTTGAGGGTAAAGCTTGTATAGTGATATTTGTGTTGGGGGGATAGTGAGGAAGGAATTGTCCTGTGATACTAAGGATAGAATTGAGTTCACAAAGTGGGAGTTGAATTGTGTTTCAATGGGAACTTTAGTGTCAGGGGTGGTTGGTTTGGGGGTAGCTTTTGGGTGGATTTTAGTAGCTGGTTTACATTTTTCCAAAATTTTTGCGGGTTGTGTTGGTATTTAGTTTGTAATGTTGTGTAGTAGGATTTTTTGTCCAGCCTAATGCATTTCTTTGCACGGTTGCGTAGTTCTTGGTACTTAGTTAGGCTTTGTGTTTCTTTGATTTTTTGATAGTAACGCCAGGCAGTGTCTCTGGACTTGAGGATTTGTTTGGTTTCTTTACTGAGCCAGGGGTTTGTAGAGGTTCTAACCTTGATTTTGCACAATTGAGCGACAGTGTCTAGGTGTTGTAGAAATATGCTACAGCCTGGTCAAGTGGGAGGGTTTTTAGGGGGGTCCAGTCACAGTTACACAGTAAAGTGTTGAGGAATGCTTAAATGCTTCCTGTGATTGTGAACTCTGAAGTTACTGTGTTGATTTACTGAGTATTGTCTTGTTCTTTTATTATTTATTATTACATATATTTAAACCTATCTTTATGGCTGATATTTGTGACACATATTTAAGATCTTAGAGTACTTGCATGTCTTTCTGGTGACACTGTACAGGCCACTCCTAAATGGCCTAGCTCATGGTCAGACTACCATTTGGATAATAGTAACATTACACAGTAGGATTGGACACCTTTTGTTATGGACCTTAGAATAGCTGATAAGAGTTGGCTGGTGGCAGCTGGAACTATCTTATAGTTTGGGCAGAAGGGGGCATAGCTAATAAACCTGTGCCAGCCTTCCCCAGGGTTGTGTGTGTGTGTTTGTATATAAATCAAATCTCAAATTGTGTGTGTGTCAGCTACTTGGCCAGGGACATGAAGCACTGGCTGGACAGAGAGGGTGCTGGACATCTTAGCTTGGTCACTCGGCTGAGATTCAACACTATAGCTGTGCCAGTGGGGAGTCTTTTTGGGGATCTGAAGAAAAAGGGAGAAACCAGCCCCAGACTGACTGTAGTCCCTGTGTGCTCTTAAGGGAAATTGCACTTTACTGTCTGTGAACTTGTCATCCTCCCAGTGTGTACATCCCCCACTGTTGCCACTGGTGAGGATTGAGGCTCCTTGATTACTGGGTCAGTGCTGGGGCATCACACCTGTCATGGTATTAGAAACCCAAAAGATTTGAAGAAATTAAAAAGAACAGCTTATCAAAGGGCCCTTGCCAACTCTGCAGGCTCAGTCAATGCTTCAGCAGATGGTAGAGGACACTGCAGTGGCCATTAGATGTTCTTTGAACCACTCACTCACCTCCCTGGCTTCTCTGGCATAGTCTTTTTAGCCTCCAATTAACTGGGTGCCCATCAGATTCTCTTTTTCTGTTCCAGTGCTCGATCTGGACATGGTAGAACTGTCTCTTCTGGGTCAGGGTGACACTCCAGAAACTGCTGCTTGATGTACCTGGGGAAAAGACTTCTTGATGGGGCAAAAGTAAATTCTTTGAGTCATTCTTCAGCTAAAACTGTAAAGAAAAAACAAAAAGATTAAACATTGCTTATCTGAAGACAAGGTGTTTGTTAAAAAAAAAGTTGAATCTGATATCATTTTCAGTCATCCTCAACTGATGGGTCTCAGATCTGTCCTTAGATCCAGCTCAGCCACATTCACTTAGACTCTTGGATCTTACTCTTGAGCTCCTCCCTTTGCCCATAATGCCTCAGAGCCCTGTAATACCTCAGATCTCATTTGCGCTTCTGTGCTTCAGATGTGGATATTGCTCTGTAGAGCTTTAGGAGTGTTTATCAACAACAAAAAATGTGCATTTTTTCTTTATATACCACCTTCCTCCCTTTTTGTTTAATTATCAGGTATTCTGCACTAGGCATCTTAAGTTTTCCTACCTGTTTTTTCAGGCTACTGTTTTAACCATAGCTGGGGATTCTTTTTTTTTTCCTTAAAGTATCCTACCCATTCATAGGGTGTTTCTGATATACCATTGTTGGTATTTCTTTTTCCTTTATATTTTCTATTAAAAAAACTTTCTTGTGTACTGTTGAGGAGCAACCCACCTTGAAATCTCTTGTCATATTTGTGTGGGTTTCAGTTCTTGTGCCTTGAGCGATCACCACAATGAACTACTTTTAAAAGGCTTACTTCCTTCACCTGCTACTTTTGCTCCTGTTTCAGGGGCTCAGTCCACCCCCCCAACCTGAAATTGTCTTTAGAGTCCAGGAAGCACAGAAAATGCTGTCCTGCTTATTCTCTTAATCCTGCTCCAGCCTTGAAGCCACCAGCTAATTTAGTGAAAAGATTGGATCTGACACCTTTGGATCCAACAACAGGGACACTGAACTCTCCTAAGGTTCATAGCCTTCACATTTCAGCAGATCCCATTTTCCCATGTCTCCTATCACCCTTCTTATAAGAGACTGCAAATATAATGACACCCCCCTTCCACATTATCCTCTATCAGGTCCTCCTGAAGTCTATCCAAAGCAGATGTGGATAGAATGATGTGGAAGTTCCTCAGGGCTCCGATTCAGATAGGGGTTTTACCAGCTCCAGCTCCCATTGTATCCATGAGCCTCCAACCTGTCTGTCCTGCACTTGTTTCTCTTTCTGCAATCCTAGAATTCCAAGAGCCAGTTTGTCAGATCAGAAGATAGCTTGGTCTGTGACTTCAACTGCATCCCTGACTCATTCAGCACCAACCCCCTAGAGCAGAATAAGTCTCAGAGATGAAGCTTTGGTGCCGGATCCGGCAGGGTGCATTCAACTTCTAGGTTTTTGGAGTTGGCACTTCTGCACTGGATAACTTGGGTCCAACTCCTACCTTGCGGCAGGAGCCCAGGCAGAGTCAGACCTTGGCAGCACATGGAACTTCAGCTCCAGTGAGGCGAGCAAGGCTTCTTCCAGTTCTTCTGCCTTTGAGATGGTGGAGAGGGCTTTCTCTCACTTGAGTCCAGTGTACTTGTATCTCTTCAAATCCAACCCCTCTACCTCCAAGTTCTGAGCCTCATCAGCCTACCCCACAGAGACAGCTGGCACATTTGAGCTTCCAGGCAGTTCCTCTATAGGAAATTCCCCTCTCTTTCAATACCTCTCCAGATCATCACACTGATGAGATTTGCTGGAGGAGATCTTGCAAATGGAGACACACAGGTTTGCCTCAGGAATTTTTAACTGAAGACACTGACTTCAGTAAAGGGAAGGGGTCTCTAAGGTCTCCACCAGAAGATATTTGGAGGCATTGTAGAGATCCTTAGCCAGAACAGTGGGTGGTCTTCTGATCCCCCTTCCCAGGAATAGTCAGTGTTCTTAGAAGGCTTTGGGTCCAGCCCATCTGTGCCTTTGGTTACCCCCTGGTGAATGACCTATCTCATGTCTCACAGGACATGGAAGGAGCTGGATACTGTGGAGCCCATCAGTCTTCACCCTGTTGGAAGAAGGGCGTTCCTGTGGATGCCATGGTTGTGGCAGTGGCCACCAAGAAGGAACTAGCAGAACAGAGCTTTTCTGTCCACCCATCTAAGATAGTCCAGAGTGATGGACAGATTTGAAAAAGCTCATTTACACTTCAGCGACCTTTGCTCTACAGTTGCTGATTAATTTGGCACATTTCACCAGATTACAGAGAGACTTGATTAAATAACTGTCCAAGTTTCTTTATGGGCTAATGTTGGCAGAGGAGCACAAACAACCATATGCACAGCTGGCCACCCTTCCAAAGCATCCATGAGGTTAATAACACATGCAGCAGAAGGTTGCACATGGGTGGTGGATTCAAGCATATCTGTCAAGAGACATGCCTGGGTGCACTTATGCAGTTTTGTGGAGCCCTTCAAGTCTTCTTTCTTCAAATCTTCCTTAGATGGATCTTCCTTGTTTGGCCCTACAGTGAAAAAAAACACTGTCCCATAGTGATCAAGATGGGAAGACCTTGTCTGCCTTGGGAATATGTTTATTTTTCCCCTGCAGAGATCATTTTCTAGGAATCAACATGGAGGTAAAAAATGTTTGGTTCTGAAAGTCACAAGGTCCTTTCCAGGACTCAAGAGGGGAAACTTCTTCAAGAGGCATAGGGTGTATGTCCAGTGGAAGATACTATCCTCATGACAGAGATGGTCTGCAAAACTGAGGGTTTTGAGATTCCTTCTCAAATAGACCCTTCCAGCTCTCCTGAAGGGTTACCCAACTGCTGTATTCTGCAGGCATTTGGGGGGAGAGTGCTTTTCTCTGCACCCAAATACCTGTGCATCGATCATATATGACACTTGGTTTCATAAAATTATATCCAGAGGTTGTTTCATTCTTTTTTTGCAAATCCAACCAAATGGAAAAGGCCCAACATTCTACTGAATCAGTGGAAGTTAGCAGCCTTAGAAATTCAAAAGCTGCTAGATGAGAGAGTCATTCAAGAGATTCCACCAGACCAGAGAGGATTCAGGACTTAGACAGGGGACCTGAAACCCATTCTGGACCTCAGCAATCTCAATCAGCTTGCAAAGATCTCCAAGTACTGGGTGGTCACATTTCAGTCCATTCTTCATTTTCTACAGAAGAACAATTGGATGTACTCCATTGATTTCCAGGACATATACTATCACATTGAAATGAACAGATGCCCCCAGAGATATCTACACTTTCAGCTAGGGGCCAGTCATTACCAGTTCAGAGCCCTGCCCATTAGTCTCATCACAGTTCGCAGGGTGTTCATCAAGATTCATCAAGTGTATGGCAGTGGTACCAGCTCACCTGATACTGATCAGATTTAGTGTGTTTCCTTACCTAGATGACTGGCTCCTCACTACCACATCCAAACACCTCCTTGAGAAGACCAGCAACTACTTACATCAACTATGTCAGGCTTTAGTAATAACAGTCAGTTATGCCAAGTCCTAGCTACAACCTTTGTATTTTCACCCCTCAGTAGCCACTGTGACCATAGATGCCTCCCAGTTGGGGTGGGGGGCATTTCTTGGGACAGACTGTCCAAGGCACATGTTCCCCAGAAGAGACCATTCTACATATCAATGCCCTGGAGATGAAGGTGGTCCATGTCCTTCTATTCTAATGTTGCAGTATTCTTAACATGTGGGAGATCCTCTGCCCCAAGTGACTCAATGTCTGGACAGTATACAACAACTTTTACATACTGCAAGTACATGAGATGTCACACATATGGCTTGTCAAACATCAGCCATAAAAGGATGATCACATGTACAATCCTCAGAACTTCTCTGCCATCATTCTGAACACTTGACTTATACATTAGTCTGCTACCTGTTTCTGTTTGCTGCTTCCAGCTTTCAGATACGTGCCCCATTGTTTTTTTTTATTGCTATTGTCTTTTTTGTTTAGTTCATGTCATACAGGAAGGGCAAGTGGTAGGTTCATAGGTTCATACTAGGCTATCTGCCCGAGGGCATTTACAAGCCTAGCCCATCGTTTTGTGGCTTACGCCACCCCTTTAGTATGGGGAACTATACCCATTATTTTGCTGTGCCTCTGTCGAGCAGTGACACTGAGGTTATCCCTGGGGTATATCTGTGATCTCCCATCCATTGGTCAAGATTTCTCTTGAACAAGGCCAGCGAGGTACTCTGCCTCACATGTACCGGGATTTTGTTCCACAGCATAGGGAGTCTTTGGGTGATGAATCTATCCCTCCAGCACGTCCTATTAATAGCCGTGTCAAGGTTTAAGTCTCCCGCCCTTGTGGCTCTGATGGATCTAAATTTTTTGAGGTGAAGCATATTCATCAAATCTGGGTTTGACATGGCCTTGTATGTTAGGCAAAGGTCACCTCTGAGCAAGCGGTAAGCGACTGAATAGAGCTGGAGTTCTTTCAGTTGGGCAGCATAGGACAGATTTTTGAGACCCTTTATCCTTTTGGTGAGGAACTTTTGTGGCCTCTCCAGCTGCTGCAAGTGTCGGGTCAGATACATTCGAATGGGGCATTGTACTCAATCATTGGTCTGATGAGTGATGAGTAAAGGGAGACTATGACCTCCCTTGATCTAGATGAGAATCCCTTCATGATAAGGTGGGCAATGTAGAAGGTCTTCCTAACTACTTTAGCTACATGGGTGTCGAATGACAGACTACTATCAACCTGGGTCCCCAGGTCCCTGATAACTTCTTCTGTGCTCAGTGGATTGCCACCTATTTGGTAGCTAGGGGTAACCTTGTTTTTCCCGAAGGGTATGACTATGCATTTTTGGCATTTAACTTTAGGCGTGGCTCTGGCACCAGTTATCCGTTTCTGTGAGACCCTTCTGAAGGATATCTGTATCAGATGTGTCTCCTACTATGGCTCTCGGTTTGCAGTCATCTGCAAACTTTGTCAGCTCATAACCCTCCTGTGTTTGCTTGTACTTGGAAAAGTAGATGCCAAACAAGAGTGGGCCGAGGACTGAGCCCTGTGGGACACCACTTGTGACAGGCTTTGAGTCTGACATGGCGCCAGCAACTCTGACCCTGTGGGTTCTGTCACTCAGCCAGTTTGCAACCCATCTTGTGATGTATGGGTTGACATTTAAGCTGATGAGTTTTTCAATGATACCCGAGTGGGGTATTGTATCGAAGGCCTTAGCCAGATCGAGGTAGGCTGTATGGACTGCCTTTCCTCATCAATGGCTTTGGTGACTGTTTCGAAAAAGTCAACCAAGTTTAAAAGGCATGATCTGCCTTTGACAAAGCCAAACTGGGTTGGATCCAAAGTCTGCAAATTCCCTATGTCTTTATTTATGAGGTCCATTATGATCCTCTCCATGGCTTTGCAGATAAGGCTTGTCAAGCTAATGGGCCGGTAATTTCCAGGGTCGGTGGAGGCACCGGCTTTGTGAAGTGGTACCACAGTTGCAGTGCGCCACTCCCTGGGTACGTATCCAGAGGTAAGACTTTGATTAAACAGCTGTCCTAGCTGTGGGTTTAATTCCTCATTGAGTTCATGGAGCACACAGCCGGGGACACCATCAGGTCCCATGGATGCTGTGTTTTTTGCTTTGGAGAGAGCAGTTCTCACTTGGGCGCTGGAGATGTTTGGGGGGCTGCAATCGTTTGGTATAGATATCTCTCCTTTTGGGGGGGGGTATCTCTCCTTTTGGTGTGAAAGGCAAATTCTAAGTAAGGACAGCCACAATCTTTGTTTTGCCTAAGCCCAAATCATGACCACCATTCCTGTGCTGTTTATCAGGCTTTTGTCCCAAAAGACCTTGCATAGCTGTCTTTCGGCTTTGAACCTCTACTTAGCGAACCAATGTTTAAAAAGACTAGCTAAGGACATTATGGAGGGTTATGTGAGTCCTTTGGCTATGCCGACTTTGAATGAGAAGGTCAGTAAGCCTAGGCCTGAATCCTCTCCACTGTGCCTCTTTTCGCAGATGTATCCCTTGAGGTTAGTGAAGACCCAGAGTTATGTTCAGAGGTTGGCTCTGGTTCTTCAGTGGATGCCACTGCAGAGACAATTAGAGAATCTGACCTAGGCAGATCCTCAGAGGCGGTGCAGACATTCCTGTCAGATGGGCAAAGATAACCATGGCTTGCTGCATTGGAAGGTTCTAGAGACATACCTCAGGCTCTAGTTAGGGAAGAGGTCCCAGTGTCAGTTGTTGAAGGCAGGCCTACAACAGGTCCTTCAACTGGCCATTAAGCAGAGGTGCATGTTGAGAAGAAACAAAAAAAAAAAATCTTCCGGCCCCTAAATCACCTCAGTCTGACTGGGATACTTTTTCACAGGGATTGATTAAGGCTTTAATGGCTCTTAAGCTTTCCACTACTGTTTCTGTTCCCTCCTTTACTTCATCCCCCATTAGCAGGGTTAGGGAACAGGCGTTCTCAGAGGATGAGTCTTCATCAGATGATGCTGCCTTGCATGCTCAACTCAGATTACATCCCCTTTAGAATATGCTTCCCCTGAGGAAGAATCCAATGGTGCAGATTCTCCAGTGCAAGAGATTTCTTTTGGGGAGACTATTAATAATATGAGAGAATTATTTAAATGGGACTGCTGTCAGGTCTCTGAGGTGCAAAACAGGTATTATGACCTTTTACAAATGGAATCTCCTTCTCCTTTGGCTGTGCCACCTGTATTGTCAGCATTTTTGGATGCTTTCTGTTTGGATTCTAAGGCCCTGGATTCACAGGCTCCTGCACCTAAAAGGCCTGACAGATTTTATAAAGTAACTAATAATTGCAGATTCCTTTTCAAATGTCTTTCAGCCAGGGGCGGCTCGTGCTATCGGACTGCTAGAATGCAGCCCTCCCAGGAAAAAGATGGAAGTGTATTTGACATTTGCCATGTAAAAAAAAAGTATTACTATTTTTTTTTGTTTAGTGTTTTGTGTGTTACCACTTAATTTTATACAACACTACGATGAGTCCCGGAACTCGAACTGCGCATGCTCGTCGAGTTCCGTTTTTTTTTTTACAATGTAGTATACTATCTGACTACTGTACAAGGCAGTCCAGATTAAAGAAAAAGCTTCACTGTGGTGCCCAGAAGTCTATGCGGTTTAACCACACAGTAAATTAGAAGGGGGTTCAGACTGCCACGTCCACAGGCGCGAACGTGATGTGAATGGCTGGATTGCTACTCATTGGTTCTCGGTCTCTTCTCAAAAAAGAGAGTGAGAAACAATCAGTAGCCTGTAGTAGCACACCATACTTACTTGGATTACTTGTGCTACGGACAGGCTATCCTTGGTGAAAGAAAGTTATTTTTTTTTCGGCTTGCGTTTGACTTTTGCCTGTCGCTGGCTTGCTTATGAGCAGCTGCTGTCGTCAAATCAAGTTATTAAACAGAACTGAGGTAGGTGCTGTTCTCAGCTTGTCAATGTAATTTTTTTTTTTTTTTTTACAGTACTGTCGAAGTATGGAGGAGTGAGTCTATGTTTGCTGCAACTTAATGTAACCTAATATATGTTAAGTTGTCCATCTCGCCTTCATTCTTGCTGGATGGGTTCGGAGCCGACCTCGGCTCCGACTCGACCACTCTAAAAGCTCGAGAGTTGGTTCCACTGGCTCGAGGCTCCCCTTATATCCCACAATGCTAGGCGGTATTACCTCAGATCTCGTTTGCCGCTACAGCGATCGAGGTGTATGGTTTCTACCGGCTTCAGGTTAGTTATTATAGATTTATCTATAGTGTATTTAAACCCCCTTAATTTACTTTTTTATAGTTATTTCCCTTAACTTAGTGGATTTTGACCCTTTCCTCCCTGTTTATCCACTCTTTTTTCCACAAGAACTTATTAGTTCTTCCCTCAGGCCTTCGGGCCCTTCCATCCCCTTAGTGGAGTGTATGTGTTTTTTTTTAGGGATCTAAAAAAGAACTAATCTCCCTGTTTTTTTTAGTTAATCTTGTGAAAAGTGTAATCGGTGTGTTTGTGTGTGTGTGTGGTTACACTTTCTTCATAATGTCTAAAGAGTCAAAAGTCTCAGGCTTCAAGAAGTGTGACTCGTGCTGTCAGAAAATGTCTCTGACAGACGGTCACACTTCTTGTGTATACTGCCTGGGACCTTTACACCTGCAGGACTCTTGTGCTGTATGCCATGGCTTCAGCCCTAGAGTCCTGCAGGAAAGAAAAAACAAACTCATTTTAAGAGGTTTGCTTAAGCCTGAGGGTTCCCCTACTGCTACTTCGGGCAAACCCTCTAAGGCTTCTAGGTCCTCGACTCCAGCTTCTGAGTCGAGGCCTAAGGCTTCGAAACCTACTGCTACATCGGCTCTGGCTGGAGCCGATGAGTCTCAAACTGCAGCTTCTGTGGTTCCCTCGGCTCCGGCTGGAGCCGAGGCATTGGAAATTCCTGTGTCGGCTCCGATCAGACCTTCGGAGCCGACATCTAGAAAGAGGTCTAGGTCAGCGTCCCTTGGCTCCGTTCATTCGGCTCCAGCGTCTCCCTTGCTGTCTGAACGGAGCCATAGATCTCACTCCTCTAGGTCATCGAGGCTTTCGGATCATGACCTTCAGAGGGTAGTGAGTCGACTTCTTAAGTCTGAGGCACTGGCCCAAATGCTTCAGAGCCCGACTCATCAGTCGATGCTTGACCCTATCCCTCAAAATGTTCCTCCTCCGACTCCTTTGAGCTCGGGCGGGCGCTGAACCGAGACTGTGGTAGCGTCGGAGCCGATACAATTGTCTTTGGTTCCGTCGTTGGCTCCGATTTCTTCCTTTGAAGAATCTCGGCGGACTTCCTCGTCGGCTCGAGGGTGAGTGGCATCGGACCCTTGTCCGACCCGCTCTCCCTCTCGGTGCTTCGGCTGGTGAGTTCGGCTCCGACATCGCCTCGAGCCATCACTGTCAGTGCCGAGGGGGGTTCTCAGCTTTTCGGAGTGGGGACCTCTGGCTCTGCCTGACAGGGGTGCGTTCGAGGTCATACGGAGTGTGT
The DNA here is from genome assembly GCF_019279795.1 of Protopterus annectens. Taxonomy (NCBI): domain Eukaryota; kingdom Metazoa; phylum Chordata; order Ceratodontiformes; family Protopteridae; genus Protopterus; species Protopterus annectens. The sequence goes on along the minus strand of NC_056726.1, from coordinate 621,527,274 downwards.
TGGAACCTGGTTCAACTCCACAGTTGGCTCCGTCTGCCCCTCCCTCTTCGGTGCCTCAGGTTATGTCTACTCACTCCCTCATCCCAGACCGCAGAGAGCCAGCTCCTCAAGAATCCCCTGTGGGGATCTCATCCTCTTCCGAGGCCTCTCCTGAATTGGCAGGGGAGCCCCCCTAGGAAGAGAAAGTGTAAGAGGAAGCACATAGACTCACCTGAGTCTGTCATCTCTGACACAGATTTAGAGGATTCTGAGGGTTCCCCCCCCGTTCCCCTTCTGAAGATGTCTCCTTTGCAGACATTCTAGAGATCCTGAAACAGAGGGGAAATTGGCCAGCCCTTAACCCTTCGGAGGATGAATCTGTGTATCTTGAGGCATTTGGCTCTCGCCCTTCCACCTCCTGGGTGTCCCCCCCCTTTGACCCCCTCATGCAGGTGGTAGCAAAAAAGGCTTGGACGGCTCCTGACTCAGTGGACCCCACCCCCAGGAGACCTTCAAAGTTTATCACAGCACCAGCAGATAAGCAATTTCTGACCAAGGGAGTTTCTGTGGATGCTATGGTGGTAGCTGCTGCCACTAAGAAGGAACTAGCTGATCCTTCGGTACCTGTCCATCCTCCTAACAATGAATCTAGGTCTATGGACAGGTACGGGAAGCGGATGTTTTCGTCAGCGACCTTTGCTATGCGTTCGCTGAACTACCTATGCCATTTCACTCGTCTTCAAAGAGATTTGATCAAGGAAGCGAGTGAGATGTTAAAGGATCCTACAGCTGCGGGTTTTCAGGACAAGATGAATGCTCAGCTGGCTACCCTAAATTCTATAGCTAACTCCTCCATGCGCCTCCTTTCATATGCGGCTGATGGAGCGAGCAGAGCCGCAGGTACAGGTGTTGCCTTACGCCGGCATGCCTGGATGCGGCTATGCAATTTTGTGGACCCCTTTAAAACGTCTTTCACTAATTCCCCGTTTGATGGATCATCTCTCTTTGGTCCTCAAGTGAAAGAAACCTTGACGAGGTGCGAGACGGATGGTAAAACTCTTTCTGCCGTCGGAGTCCGTTTTTCTACTCCTTCTAGGCCTTACCCCAAAGGCCAGAAAAGTGGGAAAATGTGGTTCCGCAAACAATCTCAAGGGACTTTGCCTCCAGAGGCAGAGGGGGGAACAATAATGGTAGACGTCGCCCTAGAGGCAGGGGGGGTCCGCAGAACCAGGGCAATCGAGAAACTTTTTCCGATAAGCCCTTCCAGCATCCCTGAGGTGTTGCCCGACTGTCCACCTTCGGAGGCAGTCGGGGGAAGATTGTCACTGTACCCAGAAGCCTGGCGATCCCTAACTCAAGACAAGTGGGTACAGTCCATCATTTCCGAAGGCTATTCCATTCCGTTCTTTCGTATTCCAAATCAATCAAAAAAATCCCTTCCAGATGTTCCACCCGCTCAAAGGGATCAAGCAGCGTTGGAAATATCAAAGTTGCTTGCAAAAGAGCCATTCAGCCAGTGCCAGCAGACCAGCAAGGATCCGGAATCTACTCCAAATTCTTTTTGGTTCCAAAGAAAACAGGGGACTGGAGACCCATTTTGGATCTCAGTATCTTGAACAAGTCGGTCAAGAAAACAAGATTTCGGATGGTCACGCTACAATCCATCCTACCCCTTTTGGGAAAGGAAAACTGGATGTGCTCTATAGACCTCCAGGATGCGTACTATCATATAAAAATGAACAGACGCTCCAGGAGATTTCTCCGCTTCTGGCTGGGAACCAGTCACTTTCAATTCAGAGCCCTGCCCTTTGGTCTCACCACTGCCCCCCGGGTGTTTACCAAATGCATGGCAGTGGTAGCTTCTCACCTGAGACGTCAAGGATTCCAGGTGTTTCCATATTTGGATGACTGGCTCCTCACAGCTCCTACCAAGCATCTTCTTCTAATGGCCAGAGACTGCACCTTTCGTATTTGTCAAAAGTTAGGCATCTCAATAAACTGCGAAAAGTCTGTTTTGTCGCCTTGTCATGCTATTACCTTCATAGGCACAAATCTAGACACAATCAACATGTCTGCGAGACTAATAACACAAGAAAAGACTGGGCAGTCCAACACAGAAGTGAAAAATAGCCGACAAGCTATTCAAAAGTCCCAGTGGATAGAAATGACCGCACAGGCACAAAATACTGAAGAACTCTCTCTCTATTCTTGCACACAATAAAAACTGTTTGAGGTTAGGTCTGCGAGACTAACAGACCAAAGAATAACAGACATACGCAAACTGGTCTCCCTTCTCTTCCACAGCAACAGAGTCAAAGCCAGATTAGTTCTGAAAGTACTGGGGATTATGGCGGCTGCTATCCCTCTACTTCTATTAGCCAGATTCCACATGAGAATCCTTCAATGGATGCTCTTCACACAATGGTTGTACCAGCAACTTCCGATGTCCCACACCATTATGATTACGCAAGCATGCAAGAATCATCTTCTTTGGTGGATTTCTTCCCCTCAGCTCTTCCTGGGAAGACCCTTTGTTCCTTCCCCTCCGGTTGCTACTCTGACAACGGACGCCTCCCTGATCGGGTGGGGGGGGCATTATCAGGGCAGAACAGTCCAGGGCATATGGCAACCAGACGAATGCCACTTGCATATAAATGTTCTAGAGATGAGAGCAGTGCTTTTAGCGTTGCAAGCCCTTCAAGACTCTCTTCCCTTGGGAACGATAGCAATCCAGATGGACAATATGTCTGTAGTGTGGTATATCAACAAACAAGGCGGAACCAGGTCCTATCCCCTATGTCGAGAAGCACTCAGACTGTGGCAATGGGCGATTTCTTCTCAGCGGTTTCTGATAGCAACGCACATCCCCGGGAAGTCCAATCTAATCGGACAAGTTGAGCAGAGCTATACTCATGCCTCACGAGTGGTCTCTGAAAGATTCTATTCTGGAGAAAATTTTTCTCAAGTGGGGTCAGCCTTGCTGCGACCTTTTTGCTACTCCCCAAAACAGCAAGTGCAGAGATTATTTCACCCTATTCCCGTTACCAGGCCAGCCCAGCAGAGACGCTCTAGTCCAAGTTTGGGCCCAGGGACTTCTGTATGCATTTCCTCCCTTCCCACTAATCTCTCAAGTGATACAGAAAGCTATCGCTCAGAAGGCCTCATTGATCCTCATTGCTCCTTACTGGCCTCGACAGGTTTGGTTCCCCTTTCTACATCAATTTCTGTTGGAGCAACCTTGGCATATGGACCTAGTTCCAGATCTTTTGATCCATCAATCGGGTCAGTTACATCGCTCCCTCCCCTCTCTGAACCTCACTGCTTGGTTCCTCCAATTCCAACCATAGCCAGGCTTCCTCAAATATCTCACTCTGTTCGAGATATTTTGATAGCTTCCCATAAATCTTCCACTCGGAAGATTTATCTTAGTAAGTGGAAACGTTTTGCCTATTGGGCTCAAGGAAGGGACATAGATCCTTTCACTGCTTCCATCCAAATAGTCCTTGATTTTCTAGCTGAACTCTTCCATGCAGATTCATCTCCTTCTACTCTTAAAGTTCAATTGGCAGCTATTTCTAACTTTCATGTGGGCATCTCAGATTCTGCCATCATGTCACACAAGCTTTGCAAAGCTTTTTTGAAGGGAGTTTTTCTTCTCAGACCTCCTATAAGAAATCCTCCTCCTTCTTGGGACCTTAATTTAGTTCTTACATCTTTGATTCTTCCCCCTTTCGAACCTGCAGCTTCCTGTTCATTGAAATTGCTATCCTGGAAGACTCTCTTTCTGGTAGCCATTACTTCAGCTAGAAGGGTCTCAGAACTTCATGCACTCAGCAGTCGACCACCGTATCTATTGTTTCATAAAGACAGGGTGTCCTTATGAACCAATCCATCCTTTTTACCTAAAGTAGCCTCTGCGTCTAACCTAAATCAAAGCATTGACCTCCCTGTGTTTTTTCCTAACTTTTCTAACAGGTCTGAACAAAAATTGCATTGGCTAGATGTTCATCGTCAGTTAAGGTATTATTTGGATAGAACCAAACAGATCAGAAAAACTGACCAGTTGTTTGTCTCTTATGCAGAAGGCAGAAAGGGACTTTCAGTTTCAAGGTATCACTCTCCAGATGGCTAACATCTCTGATTTCCTTTGCTTATGAAATTAGACACCAAAAGCTGCCTAACAAACCTAAGGCCCACTCCACCAGAGCTTTGGCTACTTCTATAGCCTTCCAAGACAGGCTGCCTATTGACACCATTTGTGCAGCGGCTACTTGGGCTACTCCTCACACTTTCATTTCTCATTATAAGTTGGATTTAGCTTCTAGACATAGAGCTAACTTTGGTTCCACTGTTCTCAAGAGTCTGTTCCGATAGGCCACCGGGACAAGGTGCTAGGACGCGGTCCCATCCAGCAAGAATGAAGGCGAGATGGACAACTTAACATATAGAAGTTATGTTCTTACCATAACGTTCCATGTTAGTTGTCTTCTTCTTCTTTCTTAAGGCCCCACCCTCCTTCCCCCTAGCCTGGACAGACCTAGAGGAGTTTGATTGTGACCTCTCTTTCTACCACCTCTATTGTATATAGGTATATGCTATTCTGTGCATATATTCCTTCATCAAGTTTTCAGGTCACTTTCTTCCCTTCCTTTTATAGAGGTGGGTTTTTCCCTTTTCCAGTGGTTCTGGAGTTATTTTTGGCTGGGCATAGCTTACAAACGAGATCTGAGGTAATACCGCCTAGCATTGTGGGATATAAGGGGAGCCTCGAGCCGGTGGAACCAACTCTCGAGCTTTTAGAGTGGCCGAGTCGGAGCCGAGGTCGGCTCCGAACCCATCCAGCAAGAAAGAAGGTGAGAAGAAGACAACTAACATGGAACGTTATGGTAAGAACATAACTTCTATTTTGCTTTTAGTTTCAGCACTATTGTTTTGTTTATCTCTTTTCCCTTAAATTTTTCAATACAAGCAGTTTTCTACTTCACAATAAATTTCATTGGACTTTCAACCCACAAGTGCCACAGTATAGCAACTAAATTCAGAAAATTTAGGAGGTTTATACACAAATTTCTTTCTTGTAGTACACAGCAAGGAACCACCTTTTCACTGTGACAAGATTTAATTTTTAGAAGCAGCACTTCCAAACACTCAACACTTGGTAACATCTAATTTTTTTAGTTTATATACAATTGACCTCCAGCAGGATGTCCCATTAACTGCTGGTAACACAACAACTTGTGCTTAGTTCAATATACCACAACATGATTTATAAATGTTCATTTATCTATGCATTTTTTTCACTGCCTTTACTTTCATGCCTTGCACTGCAAATGTCAGTCACTCATTCACCATTCATAGAAGCTTTGGAAATAACATCTTTGAAAAACACCTTTGTAAAATGTTTGTAAAGCACTGCTTAGCTTGCTAGCCTTTACACAGAGTTCACTAATATTGGTAGAAGCACAAACACCATATATTGGAATTGCTTTAAAACAAAGAGTTGATGTTATGTGATCCTATCTCGCCTACATTCTGACTGATGGGTTCGGAGCCGATCCCTCGGCTCCGACTCGGCACGCTTATGCCAAAGAGCGAAGTCTCTAATTGGCTGAGCTTACTATATCCCAGGATGCACCACTACCAGTCCCCCAGATCTCGTTTGCCGCTATCCTGCGAAGACGTGGTCTCGAGCTGGCTGAGCTGAGTAGTTATTTTAACTAACTTTTTCTGTCAGTTTTTTGCTGTTTTTGTATTAAAAAGCTGTTTTAACGGCTATTCTTCACATTGTGTGTGTTTGGATTTGTTGAAGACTTTTGTTGTGTGATTGGGTTGAGTTTGGTTTAGGCCCCCTTCATCTAGGGCCTTCCCGGTCAGTCAACCCTCCTAAAACCTTACAGGGTTTTCAAAGTTCCCTGTCATTTGCGCTTTTTAAGCGATAACTGTAAGCCTATATTTAAGTGGTGTCATCAGTAAGTCAGTAATTGTATTTTTTCCTGTTAAAGATTACTGAAATTGTCTTACATAATGTCTCTCAATCCTAGGCCTTCGGGCTTTAAAAAATGTACAAAATGTAGTTTCAAAATGTCCATCACAGACGATCACTCGCTCTGTGTGTATTGTTTGGGTGCAAAACACTTACAGGAGTCATGCAGCGTATGTCACGCTTTTTCCTCAAGGGTCCTCCAGGAGAGGAAAAATAAATTGATTCTTAAGGGGTTAATTAAACCTTCTTTTGAAGAAGCCTTGGCATCCTCTCCTTCTCCGGCTAAAAAGAAAAGGGCGTCGGTTCCGACCAGTCCGTCGGATCCGACCGCTAAGAGACATAGGCAGGCCTCTCCTTCGGCTCCAAGGACTTGCCAGCCGAGGTCGGAACGGTCTGCCTCGATGCCACCAGTATCGACTCCTCTGGCTTCAGAGCCGATGGCTGGGGCATCGAGAGGCGGGTCACCTTCGCCGGCTCCACTGGTCTCGGAGCCGACAAGGGTCGCCCGCTCAGACACTTCCTCCTCGGCGCCGAAGTCCACCTCGGCACCGATGGAATCTGGTGTGTGTATTCCTTCGGCGCCGATAGTCATCGAGTCACCTCGGAGCCGGTCCCCTAGCCCTTTGGGGCCGTTGGAGAGGCCGTCTCGAACCCGTTCTGTTTCCTCTCGGTCTTCGAGGATGTCAGATTCTGATATAGACAGGGTGCTCCAAAGACTGTTCCAGTCCCCAGTCTTCCAAAAATTTGTTTCGGTTCCGACCCAGTTGGCTTGAGCCGATGACCCTGGCCCACCCATTGCCATTCCTCCTCCGACTGCTTGGCTCCGTCGGAGCAGGTGCTGTTGGAGCCGGTGGAGATCTTAGGGTCGGCTCCAACCCTTACTCCAACCCCGGGCCTCGGGTCCGAGTTTGGTACGCGGACTTCTTCGGCTGGACCCGGGGGTGATGTTTCGGGACCTATGCTTTCGGTTCCGAGCCTCCCCCTCGGTGCTTCGGCTGCGGGACTTCCGTCGGCTATCACGGCTCCGGGGACCGGACACTCCCAGGATTCTGGAGGTCCGGCTTTCAGAGCCATGAGGAGTGCCTTGGCCAAGTCCTCTTCGGCCACCTCTCCGGCTTTACCAGCACCTTCCCTGGGCGTGGAGACTGGGTCTTTGGCAGTTCCCCTGTCCGTAGTCAGCGGAGCCCGGGCCTGAGGTTACCCCATTGGGGTTCCCTCCTCCTGAGGGTTCTTCGGAGTTGTCTTCGGAGGAACCCCAAGGAAGAGATCGTGCAAGAGGAAGCACGTGGACTCCCCGAGTCTATTACATCAGACACTGATCTTGATGATGCAGAGGGGTCCCGAGTCGTCCTCGGATGATGTCTCATTTGCAGACATCTTAGAGATCCTCAAACAACGAGGCGGCTGGATATCCAAACCCCTCTGCTGACGAGTCAGTGCTCCTCAAGGCCTTTGGGGCTCAGCCCTCCGCCTCCTGGGTGTCTCCGCCTTGACGAGCTTCTGGATTTAGTTTGTCGAAGGCGTGGGAACATCCAGATACCATGGAACCAGTCCTTCTCGTCCAAATAAATTTTTGTCTGCTCCCCGAGAAGGAGTTCCTCACTAAAGGCGTGGCTGTAGATGCCATGGTGGTGGCATCTGCTACACAACAGGACGTGGCAGAGGCTTCAACGTCCGTCCATCCTCCTAATAAGGAGTCTAGGAGTATGGACAGGTACGGAAGCGCACCCTGACTTCAGCGGCCTTTACTTTAAGGTCTCTGAATTATTTGGCACATTTTACCAGGCTTCAGAGGGATCTGGTCAAGGAGTTGTCAGATTCCTCTCGGTAACCTACCTGAGCAGCTAGCCCAGTCGGTTAGCTCTCAGTTGGCTATCCTTACGTCAATTTCTAACTCGTCCATGAGGCTCATTTCCTATGCGGCCGAAGGCGGGTAGAGCGGCAGGCACAGGCGTGGCTCTACGGAGACAAGCCTGGCTCCGCTTGTGTCAGTTCATGGAGGCCTTCAAGTCTTCCTTCGCCGACGCTCCCTTTGATGGGTCCTCCTTGTTTGGACCCAAGGTTAAAGACACCCTTACCCGCTGTGAGCAAGAGGGAAAAACTTTATCCGCCGTAGGTGCCCGTTATTCCACTCCTTCGGCCTTACCCCAAGGCTAAAGGAGGGAAAATGTGGTTCCATAAATCTCGTAAGTTTTTCTCCCAACAGCAGGAAGATTCCCTTCCAGAGGCAGAGGACGGGAAATTTTTCAGGGAGACGCCGTCCCAGAGGCGGCAGAGGGCCCCGCAATTCTGGAGACCATGAGTCCTTTCGTGGCTCTTCAGCCTCCCACACGTCATGAGGGATTGCCCGGCTGTGCTGCTCGAGCCAGTCGGGTGTCGTTGCCAAGCACCTAAAAGCCTGGGAGTCAATCACTCAGGACAGATGGGTGCTTCGGATCATTGCCGGAGGTTACACCATCCCATTCACATACTCCCCCACCGTCCAAAAGAATCCCGGACCCACCACCCAGTCAAAGGGAAATGGCAGCCGCAGAAGCTTTAAAGCTGCTAGAAAAAGGAGTCATCCAACCGTCCCCACAGACCAGATCGGATCAGGAAATTACTCCAGGTTCTTTTAGTGCCAAAAAGACAGGGGACCTGAGACCAATATTGGATCTCAGCAGACTGAACCAATCCGTCACGAAATCCAAATTCGAATGGTCACGTTACAATCCATTCTCCCATTGTTGGAGAAGGATGTTTGGATGTGCTCCATAGACCTCAAGGACGCCTATTATCACATACCGATACATCAGGCGTCCAGGAGGTATCTGCGCTTCAGCCTGGGAGTCAGTCATTACCAATTTTGCGCTCTGCCCTTTGGTCTCACCACAGCCCCAGGGTGTTCACCAAGTGTTTGGCAGTAGTGACGGCTCACCTGAGAAGTCTTGGATTCCAAGTGTTTCCCTATCTGGACGACTGGCTCCTGACTGCCACCACCAGGCATCTACTAATGGACAACCTCAAAGCCACCATCTCCTGGGTATTACCCTGGGGATTACATTCAATTGGTCAAAGTCTGTCTTGCTGCCCTCTCAACGCATAAGGTTCATAGGAGCAGAGATAGACTCAAGATTGATGCGCGTCTTTCTTCCTGCGAAAGGATCCAAACTTTACAGGGCCAAGTTCAAGCTCTGATCTCGAGATCCAAAGCCCCAGCCAGGATGGTTCTACAAGTTTTAGGCTCAATGTCTGCCACGGTTCTTTTAGTTCCTCTGGCAAGATTGCACATGAGGATTCTTCAGTGGCTATTGTCAACTCAATGGTCCTTTCAGGATCTTCCCTCAATCATCACATCATGATTACGGAAATATGCAAACGGACCTTCGCTGGTGGCTTCAGACATCCAATTTGAATCAAGGAAGCCCCTTTGTTTTTCCCTCTCCAGTGGTTACCCTGACGACAGATGCCTCCCAGATAGGGTGGGGGGGGGCATTGTCTGGGCAGGCTAGTTCAGGGCTCCTGGCTTCCAGACAAAGCTCTTCTCCACATCAACGTGTTGGAGATGAGGGCTGTACTTCTATCCCTACAGGCCTTACACAAGTTTCTTCCTCAGGGCATCATCGCCATCCACACAGACAACATGTCGGTGGTCTGGTATCTGAACAAACAAGGAGGGACCAGATCGTACCCCCTTTGTAGAGAGGCCATGAGAGTGTGGGAATGGGCTGTAGCTACCAACCGCTTCTTGGTAGCGACCCACATCCCGGGAAGGTCAAATATATTGGCAGACAAATTGAGCAGGACAATTCTCTCGCCTCACGAGTGGTCTCTAAACCAAACAGTAGCAGCTCAGGTTTTCAGGAGATGGGGGACGTGCTGCACCTATTTGCAACTCCACTAAACACCAAGTGCCAAAGGTTCTTCTCCTTGATCCCACATCAGGGAGTACCAGCTATGGATGCTCTAGCACAACCTTGGCCAACAGGGCTACTTTATGCCTTTCCTCCAATTCCACTTCTCTCCAAAGTCATTCAAAAAGCTTCTCAATTGGGGTCCTCAATGATACTGATTGCCCCATACTGGCCTCGTCAGGTATGGTTTCCTTACCTGAAGAAGCATGCGGTGGACGATCCGTGGACTTTAGACCTAATTCCGGACCTGCTAATTCATCAGTCGGGACATCAGCATCAGTCCCTTCGATCTTTGAAATTGACAGCTTGGCTCCTCCACTTCCGACTTTAGTCAGAAGGCACACACTAGACCCGGAAGTTGTTCACATTTTATCTTCGGCCCACAAACCCACCACTAACAAATTGTACCTCAGTAAGTGGAAGAGGTTTGCTATCTGGGCTCAACTCAAGGGCTTAGACCCTATCACTGCTCCTGTCCCAGAGGTTTTGAAATTCTTAACATCCCTGTTTAATCAAGGATCTTCTGTCTCTACTATTAAAGTCCAACTAGCGGCGATCTCTAAATTCCACGAATCCATGGATCCTCCATTGATGAGCAGCAGACTATGCAAAACTTTCATTAAAGGTGCGGGCCTATTAAGACCCCCAATTTTTCATCCTGCGCCTCCGTGGGATCTTGATTTGGTGCTTCGCGCATTAACATCTTCCCCTTTCGAACCGGCTGCTACATGTGAGTTAAAATATCTGTCTTGGAAAACTGCCTTCTTAGTTGCAATTACTTCTGCAAGAAGAGTTTCAGAGCTTCAAGCCCTGTCTATTAAGCCACTTGATTTTCCACAAGGATAGAGTATCACTTAGGCCTAATCCATCCTTTGTCCCAAAGGTCTGTTCTAGTTTCTGTCTCCAACAATCTCTAGAGCTACCAGTTTTCTTCCCAAAATTCTCCAATGAAGCAGAATACACTCTCCATAAATTGGATGTTCACAGGCAATTACGCTTCTATTTAGACAGGACTCAGCAACTTCGTAAGTCAGACCAGTTGTTTGTGTCCTTCTCAGATAATAAATTGGGTCAAACCATCACAAAAGCTACTATCTCTAAATGGATCAGAGATTGCATAACTCAGGCTTATTCTTCTTCGAATAAGCAACTTACAACATCTATCAAAGCTCATTCTACAAGAGCTATGGCTACTTCTATAGCTTTTCATTCCAAGCTCGCTATATCGGAAATTTGTGCTGCGGCTACTTGGTCCAATCCGCACACTTTCATTTCCCACTACAAATTGGATGTGGCATCTAAAGGACGAGCATCATTTGGTTCCACGGTACTCAGGAGTGTTTTCCAGTGAGCCACCCAGGATTTAGGTGCTAGGGACGCTGTCCCATCAGTCAGAATGTAGGCGAGATAGGATCACATAACATCTTTTAGTTATGTACTCACCATAACTTCAGATGTTTGGGATCCATCTCGCCTACATTCCTAAAACCCACCCTCCTTCCCCCTGCCTTGGAGATCAGAAGAGATTGAACGGTTTTGAGTTTTACTGTTTATCTTGTTTCATCTGACGATGTTATATAAGCAGGGTGTGCATGTGTGCATGTATGCGGACAAACTAGATCTGGGGGACTGGTAGTGGTGCATCCTGGGATATAGTAAGCTCAGCCAATTAGAGACTTCGCTCTTTGGCATAAGCGTGCCGAGTCGGAGCCGAGGGATCGGCTCCGAACCCATCAGTCAGAATGTAGGCGAGATGGATCCCAAACATCTGAAGTTATGGTGAGTACATAACTAAAAGTTTTTCATCAGTACTGTTTAGCAGAATACCCCAATACACTATTTTTGCAGCCCTTGTATTGTACAAATGGCACAGTTATGTTTGAATGTCACAACACAGTTATTTAATGTCACAAATTTGTTTTTCCACGCTCACTGAAAAGACTTGCTGTTTTCATCATATGATAAATTCAAATATGCAAACATGATCCCAGGTTCACTTCTATAAAATAGTACCATCAACTATTTTAAAGTGCAATAGTCTGACTTAGAACAATTAACACATTCAGCATCTTGTTAATTTTAGCTCAGAACACAATGTGGTGTTACCAGCTTCAGATTCACTTATGTTAACCTTTCCTAGATGGAGAAAATTTATGATTGCTTGGATTTCACTTACCACATAGTTTATAAAATTTGTGTTACAACAGTAGTTGCCAGTTTATCTTGTTCATGAAGTTGCCTTAGTAAATTCAGAATGCAGTTTCAACAGGTGCAGCTTTGTTCACCAGATTTTTTGGTAATTCAGCATTAAACAGTTTACAAGAATTCGACAGTGTCTGAAAATACAACCGTTTCACATGAAGACTTCAACATTTCTTTAGACAAAATCTGTTTTTCATGCATCACTTAAGAATTTCATTAAGCACGTTGTTACTCATATAGCAAGTTAACCTTTCTTTGGGCACACTGTGTTTCTTAAATCAAATGCAATACTGAGTTATTACAATATTAAATTAGGTGCACTTTTACAAATTCATTTTCCTTACTCCAGTTTTACCAAACATCATTTGTTTCATCAAACATTTGTTCCACAGGGTATATCTCCAAAAATGTTTTATCTTGCATGTATAAACGCAGCCTTTTCACCAGTACAATTACTTAGTTCTTAGAACAGCATAAGCATACCACAGCCTGGTACATTTCAGTCTTTCTTGTTCTCTACTTCTGAAGGTGTTACACTCTTCTATCTCCAGTTAGAAGTCCAGTCAATAAGATAGAACCACTTTCCATACATTTTCATTATCAGTTGTATAAATCAAAGTGGTGCAGTGGTATTGTTGTTGCCTCAAAGTAAGAAATTCTCTGGTTCGATTCTTGGCTGGGGTTCCTTCTGTATGGAGTCTGCATGTCCTGCTTGCATTTGTGTGGGTTCCCTCGGGGTGCTCTGGTTTCCTCCCACATTACAAAGACATGCGTCTGGAGTGTTTCACCCTGGGTCTCCGCTGAAAATTGAATAAATAAACCTGTCTACATTTTCCACCAGATGTCATATGTTGGGAGTCATTAGATCAAACACAAAATGTGTTTTAACCACATTTAACATGCTTCAGTCATAAATCAGTATGCTTTTAACTAATTTATAAAACACTCTTTTATTACAGATTTTTATATATTATATTGAAGTGGCTTTCTTCAAACAAATTCTGCAAAAAAAACAATACTTTTTCCATTAACACAATTGTGAGAAACCTAATACCTGGAATACACATTAGCTTAGCTGTGCTAATTCTGTCCAGAGTAATTCAACAATTTTCTAATAGTGAATTTCCTTCATCTTCTTCTAAACTCAGTCTGGTTACTTTCCAGTATGGATTCACAGAGAGTAGACTCCCCTTCTACTCTGAGCCTCTTCTCTTTTGCACTTACTGTGAACTCACACAGTCTGAATAGAGTAGACTGTCCTTTCACTCAAGCGCACTTGCCCTCTACATTTCAGACATTTAGTGTAGTAGGAAAATATTCCAACAAGACTCAACACAGCAATAAGACCTGCAGCAGAACATTAGGGTAGATGGTCTGGGAATGAACAGGCAATAACAGTGTCATATGTGAGGCAGAGGCAGATGCAGAGCTGGGCCACGGCACAGGCAACACTGAATAAAATGATGCATGCACTGCCATACCAAGCTAGCATGGCAGTGCATGGACTTTTCACACTGTGGGTAAGAGGGTAGGCAGGCCACAGTCATTGTCACATGTAGAGGGCAGGAACACAATGATAGGTGGCAGCAACACTGTCCTATGAGACAGGGTTATGGAAGGTGAATTTGGCAGTCACTTACTCCGGAATGTGGTTGTGGGGAGTCAGGAATCACATTATCCAATGGTGGGGTTGAGTGGAGTGGTGACCATTGTTGCTTATAATCTGTATCACTCCTTGCCACACCTCCTCCATATACATCTTGCCAATGCCACCTTTGCCCACAGTGCACATGCTGTGTGTGTATGTATGTCCTGTAGTATATTAGCTCGATCTCCTGGGTCATGAAGATTTTCAGCCACTGCCTCTCTCAGGGATCCATGACAAGCCCTGCACTCCTGTGGGTTACACAAATCAGTCAGTGGATGTGTCAGGCTGACTGAAAGTCAACTATGTTTGATCACTGACCCCTTTCCCATTCCTTAGTTATTTCACATGCCTATGTAATGTTCTGCAAATTATCCCATGTATACACTGGCTATCTATACCCCTTCCTGCATCTACCTATAGGCACCATTTATTGCTAGGCACACCCTGCCATACCCCATACAGTGTTTACCCACATTTCCTTTTTTTTTTTTTTACTAAGCATTTAATTTTAATTGCCTGAGCCTCCTATATGATATTTTTACTACTAGAGTTGCTATGAATTTATTTTCATAATTTAGAACTATGTACTTGCATAGTCTATCAGCATTTCTATGTAAGTACATTTTTTAAAGATCATGTATTTCTGAATTGCCTTAGTCTTGCATTCTGTGAAGGTTAACTTGCATAATATTAATATACACTGACTCTCACTCTTAGTCTCTTGTTTTCCACAGACTACTTTGCATTATCCTTGCTTTCTTTGTCACATAAAGTCATGTAAACATTGATACTTTATTGATGTAATGCAAATATGCATGAGAAAGTATCTTATGCTAACATAAAATGCTTTTTTGTCTTTTGCACTTATACAATTGCATGCTAAGGGCTAGGAGTATCACTGGCATCCTAGATGAGGATAGGTTCCTGACTTTAATGCTGGTTCTCCTCCTGCTATTATACCAACTTTAATCAACATTACATTTTTTCAAGATGTACAGTCTTTGGTTAATGGATTTAAAGCTAAGCTTTCATTTTTATAATTGTTTTTTTCTTGGATATGGCCATTGTACATTTGTGTGACATCTGATCAAGAGATATTTATTATGTTTTCTGTTTCATTCTCACTTATGGTATACAGAATCATATTTTATAACTTATATGTATAACTAAAGGATGTATGTTGTATCGTTATGCACTGCAATTAAGCCACACATTTAGGCTTCTTGCAGTATTGCGCCTGAGAAGTAGTGATTCTGCATAATGATGGATTTATTTTCAGGTACAAAAAAGTTATTTTTCACCTGATTGTGTCACTCTGGTGATGTGCATGTGTAAATGAGTTACAGCCTATTTTCACTTCTTCCTTGAGAAAGAACTGTACCATTTTTGTCCTTTGCTTCTTTTTCTGTATTCAGGACTGTTATGGTATGTCTGTCTTACAACAACTTGGATTTAAGGCAATGATATTCCCAGCTTCTTATCTTGAATTTCAGGTCATTTCCTACAATGCTTCTGATAATTTACAAAGTGCTGACCTGTTCTTTTGTGATAACTGGTAGAGGAATGGTGGAGGACATTTCCTGGGGTAGGGGTGGGGGGTAACCAGAAGTGATGGGTGGATAAAATTCAAGCTAAATTTATCAGTCAGCAGATTTACTTTATCTTCTGGCTGGGTGTAGGTGATAACCATCTACAACTAACTCTTTACATTGCTGGGTGTTGCCCTTAAGATTGTGGACATAACTGAAAAATGGCTTATGGTTTTTCTTTGCTTGGGAGGCTATTTTTGCCTTGAAGTTGGCTTTTGAAAATGTAACTAGTCTCCTGATTTGCTTGTTTAAACTAATGGGAGAGATTTTTCCCTGCAGTCCATGTCCTCTCCTACTTCTGGACAGGATTTTCTTTCTTTTGTTGTACAAACTATAACAGGGGTCCACCAGGATGGCTTGTTTTTGCAGGTTTATCTTGATCTGGTATTGCCACTTCTCCGTAGCTGTTTATGTGGTTGTACAATGATTTTGTTTATACCTCTACATAGGCCTCCGTATTTTCTTAGGAGCTTGGAAATTAGCTATGTCATGACATATGTCACACATCACATATGTCATCATATAATAGGAGGTAGTTAGCCTTCAAAAAGTTCTTAAAGGTTCTGGAGTTAGATGGGAGTGCTAGTTTTATATTTATTTCAAAGGACACTGTTTTGGGATCTGAGCTGACCAGTAAGGGCATTACACTTGAAGGGGGGGTGCAATGATTCCCCATGTTTGTGAGTACCAAGTCTAGTATATTTGTACTCCTATTGGACATATAGACTACTCCAGGGTATTTACATTGACAAAGTCTAGAATTCTTTCAGCCTACATGTTAGTGATCATGTAAGCTTCCCAGTTAATAGAGGGGTAGTTGAAATTATTCATGAGTATGGTGTTGGGCTTAAAGCCGGTAACACAGAGATTGTTACTTTCAGCATGTTACTTGGTACTTTTAAGCTGAATATAAATTATAATTAGAACAGCAGTACAAGGAGAAGTGGTTTGAGTTGAGTGTTGCTTGTTTTTCTTATACTTGATTTTTGACTGGCATTCCAGTAATGTATTTAAAAAGTAATTTATTTTTTCATACCTCACAACCTTTTTGTATCCAACTAGATATTAAGTAAGCTGTCATGCAGCCAGTGCATTGAAATATTTTTTTTCTTCTGCACTTCATCTTGTCTTGATTGGACTCTCATAATGATGGTTTGGCACCCAGGGCAGCATATTTAATTAAAGTTCCAGTTGTTATGGTTTTGAGCATAGCTCCTCCTCTTTCTAGTTGGCCACACCCCTTCCCATTGGCCCCACTCATTCAGCTGTCTCCTGCAGCCCCCCTTTGATTTGAAGTCACCAGCTGCCACTGCTTTCAGCTGATACAGCTGTGGTATCCATTGCTTCTGGCAAATCTTCTAGGTTGTTACCATCTTCAAAGCTTCTTCCCTCAGATAAGGAGAGCAAAATAATGGAATGACTTCTGAAGAAGGTTTACACTTCTGCCACATTAGTTTTCTGAGCAGTAAACTATCAATCACACGTCTAGGCATCCCTTGGCTCTTCTTTCTCAGGCCTCTCAAGCTCTTTCAGAGTTTCCAGATTGTGACATTAAAAATCAGGTTATGTCCCTTTTAGGAACTTCTCATGTGGTTAGAAAATCAAATGCAGTTATGATGCAACAGAAGCATCAGCTAGAGTAGCTGCTTTGTAGCTCTGTACTTAGAAGGTGTTCTTGGTTGAGGCTTCAGCCACTGCCAGATGACATTGAAGCAACACTGATGGATGCTCCTCTGGATAACAATCCTCTGGTTCTGCAGCTGCAGACTTATTTAAATTCTTACAAGAAAATGGAAAGGAACTTCAGGACTTGAAGCACATTTTTGTGTCACCTGTCCATAAATTCCACAGAAATTTTTTTTCTAAGACTTCTTTTGTTAGGAGACAAAGATGTCCGTCTTCTTCTTCTTCCAGAACTAAGACTGTTAGAAGGCCTCCTCAGCCTAAGACCTCTCTTTCAGGTCCCACTTGTAAGCAGCTTTTTCCAGATAGGCTGGGTAGTCTGTGACTACCAACCACTTCCAAAACTTGCTCTTTCTCTTTGTCTATCCCTCTGTCTTCCAACTTGCTCAAGTTTCCTGAGTTCTCTCTATTATCTAACACAGACATTTCATGACTTGTAAAAAACTTCCTCCTTTCAGGGGCATTCCTCAACCTTCTCCAAACCAGGTGGATTTGTTTCTACAGGTTCTAGTCTAAAAGATTTACTTAGTCAAGATACAATTCAACATGTTCATTTGGACCAAAGGGAAAGGAGATTTACTCAAAAATGTTTCTTGTGCCTAGGAAAAATGGTTCTTGGAGACCTATACTGGTCCTTACCCATTTCAACACTTTTCCAAAAGTTCCAACTTTTCACATGCTGTCTTTACAGACTTTGTTTCCTTTAATTTCTTCTCAGGCCTACATGGCCTCTCTGGACACCAAGGATGCCAACCTTCACATACCTATCCATCCTCTTTACATGAAATTTTTACATTTCTCTGTGGCTTCCTTGCACTTTTAGTTTTCTGCCTTGCCCTTTGGTCGATCTACTGCCCCAGGGTATTCAGAAAGTGTTTGGCCCCTTGTGATTGCTTATTGCAGGATTGGAGGTATTCAGGTATATCCATATCTGTACAATATCCTTTTCCAGAACAGTTCATTCAAAATCTGCAGTTTCCATAATTCTCCTGCAGAGGTTGGGGTTTACAATACATTTCAAAAAAACATTTATTTCCCTTTCTCATGATCATATTTTTCTAGGGTGCAGGCTAAGAACAGATCTCATGATGGCTTTTCTTCCACCAGAAAAGATTCTGTCTCTCAGTTCTTTCTTCCACAGTCTACTGTTTCTTCCATCTCTAACTGCCAGGGAGTTTCTAAGACAACAGGGGTTTATGGCATCCACAATACCTATGGTGCCCCTGGCAAAACTTCACATGAAGAAGTTTCAGTGGTACCTAAAATTGGTTTGGGTGCAGCATGCTCATCCTCTGGAGTTTGTACTTTATCTTCTCCCATGCCTGCAATTATAGCTTCTTTGGTAGATTCAGCAATTTTCTCTCAATCCAAGCCTTACTCTTCATCAGGCTCAAACAACTTGAGTTGTTCACAGATGCCTCACACACAGGTTGGGGGACAACCTTTGCTTCAAAAAAGATGCAGGGTCTCTGGTCTCCTTCTCAACGGAAGATGCATATCATTATCAAGGAAATGAGGGCACTCATTCTAGCTCTCACAGGTTTTCCATCCTCTGTTTCATCCAGGACCTCTAAGGTGTTTACAGCAACATCACTGTCCTCTGGTATGTAAACAACCAGGGTGGACGCAGAGTCACATCATCTTTGCAGGTTGGCTGTGATGACATGGAACTTGGCTGTTCAGTACAAGGTGACTCTTCAAGCGGTTTATAGTTCATCCACTCAAAAATTTTGTGTCAGACACTAAACAGTTCTATGACTCAATACCATGAATGGATGCTTCACAGGGATGTGTTTCTTGACTTGGTCCATCTGTGGGGTACTCCTCTAGTGGATCTTTTTGCCTCCCTTCTGAACAGACAACAGCTTTTTTGTGCCAGAGTACCAGATCCTTTGGTTTGGAAGGTGGATGCCCTATCTTTCTCACAGAAGGGGATGTTTCTTTATGCATTCCTCCTTTCCTCTCATTCAAAAAGCTCTGCTCAAGATTCAGAAGAACAAATCATAATTCTTGCTGGTGACTTCCTTTTGGCTAAGACTGCATTGGTTCCCTTTTCTTCTGCATTTAGCCAAGGGCAATTATCACAAGTTACCTCACAGAGTGAACCTTCTCACACAGGGCAAGGGAGATCCCTGGTTCATCTACATCTGTCAACTTTACAAGTGACTCTATGGGTGATAAGCTTTTGATTCCTTTCAGGCATACACAAGTTCAAGCACAAAGGTCCGGTGTGCAGTAACCACCAACAGGCAAAAAATAAAGTTTAAACAGCTCACAATAAGGTTTCAAAAATCCAAGTTGCTTCAAAATGATTTTATTAATGCCACAGACTGAATACACATTTTCGTCAACCATATGACTTCGTCAGATAAATGCATGTATAATTTTCACAGGTTTAAATACTAAAACAATCAAGACAATTAACAAGTTAATAGAATAATTGCTCACATTTAAAGCCACAAGATTATATTTAAAAAGGCTATATATGTGTAAAAATCCATGATAACTAAATAATAAAACAAAACGACAGGCTCCAAGGTATGTAAATAGTACACTAAACTCATAACCCATTGTTAAACATAATAAATAAATTTTGTTAAAATTTAATGTATAACTTTGGAAAATTTTGTCCAAAAATCATACATAAATAAAACAATATAGATGTATAAATATGTGTATAGTATAGTAAACTTGATACCATAATTACAAAAATTATGTTAAATACCTCAAATTCTTTCTGATTTAAGCTTTAAGTATGGTATTATAGATATAAAATCATTGAGACCTGGAAATCGGTTAGATTCTAAAAAAATCTGCCAATAGGTTTCTCTATGGGACAATCTAACTTCCCAGGGTCCACCCCTAACATCTTTTGGAACAGAATCCAAAATAAAAAACAAGAAAACCGCTCCAGTATATATGGTGGTGTGCCTATAAAGTGCATTATTTGTATTGCATTTCTGTATATCATAATAATGTTCGTACACACGTTTGCGAAGTTGTCTTTCTGTCTTGCCGACATAAAATGCCTGGCAAGACTGGCACACTGCCAAATAAATAACTCCGTAGGAGTAACAATTATAAAATCTAACAGAAATAATTTTTCTATTTCTACCTTCCAGGTATACATATTCTTGGTTTAAAATATATTTACATTGGGAGCACCGCCCACACCTATAGGTCCTCTTTCTGTGACCTCTCAGATGGAACTGTTGTGTATCCTGTAATACCTACGGAAACAGGGTTAGAATGGATGGAGGAGGCCCTATGGGATTGTCCTGGGATTACCCATAATGATGTCAATATGATTATCGGGCTGTTGGAGTTGGTATTGAAAAACAATTATGTATTTTATGGTGGTGAATACTTTCAACAGACCACTAATGCTCTTTATAGACATATTGAGAAACATGATACACACAATTTCAATTTTTGGATAATTGAACAGGTCAAAAAAATGCTCAGGAGTGGATCATTGATGAACATCTTGACAAAGCTGAATTGAAATGGCAGTTGTTATTAAATGCATGTAATTGTCTAGGTTTAAATGATTCCTGTTCTATAGTTCACTATTAAAGTTAAAATTTTATGGTATAAGTTAGCATTATATAATTATATGTGGTTAGTGCAATAATATACACATTTTTAATTGGTTATATATTAACGTATTTTAGATATCATTATTGGTTGATTTTATACATGTGACATGAGTTGAGGGGTATTTAAGGGAGTGTTTTTTTTTACAATGCAATGTTCTTTTGGAACAAAAGCGCTCAACAATAAAGTTTGTTGATTTAATACAAGCTGTGGTTCCTTTGAAGACTGTCCATCTACTTTTATTGAGTTCCTTTCAGACATCTTTTTTCCTGAGGATGTGCTCAGGGTACTATAGGAGGCCAGAAGACCCAAAAACAGAAGATTGTATTTATCTAAATGGAAATTGTCTATTTGATGTCTTTCACATAATCTGGATCCTCTTTCATGGACATTTGAGTTATTTCCTACTTGTATGAGTCACGTAAGAGTGGTTTGGCTTATTCCTCACTGAAAGCTCACTTGTCAGCCATTGACTCCCCCTTTAGCTTCTAGACTGGAAGCAAAACCTTTCTTAAAGGTGTCATTCACATTAATCCTCCCAGGAAACCAGTTCCACCTCCCTGGGATTTGAATTATGTCTTAGAGGAGCTAACTGTAACCCCTTTTGAACCTGCAGCTTCAGCTTCCTTAAGGCTTTGTACCAGGAAAATTATTTTACTAGTTTTAACCTGTATTAGGAGGGTTTCTGTGGTTCGAGCTTTGATGGCTTCTCCACCTTTTCTTGATGTTCATAAGGATGTCATCTTTTTGCATGCTAATCCTTTATGCCCAAGGTGGATGAGTTGTCTTTTCCATTGCTCACTTTCTTCCCTTCTGCACAATCCTCTTTGAGAGGATCTTGCATACCTTGGATTTGCATAGACAACTCAGGTTTTATTTGGATAAGACTAAGGCTGTCAGGAAATCTAATCAACTTTTTGTTTCTTTTCATCTCAGGACTGTGGGTTTGTCTGTTTCCAAGCAGACTAATTTCCTCCTGGATTTCTAAGGTTATTTTGTTTGTGTTTCATGGCAAGAGTCTCTCTGTTCATGTAAAGGCTCATTCCACAAGGTCTATGGCTTCCTGTGGTGTGTTCTTTAAGGGTTTGGATACTAATGCCATTTTGGGGGCTGCCACTTGGTCTTCTTTTCATACTTTCACCAAGCATTACAAGCTGGATAGTATTTCTAAATCCAGGGCTGGGTTTGCTAGAGCCATTCTTTCATGGCTTTATAGAAAGTTCCTCTGTTACTCCCTATTCCAAGGTTTCCTCCTAAGCTTTGGTATTCTCCCACATGCTACAAATATAAGGACACAGAATAGCTGTGTAAAATCTCACCATAAACATGTGTCGTCCTCTTCTATGTTGCAGTATTCTATCCCTCCCTCCTTCTGCCTGTACCTTGTTCTTTCCTTGGATGGCAGATTATTTTTCTTTCATTACACTGGTGTACCTCCTGGGGCATGTCATTTCTGAGGATTATACATGCAGAGCTCCTTTTATGGCTGACGTGCGACAAGCCATACGTGCGACTCCCCGTGTACTTGCAGTAGCTAAAAGCTGTTGTATGCTGGCTGGACATTGGGTCTCTTGGGACAGAGGATCTCCCATATGTTAAGAATACTGCAACATAGATGAGAGGGACATCTAAGGTTATGGTAAGATTTTACGCAGCTGTTCTTTCTAATGTTGCAGGACTTTCAGGACTCCTTTGCATTTGGGATAATTGCTATCCAGACAGACATGTCAGTAGTTTGGTACATCAACAAATGGGGAGATTCCAATCCTATCCCCTTTTTTGAGAGGCAATGAGAATGTGGCAACCTACATCCCGGGGAAATCCATTGTGCTAGCAGGCAAACTCTTGTAGGTCCATTCTGATGCCTCATGGGTGGTCTCTCAACCAATTGGTGGCAGACTATTTATTTATTTATTTATTTTATTTTTAGTTTGATGACTGGAGAAGTCCCTGGGCAAAGAAGAGCCCATTTTCAGTGGAGGCCCGGGGAGAAAAGCTCCAGTGACAAAAACATACATACAAAAACAAGAAGACATCAGCAGCATGCAAACTATACAATCTTAAAAGTCATTTACAGAATGTAAAATCTTGCAAATAAGGAAATTGCTGAAAATTAAATATTAACAAAGTGTGCAGTAAATTTAAAAGAGGAATTATATTAAATCAACCAGGGGAAAGATGGTGAGTGCAGTATAGTTGCAAGAGTAGGTTAGCAATGTTTAGTGTAATCAGAGAAACCTAGTAGACAGGGTGGAAGACTTGATGGAGATGTCAGAAAGACTTAGGTTGGAAGAGAACATGAGCATTCCCACTTTGAAGAAAGGTAAGAGTAGAGGAGGGATTTGAAGATGGAATGGTTTTAAGTATTTCAGAGGGAGGGAGGAAGTGAGTTCCATAGTTTAGCTAAGGAACAAGACAGTAGAAGGTGACCTGAGGGCCGTAAAGGTTTGTAAATTTTAAAGAGGTTATGATTTTCTGATCTAAATGAACAATTGGGAATATAGGGTGTTGAGGTAGTGGAGAAAGAGGGACAGTTGGATGGCTTGAATATGAGCGTGTGGATAGTCATAAGTTTAAGGAGCTTCAGGTAGTTAGGAAGCACGAACTGTTGCAGAGAGTGGAGGGAGATGCAGTGATGGGAGGAGTTTCTAGAGTTGGTGGTGAATTTGCAAATTTTATTATAGTAGGTCTCCAGTTTGGTTTGTAAGCTGAGACGAAGATTAGTGAACAGAGGAGCACTGTACATGAGAGAGGGCTGTAGGTATGAGGAGACTAAGGTCCGTCTGATGAAGGGAGTGAGGTATTGGTTATGCCTAATTTTTGGTGTTTTTTTTTAATGCTGGTTTGGATGTGGATTTCTAATTTTAGCTGTTCATCAATAATGACACTGAGCAGTTTAGTGTGAGGCACGATTTTGATGGGGATATTATTCTGACTTATTATTTTGAAGGAGCTTTTATCAATAGTGGAGTTTTTAGATGGAGAAGATATAATTAATTTAGTTTTATTAGCGTTTAGGGCAAGGTTGTTGTTTTGCATTCAGGTTTCAGTACTTGAAAAGACTGATTGGGTTTTCTGCAGAATGTTGGAAAGGGGATCAGCTGTACAGATGATTGGTGAATCATCAACATACTGGGTTAATGTGGTATCTGAAATGGAGTGGTGAAAGTTATTGATGATTATATTGAAAAGTAAGGGCCCAAGGACAGAACCTTGGTGTACACCAGTAGGGGTGTGTAGGAAAGATGAGGTAAAATGTTTCCATTTAACAGCTTGTTGTTTTTCTGAGCAGTAGCTAGTGAACCAGGCTATGGTGGAAGGGGAGAGATTAAGGGATGAAAGATGAGATAGGAGTATTGGGGTAGGAGACAGTTTTGAAGGCTTTGGAGAGGTCTAGGAAAATGGTAGATACAATTTTTCCAGAGTCACTTGCGTGGTTAATGGTCTTGAGGAAGGAGAGGAGGGCAGTGATGGTGCTGTGGCCAGGACGGAATCCATGCTGTGTTGGGGTGAGGAGGTTGCTATGAGTTAGATATGGCACCAGTTGCGAATGAATACATTTTCCAAGGATTTTTGAGAGTGGAGAAAGAATGGCAATAGGTTTATAGGTGTGTACTAGGCTAATGGTCTTGGAGCCTTTACAAGCCTAGCCCATAGGATTACCCTGGCATCATGCCATCCAACCTTAGTTCCCAGTGCCTCTATCGAGTAAAGCCACTGGAGGTGATCACTGGGATGAATTTTCTATTTCCCATCCACTCAAGATTTCTCTTGAAGAGGGCCAGTGAGGTGCACTACTTGCCATAGCATGGGCAGTCTCTGGGTTATGAACCTGTCCCTCCAGCATGTTCTGTTGATTGTGGTAATGAGGTTGAGGTCTGTGGAGCATGTGGTGTGGAGGGATTGAGATGTCTTTAGATGTAGCATTTCTAACAGAGCTGGGTCAGACATGGCTTTGTAAGTCAAGCAGAGATCGCCTCTAAGAAGGCGTTATGAGACAGAGAATAGTTGGAGTTTTTTTTTAGTCTGTCCATATAGGACAAATGTTTAAGGCCTAGGATCCTCTTTGTGAGGTACTTTTGTGGCCTCTCCAGTTGTTGCAGGTGTTTAGTGAGGTACATGACAAATGGGGCATTGTACTCAATGATTGGCCTAATGAGGGAAGAGTAGAGGGAGACAATGACCTCTTTCACCCTGGATGCAAAACCCTTAGTAATGAGATGTGCCACATAGAAGGACTTTCTGACCACAGTGGCAATGTGGTGGTCAAAAGAGAGGTTCCTGTCAACCTATGTTCCCAGATCTCTTATAATGCCTTCTGTGTTCAGTGGACTACCATCGATGTGGTAATTCATGTGAACCAGGTTTTTTCCCAAAGGGGATGATTACACATTTTTTGGCATTGAGCTTAAGCCCATGGTTCTAACATGATGTCAACTTCACTCGGGGAGTTAATAAGAGCTCCCAACTTGCAATCATCTGCGAACTTTGTCAGCCAGAGTCCCTTTGGCCTGGACTTCAGAGAAGTAGATACCAAACAGGAGAGGACCCAGGACTGAACCCTGTGGGACTCCACTCGTGACTGGTCAGGAGTCTGACTTGGAGTCAGCTACTTTTACACTGTGGTTCTACCTGTGAGCCAGTTTGCAACTCACCTAGTGATATAGGGGTTGATGCCTAGCTTAGTGAGTTTTTCTGATTCCAGAGTGGGAAATGGTATCAAAGGCCTTGGCCAGATCAAAGTTGTCTGTATGAACCACCTTGACTTCAGCCACAGCTCTGGTGACTGACTCAAAGAAGTTGACCAAGTTGAGCAGGCATAATCTACCCTTCACAAAACCAAACTGTGTGGAATCCAGAGTTTGCAGATTCCCTATATCCTTGTTTATTAGGTCCGTGATGATGTGTTCCATAGCTTTGCATATCAGACTCATCAGGCTAATGGGGCAATAGTTCCCAGGGTCTGTAGGTGCTCCTCTTTTGTGGAGATGGATGACTGTAACAGGGTGCCATTCAGTAGGGAAAAAGCCTGAGGTGAGACTGTGACTGAACAGGGCACACAGGTGAGGTGCCAGTTCACTCTGTAGTTCATGTAGAACACAGCCAGGGATATTGTCAGGTTCCATAGAAGCTGTATTCTTTGCCTTGGACAGTGCTGTTTTAACCCATGGAGCAGTAATACAGGGTGCCTGGCAATCTACTGGTATTGTGACTGGTTCCCTGGTGGGGAGAGAGGGGTAAAGTTGGCACTGAATCTGTTGGCCAGTATATTGGCAATATCTGTTGTCTTGGCATAGGAGGTACCATTGTGCATTAGCTCAGAGCAAATCTGGGTATTGCCATGGAGATTCTTTACATAACTATCGAAGGCTTTGTGGTTGTTTTTACTGTCTGCTGCAATTCTGTTTTCATAGCTAGCTTTAGAGGATTTGATGAGGGATCTCAGCTTTTTGTTGAGGCTGATAAGGGAGTTTTTCCAGTCTTGGGACTTCACCTTATTCCACATCAGTTTCCTCCTTCTATTGTAGAGTTTGTTTATGGCAGGGGACCACCAAAATGGCTTACTTTTTTTTGGAGGAAAACGTCTTGGTTCTATTGGGTATGGCAAGATCCATGCATTTGTGTACATGTTTGTACAGTGCATTGGTGTATGATTCGGCAGTCATACAACTGATTTCCATTTGCATGGGTGCCGTGAAGTTAGCCACCTCTGTTTTTAGGAGCCCAAGTTAGCTTTGGATAAGTTTTTCATGGTGGTTACCTTTGCAGGGGGGTAGGGTTGATGGGAGGGGTGTGGAGTTCCAAGGTGATTAGTTTGTGGTCGGATCTAACCAGGGAGGAGTTGACTATTGGTGTAGTGCAATGGTTGCCCATGTTAGTAATGACCAGGTCAAGGATGTTGCTACCTCTAGTAGGAGTAAGAATGAGCTGGTCCAGGGCATTGGAATTAATGAATTCCAGGAAACATTGGGCAAGTGTATTGGTGCATGAGTAGTTTTCCCAGTTAATGGAGGGGTATTTGAAGTCACCTATTATGAGAGTGCTAGGTTGGACCGTAATATTCTTCAGGGTGCTTAGGAACATGTAGTGTGAGTCTTGGGACATGGTTGTGGATCTATAGCCACCTACAACCTGAATCTCCATCTTACCCAGTGTTAGCTGCACATGAAGTATCGCAGATGCATTATGTTGGGCTACCAGTCTGGAGATGTGTGCATCCTTTATGAATATGGAAACACCACTGCCTTTGGAGCTTCAGTCCAAGTTCTGGAGCTGAAAGGTGTGGAATGAGTTATAGCCTGGTAGTGCAGGGGTGATTTCTGCTGCCTAGAACCAGGTGAATAGGCTGGGAGTTGATGGTGTCAGTGTTTTTACCATCTTTGTGAAGTGGAATGATGAATGCTTGTCTCCAAAGTGAGGGAACATAGGATTCTTGGATGGACCTGTTTATTATAATGCAGATGGGGAAAGCTAGTGTGTAAATATGTATATAACTTTGAACCATTGGGAATACATAAACTCTATATTAGTGTCAACTTCAGTGTTCTACTCCATTGTAACTGTATTGTACTCTATAATGTATGTTATTTCTTGTATGTACTGTCATTTTATGCTGGAGCATTTCTCCCCGGGCCTCCACTGAAAATTGTTTCACCTAGGCCCAGTGGACCTTCCCGGTAAACAAATGCAATGAATAAATAAATAAATAAATAATGCTGCCAGCAGATAATTTAAGGAAGGTTGCAGGTAAATTATCTGGTGCATTGGAGCATGGTTTCAGTCTACGGAGGAGTTTTTTTTTCTTGTACTTATGGGAATAGGATTGAGGCTGAAAGTAGGGGTATTAGTGGTAGAGTTTGTAGGAGAGCTGAGGGGAGGGGGGAGTTAGAGATGAGAGAGAAGCTGAAAGTAAGTTTGGCTATACATTCCTCAAAGAAAGTGTTAAATAAAGAAGCTGTTTCTTGATCTGTAGAGTTAGGGCATGGATTGTCTTTACTGCCAGGATTAGGGAGGGAGGAGATAGAATTCCAGAATTTTCTTGGGTTGGTAGTGTGTTCAGTTTGAAGCTTGAAGTAATATGTTTTGTAGTCTCTGCTCAACAACTTCTGACCCATTGCTATCCTGTCCCCCATTTCTAAACTCCTAGAAAAGTGTGTCCAACTTCAACTCTTACCTCATCTCTTAGATAACAACCTTCTAACCCCTACTCAACACGGTTTTAGGCCCAATCATAGCACTATGACAGCCCTCCTCTCCTATCTTGAGATTGTCAATAAAGCACGTGACTCTGGCCAAATTGTCTCCACCCTACTACTTGACCTCTCTAAGGCCTTCGACACTATCTCACACAGCATGCTCTTAACTAAACTTTCAAAACTGAATCTCTCTCCCTCCTCCGTGAACTGGTTCTCCAGCTATTTATCAAATAGATTCCAAGCTGTAAAATGGAAAAAGGCCACTTCCTCTTTTCTTAGTACCCCCACCGGAGTTCCACAAGGCTCCATTCTCGGTCCCCTTCTTTTCAATATATTTATAAATGATTTCCACAAAGCCATTCCATTCTCTAGCATCATCCAATATGCAGATGATTCTACCATTATCTGCTCTGCCACATCTCCCTCTATGCTCCAAAAGCTTACTCAAGAAGCTTTCTCAATTACTGAACATTGGATGAAAATAAACCACCTGGCTCTTAATGCCTCCAAAACTAAACTAATGGTATTTACCCCTTCAAAAAATACTCCCTTCAATTTCAATACATTCTCAATTACTAGTGAAAATAATTCATCCCTGGAACTGGTGTCTGAAACCAAGTTACTTGGTGTCCAAATTGACAACCAGCTTAATTTCAACTCACATCTACAACTAAATATTAAAAAAACCCATCAAAAAATAGGCATGCTCTATCGCCAGAATCAGTACCTTACAAGTCCCTAATTTCTTTGCTTCAGTTTTTTCAAGAAGGGGCTATTTTTTCCACTATCAAAATTTAATTTAGCAGCCATTTCCAATTAATTATCTTACTGACAATAATACTTCCCCACTAGTTTATTTCAAACTATACAAAGCATTCCTTAGAGGTACGTTTTTACTTAGGCCTCCAGTTAAAGACTCTACTCCACCCTGGGATCTTACGCTGTTACTGCAGGGTTTGACTTAGTCCTTTTTCGAGCCCTCAGCCAAGTCTGATTTCAAGTTTCTTTCTTGGAAAACATTTTTTCTAGTGGCCATTAATTCAGTAAGGTGTGTTTCTGAACTGCAAGCACTCTCATCAAAATCCCCTTATCTGTGTTTTGCCAAAGATAAAGTCACATTACGTACTAATCCTTCCTATCTGTTCTAGGTGGCCTTGGAGACAAACATCAATCACAACTTTAATTTGCCTATTTTCTTTCCAAATTTTTTTAACAAAGGTGAATACATGCATCATCTTCAAGATGTGCATAGACAGCTCTGTGTTTATCTCCACAGGACAAAGGATTTTAGAAAAACAGATCATTTGATATGATGTCAATTTTCATTTATTCCTCAACAATTGGTTGTGGATCTGATCCGGCTTCTTTTTACAGCTCGTGAATACTGGAAACCGTTGAGCCAGTCCTTTACCCATAAAGCTCAGGTCCCCCTACCATACCTTAGATCTCTTTTGCTGCCTTCACGTATGGATGTGGTCACTGAGAGCTCTCTAGCTTTAATGGTTTTCTACTTAGATAAGTGAATAAATTGTTTATTTCTTTTGCTGTCTTTATCCTTGTTATCTGTAAACAGTAACTCTTTCCTTATCCTATACTTATTGTAGTGTAATTTAATTTGATTAACGTTGTTGGCATTTTTCTCTTAGCTTTACCTTTACTCTTGTGGTAGTTTCCTTTTTACCACTGTTAGTAATTTTCTTTTTCTTTTCTTTCTATTAAAAAATTCTTAGCATTATTCTGCCTTGTTTTTTAAGATGGCTGAAAAAGTTTCCAGCTTTAATAAATGTAAGGAGTGTGAGCATAAGATCCCTGTGTCTGATGCTCATGACGCCTGTGTTTATTGCTTGGGCCAGCACACTTAAAGTTATCGTTTGACATTTACAAAGCTATTAATCTGAGAGCCCTAGTGGATTGAAAAAACAAGCTTATTTTGAAAGGTCTTCTGTCTGCAACCTCAGAATCATTATCTGGAACTGAAACCTCCAAATCTGACAAAAGGGAGACCAGAAAGCTGCCATCAGACCTTTCGGGATCCTCCACTCCATCTTCTGATCCTACCACAGACCATCCTATAAAGTATCAAAACAGTTGGATCTGAAGACTAAATCTTTGGATCTGTCTGCATCAGATGCCTGATCTGTTTCATTAGATCAGATACCTTCAGATCCTGAACCACTCCCTCTAACCTGGTATGTATCCTGTCTGGACCCTGTGCCTTCTGGACTGCCATCACTTTTTTAGAGAGGCACTGCCATTTCTTGGTTCCCTTCAGTAGCCTCTTCTTCCCATTCATCCAGGAGCCTGACAGAGGCAGATATGGGCGGAATGATGAGGAAGTTTCTCTGTTGACTCTGAGTCATATGGGAGTTCTCCCAGCTCCTACCCCTTCAGGTCCAAAGATCTTTACCAGTGCTACTCCACCCATCTTGGCTCCTTCTCTGATCTGACCCTTGGCTCGAGAGTTCTTGGATCCAAGTCTTCTGGGACTGTCTGTATTGGTTCCAAATATTGTTTTATCTTTGGCTGTGATACATTCTTTGAGTGCACCGGGCCCAAGTGTGTTGGAGCAGTAGCATCATTGCTGGTTCTGAGTATGTTAGAGCAGCAGCGTTGTTACTGGGTCCAAGTGTGTCAGAGCAGTAGCATTGTTGCTGGGTCCAAGGTGTTAGAGTTGTCTCCAAAATTGTTTGAGCCATCTCTACCCCTCTGAACCTCAACATTGGACAGTTCATCTCTGACCTCTGGCTTCAGGTCAGAGGAAGCCAGCAATCCAAAAGCATGTATTCTTGGCTCCACTGGCATCCTTCTCCCCTGACTGCTGTGCCTTTGAGGTGGTGGAAAGAGTGTTCTCTGCTTCTCGAGAATGATGATTCTGCCTCCTGAGATCTTCCATCTGGATCCCATATGTCTTTCTGCCTTGAGCATCAGCACTCTACTCCATAGGGACAGCCAGCCCAAAGTCTCCAAACCACCCAAGGTATACTTATATCTTCTGATACTTCTCCACAACATCCCACCAAAAAAGTCTCTAAGAAGAGGAAGTGCAAGAGGAGGCACTTACACTCTCCTCAAGAGTCAGTCACAGAAATACCGATTTTTGATGAGGGGGAAAGGTCTCCAAGATCACCACCTGATGAAGCCTCCTTTGAGATATCCTGAAGATCCTCAAGCAAAGGGGTGATTAGTCTACCAGTAACCCTTCCAAAGAGGAATCTGTATTCCTGGAAGCCTTTGAGTCTGGCCCATCTACCTCCTGGGTGACTCCACCCATTAATGAGTTTATTGATTTGATCTCTATGTGGGTGTGGAAGGAGACCAATGCTGTTGAGCTGATCCCCAAAAGACCAGACAGGATTCTAGCACCACCAAAAGGGAGAGAGTTTTGGAGGCAGAGAGCTTTATCGCTTCACAGTTGGCTACCTTACAGTCTGTCATGAATTCTTCCATGAGCCTCATTTCACATGCAGCTGAAGGTACCCCAGGGGTGGTGGGTTCAGGCAGTTCCATTAGGAGACATGCCTGGATGTACCTGTGTGATTTGTAGAGTCCTTTAAGTCTTGTTTCATCAATGCACCCTTTGATGGAAGTTCTTTGTTTGGCCCTAAAGTTAAAGACACACTCTCCAGATGTGAGCAAAATGGTAAGATCCTGTCTGCAGTGGGTGTACATTTTTCGACTCCTCAAAGAACCTTCTTTAAAAATCAATGAGGTGGCCAAAAATGTGGTTCAGAAAGTCCAAGGATGCTTTCCAGGATCCATGTGGAGATAGTTCCTTCAAAGATAGAGAGGGAGACTCTAAAGAAAGATGCCACCTGTGCAGCAGAGGAGGCCCACAAAACCAGGGATCCAGAAATTCTTTTTCTGACAGACCCTACCAGTGCTCCTGAAAGGAGCCCTCATTGTCCACCTCTGGAGATAGTCGGGAGTTGTCTATCCCTGCACCAGTGAGCCTGGCTGGACATTACAAAAGATGTATGGGTGCAGAGGATTATTTCCAGACATTATATAATTCCCTTTTCCCTACCCCTTCCTTTAACAGTAAACAAAATTCCCAATGTTCCACCCAGTAAGAGGAAAGCAGCAGCTCTAGAAATAAAGAAGTTGCTAGAAAAATGAGTCATCCAAGAGGTCCCTTCAGATCAGAAAGAGTCCAGAACTTACTCAAGTTTCTTTTCAGTGCCAAAGAAAACAGGAGACTGGAGCCCAATTCCCAATTTTGGATCTTAGCAATCTGAACAAGTTAGTTCAGTACATAAAGTTCCAGATGGTCATGGTTCAGTCCATTCTGCTTTTCTTGCACAAGGGTAACTGGATGTGCTCAGTAGATCTTCAGGATGCATTCTTTCATATAAAATAAGCAGACAATCCAGAAGATACATACGCTTCCATCTAGGAGCCAGTCATTACTAATTCAGAGCTCTGCCCTTTGGTCTCACCATAGCCCTCAGCATGTTCACTAAGTAAATCCAAACCACGAACTCAGTCCCAAAAGACCATAAAAAACACTGCAAAAGGTACGCCCAAGAATCCAATGAACTCTTCCAAAGATACCGTTGAATACTTTATTGTGCAAAACGAACAAAAGTACTAAGTAAAATCCAATCAAGCGCTTTCGCCTGAAGCTATGTCAGGCTTTTTCAAGATGAACAACAAGAGACTTTACTTCATTTAAATAGAACTGTTAACTATCAATTAACAACAATCATATATAATTAATATATCATAATTGAAGTGCCATTTAGTAAGTCATTAAAACCTTTTAACATCTTAGGTGATACTGTTGCTTTTAAAAAACACTCAATACTTAATAAGTTATATTTCATATACAAGTAAGTGAATGTAAAAACAGGAAAAACTACTTAACATTGTAAATAACCTTAAAGAGGTTAATTAGTGAAATTTCACATAACAATTACGAAAAACTTTGACCTCTGGTGAACATAATTTATTTAGAAAACAGATGTACTATACTCCGTTGTTGTAATGAAACATCTTGCGTCAAATGACATAGGGCAACTTATTGCTTATTGATCCTAGCCAGTATTGAAATAAAATAAATTTCAAATGCCTCACTAGAGAAAAAATACATTGTCCTGCAGAAAATCTACTTCATTGCAGACCATAACAAACCCAACAACTATAAATACATAGCAAATGTAAAATGACTAACTTCTACGTGAACTAACCAATGTGTGTCCAAACAAAGTAAACTAGATTGATGTTAAAACAACCAATAACCTTAATACAAAATATAATTATTAACTACTATGACTGGAAAATGTATATGTATTTGGTCCATGAAGAATATATATGTATATGTTGAACATAAATCCTAACGTGCAAAATAAATAATAAATATACAATAAAGTATTATATTGAACACGATGTATAAACAGGAATGAATGTAAGTGTACCTGTATGCGTCCATAGATTAAATGATGTATGTAGAGCAATACATAATATAAATATATATAAAAATATTTAAATGTCAATATAAAAATGTATTTATATATAATTGATTAATTTGATTAAAAATTTTTTATTAAATAAATAAATAAACAGCATTGAAATAACTTGACTTCTAGTTAAATCTTAAATATAAGATGAACTATGAATGTATGTTGAAAATAAAATGTGTATGATAACCCTCAACCCACTAATTTTGTTCAATATACAAACTAAGAATTATAATGTGTTCATGTGACCGAATTTGTACTGAAACCTCTTAAAGTTTTGCCCGTCTTAGTCTTAATAAACTACTAATACTTGTGGCTTCATTCAACCCAGGTGGTCTGTACGCGTTCACTCTAAGTTGCCAAGTTAATTCTTTATATGCCAAAGTTGTTTCCCAGTCGCCACCCCTTGGGTTCAAAGGAACCTGTTCAAGTATCATGAACTTTAAAGTCATTTTAGGACATATTGACAGATGTTTATAAAAAGCATTTGAGTCTTTCTTTTTCTGGATGTCATAAAGATGCTTGTATATCCTTCTACGTAGCGTCCTTTCAGTTTTACCAATATAAAAGCTTTCACACATCTGACATACCCCCAAGTAGACTATCCCTTTTGATTCACAATTATAATATAGTTCAGACTTCACCCTGTACTTTCTTGATTTAATGTAAAATGAATTAATGTTCATTATATATGGACATTGTTTACAAGAATTACATTTGTAAGTACCAGTTTTTGAAACTTTTGTACATTTTAATTGTGATTGATGTCTTTCAAACATATTTTTGAGATTAGTACTTCTCGCATTAACAAATATTGGTTGCTCGGGTAACCATTTACTGGTGTCTTCATTTAATCTTAAAATAGGCCAATACTTTAAAACAGTATTTTTTATTTTTAAAGAATCATTGTTGAAAGTGTGTATAAATGCTGTGTGAAAATGACCCTTACTTGCTCTTCCCTTAGTTGTTCTATTAAAGAAAAACAATCCGGAGATAAATTCTTTGGTTTATTGTTAGTCTTAAAAAAGTTTCTTATATCTAACTCAACTAGTTCTTCAAAGATCCTAATAACCGGGTGCAAGGGTATAACACAGATGATTTGTTTTTTAAAGAAGTTAATTTGTTGGTGAAATTATTCTTGGAAAGAGGTTATCCTATGGCCTTAATAGATAGTATGTATCAGGAAGTTTTGAATAGAAGAGTAGATACATATTTTCCCTTACTTGGTATGGAAATTGACAACTCACCAACTAATAGCAATCTAACTGACCATTAAGGTGACCATTCTGATTTTCACACAGTATTTATACACACTTTCAACAATGATTCTTTAAAAATAAAAAATACTGTTTTAAAGTATTGGCCTATTTTAAGATTAAATGAAGACACCAGTAAATGGTTACCCGAGCAGCCAATATTTGTTAATGCGAGAAGTACTAATCTCAAAAATATGTTTGAAAGACATCAATCACAATTAAAATGTACAAAAGGTTCAAAAACTGGTACTTACAAATGTAATTCTTGTAAACAATGTCCATATATAATGAACATTAATTCATTTTACATTAAATCAAGAAAGTACAGGGTGAAGTCTGAACTATATTATAATTGTGCATCGAAAGGGATAGTCTATTTGGGGGTATGTCAGATGTGTGAAAGCTTTTATATTGGTAAAACTGAAAGGACGCTACGTAGAAGGATATACGAGCATCTTTATGACATCCAGAAAAAGAAAGACTCAAATGTTTTTTATAAACATCTGTCAGTATGTCCTAAAATGACTTTAAAGTTCATGGTACTTGAACAGGTTCCTTTGAACCCAAGGGGTGGCAACTGGCAAACAACTTTGGCATATAAAGAATTAACTTGGCAACTTAGGTTGAACACGCCCAGACCACCTGGGTTGAATGAAGCCACAAGTATTAGTAGTTTATTAAGACTAAGACGGGCAAAACTTTAAGAGGTTTCAGTACAAATTCGGTTACATGAACACATTATAATTCTTAGTTTGTATATTGAACAAAATTAATTAGTGGGTTGAGGGTTATCATAGACATTTTATTTTCAACATACATTCATAGTTCATCTTATATTTAAGATTTAACTAGAAATCAAGTTATTTCAATGCTGTTTATTTATTTAATAAAAATTTTTTAATCAAATTAATCAATTATATATAAATACATTTTTATATTGACATTTAAATATTTTTATATATATTTATATTTATGTATTGCTCTACATACATCATTTAATCTATGGACGCATACAGGTACACTTACATTCATTCTTGTTTATACATC
The DNA here is from genome assembly GCF_019279795.1 of Protopterus annectens. Lineage (NCBI taxonomy): Eukaryota > Metazoa > Chordata > Ceratodontiformes > Protopteridae > Protopterus > Protopterus annectens. Next base: position 621,491,745 of record NC_056726.1, on the reverse strand, counting down.
GTGTTCAATATAGTACTTTATTGTATATTTATTATTTATTTTGCACGTTAGGATTTATATTCAACATATACATATATATTCTTCATGGACCAAATACATATACATTTTCCAGTCATAGTAGTTAATAATTATATTTTGTATTAAGGTTATTGGTTGTTTTAACATCAATCTAGTTTACTTTGTTTGGACACACATTGGTTAGTTCATGTAGAAGTTAGTCATTTTACATTTGTTATGTATTTATAGTTGTTGGGTTTGTTATGGTCTGCAATGAAGTAGATTTTCTGCAGGACAATGTATTTTTTTCTCTAGTGAGGCATTTGAAATGTATTTTATTTCAATGCTGGCTAGGATCAATAAGCAATAAGTTGCCCTATGTCATTTGACGCAAGATGTTTCATTACAACAACAACAACGGAGTATAGTACAACCGTTTTCTAAATAAATTATGTTCACCAGAGGTCAAAGTTTTTCATAATTGTTACGTGAAATTTCACTAATTAACCTCTTTAAGGTTATTTACAACGTTAAGTAGTTTTTCCTGTTTTTACATTCACTTAACATGATGTGTGGGTATATGAAATATAACTTAAGTATTGGGTGTTTTTTTAAAAGCAACAGTATCACCTAAGATGTTAAAAGGTTTTAATGACTTACTAAATGGCACTTCAATTCTGATATATTAATTATATATGATTGTTGTTAATTGATAGTTAACAGTTCTATTTAAATGAAGTAAAGTCTCTTGTTGTTCATCTTGAAAAAGCCTAACATAGCTTCAGGCGAAAGCGCTTGATTGGATTTTACTTAGTACTTTTGTTCGCTTTGCACAATAAAGTATTCAACAGTATCTTTGGAAGAGTTCACTGGATTCTTGGGCGTACCTTTTGCAGTGTTTTTTATGTTCACTAAGTACTTGGCAGTAGTGGCAGCTCACTTGAGACTGCAAGGATTCCAGGTATTTCCTTACTTGGATGACTGGCTGATAACCACTCCAACCAAGCATCTTCTGATGAAAGCATGAGACTATGTACTCAAGATTTGCTGTCATATAGGAATTACCATCAACCACAACAAATGTCAGTTAGAACCATTGCAGAAATTAAAGTTCATAGGGGCCTTGTTCAATACAATCTAATTTCAAGTCAAAAAGAGAGAAGAATTCTGAATTATACCAGCTTGATTGATTCTACAAGCCTTAGGGTCACTGTCCTCTGCAATAGTTCTAGTTCCACTAGCAAGATACCATATGAGAATTCTTCAATGGACCTTAGCAACTCAGTGGTCCACTTTACACCAGCCTATGTCCACCCAGATCAGAATAAGTTAGGCATGCAAAAAGTACCTGCAGTGGTGGATTCACTCAGATGACATATTACAAGGCCATCCCTTCATTCTTCCTCAGCCCAAGGCCACAGTAATAATGAACACTTCCCAAATTGGGGGAGACACTTATTGGGAAAGACAGTCCAAGACACATGGTCCCCCAAAGAGCCCAATATGCTTATCAGTGTCATGGAAATGAGAGCAATACTCCTAGTATTGCAGGCCTTTCAAGACTCTGTTCCAGGACTATTGCAATTCAAACAGGCAACATGTAAGTGGTATGGTACATCAACAAACAAGGAAGAACCAGATCTTATACCTTGTTTCAAAAAGCTCTAAGAGTGTTGCAATGGGCAATCTCATTCAGTCAATGTCTAATAGCAATGCTCCATGGATTCAGGATCCAATTCTAGACCTCCTATCTCACCCGACAGACATGATTCACCTTGAAATTTTAGGCCTGAAGCTGACCGCACGATTTTTCAATTTTCATTGATAGCCAGACAACCTAGGCTCTACTACTCTGTCACATTCTTTTATCTTCCCATAAGGCTTCCACTAGGAAGATTTACAGACGTAAATGGAAAAGATTTGCTTCCTGGGCACATCAAAAAAGACACTGACCCTTTTAAAGCACCAGTACATAAAGTTCTTCAGTTTTTGGCTACAATTTTTAATGAAGGGGCTAGTTCCTTGACTATTAAAGTACAACTAGTTGCTGTTTCTTATTTTCATATAGGTGTTAACAATTCCACCTTAGCTTCTTCAGCATTTTGTAAGGCCTTTATAAGGGGTACCCTTGTTCTGAGACCACCCTTTAAAGGTCCAACTCTACCGTTGGATTTGAATTTCATTTTACAAGCTGACTCAGTCTCCTTTTGAATAATCAGTGAAATGTGAACTAAAATGTTTAACCTGGAAAACTATCTTCTTGGTAGTTATAACTTCTGCTCAAACAGTTTCTGAACTTCTAGCTTTGTCTTCTAAGCCTCCTTATTTAATATTTTGTAGAGATAGGGTAGGGATATGAACCAACCCTTCCTTTTTTCTTAAGATGGTGTCAGAATCCAACATCAGTCTATTAATCTTCCAGTTTTCCTTCCAAATTTCATGAACAAAGGAGAATACATGTTCCATTTGTTGGATGTTCACAGACAGTTACATTTCTATTTGCACAGAACAAAGAATTTTAGAAAGACAGATCAATTATTTGTTTCTTTTGCAGAATCAAAATTGGGCAAGCCAGTTATGAAGGTAACTTTGGCCAAATGGTTAACTGGTTGCATCTCCCTTGTCTATAACAAATTGGGTTTGTCTTTGCCAAAACCTTTGAGATTCCATTCAGTCAAATTCATGGGCAACCTTATCAGTATTTTTATTCAGGTCTTCCATGGATGATATCTGTGAGGCTGCAACTTGGGCTAATCCTCATACCTTTATTACTCATTGCAAATTAGATCTGGTCTTTAAGGGAAGAGCAGCCTTTGGCTCAACAGTGCTCAGGAATATCCTTCCTTAGAATCCTCCCTGGATACACGCTGTTTTTTAGACACTTTCAGGACGTCTGAGGCTTCTTTTAGTGTCATGATCTCTTTCCTTATTGAAATACCATAATAGGTTAGCGTTCTGGTGATTCCGACTGTTAGTAGGGGATTTCTGCTTATTTTTTATTGTTTGCGCAGTTTTAAAACTGATAACGCCAAGGTAATCAAGCGTACCTGATATCCAGACTGAATACACCAGTAGCAAGTCCATAGATACTACACACAGATATTGTAACAGTAATCTAAGAAAACATTTAATAGGGTTAGCGTATTTTAATTCCTCCGGACTGTTGTTAGTGGATGCCGGTGCATTTTAGCCTCTAAAGCTACTAATTAGACAACACTGTAGAGGATTAGCGTTTTCGGCTCACCCGGACTGTAACTAGTGGATGCCTGCTCACCTTAGACTGTAAAAGACTGTTGTTAGCGGATACCAGCACATAAAAGCTACTAACTAGAAAACACTGTAGAGGACTAGCATTTTCAGCTCATCCGGACTGTAATTAGTGGATGCCTGCTCACCTTAGACTGTAAAAGCTACTAACAGTATAGACATTGCCACTTTACGTTAGCGACTCTGATACCAAGGCTGTATATATGGGGAACCTGCATACTTTACACATTAATAGCCACTTATCGCATGAGAGCCTGAATTTTACACTACTAATTACAGGATAATTATGCTATTATTAGAAAGCTGTTAGTTTTACAGTAGAAAACCTGCTCCAGTACTTTTAATGCTGTCTGGTTATATACTGGGGACTTGTTATATTTCTACTTATATGGCAGCTCACATATAAAACATAACATGTTACATCTACGCTCTTGGTAAATGCCTGCATAGATGATTACCTTGACAAATTATGCTATAACAACTGTTTTTCTACAAAGTGTTCTTAGGATTGTGTGGTAATAAGCTGGCCTATTTATATGCTCTGTGTTTCTACAACTGTGGTTAAGTATTATATATATTCACTGCCTCTTAGTCTATGAATAGTAACTATACTGTATCAGAAGCGTTAAATGAGTTTTTTTCTGCTTTCATACTGCTGCTAAACTATGCTGAGATTCCTAACTAGCCCCTAGGTATTAGTGACTACTTAGAAATGTATTTGTATGTCAAGCCCTATACAACCTTTCATATTCTTCTATGAACCTAATATGTTTTTGAATTGATTATATTCTAATTTTTTACAGTGCTGAATTTTCTAAATGCATTTACCTATACTCATATATGAAATATGTTTACTTAACAGCCACATCATTACCATTCTGACCATTTGTTGGTACTGACACTTAATCTAATATTTGTATTGTGTTACTGCTAATTGGCCAGCTACTAACACTCTGTTTACCTTACCATTTTGTCTTCTGTCTCCCTTTATTTACCCAGCTCTCTACCCTGCTTGCCCTGAACTAGGGAATGAGAATCCGCCCTGCCTGAAGGCCAAGAACTAAACCTTATGCTAAGACTATTGGTCTTTAGCTGAACTAAAGAATAGAGCCAATCCTCTCCCTAAGCCTCTTTCCCACAAGGAACCAAGAAAGTATGTGTTACAACTATTGTAGTAAATACTATACTTGAATTATATAATTCCATGTAACTGAAGACTGCTCCCTAGCCAGGACAGCCAGCAACCTTACTCTAATCCTTTTTTCTCCTAAACCTTATCACACTACCCATGTGTAGTCTCTGTTGCTAACTCCTGTTTACCCTCCTTTACTCCTAGACCTGACAACACTCTTGTAAAGCTACTTGCATTTTTATCCTTGTCCAATAGATGGTATCCTTCTCCTAGTATTTGCCTTGTAAATCTATCTCACTGTTCTGAAATATAATTTATCAGACACATTGCTTATTTCTTTTCTTTGTTATCCCAGACCTGCTCACTGCTCTATTTTCACAATAACTCACTCTCCTCCACACACATCTCCACATTACCACAGCAGGCAGCACATCACTGATTATTCCTGGGGTCCTCTTCCTTCACTGGCTCTATCCTGCTCCGTTCTCCCTGCGGGCTCACTCCACTCCCCTACCCTGCCCCCAATTTCCACCTGCCCCCCCAGTGCTCCTACATTTATTCACCCAAACCACACCCCCTACAATAACCACCAATCATAACATCCCACTCCTTAAAGTGCCAGAACCAACACATCCAAGTCTCACCTAGTAAACCACCTAACTTATCCTTATCTTTACACTATATACAACCCTGCCATAATGTCATTCATTTCAACCTCTCCACACCTGAAAATCCTACTTCTATCTTCCCTCATACCTATTTGTACTATATCTTATCTACTTACATTTTATGAACATCTCCACCACATAAACCTTCGTTACCCAACAAAGCAAACCTCCTCAACACCATTAGTTCATGCTCAAAGCCATTCAAACACACCCAGCATAATAGCCTACCTACCAGCAAAATATCACAGACTGACTCACATCAGATACTATAGGCCAAAAGCTAAGAAATCTCTGTTCCTAACAAGTAAACCTCTGCAACTTGCACTTAGAATTCAACTCCAATCTTTAATAGATGGAGATATACATCCCAATCCAGGCCCAAATTCTATCCAGTACAGAGAGACCCATAACACAACCCCCTCTAGTACGCAACTCCTTACCAGACCTCCCAGCTCACTATTGATAGCCCATCTTAACATCAGGAGCATAAACAATAAGGTTGCCCAACTACATGCTCTCCTGGATGTGCATTCATTTGATATCCTGTGTCTCACTGAAACTTGGCTTAAACCATCTATACAAAACAACAAATTTATACTACCAGGGTATAGCATCTTAAGACTAGACCGAAAAGTTAAAAAGGGAGGTGGAGTAGCTATTCTATATAAATCTGGATTACAAGTGACCTCTATTGACTCTAAACCCCCTCTAACTAGTAATGAAGAAATACTTATCTCCAAAATTCAACTCAATAACTGTAAATCCATCTATATTATTGCTGTCTACCTTCCCCCATGGAATAATTATAATATCCTAGAAAATATCCTAAATTGGCTTTCCACCAATTATCCCCAAGAAACAATAGTACTCGGTGACTTTAATATTAACTGGAAAAGCTGTACTTCTGAACAGCCCTCTACTCATCTTAACCTACATGGGTTTACTCAAACTATTAGCTCCCCCACAAGGACCAATAAACGCAATAACAATGAAAGCACCCTATATTGGATTATGATAAATAGACCACCAAAGTTACAAAGTAGGGACTCTTCCTGAGGATATAAGCGACCATGCACTCACCTTCATAATTAGATTTAAGACTGACATCCCTAGCCCAATTACATATAGAACAATAAGGAGTAACAAAAGTTTTAGCCCTGATATCTTCCAAACTGAACTTAAAGCATGCAACTGGTCACCCCTCAAGCAGTAATCTACTTTAATACTAAATTCTTAAGTATTCTAGACCTCCATGCTCCAAAAAGGACCATTAGAACTAGGAGTAAACCTGCCCCTGGCTCCCAAAAGGGACCAAACAAAAAATGCTCCTCAAAAATAAAGTCTGGGCCAAGTGGCTTACTACTAAAAACCCAGAGGATCACTTAAAGTTCAGACAGCTAAGAAATGATACAAAAAAAGCTATTCTGTCAGGCAAAAGAATATTACATTCAACTCCAACATACCCAGCAAAATAAACCACAAAAATTCTGGGCAGGGCTTAACACACTCTTACACCCAGGCCATTCTGTCACACCCACCCCAGGAGGTACTGACCATGACAATCCAAAGCAAATTGCAAGTACCTTTAACACATTCTTAACTGAGACCATTCAGTCTCTTGCCAATCAACTAACTCCTGACAGCTCATCTCTGACTTCCTCTAATACTACCTTACCTCCCTCATTTGATCTCAAACCTGTCCCTACATCCTTTATCCATACCCTTTTACTAAAAATCAAACCTACCACCACCGCAGCTGATCTCCTTCCTGCAGAATATCTGCAAAAAGCTGCAAATGCCATAGCCCACCCCATCTCCATTCTGATTAACAGAACAACCTCTGAGGGAACTATTCCATCTATTTGGAAGATCTCACATATTATAAAGGTGGAAACTCTAGGGAATTATCCAACTACAGACCTATTGCTGTACTATCTCCACTGGCAAAAATCATGGAGAAATGCATTCATAAGCAACTGTTAAAACACCTAATTGATAACTTATTAGCTAACTGCCAACATGGCTTCAGGCCATTTCACAGTACTACTACTGCCCTTTTATCCATCTCTGACAGTATAAACAAAAATTGCAATAACACTCTATCCTCAGCCCTCTTTATTGATCTCTCTAAAGCCTTCAGTTCTATGGGAGAACAACTTATCTCCCCATCTCCCCATTGCACTCTGTGTTCCCCAAGGTTCTATACTTGGACCTCTTCTATTTTCTATTTTTATCAATGACCTGCATACTGTAATTCCTCAAGCTACCGTAATACAAGATGCAGATGGCTCCACATTAATATGCTCAGCCCTGACTCCATCAGACCTTCAGTCCCTCACCCAAAAAGTGTTTACCATAGTAGAGGAATGGTTTCTACACCATTGCCTCATCCTGAACCCCAAAAAAACCAAACTCCTACTTTTTACTCCCACCCTTAGGGCCACACCACTACACTTTACTTTTACATCAAACAATGGAACCATCATATCCCCTGACTCTACCACAAAACTCCTAGGGGTACTAATTGACAATAACCTTAACTTTGATAGTCACATTAACAGTACCATAAAAACAGTCAACAAAAAACTAGGGTCCCTCTATAGAATCAAATCCTTTCTTACCCCACTAGCAAGATCTACTAATGCCCAGACCCACTTAATCTCCACCCTCCTCTACGCCTCTCCTATATATATACTAACCTCTCAAAAAACAACTTGAACAAACTGGCTGTCTCCTACAACAATATTGCTAGATTTGCAACAGGCTCTATATTCAGAACCCATCACTGTACTAATTATGAACAGCTAGAGTTGCCAAATCTACTTCTATTTAAACAATTAACAGTTGCCTACAAAATCCTGTATCAGCCTAATAACACACCAAATTCTTACCAACTTTATCACTCCCTACAACAACCTTAAGACCCTACGCTCATCTAATAAAATATTAGTACAAATAGGCAAAACCTACAATAAGGCTGGTGACTCTTTGTTCTCTAATACCGTGGGTAAAACTTGGAACTCTCTCCCCAGTGACCTGACCTCCCTTTCTTCACTAACACAATTTAAAATCAGGCTTAAAACCTACCTTAAATTCCATTGGTTATGCCCCTGTGTAAACCCAGACTAACTACTCATGTTATTTCATACAAAGACACCTGTCTTACTAAGTGTATATACTAATTGCCTATGAAAACCATACATATAACAGGCCTTAAAATTGATTAAAATCTTTATCAATATCCCTAAAATGTCATTAAGACTACCTACCATGTTAACAAAAGTTACATGTCATATGATTCTGCAATCAAATGTGTTTTGAAGTGAACATATTTCCTTATATTTTAATCTACTCACATCTGTAAAATCTATCATGTATAAAATAGCTAAATCTTGTATTGTACTTGTACCTGTGAAATATTGTTTTTTATATATAATTTTTTTACTGTGTTTTCGAGGAGCTTTTCTCCCTGGGCCTCTGCTAAAAATGGACATATATCCAGCTGGACTAGCCTGGTCAACAAATGTAAAATAAATAAAAATAAAATAAATTTAGGTAGCTGGGGACTCTCTTCCAGTTGTTGAGGAATGAATGAATGAAAAGTGACATCAGATAAAAAAAGTTATGTACTCATCATTATGTTCCATCTGTGTTGTCTATTTTCCTTCTTCCTCAGCTGCCCTCCATCCAACCCCCTACCATTTAGTTTGTGACTTCTGGAAGAATGAGAAGATAATAAGGGAATCAGTGTTCCTTCTTTTGAGCTCCAGGTATTGGTTTCTCATCCTAGTGTTGTTTCCAATATTCTGTGAAGCTGTAAGACCAGCAGACAAGATCTGCGGTGTGAGAGGGGACTACAGCATTATAGGGAAGGGAGGAGCTTGAGAGTTTCCAGTATCCCCGAGCTGTAAAAATTGGCCGAGTCAGATCTGATCCCAATTGCTGAGGTAGAATGAAAATGTACAACACAGATGGAACGTTATAGTGAGTACATAACTTCTTTTTCATATCCTTTGCTGCCAATAGCTTGGGAAAACCAGTTTCCAAAGTCACCTTAGCAAAGTGGTTAACAGATTGCATATCGTTTGTCTACAGTCAATGAGGTCTGTCTTTGCCCAGACCTCCAAAAGCTCACTCCACTAGATCCATGGCTAATTCATCTGCTTTTTGGTCCAGAGCTTCTATTGATGATATTTGTGCTGCAGTCATTTGGTCCAACGGTCATGCCTTTATTGGTCATTACAAGTTGGATTTGATCTCCAGAAGCAGAACTGACTTTGGTTCTGCTATACACCAGAATATGAGGATGACCTAAAGTTCTCATAGCTGGGACCCTGTCCCAGAGGAATGAATGAAAATGACATCAGATATAAAAGTTATGTACCCACCATAACTATGCATCTGTGTTATCCTTTTTCATTCTTTCTCAACCCCCCTTCCCACTGACCTTCTATCTGGGAGTGACCTGATAGTGACATTGGGACCACTGTTGCTGCTTGTGCCCCCATCTTTCCTGTATCTTATATGGGCTATGGTTAGTCCTTCAGTTTTATGGGGCAGCAAACTTGATCTGAGTTATTACAGGGCTGTAAGGGATTATGGGTAAAGGAAGGAGCTCAAAAGTAGGATCTAAGAGTTTAAGTGAATGTGGCCAAGAGGGATCCGAGGATGGATCCAAGACCCAGCAGTTGAAGAAGAATGAAAATGAACAACACAGATGCATAGTTATGGTAAGTACATAACTTTTATTTATTTTTTTAATATAGCTGGTTCCCACCATAACTATGCAAACCCCCCCCCCTTCCCACTGACCTTTTATCTTGGTGTGACCTGATAGTGACATTGGGACCACTGTTGCTGCTTGTGCCTCCGTCTTTCCTGTATCTTATATGGGCTATGGTTAGTCCTTCAGTTTTATGGGGCAGCAAACTTGATCTGAGGCATTACAGGGCTGCAAGGCATTATGGGCAAATGAAGGAGCTCAAGAGTAGGATCCAAGAGTTTAAGTGAATGCGGCCAAGAGGGATCCGAGGATGGATCCAAGACCCAGCAGTTGAGGAAGAATGAATATGGAGCAAGAGAGATTTCCAGCACCCACTACTACCTCAAATCAGACATTTTCCTCACCTCTGTTCCACTAATCTTAGAACCAAAGAAGTTTCCCTTTAAAGATTTGCACTACACGAGGTATTCTCCAAAAATTGACCCCTTTGTAGATCGACCATCAAGCCCATTCTTGGATAGACCCCAGTCCCCATCGATCTATTTGGTCCATTCCTCCAAGAGTATCACAGAGTCCGATGTTCTGAGGCTGTTGGACCAGCTGCTGGCAGTGAGGGGATTAGCCACTTCTGTTCCTAGCAGTTCTGGATCTGGAACTTTGCATGTCTCTAACCCAGTTCTTGTTCCTCCTCTGACTCCAACTGAGCATTCTGAGTTCCCAGTTCCAACAGTCCCAGTGTTGACTGTATCACTGCTGGTCAGATCCTTGTCTCTGGCACCAATCACTACCTTGAACTCTTTGGTTCTGTTGGAACCGGTGACCTCTCCGGGTCAAAGCTTCGTCGTCAGTTCCGGGGAGTGTGGGTTGACACCAATCTTACTGGAGCCATCCATACTTCTCGGGGCTTTGGCAGATGTAAGTTAGACTCCAGCTTCAAGCTTGGTGATGGCTACCTCAGTGAGGTATATGACCACGGTTTCGAAGGAGTCTATTTCAATTCTGGGCTACCATTCATTATGGAGAGCCTGCTTTCCGGGCAGAGAGGACCCTGTCCAATATGGCCTCACAGTCAATTCTCACCTCATCAGAACAGCATCCTGGTCCTTCCCCCTAGTCCAGAGCTACCACCAGCCTCTGACCGTCAACAGCAGGCACAAAAACCTCAGGATTCAACTGTAGTGGTTACGTCCTCTTCAGACAATTCCCTGGCCAGTCTCACTAAAGAGGTCCCCCGGAAGAGAAAGTGCAAGGGGAAGCACTTGGACTCCCCTGAAGAGCCTTACACAGAAGACACTGAATTTGATGGAGGGGGAGGTTCCCCAAGGTAACCCCTAGAAGATGTCTCATTCAGTGACATTGTAAAGATCCTTAAACAGAGGGGTGGCTGGACTTCCCAGCAACCTTCCTCAGAGGAGTCAGTATACCTAGAGGCTTTCTGTGCCTGACCATCCACTGCTTGGATCTCTCCACCAGCTGAAGATCTAATTAAGTTGACTGTGCTGCAGGCTTGGAAGATTCCTGATTCCATTGAATGAATCCCTAAGAGACCAGACAATATTTTGTCAGCTCTTGCAGATCAGCAACATTGGCTAAAGAGGTGCCAGTAGATGCCATGGTGATTATGGCAGCCACCAAAATGGAACTTGCTGATGAAAGTCCTACTATCCATCTTCCTAATAAGGAGTCTAGGATGATGGATAGATTCAGGAAGTGCATATACACTTCACTGACCTTTGCACTTCAGTCTTTGAACTTCATGGCACATTTCACCAGGCTTCAACAAGATCTGATAAAGGAGCTATCAGACATGCTAACAGGAACCATATCTAGGGGGATTCAGGCTAAGGTAGCTTCCCAGCTGGCAACTCTTGATTCAATATGTAATTCGTCCATGAGGCTCATTGTGCACGCAGCTGAAGGGATGACTCGGCAGCAGGTTCTGGTGTAGCTGTGAAAATACACACTTGGATGCACTTATGTGAGTTTGCGGAGCCATTTAAGTCTTCTTTCATCAGTGCTTCTTTTGATGGAACATCACTTTTTGGCCCCAAAGTTAGAGACCCTCACCAGATGTGACAAGGATGGAAAGACACTTTCTACTGTGGGAGTGCACTTTTCCACTCCTCAATGGCCCTACTCCAGGATCCAGAGGAGTGGCAAGCTATGGTTCAAAATGTCCCACGGGCCTTTCCAGGACTCGCATGGTAACAACTCCCCCCCCCCGGGGCAAAGGGAGGAGTTATAATGGAAGACACCATGCTAGAGGCAGGGGTAGCCCACAAAATCAGGATTCCAGGGATTTGTTCGCTGGTAATTCCTATCAGCAATCCTGACTGGAGACCTGATTGCCATCCTCCATCCTCTGGAGGCAGTTGGGGGATGACTTTCCTTGCACCTACCTGGCTGGCTAACCATAACAATGGACAGTTGTGTGCAGAGGATTATAACCAGAGGTTACAATATTCCCTTTTCTAAACAACCAAAGAGAATCCCAGATGTTCCACCCAGTCACAGGGATGCAGCAGTTCTAGAAATTCAAAAACTGCTTGATAAAGGAGCCATCCAAGCAGTCCCATCAGACCAGATAGGCTCCGTGGTTTACTCAAGATTCTTTTTAGTGCCAAAAAAACAGGAGACTGGAGACCAATTTTGGATCTCCGTGTCTTGAACAAGTCAGTTCAACAAACCAAATTCAGGATGGTCATAGTTCAGTCTATTCTCTCGTTCTTAGGGAAAGACAATTGGGTGCGCTCAATAGATATTCAGGATGCGCATTATCACATAAAAATTGATAAACACTCCAGAAGATTTCTGCACTTCAGCTGGGAGCCAGTCATTATCAGTTCAGAGCCATGCCCTTTGGTCTCACCAAAGCCCCCCAAGATGTTCACCAAATGCATGGCAGTGGTCGCAGTTCACTTCAGACTGCAAGGATTCTGTGTGTTTCCATACCTAGATGACTGGCACATTACCACAACTACCAGGAATCTACTGCTCTAGGCAAGGAACTACGTTCTTCAAACTTGCTCTTTGCTAGGGATCACTGTCAACTACAAAGAATTGCATCTAGAGCCAACACAACATTTAGAGTTCATAGGGGCAGCATTAGACACAAGTACTTATATTGTGTCTCTTCCCCAAGAAAGATTTCAAAGAATAAAAATCACAAGTCAGCCCGATTACTCACAACAGAACAGTGATTGCAAGGCTGGTGTTACAGACTCTAGGATCTATGGTGGCTGCCCTCACTTTAGTTCCTCTTGCGAGGTTTCACATGCGAATTCTGCTGTGGCTCTTGGCATCACAGTGGTCATTATTGAGCCAACCAATGTCCCATGAATTACTGATCACCAATTTATGTAAAAAGGACCTGAGTTGGTGACTCCATTCCAGTGACATTTTGTTGGGTTATCCTTTTGTTCTTCCTCAACCCCAAGCCGTGTGACCATGGACACATCTCGGATAGGGTTGGGGAGCATTATCTGGGAAAGACCGTCCAAGGCATTTGGTCTCAATTAGAGGCCAGTTTGCACATCAGTGTTCTAGAGATGAGGGCAGTGCTCCTGGCATTGCAAGCATTTCAAGAAACCCTCCCCTTGGGAACAGTTGCGATCCAAACAGACAACATGTCAGTCGTTTGGTCCATCAACAAATAAGGGGGAACCAGATCTTGCCCTGTTTCTCAAGAAGCAGTCAGAGTATGGTAATGGACAATTTCATCCTGCCACTTTCTAATTGTAATGTATATTCTGGGAAGCTCCAATGTGATCACAGTCAAATTGAGCAGGAGCATCCTAATGCCTCACTAGTGGTCTGTCAACCCTTTTGTGGAGGAAAGGATATTCCACTGATGGGGCCAGCTCTGCTGCAATCTCTTTGATTCCCCCCTGAACAATTGCAGCAGCTACTTTGCCCTGATCTCCCCTCTGGACAAGAGATGTTCTCCTTCATGATTGGCCCCCTGGTCTATTGTATGCCTTTCCCCCGATTAGGTCAAAGAACAGGATAATTCTCATTGCTCCATTCTGGCCTCAACAGATATGGTTTCTCTTTCTGTGGTCTCAATTCAGAAACCTTGGACACTGGACTCAGCTCCAGACCTATTGTCCCATCCAGAAGGGCTCTTTCATCTGAATCTTCAAAATCTCAAGCTCACTGCGTGACGTCTCCAGTTCCAATGATTGCCAGGCATACTGGCCTTATTGCCCCTGATTAACGAATTGTTCTAGCCTCCCACAAACCTTTAACTACACAATTATACAGCAGCAAATGGCAAAAATTTTCAAAATGGGCTATAGACAGTAATCTCGATCCATATTTTGCACCAGTTCATAAGGTCTTGAAATTTTTAGCATTGCTGTTCAATGCAGGGGCATCCTGCTCAACTATATGGGTTTATCTAGCTGCAATTTCAAATTTTCATAATGGCTGTAATGTCACACAAACTTTGTAAAGCTTTTCTAAAAGGAGCCTTATTGGTGGGACCTCCATACTAGGATCTGTCTACATCTTAGGACTTGCATTTGGTGTTACAATCTTTAATTAATCCCCCATATGAATCATCTGCAAATTGTGATTTGAAGTATTTATACTGGAAAACCTCATTTTTTGTTGCTATTACTTCTGCTAGGAGAATATCGCAGTTACAGGCCTTATTTTGCAAGCCTCCTTACCTAATCTTTCATAAGGACAGGGTGTCTTTGCGAACAGTATCTGACATTAATATCAATCAGACTATACAGCTCCCATATTTTTCCCAAATTTTCAAACAAAGGGGAATATTGTGTGCATTTGCTAGATGTTTACAGACAATTAAGTTTTTAACTTCACAGAACAAAGGAATTCAGAAAGTCTGATCAGCTGTTTGTTTCATTCTCTTTTGCTACTCTGGACAAATCAGTTTCTAAGATTACTCCGGCTAGATGGCTCAAGGACTGCATAACCTTCATTTATAGGTTCATAGGTTGGTACTAGGCTATCGACCCTAGGGCTTATACAAGCCTAGACGTAACAATTCCCTGGCTATTTCTTCGCACACTATTTACTTACCATTCACAAAACACATGCTGATGCAAAACCTGTTGTTCTATCAGGTTTCTATGTTTATAAGACCAATATTTAAAAATTGCCCCCATTTTGGGCCTGTGTTCCCCCATTAATTTTGGCTTTGTCCAGATCTCATGCGATAAGTTGAGAGGTCTGACCTGGTGATCAAACAGCACCTTCTCCTTCAGTATCCCATTCCTGTTAATGATCAGTACCTCTCAACCTTTATAGCAAGAAATTCAGACAAAGCCACAAATAATGGGGGGAGGAAGAAAGGCCCAAAAATAGGAAGACTTTCTTAATATTGCTCTTACAAACTTAGAAGGTTGATAAAACAACATGTTTTGCATTAGCATACATTTTCTGAAGGGTATGAAGTCTGAAACTCAAATATTTTTCATTATAACAAAAGGAAATTGCAACTGCTGGGACCTGAAAAGGCACATTCTATGAGGACAGTAACCACCTCTGCAGTCTGTCTTGACAGAGCTTCTATAGATGATATATGTGCAGCGGCTACTTGGGCATTCCTGCATACCTTTAGTACTCATTACAAGCTGTATCTGGACTCTAGGGGACAAGCATCTTTTGGTTCAATGGTGCACAGGAATATTCTTCCATGATACCTCCCAAGACTTCGGTAGCTGGGGACTCTGTCCCACAGTCAAGGTTTAAGTGAAGATTGACATCAGCTAAAGAAACTATGTCTTACTATAGCATTCCATCTGTATTGTCGATCTGTCACTATCTTATGCAAACTTGATTTGAGGTAATCTTGAGAGGAGCATTCTGGATAGAGCTAAGCTCGAGAGTTTTTTGAAGGAGTGAGCTGGAATAATGGTCGAGTCTGTTCCAAGATATGGAACTGAACCCATAGTCAAGGATAAGTGAAGATCGACAACACAGATGGAACGTTATGGTAAGACATAACTTCTTTTGTTTTTCCACCTCAGATCTGATCCTGCAGTCATATTTATGTCTTCACCTGCTGGGTACAAACTATGGGCAATAAAGGAAATGTGTTGGATAGATTTGGTAAGAATATATTCTTCTTTCACTTTGGCTTATAATGGTCTTAAATTATCAGAGCCATATGTGAAAGTTTTTTCTTTTATATCAGTCAGTTTGAGGGAATTATCTGCTGCACTTTCTCCTGAAGATACTGCCTGATTGTATTCCATTGATTCTAACATTTCTCAAGTATAAAAAAAAAGAATTTATGTTCTTACCATAACGTTCCATGTGGAGTGTTCATCTCGCCTTTGTTCTTACACATGGGTGTCGGAGCCGATCCTCGGCTCCGAGTCGGCTGCTTAGCAAAGCTTTGCATCCAGAAGAAGCTCGAGACCAACCTACCTCCCACAATTACCTCTGCCTTTACCTCAGATCTAGTTTGCAAAAAACAACACCAGATCCAGCAACAACAATGTAAATATCCAAAGAATACATACGTACACAAGGAGCGTAAGTAACTCAAGCCAGTAGTACAACAGAGAGACCACTAGTGGGAGACAAACAGACCAGACATCTAAACTGGATGTTCTTCCTGACCTGAGAGTGGGAGGGTGGGGATGTAAGAACAAAGCCGAGATGAACACTCCACATGGAACGTTATGGTAAGAACATAACTTCTTTATGTGAGAGTGTTCAATCTCGCCGTTTGTTCTTACACATGGGTAGCGTCCCTAGCTCTGTGACCCTGAGAGACTCACGGAAGAACGTTCCTGAGCACAGTGGAACCAAAAGTTGCTCTGTCCCTGGAAATTCTATCCACTTTATAATGAGTGATAAACGTATGTGGTTTAGACCAAGTGGCGGCCGCACAAATAGTGTCCAAAGGCAGTGTCCCGGTACATGTGAGGCAGAGCACCTCGCTGGCCTTGTTCAAGAGAAAATGGATGGAGGATGGGAGATGACCCCAGGGATTACCTCAGTGTCACTCACTGCACGACAGAGGACAGAGAAAATAATAAATATATAGTTACCCAAGGGGCCTAAGCCTAAGCCACAAAAGCCATGGGCTAGGCTGCTGCCCTCGGGCAGCAGATAGCCTAGTATGAACCTATGAACCTATGAACCTATGAGCCAAAGATGTAGAAACTGATCTAGTAGAATGTCCTTTTGGTTTGGTGGGCAAACTCTGACTAGAAGCAGCTTAAACGAAGGTAATACAATCAGTTAGCCATTTGGAGAGAGTATGCTTCGTCACTGCCATGCCCTTTTTGTTGTCCGCAAAGGCTATAAAGAGTTGGTCTGCTTTTCTATGATCTTTAGTTCTGTCTAGGTAGAATCTGAGTTGTCTATGAACATCCAACTTGTGCAACATATATTCCAGCTTATTGGAATGATTTTTGAAAAATGTGGGAAGCTCAATGGATTGATTAATGTTGTTAACTGAACAAACCTTAGGGAGGAAAGAAGGGTTGGTGCGTAAAGATACCCTGTCCGGGTGAAAAATTAAATATGGCTGTTTAATGGAGAGAGCTTGAAGTTCCGATACTCGTCTGGCTGAGGTGATAGCTACTAGGAAGAGAGTTTTCCAGGACAAGAACTTTAAGGAACAGGAAGAAGCTGGTTCAAAGGGTGGTAACATTAGTTGGGATAAGAGGAGATTTAGATTCCAAGGAGCCGTAGGAAACCTAACCGCTGGTCTAAGATGAAAGGAGCCTTTCAAAAAGGCTTTATAAAGCCTATGAGCCATAATGGGCGCTCCATTCTCTCCTACATGAAAGTTAGAAATAGCAGCCAACTGAACCCTCAAGGTGGCAGTAGAGGCTCCTTGGTGAAACAGCATGGATAGGAACTCTAAAACCTTGTTTAGCGAGGCTATTAAGGGATCCAAATCCTGTGCAGTCGCCCAGTAGATGAAACGTTTCCACTTACTGGTGTAAATTTTTGTAGTGGAAGCCTTATGAGAGGCTACTAGAATGTCTTGAACTGCCGGAGAGAGAAGATCAGACCTGGCTAAGAAGGGAAGCGGAGCAGCCAAGCTGCTAACCTGAGGGACAGGAGCGATGGGTGGGGAGCTCCTGATGAATGAGTCAGTAGGTCTGGTACCGGGTCCAGAATCCAGGGCTTCCGTATTTGGTGTGCTTGAAGAAAGGGGAACCAAATCTGATGAGGCCAGAATGGGGCAATGAGAATTACAGTCCTTTCTAGATCCTTGGCTTTCTGGAGAAATCTCGGTATCAGAGGTATAGGGGGAAAAGCGTACAGGAGACCTGGGGGCCAATCGTGAATCAGAGCATCCCTGGGGACATCCCCTGGAGGGGGTAACAGGGCAAAGTAGCTTCTGCAATTGGTGTTCATTGGAGACGCAAACAGATCGCAGCAAGGCTGGCCCCACTTGTGGAATATCATTTCCGCTATTGTCTGGTTGAGGGACCACTCGTGAGGTAACAGGATGGCTCTGCTCAACCTGTCCGCTATAATGTTGGATAACCCCGGGATGTGCGTTGCTATCAGAAAGCGACCCGTGGACTCTGCCCATTGCCAAATTCTCATGGCCTCTCTGCACAACTGGTAAGACTTGGTTCCTCCTTGTTTGTTTATGTACCAAACTACGGACATGTTGTCCGTTTGAACTGCAATGGTCCCTAGAGGTAGAAGGGGGGAAAAGTGTTGCAACGCTAGAAACACTGCCCTCATCTCCAGGACATTGATGTGCAGGTTGTACTCTAAACTGGTCCATTCACCTTGGACTGTCTGTCCCTGAAAGATGCACCCCCACCCTATCAGGGAAGCGTCCGTGGTCACTGTGGCTGTTGGTGTGGGTAACACAAACAGTCGGCCGCTGATGAAATTGTGATTCTGTAACCACCAAGACAGGTGTGCTTTGCAGGTGTTTGTAATGTGAATTTCGTGTGGCAGTGGTAACTGTTGGAACGACCATTGTGCGAACAGCAGCCATTGGAGAACTCTCATGTGTAGTCTTCCCATGGGAACTGCAATGAGGGAAGCTGACATGAGTCCCAAGACTTTCAGGACTAGTTTGGCTGGGGATTTCTTGGACAATAGAAGGAGAGATATGTGTTTTTGTAGGGAAGCTATTCTTGCGGAGGGAAGTCTTAGAAGCAAGGAACGGGTATCCAAATCTGCCCCTATAAATGAAATATGCTGCGATGGCTGTAACGCAGATTTTTCGAAATGTATCGAAATCCCTAGCTGAACACAAAGGCTGAGTGTGTAATCCCTGGCTTGTATCAGTCGACGCTCGGTGGTAGCAGTAAGGAGCCAGTCGTCCAGATACGGAAACACCCGAAATCTTAGGCGTCTCAAGTGAGACGCTACCACTGCCATGCATTTGGTGAAAACCCTGGGGGCTGAGTTTAGACCAAAGGGCAGGGCCCGAAACTGAAAGTGGCTGGCTCCCAGCCAGAAGCGCAGGTGATCTCTGGACGCTCTGGCCATTTTGATGTGGTAGTATGCGTCCTTGAGATCTATTGAGCACATCCAGTCGTCCTTCTGTAAAAACGGAAGGATCGATTGAAGCGTGACCATCCGGAACTTTTCTTTTTTCACATAGGTATTGAGATTGCTTATGTCCAGAATTGGCCTCCAGTCCCCTGTCTTTTTTGGAACTAGAAAGAACCTTGAGTAAGTTCCGGATCCTCTTTGGTCCGCCGGGACTGGTTGGATGACTCTTTTTTCTAGCAGCTGTGATATTTCTATAGCTGCAGGTTCTCGCAGATGGGGCGGTACATCTGGGAATCTCTTCTGTGGTAACGGGGGAAATAGAAATGGGATTTTGTATCCTCTGGTAATAATGCTTTTTACCCATTTGTCTGAAGTAAGGCTTTGCCAGGCCTGAGAGTATAAAGCTAAGCGACCCCCAACTGCCTCCATAGCAGGACAGTGGGGCCTCCTTTCAGGAGTGCTGGAAAGGCTTCCCAGGGATGGTATCCCTGTCACCTTGGTTCTGCGGATCCCCTCTGCCACCAGGGCAGCATCTTCCACTTCTGCCCCCCCCCCTCTGCCTCTGGAGGGGGCATCACCCTGTGTGCTTGGGAAAGAACCCTGGGGTTTGCGAAACCACATTTTCCCACCTCGTTGCCCTTTGGGGTATGGTCTGGATGGGGTGGAAAAACGGACTCCGACAGCAGACAGAGTCTTTCCCTCTTGCTCACACCGGGTCAGGGTCTCCTTTACTTTGGGGCCAAAGAGAGTGGCACCATCAAAGGGTGCGTTAGTAAAGGAAGACTTGAAGGCTTCTGCAAAGGAGCACAGGTGCATCCAGGATTGTCTACGAAGAGCAATCGCTGAAGCCGCAGCCCTACTCGACCCTTCGGCTGCATACGAGATGAGCCTCATGGACGAGTTTACAATAGATGTAAGGGTATGGAGCTGTGCTGTAACCTTACCCGAGACAGCAGCATCTGTAGTACCCTGGAGGGTATCTCCCAACTCTTTGACTAGATCCCTCTGTAATCATGTGAAATGTGTCAAATAGTTCAGCGATCGCATGGAGAAAGTCGCTGAACTGAAAATGCGCTTCCCATATCTGTTCATGGTCCTAGAATCTCTGTTAGGAGGATGGACAGACGAGGAAGATTCGGACATCTCCTTTTTCGTGGCAGCTGCCACCACCATCGCATCCACTGGAACTCCCTTAGTGAGGTATGCCTTATCCTGAGGGGCCGTTATATATTTATTAGGCTTTCTGGGAACTGGCTCCACTGTGTCAGGTGTCTCCCATGCCCTTCGAGCAATTAAATCCATTAACTCGTCGAAGGGCGGAGTGACCCAGGAGGAAGAAGGGCGAGCACCAAATGCCTTCAGCAAAACCGACTCATCCTCAGAAGGAGGTAGGGCTTGCCAATCACCTCTCTGTTTCAGGATCTCCAGGACGTCAGAAAAGGAGACATCCTCCGAGGGTGATTTTGGGGACCCTTCTGACTCATCTAAGTCAGTGTCTGATGTTAAGGACTCTTGTGGAGAATCCAAGTGCCTCCTCTTGCACAATCTTTTCCTCGGGACGTCATCGGGGGGGACATCCGATGAAGCCTCCGAGGAAGAAGGGGCTCCCTCTGGGGGTGGCTGAGACACTGGTGCTCGACGCTTTTGTGTAGTCATAGGTGCAGAAGAGGACAATGGGCCTTTATGGGAGGGAGAAGTTGCTTCTGCTGAAGTAGTTGTCTGGGAAGACAATACCTTCCTCATAAGGTCGAAGGCCCCTGGACCCCGAGCCGAGGAATCCCCCAGTTCCGAAGAACGCGGAGGAATCTCCAACGCGGAAGCCAAGGGCACCGACCCCGAGGACGGAGTCGAAGTGATCCATGCCGAGGCGCCGAGAGGGAGAGTCGGCACCGAAACATCGGTTCGACTCTCGGTCCCAGAACCAAGGATAGATCGACGGCTCCGCGAGTCCGGTAGTGGTTCAGATGGAGTCGAGGTCAACGGTGCTGACCGAGAAAGAGACGGTTCTGGCACCAAGGGCTCCACTATCACCAGATCAACGTCTCCCGGCTCCGAGGGCTGAGTAGGCCTCGGAGGAGGACCAGATGGAGATAAAGGAAGGCCTTCGAGTCTCGACACTAACTGAGAGGAGACTGCAATGAGTTTGGACAGGGTCGTGTTCTCCATTAGCTTCTGCACCACACGATCTACGTCGGTGTCGGAGAGGGGCCTGGAAGATCGCGTCGAAGGAATCGAGGACGGTGCTGACCTCAAAAGAGCAGGAGGTGGAAGCTCCGTCACCGGTTCCAAGACTCGAGGTTCGGTGACAGACAGTAGCTCGACACTCGGCCCCGAAGTCTGTGGAACTGGTGAACGAACTTTAAAAGAAGAACTTGGAGCCGATGACATGGGCTCCGAAGTCCTCGACTCCTTCGAGGATTTAGAAGTCTGGTCTGACTTGTCTAAAGCCTCTTGGAAGGCAGGCTTCAACAGACCTCTGTCCATAAGCTTCCTGCGCCTATCTGTCATGACCCTTCTACTAAAGGAATGACATATGGAACAGTCTTCCTGAAGATGGAGAGGGCCAAGACAGTAGGCACAGGAGCTATGATTGTCGGTGACAGACATCTTCTGTCTGCACTGACATCTCTTAAAACCTGATTTAACCTTGTCTGACATTGTGTAAGAAAGGAAAATAAGTAAGGTATTGTAGATTGTCAAGAAACTCTGTCAAATTAGTGAGAAGTCACAGCAGTAATATATCAAGTATCCAAATCCAAGTTTTTAGTAGGTGGGGTAGGCCTTAGGTAACCTAAACTAAATATAAATGTATAAATACACTATATATAGCCGAAAAGAAGACCAGACCATACACACACACACACACACACACACACACACACACACACACACACACACTTACACACTAAACAAAGTCTATAATCCTAAGAGTTTTCAAGAAAAGAATCTTTGAAAAGCTTTAGCTTATCTGTCCAAGTTGGCTCAGAGCTCTTCAGAACGATGCGATCGGTTGCAGCGGCAAACTAGATCTAAGGTAAAGGCAGAGGGAATTGTGGGAGGTAGGTTGGTCTCGAGCTTCTTCTGGATGCAAAGCTTTGCTAAGCGGCTGACTCAGAGCCGAGGATCGGCTCCGACACCCATGTGTAAGAACAAACGGCGAGATTGAACACTCTCACATCATACCTTAAAGCATGTGTATGATTGTGCAGTTACTGTGTCTAGGGCCACTGTTTCTGGTATAGTGTTGAAGGGATATGCCTGAGTACATAATCAAACATTCTCAGACAATTTGATGAGAAAGAGGAATTACTACAAGGGGTTTAAAGATTTTTCAGCTCCCCCTTACAAATTTAGTAAATCTTCCTTTCCACCCAAGAAGCAAAACAAACAATCCCTGCCTTCTTAAGCCAAACAAGGAACTAAAAAGTGGTGGCAGGAGGGACACAAAACAACAATTTAAGTTTTCCAAAAAAACAAACAAACAAAAACAAAGGACAAAATCACTATACCTGCATTCTTTCCCCTCCCCACACCTCCTGGCCCTATCTCTCAAAATCTGTTTCAGAAACTGGCTACATTCCCCATTGGCAACAGATTGTTTGAGACACTTGGATGTTAAATGTGGATCAGGAGTGATGAAGCTGGAACTGGAAGCAAATACTTTCTTACAGGGAATTTCCTTCCATCCTTCTGAACCAGAATTTTTACTTAGGTTCTTAAGCATTTACCCTAGGAGTTGTAGACTAAGTACCATCCCAATGGGAAAAGGCTTCCTTGACAATGTTTCTGGCACCAAAAAAATAGAGTCATCTTAGAGAATAGTTCTAGATCTTTCCTTTCTAAATCTATACATGACACTTCCAAAGTTGATCCTTCAGAATATAAAACCTCTCATTTCCCAAGGACGTTTTCTTGGTTACAGCTCTAAAACGGGCATACCATCACATTTCCATAACCAGAGACTTCAGGAAATTTCTCAAGATTTTCTGTTTCTGGTTTACATTATTAGTTCTTTGGGCTGTCTACAGCTCCAAGAGTGATTACAAAGTGCCTAGCTTCAGTCATAATTTATTGCAGACTGAATTCCATTCACATATTTCTGTCCTTACTCATATCTGAAGTCTTTTCTCAGATGTCAGAGACATTATGATGGGTTTCTTCTCTTCTAACCAATCTAGGATTCCAGATAAATATTTATAAATCTTCCTTTACCTTTACTCTGTTGCACATGATTATCCTTTTAGGCTGACTCATGTACACCTTGCAGCAGATGGCATTTCTAGCACAGGAGAAGGTGTCTTTTTATCTGGAAATTTTCCTGAGCTTCTCAAATCAGTCTCAGACCTCAGCCAGACATTCTTGGGATCATGAAATTCCTGGCCTCTGATCCTCATGATTCCTCTTGCCAGGTTACACATGAGAAATAATTTTCTAAAAAAAAAAAAAAAACACATGCACCCAGCATTTACATCCTTTAGAATTTCATATTCCAGTGCTGTTGGCAATCATGAACAGAAGTAAATCTAGGGCTCCCCTTTTCTCCAAGCCACTCTGTAACAACAGATGCTTCAAATTTCATTTATGGAGCAGTTTCCATGGAGTAAAAATGCAAGCCTGTGGAACTCAGGCCAAAACATGTTGTAGGCTGTGATCCATGCCTTAAAATCTTCTTCACTTATGGTCCCTGCACCTCTTCAGATGATTACAGACAACACCCACAGTGATGTGGTACATAAACAATCAAGGGGAAACCAGGTTGTATTCTCTGTGCTGGCTGGCTGTGATGGCTTGGTAGGTATCTCTTCAGCATTCCTTCATGCTCTAAGTATTGTACATTCTGCTAGAGCAAAGCATAGTGGCAGACAAGCTGAGCAGGACCAGGACAGACCCTCGTGAATGAAAATTGAATGAGGGAATCTTCCAGGAATTCATTCATGTGTATGGAACACCACAAGTAGATCTGTTTGCCTCCTTTCAAAACAGACAACTACACAAATTCTGCTCCAGTACTCCTTGCAAGCAAGCCTGGAAAATCATAATTTAGTTGCTGCACAGCATTTTCATGTGATTAGGAATGTTCCTTTATGCCTTTCCTCTGATATCTAGGATAATCCTAAAGATTCAGAAAGACTCCCCGAAGATCATTGTGGTGACTCTGTTTGACTCAGGCAACACTGACCCCCCCCCCCTTAACCACAAGCTTCCTCATAGACTGGACCTACTCACACAAGACAGGGGGAGTTTAATGCACTTTAAACACCTTCATCTACCCGTCTGGTTGGTTCAATTACAATTCCTGTTAGGCAACTCTTACCAAAGGATGTGTATTCACTAATGGAGGCAAGAAAATCTGCGACAAGGAAATCTTATGTTGGCAAGTGGACAAGATTATGTTGTTGGTGCCAAACCAGCAACCAGGGCTCTATCAGGGATCATGTACCACTGGTCCTTAAATATTTGTTGTGATTTACTATTCTCTGGTCTCTGTTAGGATCATAGATAAGTACTTGGCTAACTGCTCTTCTAGCCCTTTTTAAGTGAAGCAAAATTTCCTTAAAGTTGAGAATCAAACCCTGTACCATGTCTGTTAAACACCTTAACCATTATGCCACTTCCCCAATCCCGTTTTTATTCCTCCATCAAGGTTCATCTTTTAGCCATTTCAGTATGTCTGCCCATGGATCTTCCACTTCACTTTCTTCTTTGTTTTTAATGAAATTTTACACGTGATATGTCCTCATAAACAGGTTGCTCCTTCCTGGGATCTTAATTTTTTTCTGGAAAAATTCACCGTGCCTCTATTTGAACCTGCTCATCAAGCAGACTTAAGATTCATTACATGGAAAACTATTCTTCTCATTGTTCTTACATCTTCAAGAAGAGTACCCAAGTTGTAAGCTCTCGTGGTAGATGAACCTTAAATAGTTTTCCATAGACATAGGGTTCCTTTCCCTCACTGATGCCCAGAATTTCAGTTTACTTTAAATCAACCTGTCAATCTCCTTGTGTTCTGTGTGGATCTTAAGAAATAGAGGAAAGGATTCTACAAACTCTGGACATGCATAGGCAGATCTAGCTTTATCTTGACAGAGTAAAGTCCTTTAGAAAAGCAGATCAGCTATTTGTTTCTTATGTTGGGACAAAGATAAGACATCTCATGTCAAAATGAATTATTTCCAGATAATTGTCTTCAACTATTGCCTTTTGTTATTCCCACCATGGTAAACCAGTTCCAGGCTCATTCCACTAGGGCCTTGACTTCACTGATGGCATATTGGAAAGGTGTAGACTCTGGAAGTAGACTAGAGGCAGCTAAAGGGTCCTTTGTACATACCTTTATGAGGCATTACAAACTGGATTGTTTTTCTAGATCCAGAACACCCACAGGGAATGATGAACATACTACAGTTGTGTAAGTTGCAGTTTCCCATAACAGTAGATGTATGAATTTTTCACTGCTGCAATAGCCACAGCCACCCTCCTTATCCCTGCTTTTGCATATAGCTATTTGTTAGTTCATAGGAGATTACTAGGCTAACGGATCAGGAGCCTTTACAAGTCTAGCCAGTATAACCCAACTTTTACCCAGTATATGGCCCCAGGTCTCAACCTCAAAGGCAATACACAATTGTTTCCAGAGCTGATAGTAATGGAGCCACCTATAATGAGCCAGAAGATATAGCAAACCTACTTGCCGACAAATTAATCTTCAACTTTATCCCTGCCTGTCTCCCCATCAACCTTCCCTCAGGAAATACAAGCAAATATAACTCCCCCTGCTATCACTAGGGAACAGGTTCTTAATGGTCTCTGTAAGGCCGAGAACACTACATCATTGGGCCCAGACTGTATCCCAGGATGCCTTCTAAATAGCATGAAACATGATGTATCAGACCCACTAGAATTGCTGTTTTACTGTAGCTTCCAAACAGACTTCATGCCTCATGACTGAAGAACAGTAACAGTCATCCCTCTGCACATAGGAGGGCCATCTACGGTCCCTGGAAACTAACAGACCCAGAAGTCTCACTACTCTCATATGCAAAGCCACGGAAAGAATTTTCATGGACATGATCAGTAACGACATAGGAAAACTCCAGACACTGGATCCAACCCAATTTGGTTTCATCACGGGCAGGTCATGCCTAATCAACCTGGTGGAGTTCTTTTAGAAGGTCACCAAAGCAACAGATGAGGGCAAAATGGTTCACAGTCCATACATTGACCTGGCCAGAGCACTTGATACAGTCCCCCACTCAGGCATTCTTGACAAACTTAAGAGGTTGGGTACAAACCCTTATGTCACCCAGTGGATAGCCAACTGGCTCACAGACAGGACCCAAGAAGTTAGAACTGGGTAATCCATCTCTATAAAGAGACCAATTGCGAGTGGAGTCCCTCAGGGATCAGTCCTGGGACTGCTGCTTTTTGGTATTTATGTCTCTGGCTGAATAATTTGCAGATGATTGCAAATTAGGAGCTGTCATTGAATTGCCCACCAACACAAAATGTTTTCCAGGAAGAGCGGACACAGACAAACAAATGGTGCCAGAGCCATGGACTAAAACTAAATAGAAAGAATGCATAATATCCTTTGGATAATCATTCATTCCTGGTAACTGTCCTATTGAAAACACACCCCTAAGAGTTGAGCCAGTAGTCAGGGATTTGAGGGCACACACAGACATTAATCTAGCCTTTGACAGCAGTGAGGAAGTCATTCTATATCGTGCAACTTATAAACAAAGGTATGGCATCTAGGTCCAAAGAAGACATTGTTCCACTGCATTCTGCATTCATCAGACCTATCAGTGAGTACAGTACTCCCTTTGGTATGTACTTAACCAGGCATATCCAACAACTGGAACATCCACAGAAGTTCCTCACTAAAAGAATACAGGACATAAGTAACATGTCCTGTGCAGACCACCTCAAGGACCTATCCTGTATTCTGTCTCCTACAGGATCCCGAGGGGAGATCTATGCCTGGCTTACAAGGCATTGTCAGACCCCACTCTGATGGATCTCCTGCAAATCCAAAAAACAAAATATCACTAGAATTATCCATTGTAAAGACGTAAGCCTTGCCTGTGATATAAATAGGACTGGAGAGATAGGTATGTATCCGAGAGACTATACTACTACTACTCTGGAACAAGCTCCCCATCCTTGTGAAGCAGAGTTCCTCCATAACCAAATTCAAGTGCAACTTGGACAATTGCATGGGGAACAGGACATTCATCCCTGGTTTGCCAGCTGTGTATCTAATCGTCACAGGCAGCCAGTAAATGGTTCATCTCCCAGGCTCCTGGTTCTAAATTTTTCACCTCTCAAGCCACTGCTTACACTTATTAAGAGCACCAGAACTTGTCAGAGATTTGGGTTGCATGGCTAAGCTTAAAATGTCCCTTGTGGTCTTTAGTCTGGTAAACACCTATGAACTTACAGCAGGAGAATGACAATGCCTTGAGTATTTTATAGATTTTATAGTTTTCACAGATTTCCACCAGCTATAGGAGACATAGGTGCCACTCTGGGTGTGAGTTTTCGATTCCTCATCCATCGATCCAGATTGCTTTTGAAGAGGGCCAGGGAAGGACTCTGCTTAATGTGAACAGGAAGCCTATTCCAAAGAAGCAGCAATCTCTGGGACACATGTATCTCTCTCCAGCATGTTAGGTATGATTCAGTGATTAAGTTTAAATCCCTAGAATGGGTGATCCTCATACTGCTTGTCTTGCAGATATGTAGCAGCTTCATCAAGGCTGGATTTGTGAATGCTTTCTGGGTCAGGCATCAGTCATCCCTTAATAGTTAATAGGAAAGAGAGTAAAGGGAAAGGGATTTCAGTCTTTCCTCATAGGACATGTTAGCACCCTGTATTTCCTTAGTGATGAACCTCTGAGGTCATTCCAGCAGTTGTAAGTGTCTAGTCAGGTACATTCCAAATGGTCAATTTTACTATGTTATTGGTCTAATGATGGCCGTGTACAGTGGGACTATAATCTCCCTTGATCCAAATGCCATACCTTTACTTATAAGTTGTGCTGCATAGAATGGCATCCTCACCACTGTGTTGCTAACTTAGCAGTCAAGGTTCAGGCTACTATCTACCTGTGTACCTAGATCCCTTACCTCTGAGTGTATTCTTAGGGGTGTGTTGCTAATGTTGTAGTTTACAGGCATATTTGACTTTCCAAAGGGTACAATAATGCATTTTTTCACAGTTAGTTTCAGGCATGGTTCTGACACCAATTATTTGCCTGATTCATACCCTCCTGAAGGATACCTACATCACTGGTGGATTCAGTGATTGCCCCAGCATGCAGTCATCTGCATACTTTGTCACATGAGGCCTTCCACATTGTCCTTGGCATCTGAGAAGTATATTCCAAACAGGAGTGGTCCCAGCACTGAGCCGTGTGGCACACCCTAGTAACTGGCCTCTTGTGGAACTTGGCAATAAAGTTTTTTTTTATGTTTTAGAGGTATATGATGAGCATGCTCCTTAACTTTTAAGCAAAAAAGTACTGCAGAAATCTTCACTCTTGACTGCAGATTTCCTTCCACAGGCCTGACCAATCAGCAGTCAGAGTTAAGGTGTGGAAGGAAGACAGATCTTTGCGAAACTGACCATTTGTTGTGTCAGGGGGAGGACAATAGAATTCAAACATATACTGTTATAGGTAAGTGCAACTTGCACAACTGTACTTTCTCAATTTTTTTCTATCTAGACCGTTGTTTGATACTAGTTCAAGAACTTTACATAAGTTTCTACATATATTCATAACATTGCTAAGTGATCGAACATTTCCGTAAACATCAAAAAGTCCTCCCTTTTGCCTTTCCACTCTGTGACTATCTTGGGAGCACTGATATACACTTTGCTCAGATGAGTCTAATGCAAGAAATGCTGCTGGAGATGCATAATTCGTTGAAGGATGTTCATGGCTAGCGGTTAGAACAAAGCAGTGCTTCATGAGTGTAGGGTGCATGTCACCTTGTGAAGAAGCTATGGGTGCTGAAAAATATATGAAATCAAGCTTTGGCATTTCCTGAAACTTTGATTTCACTACTGAGTCTATTAAAGACTTTTCTGTGGTGGCAGTGTGGCAGGATCCTCTCAGGTCACTGATTTCCCTTCCTGCTCAACATTAGACAGCAACTTCCTCGGACTATGCTTGGGAGTCCACTACAGAAATTTCTCAGATCCTATTTCATCTGTCTGTCCAATCTGACTGTCATGTACTGAACTGCTTGTTGGATCCAATACATTCATCTGCTAGCCTTGACTGCCTTCCAGACTTTCCTCCAATAATTGCCTTGGGCCCTCACTAACCCCAAATCTCATTTGCCATCATTGTGAATGGTCAGTACTTGCACCAGAAGCTAAATGATCCAAAACCTTTTTTGTTTTTGATGCTTCTTTTATCAAATATTTTAGGTCTTTTATAGTTATAGTGGGTTTGAATAGTTTAGCCTGCATTTATAATTTCCTCAGCTCTCTCACTGCGTCTAGGCAGGATGCCTTGCCACCCCCCCCACCCCCGTCACATCGTAAAAAAAAGTACTACTACTGTAGCCTCCCTGTTATATTAAAGTTCTTGCCACTCCTTTATGTTCCCTTTGTATTTGCAAATTAGCAAGTAACTTTGTTTTTTTATTTATCAGTAGCTATATTACTATTGTTAGTAACATATGCATAGAAAAGAGTTTCAGAAAATGTCACAAGTGCTGCCACAAAATCCTCTCTCAAGGCATCCACAATCTTTGTGTGGTGAGCCTTGTGTGGAGCACAAGGAGGCAAGATTGTACCATTTAGAAGACCTTTGGGCCTCCATTCCTGGTGGACAGACATTAATATTAAAAGGTCTTCTCTTCCATGGCAGCCAGGAATCTTTTGTGGACAAGCCAGAGGAGGGAGAGAAAAGGGCAATGAACAAAGAAAGATAAAACTCAATGAAGCAGGCCCTTCTCCAGCCCTGAAAGTATTGAGATAAGAACAGGCACAGCCTTCTTTGGCACGTGTGTCTTCAAGAAATTCTTCCTTTCCCCTTGTTTCAGAAACTGCTATCAGGGAAAAATATCCTGCCAAACCTTTGGACAAACATTCTCCATAAATAGAATTGTTCTGCTTCCTTACCTCCAGACCACTTTCTACTACTGCACTTATGTATGCCAAGTACTTTAGGAGCGCCAGTGAAATTGACTAGGACTAGGTGATGAGAGCTTTCTTGAAGGCACAGATAGAGATGAGTATCATCCCCATCCTCCTGTGTTTCTAAGTTGAATCAGGTTGGCCCACCAAACCCCTACCATCTCCTTCATCAGTCCCAGTAGTGGCACTGGAGCTGAGAATGCAATTGTAGCCTGACTGCTCTGCTCCAATTAGAGCCTCCTAACCTTGGCATCAGCTTCTATTCATCTGATTCATTTGATGCTAAGAACATTGACATTGATGGAGTCTTAACACTGATTACTCGGTATTATTCTCTGTGTTGGGAGTCCACCCCGCGGTCTTCCATATCCTCAGTCTTGGGACATCCCTCCTTGGTGCCATTTATATTTGCTTCAGTGGAAACAGACAGGGCTGCATGTTGAAAGTCTCTGATGCTGATGAATTCAGGGTTGACATTCGAGGTGGTGGAGAGGATGATATCCATTCTTCCAAGGCCACAGACAGATTTCCTAGCAATATCAGTCCAAACCTCTGGCATCCATCTGTTATTTTTTAGCCCATCCATCACATCCCAAGGCAGAATAAAACGCCTCAATGAAGTGGTGCAGGTTCAGTCAGGGTCCTCTCGGGATTTGGATCAGCCACCCCAGGATACCCCCAGAAAGAGGACATTTAAGAGGAGTCACATAGAATCTCCTGTGTAGTCTTTAACATCAGATGCTTTCTTGGATGAGCAAGAGGGCTCCCCAGAATCCCCTGGTGAAGACACTAACTTTGGCAGAGATCCTGACCATCTACCCCCTTCCCCAGGACAAGGTAGTGCTCTTTGAGGCCTGAAAGTCTGCACCCTGTACATCTTGGGTCACTTCTACCAACCATCTTATAGATTTGACTGACAGGAGGGAATTGCAGGACCTGTATTCTACAGAGAATGTGGCATTATAGGTTCATAGGTTCATACTAGGCTATCTGCCCTAGGGCATTTATAAGCCTAGCCAGAATGTGTTTGGCTTTCGCCACCCATTTTAAATTAATTTTGCTATGCCCTTTTTCAAGGTTAGTATACTGTGCCTCTGTCTAACAGTGACACAGAAGTGATACCCGAGTTAAACCTACGATCTCCCATCCACTCATCAAGATTCCTCTTGAAGAGAGTCAATGAGGGACTCTGCCTAACCTGGACTGGGATTTTATTCCAGAGTGAAGGGAGCCTCTGGGTTATGAATCTGTCCCTCCAGCATGTCCTATTTATTTCAGTGCTGAGGTTCAAGTCTCTCAAGTGCATAGCTCGATGGGATTTGGATTTTCTGAGTTGCAGCATGTCCATTAATTCCGGGTTGGACATGGCTTTATACGTCAGGCGCAGATCACCCCTGAACAGGCGGTATGCCACTGAGTAGAGCTGGAGTTTCTTTAACCGGGCAGCATATGGAATCTATTTGAGCCCTTTGATCCTCTTGGTGAGGTACTTTTGGGGTCTTTCCAGTTGCTGCAGGTGTCTGGTAAGGTACACCCCAAAAGGGGCATTGTACTCAATTATGGGCCTGATGAGGGATGAGTAAAGAGGCACGATGACCTCCCCTGATCTAGATGTGAATCCCTTCATGATTAGGTGGGCTGTATAAAATGTTTTTCTAACCACTTTGGCCACGTGGTTGTCAAATGAGAGACTGCTGTCAACTTGGGTCCCCAGGTCCCTAATTACTTCTTCTGTGCTTAATGGATTACCACCTTTGTGGTAATTTGTGGGCACTTTGTTTTTGCCAAAGGGGGTGACTATACACTTTTTGGTGTTTAGCTTGAGGCCATGGCTCTGGCAACAGTTGTCTGTTTCTATGAGACCCTTTTGGAGGATGCTTGTGTCGGCTGGAGAGTCTATGGCGCCCAGTTTGCAGTCATCTGCAAACTTGGTCAGCCACAGTCCTTCCGTGTTGGTCTGTACCTCCGAGAAATATATACCGAACAAGAGAGGTCCCAGGACTGAGCCTTGTGGGATGCCACTTGTAACTGGTTTGGAGTCTGACATGGCTCCAGCAATTCTAACCATGTGGGTTCTGTCCTTGAGCCAGTTTGCAACCTATCTAGTGACATAGGGGTTTATATTTAAGCTGGTGAGCTTATCTATAATGCCCGAGTGGGGTATTGTATCAAAGGATTTTGCGAGGTCCAGGTAGGCTGTGTGGACCACCTTCCCCTCATCAATGGCCTTGATGACTGTTTCAAAGAAATCAACCAGGTTTAAGAGGCAGGATCTGCCCTTAACAAAGCCAAACTGGGTAGGATCCAGTGTCTGTAGGTCCCCAATATCTTTATTTATGAGGTCCATGATGATCCTTTCCATAGCTTTGCAGACCAAGCTAGTCAGGCTTATGGGGCGATAGTTTCCAGGATCCGTTGAGGCACCACCTTTGTGGAGAGGGACCACTGTTGCTGTACGCCCTCTTTGGGTACATATCCTGTAGTAAGGCTGAGATTGAACAGTAGTTTTATGTTTGGGTTTAGCTCTTCTTGGAGTTCATGTAGGACGCAGCCCGGGACACCGTCTAGTCCCACTGATGCTGTGTTTTTTGCTTTGGAGAGGGCTGCTCTTACCTGAGCAGCTGAGATGTCAGGGGGGCAGCACTCTGCTGGGATAGATATTTGCCCTTTTGGTGGGGAGGGGGGGGAGTTTGCGCTGAAGCTGTCAGCTAGGATGTTGGCAATGTCTGTGGGTTTGGTGTATTTTTTGTCATTTTGGACTAATTCTGAGCATATCTGGGAATTCCCACCCAGGTTCCTAACATAACTAAAGAAAGCCTTGTGATTATCCTTAGTGTCCTGTGCAATTTTTCTCTCGAAGCTGGCCTTAGACGATTTTATGAGTGACCGTAGTTTTTTCAAATCCAAAAAGAAACGATGGCAGAATAGCACAAAAACGAAGTTTAATTCACGAAGTAAAATCCACAAGATAAAATCCAATAAAACACACGAAAACACGCTGTAATTGCGCTGTTATAGAACCACAAGTGAGCGCTTTCATCTCCAAAGGGAGATTTCTTCAGACTAATGGTTACAATACACTGCTTCATTTAAATACTCTTAGCAATTAATAAGGAGCTTCAATTAAGCAATCCAATTAAAAGTTATCAGTTTAAAATGTATTTGAACTACAACATTCCTAAACTATTCTGTATACCTGAAAACTAACCTAATGTTTAAAACCTTTCCTTTTTAAATACATAATGAATTCCTCTCTATTGTTTAACCCTGGCGGAAAACACGCATTTAATCTCACTTGCCAGCAGTATTCAAGCCACCCCAATTCTTCTTCAATATTTATCTTTGTAACATTGGGATGGATAAAATCTATAACTAAACATTTGAAATTAGTCTTACATTTACTTTCTAAATAATGTTTTGCCAAAGCATTTTTGACATCTCCTTTGCCTATGGCATATTGATGTTCATAAATTATTCTATACAATTCCCTTCCTGTTCTACCAACATAAAATGAGTTGCAATCTAAACATATTATTAAATAGACAACATTTTTAGACTTACAAGTAAATCTACCTAGGAACATATATCTTAGTTTTGCCCACAAAAATCTCATGCCTATCTGTATATAAATAACTACAATAGTTACAATTAAAACATTTATACATTCCTTTTCTTTCTTCTACTACTCTACTTTTATTTAATTTTCCTTGAAAAAAATCTTTAAAATGTTTTGCTCTTTTTTGCACAAACTTAGGTTTATTGCCTAAATTCTGTAATAAATTAATATTGGTTTAAAAATTCCCCAATTTTTTCTTACTATATTTTTGATGACATAAGAATCAATACTATTTTGTACTGTCAAAGCAGTGGTAAAATCTGCTGAAGGTGTTCTATTCAACTTCTTTTTCTCATTTTTATTTCTGTTTTGTTTTTTGCTAATACTGATCAGAGATGCCTTCCCTTTTTGGGATTTTGCTCTATCATTTTGTAGCTTCCTCCTTCTATTGCATAGTTTGTTTATGGCTGGAGTCCACCAGACAGGACGTCTGCCTTTGAAGGATTGGGTCTTGGTTTTATTTGGGATTGCATGATCCATGCATTCCTGAAGGTGTTCATAGAATGCGTTTATAAAGGATTCTGTGGTCTGGGCCGTATTTTCCACAGGCCCGGGGGCTTTGAAGGATTCCACCTCGGTTTTGAGGAGTGTGAAATTTGCTTTAGAGAAGTTTTTCACTGTGGTTTTCTGGGCAGGGGGTGGGGTCGGGATGTGAATATCCAGTGAGATTAGTTTATGGTCTGATCTTACCAGTGAGGGATACACTTCTGGTCTGGAGCATAGAGTCCCCATGTTGGTGATGATCAGGTCCAGTATGTTTTCCCCTCTTGTGGGAGTGGTAACAAGTTGTTCCATAACATTTGAGTTTATAAATTCTAGGAACCTTTGGGCTAGGGTGTTGGAGCTAGAGTAATGCTCCCAGTCTATGTTTGGGTAGTTGAAGTCGCCCAATATAATGGTGTTTGGAGAGACCTTCATATTTTCCAGTGTTCTCAGGAAGGCCGAGTGGGGTTCCTGGGTTTGGGAGGGTGGTCTGTAGCAGGCTATAAACTGGAAGGCAGTTTTACCCACTGTTAGTTGCACATGGATAGTCTCTGATGCTTCTTGCTGTGCCACCAAACTGGAGGTGTGGGTATCTTTGACGAATATTGATACTCCCCCTCCTTTTGTGGTTCGGTCCAAGTTTTGGGGCCGAAAAGCATGGTATGAGGTATAACCTGGTAGTGCTGGGGTGCTCTCGGGTGCCTTGAACCAGGTTTCTGTTACTGCACAGATATCGATGTTCTCCATGCTAAGGAGAGTTTTGAGTGCGTGCATCTTGAGGTTTAGACTTTTGGTGTTGAGTAGCATTACTCTTAGTTTCTTATCCCTTGTGATACCTATGGAGGTGGGTTTGTCTTTTGAGCCTTGCCTAAAAAAGGCACTATAGGGGTAGCAAGAGCCTTTGCCAATATCCGATAGCCCAGGGGTGACAGGTGCAAGCCGTCCCTAGCGAAGCATCATGGCTTGTTGAGCATGTCATCCCATGCTGACAGACATTGGATCCCCTTTGAATGACACCAATACTTAAGCCAATTGTTGAAATTGATCATCTTGTCTTCATATTGTGGCATCGTTCTTGGTGAGGGTAAGATGCTACTCAAGGTCAGGGTCATACCGGCCTGGGCCACATGCTCAGAGAGCTCCTCTATGTCTCTTTTCATGTAGTCCTGGGAGGTACATCTCAGGTCATTCACACCAGCATGGACAATGACTGAGTCATATTTGTACTTGCCTTGGAGTGACCTGAGTGCTTGTGTTATGTGGCGGATCCTAGCGCCTGACAGGCAGCTCACCGTGACCTTCTCCTTGTTCAGCCTGGTGAGCGGGACGTCAGTGTGCCTGATGATAGAGTCACCTATTACAAGTGTATCAGGTGTGTTGTTTAGTCTTAAGGGCTGTGACTGTTCGGCACACTGGCTTTGTGAGCTATGTGTTGCACGTGTTTTGTTTTGGGGTAGCGGTTGCTTGGGTGTCTGCTTTGGAGGTCTCTGCTGCTTAGGCAGATTTTTATTTAGAGCCTCCGAGTATGTTTTTGTGTGTTTGTGTTTGGTTTGCTGTCATGGTAGGTCTATATGAGACTGGAATTGTAGTGAGTGTGGTTTCCTTCTCCTCCTGACTGGTTATGCCAGTACTGAGTTGAGAGAGCTTAGCCTCCAGTTTGGCTATATGGATGCATCTCTCACATGTGTTGGAATTTGTTGGGAGGAGGAGAGGGTTGTCTGTGTACATGAGGCAGTTGTAACATTGCCTCAAGATTCCCAGATTCACCAGCTGGACCAGAGAGGAGATTGACAACTGACCTTTGGACATGCTAGAATAGTATTGGGAATTCCTTTATAATTGAAAAAGGTCCAATGGGGAACAAGGTACTCAAGGGGAGTTTGTGAGGATGTAGTGCTTTTAATTTTTTACTGCTGACTTATATAATTGCTTTAGTGAGCAAGTGCCAGGTAACTTACATGCAATGTGTTACAGGTAACTTAAATGCAAAAACGACAAACAGTAACTTTCTTTTAAGTGAAACAAGGAAATATGTACAGTAAGCAATGCAGATATCACTAAGGATCCACAGAAGTGCTGAAAAGCTGTGTTTTAGGTGGTATTAGCGTTTCAGGGAAATAAGCAAACAAACAACAAACATACAGACAAAGCTAGATTCAGCAGGCCTGGATCTAGTCTATGCTACAGCAAACAAGGTGTACCAATTTCAGTAAGAAGCAGTTCAAATATGCAGGCACTATAAGCCTTTAACCAGAAATTCCCAGCTCAGAAGGGCAGAGTCCAGCCTCTCCTCCCACAAGAGTGCAGACCACGAACCCTTTTAATGTAAAATAACTGGCCTGAAGCCCAAGTGCTTAAACCAGAATTAATACACTTTTAGAATAACAGACACTGAGCCCTCAGTCAGCAGTTCCCAACTTAGAAGGCTGTAAGCTACCTGTTCTGCCACTACAGTGCAGACAACAAACCTTCTTAATGTAAAACAACTGGTCTGAAGCCCAAGTGCTTAAACTAAAAGGCTTAGAATGAGTTACATCAAGCAGTAATAAATACAACTGAGTACTTTTAAGATGACGCAAAAGCAAAATAAAGTAGGAAAAAACACAAATACAGTAAAAGCAGAACATTTTTTTTCAGAAAAGTAACAAAAACAGTAGTAAAAACAATTCACATGCAGTGCAAGCTGGCACACTTGAGTATTTAGCAATATTAGTCCACACACAGTTTGAAAAAATGTAATTAAATTAAAAAGGACTAAAAGCAAGTGCAGAAAGGGTTTATTAGGTAGAATGCGGTAAAGAGATGGGACTGGGGGAGTGTCCTAGATCAAATCTACAGTGGGGCGGGCACTGCAAAAGCCACCAAATTTAAACTACAACCAAGAACAGGGAGGGGGGGGGTGGGGAAGACAGTTTCAACAGAGATAGATATGAGGAATCACAGTGCAAATTATAACCAAAAATATATACTGATATCTGTATATTTGCAGAACAGTAAGACAACAGATATCTAAGTAACAATTTAGCTCTATAATACAGAATAATACAAAAAAATATACTCAGCTCTATATATTTGCATAGAGTCTTGTAAGGCTGTCTCTCAACAATTCACTTTAAATGCAGGCTGCTATTAACAGCAAATTAAGGGAACCTTGAGTTAACACACAAGCTATAGAAACTAAAATGAGGGAGGGGGGGTGGGGAAGACAGTTTCAACAGAGATAGATATGAGGAATCACAGTGCAAATTATAACCAAAAAATATATATACTGATATCTGTATATTTGTGGAATCACAGTGCAAATTATAACCAAAAAAACATATACTGATATCTGTATATTTGCAGAACAGTAATACAACAGATATCTAAGTAACAATTTAGCTCTATAATACAGAATAATACAAAAAAATACACTCAGCTCTATATATTTGCAGAGTCTTGTAAGGCTGTCTCTCAACAATTCACTTTAAATGCAGGCTGCTATTAACAGCAAATTAAGGGAACCTTGAGTTAACACACAAGCTATAGAAAGTAAAATGAGGGGGGGGGGTGAGGAAGACAGTTTCATCAGAGATAGATATGAGGAATCACAGTGCAAATTATAACCACAAAAATAAATACTGATATCTGTATATTTGCAGAACAGTAAGACAACAGATATCCAAGTAACAATTTAGCTCTATAATGAAGAATAATATATAAAAAATATACTCAGCTCTATATATTTGCAGAGAGTCTTGTAAGGCTATCTCTCAACAATTCACTTTAAATGCAGGCTGCTATTAACAGCAAATTAAGGGAACCTTGAGTTAACACACAAGCTATAGAAACTAAAATGAGGGAGGGGGTGGGGAAGACAGTTTCAACAGAGATAGATATGAGGAATCACAGTGCAAATTATAACCAAAAATATATATACTGATATCTGTATATTTGCGGAATCACAGTGCAAATTATAACCAAAAAAATATATACTGATATCTGTATATTTGCAGAACAGTAAGACAACAGATATCTAAGTAACAATTTAGCTCTATAATACAAAAAATATACTCAGCTCTATATATTTGCAGAGAGTCTTGTAAGGCTGTCTCTCAACAATTCACTTTAAATGCAGGCTGCTATTAACAGCGAATTAAGGGAACCTTGAGTTAACACACAAGCTATAGAAACTAAAATGAGGGAGGGGGGGTGGGGAAGACAGTTTCAACAGAGATAGATATGAGGAATCACAGTGCATATTATAACCAAAAAAATATATACTGATATCTGTATATTTGCAGAACAGTAAGACAACAGATATCCAAGTAACAATTTAGCTCTATAATACAGAATAATACAAAAAATATATACTCTGCTCTATATATTTGCAGAGAGTCTTGTAAGGCTGTCTCTCAACAATTCAATTTAAATCCAGGCTGCTAGTAACAGCAAATTAAGGGAACCTTAAGTTAACACACAAGCTATAGAAACTAAAATGAGGGAGGGGGGTGGGGAAGACAGTTTCAACAGAGATAGATATGAGGAATCACAGTGCAAATTATAACCAAAAAATATATACTGATATATGTATATTTGCAGAACAGTAAGACAACAGATATCCAAGTAACAATTTAGCTCTATAATTCAGAATAATACAAAAAATATACTCATCTCTATATATTTGCAGAGAGTCTTGTAAGGCTGTCTCTCAACAATCCACTTTAAATGCAGGCTGCTATTAACAGCAAATTAAGGGAACCTTGAGTTAACACACAAGCTATAGAAACTAAAATGAGGGATGGGGTGGGGAAGACTGCTTCAACAGAGATAGATATGAGGAATCACAGTGCAAATTATAACCAAAAAAATATATACTGATATCTGTATATTTGTAGAACTGTAAGACAACAGATATCCAAGTAACAATTTAGCTCTATAATACAGAATAATACAAAAAATATACTCAGCTCTATATATTTGCAGAGAGTCTTGTAAGGCTGTCTCTCAACAATCCACTTTAAATGCAGGCTGCTATTAACAGCAAATTATAACCTGATAAAATTCTTTGCCACCAAAGGCTAGGCAACACTGGTCCAAGTATCCTCTGGTGGACTCTGCCACAGATGCCACCAAGCAAAGAGTTGACAAATGAGACAACAGCTGTCCATTCCTTTAAAATAGAGCAATTTACATAATGGGGATGGGTAAGCATGCTTACAGCTTGGGGACTTTTCCTTTGAGGGCATTGAATTATGTAAGTCAGATGAACAAGTTCCAAAGAGATTTGCTAGAGCAGGCTTTAGATTGTTTACAGAAGCCACCCACTGCAGAGTCAAGGAAGAAAGTCTAGACTACTGTAGGTTATGTGATGAATATTAAAGATCCCTTTATGTGGCTGTTGCATAACACATCCAGTGGAACATCTGGGGTGGCAGGCACAGGCATCACCCTAAGACATCATTCCTGCCTTCACTTTTATGACTTTATGGACATTTTTAAGGCATTCTTCATTAATGTCCCTTTGATGGTTCTTCCTTGTTCAACCCTGAGATGAAAGTTTAATGAGAAGTGAGAAAAAAATTAAGACACTGTCTGCTATAGGTGTCAGATCTGAGACCCCTCAAATATCTTTAAAAGGAATCAGAAAGGATGAAAGTCTCAGTGGTTTAGAAAACCCCATGGTCAAGTCTTTGACTTCTCAGATATAGGCAGGTGTGATATCGGCAGCCCCTTAAGTGTATGCCGAACAAGAGATCATGAAGATCTATAAAACCAAGGGTTTTGGGGTCCCTTTTCGCACAAGCAAATCCAACATCCCGGAAGGCTTACCTGACTGTCCACCTCTGAAAGCAGTCTGAGGTTAATTTATCTCTCCAGTCAGCTGCATTCATTGCCATCACACAGGATAAAAGAGTAAGCAAGAGAGAGAGTATCCAGAGGCTGTAGTATACCCTTTTGGTATTTTCCTCACCCTTAGTCACAGCCACCTTCAGATCTTCCACCCTATCAACCCAAAGAGATAAAGAGAGAAGTACTTATACTGTCAAATAGAAATCCATCCAACAGGTCTTGCCAGACCAGACAGGATCTGGAATCAATTCTAGATTTGTTTTAGTTCTAGAGAAAAAACAAGGACCTCAGACCAGTTCTAGATTTCAGTGGCCTAAACATCTATATCAAGAGGATCCCATTCAGAATAGTCACTGTGCATGTGATTTTGCCCTTTCTAAAGGTAAATGGTTGAGTGTGCTCGATGGACCTTTAGGATGAACTACTTCCACGTCAAGACTGTCAAGGCATCCAAATAGTTTCTTTAAGCTGCGAGACAATCATTTTCAATTCAGAGCCCTGCCCTTTGGTCTCACTAGTGCCATTCTGGTGTTGGTGTTCGCTAATTGCATGCAATAGTCACAGTCCACCTGAGACTCAGGGGTCAGAGTCATCTCATGCTTGGACATTTTGATTCTCACTGTAGCAATCTGAGAGTCCTTAATAACAGCCAGAGATTATTTTTTTACATCCATGCCTATCCTTGGGTATTTCTCTAAACTATGAAAACATTTCAGCTAACATTTTAGCTAAGGGGTTGGGAGGGTGGCCTAATGGTTAAGATGTTTGCCTTACAAACACAAGGTGCATGGTTTAAGTCTCACAAAGGATAATTGGCTAGGCTTAAAATGGCTCGCAAGGGCAGTTAGCTTAGTACTAATCAATGAACCAATGAACTCACATCATTGCCTTCATTGGGTGCCATCTGGAAATTAAAACTTGAATGATCTATATTCCTCATGACTTAATTCAGTCCCCCA
The DNA here is from genome assembly GCF_019279795.1 of Protopterus annectens. Taxonomy (NCBI): domain Eukaryota; kingdom Metazoa; phylum Chordata; order Ceratodontiformes; family Protopteridae; genus Protopterus; species Protopterus annectens. Next base: position 621,450,448 of record NC_056726.1, on the reverse strand, counting down.
AAGCTGCAGTGCAAACACTTTTACAAAAAACACATGCCACCAGCCTCACTGGTTCTCAGAGTCACAGGATTGACGGGATTCACTATAGTGAAGGCTGCTCATTCATGTTTTTACATGAGAATTTTTTAATGGATGCTCAGCATTCAGTGGATCCAAATTTCAGATCACACCCCTCTGTGTCTATACACATAACCCAGCTTTATAGGTTTCATCTCTGTTGGGGGTTAATATCTCCAGCAGTCTCTACAAGATGGCATTTCATTCTTCGACAGCCATCAGCAACAGTAGCCACAGATGAAAGCTGGCCCCATGACATAGAGGGATAAAATCCCTACTATGGCCCAGATGAACTGGGTTTGATTACTAGCTTGGGCTTCTGAGGTGTTGACAGGGAGGTGGATGGTCCCACTATGGTGTACTGGATGATGTACATTAGCACACAAAGCAGTAGGCACTACCTGACAGAGGCCATGAAGCCAATCTCAATGAGCTTCAGCCAAGGGGGGCTTTCCAACATCAGCTCAGTGCAGAAGTGTGGACTTGTTTGGTACAGTCTGCCTGTTTCTGAACCCTGCTGAGGTGGTCATTGCATGCACTGGGGAGTAATTGGGGTTAATCATGAATAAGGAAAATAAGTCCCATCAGAGAGAGAGAGAGCTTGATCCCCCAGGGCACCCGTAGTTTCTACGTTGGCTCCAGCAAGGAACATTGATAATAGAGTGGTGGTACATTGGAGTGGCCAGTAGACTCATCAATAGATGTAGGGCATGGAGATGACTGTCAGCTTGAAGCACAAGGAACAAAAATGACAAAAAAAGTTACCACAGTTACCACCTGTCTGGGCTACAGGGGGTATTTTGAGGGGAGAATAGTCCAAGAGACATGGGTTCAGACATAGGTTAATCTACTCATCAACATGCTAGAGATGAGGGTGGCTGTTCTCACATGGATGTAATTTAGGAACTTCTGTTCTCTTTGAGTGATAGCCTTTCAAATAGGCATGTGTGTATTAAGTAGTATAAACAAGCAAGGAGGAAATTAATCTTGCTACCTTTGGAGAGAGAGGCCACTGCAATGGGTGATCACTTCACATCACTTTCTGATAGTAATGTATATTTTGGAGAAAGCAAAATATAAAGTGAACAGGCTCACCACATCTATCCTGATGCCTCACGAGTCATCTCTCAATCCATAAGTATCTCAGCAAACCTTCATTGCTGAGGCCAGGCTTGCTGTAAACTTTTTTTTGTCCTGTCAATACTAAGTGCAGCAACTTATTTGCCCTGATCACATCTGATGATCAGTTACCAAGATATGTTATGATTTGTCAGTGGCCCCCTAGACTTATATCTACCCCTCCTCTCTTCCCAGGTTCCTACAGAAAGCAGTTAATCCTCATTGCCCCCAGGCAAGTCATGTTCCCCTTGCTCAGACCTCACTTAAGGAATTGCACATGCCCCTCCCTCAATCTGGGCAGCCTCACCTGAACTTATAGTACCTCAAGTTAACTGTATATTTTTTCCGGTTCCCATGATGGCCAGGTATCTTTCTTTATCCCAAACTGTAGTCTGCATTTTCACAACAGCAATCTACTTGTAAAGTTTTCAAGAATAAAGTGAAGTAATTTTTTCCAAGACCGTTACAGAGCATGGTTAGATCACTTTTCTTCTTTAGTTCCAGAAGTTTTGCAATTCTTTTCAAATCTTTTTGAGACTAGCTGCTGTTACTCTTATGATTTAGTTACAACTGGCATTTCTTTCTAATTTTCATGGTGGTTTTCACAACCATTCTTTTTTTAAACACCTTTATTGAATTATCGCTTGTGACACAGGCAAATTTACATTCATATAAAAGTAATCAAACTATATTAACATAACATTATACTTCACATATATTACTTTATATTATATAACCTAAGCAATATTGCATAAATTATTCACAGCCTGCTTTTTTTTGAACAAGAAAGATAGGTTCATAGGTTGGTACCAGGCTATTGGCCCTAGGGCCTATACAAGCCTAGCCATAACAATTCCCTGGCTATTTCTTCCCACACTATTTACTTCCCCGGACCCCTGTCTAGCAGGGTGACTGACGTGATCCCTGGGGTGAATTTCCTTTCTCCCATCCAGTCATCAAGGTTCCTTTTGAAGAGGACCAAAGAGGTGCTCTGCTTGACATGTATGGGCAGTCTATTCCAGAGTCTGGGGAGTCTCTGGGTCAGGAACCTATCCCTCCAGCATGTTTTGTTTATTGTGATGACAAGGTTTAGATCCCTGGAGCGTGTGGCTCTTAGGGATTGGGATTTCTTTAAGTGTAGCATGTCCAACAGCTCTGGGTTTGACATGGCCTTGTATGTTAAGCAGAGATCGCCTCGGAGTAGACAATATGCGACAGAGTATAGCTGGAGTTTTTTAAGGTGGTCAGCATATGGCATCTGTTTTAGGCCTGTGATTCTTTTAGTGAGGTATTTCTGTGGCCTTTCCAGTTTTTGCAGATGTTTTGAGAGGTACATACCAAATGGGGCATTGTATTCTATAATGGGTCTAATGAGGGATGAGTACAGTGGGACAATGACCTCCTTTTTTCTGGATGAAAAGCCCTTAGTGATAAAGTGTGTCACATAGCAGGATTTCCTGACTGTTGTGGCGATGTGGTTATCGAAGGTGAGACCACTGTCCTCAAGTCTCTTATCACACTTTTGGTGTTTAGTGTACTGCCACCTATGTGGTAATTCACAGGTACATGTTTTTTCTCAAAGGGGATAACTATACATTTCTTGGCATTGAGCTTGAGCCCATGGCTCTGGTACCAAGCATCTGTTTCTGTAAGGCCCTTTTGTAGAGTATCGACATAATTTGGGGATTCAATAATGGCTCCCAGTTTGCAGTCATTTGCGAACTATGTTAGCCAGAGTCCCTTAGTGTTGGCCTGTACTTCAGAGAAGTAGATGCCAAATAAGAGAGGTCCCAGGACAGAACCCTGATGTACTCCACTTGTCACTTGTCTGGAGCTGGATTTGGAGTCAGCTACTTTTACAGTGTGGGTTCTGTCAGTAAGCCAGTTGGCAACCCATCGAGTGACATAGGGATTAATTCCCAGCTTAGTAAGTTTATCTATGATTCCAGAGTGGGGGATGGTGTCAAAGGCCTTGGCGAGGTCCAGATAGGCTGTGTGGACTGCCTTACCTTCGTCCACGGCTCTGGAGACTGATTCGAAGAAGTCAATCAGGTTCAGGAGACAAGCTTGGCCCTTCACAAATCCAAACTGGATGGGGTCCAGTGTTTTAAGGTTGCCAATGTCTTTGTTCCATGATAATATGTTCCATGGCCTTGCAGATCAGGCTCGTCAGACTGATGGGGCGGTAGTTCCCGGGATCCAAGGTGGATCCCCCCTTGTGGAGTGGGATAACTGTAGCTGTGCGCCACTCAGTGGGCATGAAGCCTGAGGTGAGGGTGTGATTAAACATGACACTTAGGTGAGGTACACGTTCATTTTGTAGTTCGTGTAGTACACAGCCCGGGATGTCATCTGGTCCCATGGATGCTGTATTCTTAGCTTTGGAGAGTGCATTTTTTACCTGTGTGGCCATTATTAATGGAATTTGGCAATCTTCCAGTATTGAGATAGGCCATTTAGGGGGTGAAGTTGGCACTGAATCGATCTGCTAGGATATTGGCAGTATCCTTGGGATCAGTATATATAATGCCATTCTGTTGTAGCTCAGAGCAGATCTGAGCATTGTCATTTAGATTCTTGACATAGTTATAGAATGCCTTGTGGTTGTCTTTGGAATCTTTGGCAATTTTATTAAACCATCACTTACTACATAGGCAATCGTACTTTTATATAAATGAAAACAAATCACACCGACACAATCCTAGTTACAGACATTTTACATCACAAGCCATACTCACACACTCCCAGTTGCAAACATTATGAATCACTTATAATTTACCCAATCTTTCTCAATCAAACATTGCACAGCTCATTTAAATCCTGCTGCCTTTTAGACCTCATTCCTCCCTTGTATGTATTGTTCCTACAATTAAGATTTTTCCTACAGTGGATATAGAAAGTTTACCCCTGATAAAATGCCAGGTTTTTGTGATATAAAAAACTGAGACCATGATAAATCATTTCAAAACTCTTCCCACCTTTAATGTGACCTATAACTTGTACAATTCATTTGAAAAACAAATCTGTTGGGGAAAAAATATGAAAAATAAAAAATGTACAATAAGCTGGTCGCATAAGTGTGCACACCCTTAAACTAATACTTTGTTGAAGCACCTTTTGATTTAATTACAGCATTGTGTCTTCTTGGGTTCACACCTGCCATCAATTAAAGAGACTCTGATTAATCCCAAATAAAGTTTAGATGACCTAGTAGGATTTTCCTGACATGTACTCAGTTGCCTGCTACAGCAAAAGCCATGGTTCGCAGAGAGCTTACAAAGCATCAAAGGGATCTCATTGTTGAAAGATATCAGTCAGAAGAAGGGAACAATATAAGTTCCACAGCATTTGATATACCATGGAACACAGTGAAGACAGTCATCAAAAAGTGGAGAAAATATGGGACAACAGTGACGTTGCAAAGAACTGGACGTCCCTCCAAAATTGATGAAACAACAGGACAAAAAATGGTCAGGGAGGCTGCCAAGAGACCTACAGCAACACTGAAGGAGCTGCATGAATTTCTGGCAAATACTGGTTGTGTACTACATGTGACAACAATCTCCCATATTCTTCATATGTCTAGGCTATGAGGTAGGGTTGCTAGATGGAAGCCTTTTCTTACACAGAAAAACACCCAGGCCCAGCTAAAATTTGCAAAACATTACATCAAGTCTCCTAAAAGCATGTGGGAAAATGTGTTATGGTCTCATAAGACCAAGGTTGAACTTTTTGGCCACAATTCCAAAAGGTACATTTGGGCAAAAAACAACACTTTACATCACCAAAAGAGCACCATCCCCACGGTTAAGCATGGTGGTTGCAGTATCATAGTTTGCGGTTGCTTTTCTTCAGTTGGAACGGGGGCTTTAGTCAAGGTGGAGGGAATTATGAACAGTTCCAAATACCAGTCACCTTTGTCCCAAAACCTTCAGGCATCTGCTAGAAAGATGAAGAGGAATTTCACCTTTCAACACATCAATGACCCCAAGCATACATCCAAATCAACAGACGAATGGCTTCACCAGAAGAAAATTAAAGTTTTGGAATGGCCCAGCCAGAGCCCAGACCTAAATCCAATAGAAAATCTGTGGAGTAACCTGAAGAGGGCTATGCACAAGAGATGCCCTCACAATCTGACAGATTTGGAGCACTTTTGCATGAAATTGTAGGCAAATATTGCCAAGTCAAGATGTGCCATGCTGATAAGACTCCTACCCAAGAAGACTGAATGCTGTAATTAAGTCAAAAGGTGCTTCAACAAAGTATTAGTTTAAGGGTGCACACACTTATACAACCAGCTTATTGTACGTTTTTTATTTTTTATATTTTTCCCCAACAGATTTGTTTGTTTTTCAATTGAATTGTACAGGTTATAGATCACATTAAAGGTGGGAAAAGTTTTGAAATTATGTATTGTGGTCTCATTTTTTATATAACAAAAACTTGGCATTTTAACATGGATGTGTAAACTTTTTATATCCACTGTATGTAGTTTGCTTCTACCCTTTTCTAAATATCTCAATTCCAGTTGTTTTATCTCTGTTACTATATTCACTTCTTCCAGTATAGTTGGTTTAAGTTTTGATTTTCATTTTCTAGTAATTGCTTTTTTTGGCATCCACCATTATTAGATACAGCAAGGCCTTACCATGTCTAGACAATTACTATTCTGTATCATAGCTCTTAAAAATCATATCCCTCATCAGACCAATCTGCCCACCCAGCATCCCCAACGTTGCATCCTGCAGGGAATCCTTAAAGCCCACCAGCTTACTGCACTCCCAGAAAATATGCTCCCAATTACGTCTTTCTTTCTTTCCCTTTGCAACTCCAACACTTACTGTCTGCATGAAGAAAAATTCTCTGGAGTCTTTTTGGGTATAAAAATATCTATGTAAACATTTCCAGGCAAAAATCCTAACTCTTGTAGAGTTTGTTGCATATTTGGGAGACATACATATATCCTCCCATTGTTTCTTTGTGAATTGCTTATTCAATCTCTCTTCCCAATCCTTTCTACCCTCCTCTGATTGCTTCTTATAGTTATCAGCTAATATTTTATATGCGCAAATTATTATTCCTTTTTAATGGCAGCTTCTGTTCTAGATTCTATTAAAAACTCTACCACTGCTCGTCTTTTGTTTATGAACCCCCCCCCCATTTCTTTCTCTTTGCCTATAATCTGATCTCAATCTCTGTTAGGGAAAGCAATCTCTAATCTGCAATCCAAATAAATTATTGGCATCTACCCATTCTATCATCTTTCCCTTTCTAGTTATTTGTTCCCAATACTTTGGTTCCTTTGCCACTTTTCTCCAATAAATTCTGGCCCCCTCTTGCCTATTGGCTGTAACACTTACTGCAGTCATTCCTATCAGCAGAATCTACTTTTTCCATGCCCATGTTGGTTTAGTTCTTAGAATACTTTCTGATATTTTATGGATATAATATTCTGCATGATTATTGTTATTCTCCTTAAAGGCCTGCAACCAAAATTCCAGTCTCTCCTTGTTTCTTGAGCTTCCCCCATGTTTCATCATCACCCTTTCCACTTTGAATTATAGTTTTCTGCTTGTGCAATGTATAGGAGTCTTAACTGTGTAGCCCTGAAATACCCCTTCAAATTGAGTAATCCCAGCCCACCCTGTTCTCCTGGAAGAATCAGCTTATCACACTTGGCTTTTGCCATCTTCCCCTCCCAGATAAAGTCCTTCAGCTCTTTATTAATTGCTATCTGTAACTTCTCCTCTGGTTGATAAAAATATGCCTGACCTGTGTATAAGACTCAAGGGACTAAAAACATTTTAACTGCTTGTATCTTACTATCCATATAACAAGGCTTCCATTTTCTCAGTTTTTGTATTATCTTTTGTTTAGTCTCCTCCCACATATCCTTAGCTGCCAAATTAGAATAATTTTAATCCATAGTCCTAAATATTTCATTTTATCATGTTCCCATAAATATGGGTATTCCTGAACCAGTTTGTGTGTGGGTACATAATTTAACGCTATTGCCTTTGTTTTAGCTTCATTAATTTTGTATCCTGAAAAGATTTGAAACTGTCTCACAGTGTTCCAAAACACTGTAATGTCTTTTTCTGGTTTTGGTAGGTATAAAATAACATCATCTTCAAATAAAGCTAGCTTTTCTTGACTACCATACCAATTATATCCTTGAATTTCTGAGTCCCTTATTTTCTTTGCTAGTGGTTCTAAATATAATGTAAATAATAAAGGGGAAAGAGGACATCCCTGCCTAGTTCTTCTGCTCAAGCAGAAATTATCAGAGAGGACCCCATAATATTCACCTCCGATGTCTCATATATTCTCCTAATCAACCTTATAATTTGATCAGGAAATGCAAATGCTTCCATTACCCTGCTCATAAAGTCTCAGCTTACTCTTGTCAAATGCTTTCTCTGCATCAAGACCCACCAACAACAATGGTATTTTCTTACATTCTGCTTCCCTCTGGATCATTCGTGTTCTGTTAATGTTGTCAAATGTTTGCCTCCCCCTCCACAAAACCACATTGATCCATATCTATCAGTTTTGGTATTACTTTTGGCATTCTTTTAGCCATTATAGACATGGACACTTTATAATCATGGCTTACTATTCAAATGGGCCTGTATGACACTGGATCTGATGTATCTTTACCCTCTTTAGATATTATAGCTACCACTGCTCTCTTCCAGGATGATAGTACTTCTTCTTCTCTTAAGATACTATTAAAGAAAACCTTCCAGATCTTTATCAGTTTTTTCCCTCCTAGCTTCCAAACTTCCACAGGAATACCATCTATTCCTGGGGACTTTCCTGTAGATTGGTTATACATTACAATTTTTATCTCATCTCCTCCTGCCCTGTTAGTAATTGAGCATCATCTACCTCTAACTCTGGAATATTTAAGTCTTCCATAAACATTTCCATTTGTATCTTCTTGATTTTCACATTTCTCTGCTTTATAGAGACTCTCATAGAATTTCCGAAATATTTCTAATACCGCTACAGGTTCTCTTGTTACCTTCTTTGTTATAGGCTCCCTAAGTTTGGCTACAGTCCTTTCTACTTTCTGTTCCCTGAGTCATTGTGCTAAAATTGTTATGCTCTAGTGTTATCAAAAAACAGTTGCTTAACAGCAGTCTTTCTAAGTTCATGCATATTATTGAGGTAATCCCTTATTTTCTGCCTAGCATTCCGCAGTTGTTCCTCTTCTTGTTCTGTAAAATCCCCCCTGTTCTGCAATACTTTAACATTTATCAGTCCTTCTAAATAATTCTTGTTATTTCTCAACCATAGCTCTCTTTCCTTTATTTCCACCATATTTTTAAAATCCACCTTAATTTTATCCCACTCCCTAGCTATATTTTCAGAATAAATTTCTATGCTTTCTAACAGCTCCTGAATAATCTCCACTACCCATTCCTTAAATTCCTCTCTTTTCAACAGATAGTTGGGAAAGCGCCAATGTCTCATTTTTATTTCATACTTTGTGTTTTTATTTTAGGTATTATTGGTGCCTGAGCTGAAATAGTTATTGGGTGGGTATCAAGACCTTCAGTTAAGTGCACATGTTCCTGTGAAATGTGAAGTCTGTCTAGCCTAGCCTAGCCCAGTTTTTATATCTCAGGGAATAATATGTAAATTCACTCCGAACTCCTATTACTGAATTCACATTTTCCATGCTAAATATTTTCATAAATTTCTTCAAAAATCTACCTTCCTTTGTTATATTTCCCTTTTTGCCCCCCCGACACATCTTCTCTGCTGCAAATCAAATTACATTCCCCACCTATAAGTAATATTTCTTGCTAAAAACTGATTATTTCTCCCAGAATCTTCTTAAGCTCCATTATAGCAGTTTTAGATGGAATGTAAATACATGCCACTGTAATCCTCCTCCCTTGCCAGTAGCCCCTTAGCACAACAAATCTGCCATTATTATCTTTTTTATCTTCTTCTATCACTATTGGAGTTCCTCTTTCAGTTAATATAAGTACTTGGTCCCAGTTATTCCAGTGAATAGCCATCCTGAAAACCTTTCTTTATTAAATTCACATGTTCAGTCCTTTCTAAGTGTGTCTCCTGTAACATAATTATTTGCACTCTACATTTTTTTAATTTAGTTCACTACTCTGAGGCCATTTATATTTGAATGCATTAAAGAAATCATCATTTTATTAAAAAGTTATTATTCCCATCTTTTATTTATAACACCTGTTTTGTTAAATGTCTAGTTCCAGCTTTTGTGTTACATGCAAACACTGTTTGGCAGGCTGAACTTTTATACAGTTATTTCTTGTCGTATACATTTGAGTTTATGTCACATCTTATAAAACCTTTTGTTTTAGTGAAAACCCTCAAAAAACAAACAAAAAAACAAAACAAACAAACACACCCCAATACCCACCTAAAACCTATTAACTTAATACTAACAAACAAAACTATGTACACCTTCAAATATTGAAGTTTTACTCTCCTAATAGGAACAAAAGTGCCAAACTGACAGCCACACTCACAGGCTCGAGTTACCTCTCCCAATTTTTATTTCTCCAAGTCTTTTGGGTTTCTAATACTATGATGGGAACGGACCCCATTCCTAAGTCAAAGTACAATTAAAGTTCATGAAATTAGTATTGTTTCACTCTTTGATGTCAGCCAAAAGTACTGATCCCAGCACCCACAATGTGCCCAGTAATGACTCCTGCAGTTTGTATGGAGTTACATGTATTGGTAATGTATCTAAATAAGATTTTAGACTCTGTCTTATAATTCTGGACTTTTTGCATAATAGTAGCAATACATAATTTCTTTCTTATCCTCAATAGTTCACTGTATCATCTTTATGGCTTTTCTTTGGCCTATCAGTTTTTGTTATTTTTGTGGACTACTACTTCTTTGTACAGCAGGGGGGCCATCTTTCCCTTGGGCCTGGCCTGATCCCATTGTAGGAATATTTCCAGATTTTGAGGATTCTATACTGTCATTTTTTTCCAGTCCTGGCACCAGTGTGACTACCAGGATTGAGCACTTTTTTATCCTGGGACTTGTGCACCCAGCTATCTTTTTTGTTTTTGAGTTACTGCTGTTCATGATATATGCTATATAAATACAGTCTATATATCAGTGTCATCTTGGTGAGATTTTGTAAAAAACAGGGCCCACCTCAAGAAAGTACTCACCAAGACTTGAGGATGAATTCAACTTCAGCACTACTACTCTCATTTGCTTGCTGACATTTCATCTCTCCATTAGGACCCCTTTGCTTGCTGACTTTTCATCTCTCTATTAGGACCCCTTTTTCTCCCAAATGAGAAAACCCCTGAATATTTTCAGAGAACATTAACTACCTTGGGAAAGCCCCTGAATGCTTTCAGAAAACATTATCTACTTTTGGAAAAGCCCTGAATGCCTTCAGAGAACATTATCTCCTAGCCATTTTTTTTATTTTTTTTTTCCTTGGCCAATTACTCTCCAATCAGACTGTAGCCAGTTTCTCTTTATCAAGATTGTCTCCATGGAGACACGAGAACCAGGCAGCCAGTTTCTCTTTATCAGATTGTTTCCATGGAAACATGAAATCCTGCTGGAGAATTATTACTGAGCATACATCTATTTGCTAGAAAAAAGCCTCATAATATTCAATGTTCTTTTTCATTTATTGCTCTCTCTTAAAATGTGTTATTAAATCAATCTAAGGTCTTTAATCCAGCCAATTCCCCATGCAAGAATGAGAAAAAGCACATAAATTTTTCTTTTATCATGCTTTTTAACCAGGCGTTTTTTTATACATTGCAATGCCTACATTTCTTAAAACTGAACAAGAAGAGAGAGAGAATAAGCGAGAAAGAAAAGAAAAAAAGAACAACAATACCTGTTTACAATCTGCATTACACTTAAAAATAACTGAAATAAACTTTACTTTATAGCATGTAAAGAAAATCACATGCCACTAAATTGGTGCTATTTAAGAAAAAAAAGCTTTTCTTACAGTTAACTTTGTCTCTACTCTTCCCCTCCCCAAAGCACGTTTCTGAACGTTAATGACATGAAATAGGGCATATACTTTACAGTCCCCCACAAGTCCAACAAATTCTGAAAAAGTTCAATATTTCCAGATTTTCTTGTTCGGTCATATTTCACAAATATAATTATTGCATTGTAATCCCACATGACTCAGTCATTGTCCATGCTGGTGTGAATGTCCTGAGGTGTACCTCCCTGGACTACATGAAAAGAGACATAGAGGAGCTCTCTGAGCATGTAGCCCAGGCCGGTATGACCCTGACCTTGAGTAGCATCTTACCCTCACCAAGAATGATGCCACAATATGAAGACAAGATGATCAATTTCAACAATTGGCTTAAGTATTGGTGTCATTCAAAGGGGATCCAATGCCTGTCAGCCTGGGATGACATGCTCGACAAGCCACAATGCTTTGCTAGGGATGGCTTGCACCTGTTACTCCTGGGCTTTTGGATATTGGCAAAGGCTCTTGCTACCCCCATAGTGCCTTTTTTAGGCAAGGCTGAAAAGACAAACCCACCTCCATAGGTATCACAAGGGATAAGAAACTAAGAGTAATGCTACTCAATGCCAGAAGTCTAAACCTCAAGATGCACGCACTTGAAACTCTCCTTAGCATGCACGCACTTGAAACTCTCCTTAGCATGGAGAAAATCGATATCTATGCAGTAACAGAAACCTGGTTCAAGGCTCCTGAGAGCACCCCAGGACTACCAGGTTATACCTCATACCATGCTTTTCGGCCCCAAAACTTGGACCGAACCACAGAAGGAGGAGCAGTATCAATATTCGTCAAAGATACCCACACCTCCAGGTTGGTGGCACAGCACGAAGGATCCGAGGCTATCCATGTGCAACTAACAGTGGATAAAACTGCCTTCCAGTTTATAGCCTACTACAGACCACCCTCCCAAACCCAGGAACCCCACTCGGCCTTCCTGAGAACACTGGAAAATATGAAGGTCTCTCCAAACACCATTATATTGGGCGACTTCAACTACCCAAACATAGACTGGGAGCATTACTCTAGCTCCAACACCCTAGCCCAAAGGTTCCTAGAATTTATAAACTCAAATGCTATGGAACAACTTGTTACCACTCCCACAAGAGGGGAAAACATACTGGACCTGATCATCACCAACATGGGGACTCTATGCTCCAGACCAGAAGTGTATCCCTCACTGGTAAGATCAGACAATAAACTAATCTCACTGGATATTCACATCCCGACCTCACCCCCTGCCCAGAAAAACCACAGTGAAAAACTTCTCTAAAGCATATTTCACACTCCTCAAAACCGAAGTGGAATCCTTCACAGTCCCCGGGCCTGTGGAAAATATGGCCCAGACCGCAGAATCCTTTATAAACGCATTCTATGAACACCTTCAGAAATGCATGGATCATGCAATCCCAAATAAAACCAAGACCCAATCCTCCAAAGGCAGACGTCCTGTCTGGTAGACCCCAGCCATAAACAAACTATACAATAGAAGGAGGAATCTACTACATGATAGAGCAAAATCCCAAAAAGGGAAGGCATCTCTGATCATTATTAGCAAAAGACTACGGGCACTCATAAAATCATCTAAGGCCAGCCTAGAGAGAAAAATTGCACAGGACACTAAGGATAATCACAAGGTTTTCTTTAGTTATGTTAGGAACCTGGGTGGGAATTCCCAGATATGCCCAGAATTAGTCCAAAATTACAAAAAATACACCGAACCCACAGACATTGCCAACATCCTAGCTGACAGGTTCAGCACAAACTCCCCCCCCCCTCGCCACCAAAAGGGCAAATATCTGTCCCAGCAGAGTGCTGCCCCCCCTGACATCTCAGATGCTCAGGTAAGAGCCGCCCTCTCCAAAGCAAAAAACACAGCATCAATGGGACCAGACGGTGTCCCGGGCTGTGTCCTATATGAACTCCAAGAAGAGCTAAACCCAAACATAAAACTACTGTTCAATCTCAGCCTTACTACAGGATATGTACCCAAAGAGTGGCGTACAGCAACAGTGGTCCCTCTCCACAAATGTGGTGCCTCAACGGATCCTGGAAACTATCGCCCCATAAGCCTGACTAGCTTGGTCTGCAAAGCTATGGAAAGGATAATCATTGACCTCATAAATAAAGATATTGAGGACATACAGACACTGGATCCTACCCAGTTCGGCTTTGTTAAGGGCAGATCCTGCCTCTTAAACCTGGTTGATTTCTTTGAAACAGTCACCAAGGCCATTGATGAGGGGAAGGTGGTCCATACAGCCTACCTGGACCTCGCAAAAGCCTTCAATACAATATCCCACTCAGGTATTATAGATAAGCTCACCAGCTTAAATATAAACCCCTGTGTCACTAGATGGGTTGCAAACTGGCTCAAGGACAGAACCCACATGGTTAGAATTGCTGGAGCCATGTCAGACTCCAAACCAGTTACAAGTGGCGTCCCACAAGGCTCAGTCCTGGGACCTCGCTTGTTCGGTATATATTTCTTGGAGGTACAGGCCAACACGGAAGGAGTGTGGCTGACCAAGTTCACAGATGACTGCAAACTGGCACCATAATCGACTCTCCAGCCGACACAAGCATCCTCCAAAAGGGCCTCATAGAAACAGACAACTGGTGCCAGAGCCATGGCCTCAAGCTAAATGCCAAAAAGTGTATAGTCATCCCCTTTGGCAAAAACAAAGTGCCCACAAATTACCACATAGGTGGTAATCCATTAAGTACGGAAGAAGTAATTAGGGACCTGGGGACCCAAGTTGATAGCAATCTCTCATTTGACAATCACGTGACCAAAGTGGTTAGAAAAACATTTTATATAGCCCACCTAATCATGAAGGGATTCACATCTATATCAGGGGAGATCATCGTGCCTCTTTACTCATCCCCCATCAGGCCCATAATTGAGTACAATGCCCCTTTTGGTATGTACTTTACCAGACACCTGCAGCAACTGGAAAGACCCCAAAAGTACCTCACCAAGAGGATTAAAGGGCTCAAACAGATGCCATATGCTGCCCGGTTAAAGAATCTCCAGCTCTACTCAGTGGCATACCGCCTGCTCAGAGGCGATCTGTGCCTGACGTATAAAGCCATGTCCAACCTGGAATTAATGGACATGCTGCACCTCAGAAAATCCAAATCCCATCGAGCTACGCACTCGAGCGACTTGAACCTCAGCACTGAAATAAATAGGACATGCTGGAGGAACAGATTCATAACCCAGAGGCTCCCTTCACTCTGGAATAAAATCCCAGTCCAGGTTAAGCAGAGTCCCTCATTGACTCTCTTCAAGAGGAATCTTGATGAGTGGATGGAAGATCATAGGTTTACCCTGGGTATCACTTCTGTGTCACTGTTAGACAGAGGCACAGTATACTAACCTCGAAAAAGGGCATAGCAAAATTAATTTAAAATGGGTTGTGAAAGCCAAACACACTCTGGCTAGGCTTATAAATGCCCTAGGGCAGATAGCCTAGTATGAACCTATGAACCTATATTAAGGTACTGGTTTTATTACTGTTTAGCTTCAAAGTCCAGTCTCTGCTTAATTTCCAATGTACTGTCTTTTAGTCAACTGTCATGCTCCCTTCCTTCTCGCCAACATTTTCTGTTGAAATTTTTCAAATGGTTTCACAGGTACAGTCCTTCTGTGGTAGTTATTACCAGAAGAACAAGAAACATAATCTCCTTCTGTTTCACAGTTTACTTTTTGTTGGACAAACTTTTGTATTTCCTCCTTAGCATGTAGTTCAAAAAATGATTTTATCCCTCCAGGAAAGAATGCCTTGAAGGCAGCTTTGTACAGCAGATTGAATCTCACACCTGCAGCTTGACATTCCCTCAATAGTGGAATACATTTGCTCCTCTTCTGTCTGCTGTACAATGAGTAATCATTCTCCAGAAATACTCTGCTGTCTCCAACTTTTAGTACTTTGTCCTTCTGCCACAGTTTTGTCAGAATCAACTCTTTCTGCTGGTAGGATTGCGTCTTTACTATTAAAGGTATAGGTTGCTGTCTTATATCCAAGAGAATACACCCGATGTGCCCTTTCAATTAACAACTCCTGCTGTGGAATACCAGTCCAGTTGCTTATTTGCGCTTTCATAAAATTAATGCAGTATATTCCTTCCAGCTTCTCTTGCATAGCTGAAAATCTCAGGTTTGACCTACGTGCTCTAGTTCTATTATTTTTTGAAACATGTTTTCCTGAGCAGTCTCATATTCATCCAGCCTTTTCTTTATTTCTACCTCTGATTTTTGCAGCTTTATTATCTCATCTGAATATCTGTTTAAAGCTTCTTCATTTTTCCAGTCTTTTGTTGTTTGTATTGACATACTCCATCAGTGTTTTGTTTATTTTAACATGGTCCATATGTTGTTCTCTTATATCTTCCTGTAGGTTACTGAAAGTCATGTCTGAAGGTTGCATTGCTTTTTTCTGAACAGCTGCAGAACGTTCCCCAGTCAGTGTTTCTTTCTCACTTTTTGCAGATGATTTTTTCCAGGTCTTCTGTATTTCTTAATTCCTGGCAAGGAGACAGTGCACTTACTAGCTAGTTATTGAAATTTACCCATAAACACAAGTCTACTGGCCTTCTCTGCTGAGTTTCTGTTTTCACACTGGGAGTGCTAGAAACAAGCTCTTACTCAGTGTGCATCCAACTTGGAAGTCCGGTTTTCACAACCATTCTGTTGCTTTACCCAAGCTCAATAAAGCCTTTTTGAAAATAATTCTTTTATATTCTCCAGTAAAAGATCCTGCACCCCTGGACCTCAGTTTTGTTCTGAAGACTCTTAATTAAAATTCCTTTGAGTAATAGAACATAAGGTTTTGCATCAACATGCATTTTCAGAACAAATAAGTGTGAAACTCTTAATAGCTAACATGACAGACAGTAAACAATTAATCAGACAGTAAATGTTAATGATTTACCAGAAAACGTACAACAGTCAGGGGAAAATCAGGGATAGCTGAGGCATGTGATGATGTGGAGTGGAAATAGCCCATTTCTGTGATTATGATGTCTTAATGAATATGTCATAC
Source organism: Protopterus annectens (assembly GCF_019279795.1). NCBI lineage: Eukaryota > Metazoa > Chordata > Ceratodontiformes > Protopteridae > Protopterus > Protopterus annectens. Next base: position 621,434,191 of record NC_056726.1, on the reverse strand, counting down.
TCTTCAGCTCTTGGTGGTGAGTTGTTCTGTTGAGATAGTCAGTTTAAGCTGTTTTCAGAATACGTATTTGCCTTGTCTCCATAAACTGTTTTGTTTTCCTTAAGCGTGATTTTGTGTTATCCGGTGATAAGATTTTTTCCATTCTTTTTTCTTTCTTGCTGTTACAAATTTATAGCTATTTCCTTATCCTGTCCTTTGACTGAAGTTGTTTCTTATTACTGATTTGCAATAGTGTTTGTTTATTCTGGTTCCTCTGTCTGTATGCTTTTCTTCCTGTAAATACTGCCCACTCTGCCATGTGTACATGTCATCTTCTTTGCAGAAGAAATAACTGCTGGCAAAGGCCCAAAATCAGGGTCAGATTGTAAATATTGCTCTTACAAATATAGAAAGTTAGTAGAACAACAGGGTTTGCATGAGCATGCATTTTCTGAAGGAAATGAAGTCTGTTAACACAAGTGACATCAGAGACTAATTTTCATCAGCCTGTTTATTTACCTCTTCCCTAATCAATCTAATAAGGGAAAGTATCTTCTGCACACTCTGGATGTCCATAGGCTATTTAGAGTTTACCCCCCTCTTCTTCTTCTTTCGGCTTTTCCCGGTTAGGGGGTCACCACAGTGGATCACCTGTCTGCTCATGATTGACAGTGGAGTTTTACAGTGTTGAGTTGCCAGCCTGGTGCCCAACCTTCCACAGAAGGCACACACATGCATGCATGTACACCTAGGGCCAATTTAGAGTGTCCAATCCACCTACAGAATGTCTTTGGGATGTGGGAGGAAACCGGAGCACCCGGAGGAAACCCACGCGACCACAGGGAGGACATGCAGACTCTGCACAAAAGGCACCCCAGCCAAAGATCGAACCGGAGAACCTCTTGCTGTGAGGTGGCAATGCTAACTGCTACACCACTGCAGCCGCCCCAGAGTTTACCCCCCTAGAACCTGAAAAATCAGGATGGGTCAGTTATTTATATTCTTTGCCCAAGCAGTATGGGCATAAACATTTCCAAAATAACACTAATCAGATAGCTTTAAAAGTGTATTTTCTTTACATGTACTTCCACAAGTAAATATTTCCCAAGTAAACCAAGTTCTCACTTCACAAGGTTTGTCATAGTTTCCACTCTTTTTCAGAAACTGCAGTGTGGATGAAATTTATGCTGCAGTAACATGGTCTGCATACAATACCTCTGCCACACATTATAAACTGGATATAATATGCAGGCTTACAGCTTCTTTTGGAGCTACACTTCTCAGAGGTATTCTATCTTGATGCTAACTTGGGATTCTATCCCAGTAGTGGAACTGATAAAATAGGATACAGAGATTATGCACTTATCATAACACTGGATGTTTTCATCCTAGTCTGTCCGATACAACATCCCTTCCCTCCTTGCCTTTTCTGATTTCTCACCTCATTCCAGATGATCTAGCAGTCCAGCCTCTTTTGTATTCTAAATTAAGAATTTGACATGTCCTTTGGTCCTTATCTTGGCTTCCAGCAAACTCAGTCCGAGAGTAATAAGGGCAAAAGGGAATTTTGGGAAACAGTTATAAAGGAGTGTAAAGCTAGGAACACTAGAAAAAGGTCAGTTCGAATCTGACAAGCAACTTGGTATTTCACATCCATACTGGTTGGGCTAGGATGAAAAGGATCCAACATTTTAGTAAATACATAACTTCCATTTCAGGGTTACAGGATTTCACAGGTTGCAACTTCAGTGAAATCTGCTGGACATTTTTTTTTATCCTAGAACACTGCAGCTCAACAGATTTTACAAGGGCTACTTCTACTTCTGCAGCACATTTCAGAAATTGTTGTACTTTTTCTATTATTATTTGGTTCCAAGATGGTGGATATGCTATGACCACCTTTTTGTTATGGCTCCATACTAATCATAACTTAATACAACTCTAATAAATATAGCATAGATAAAGAAAAGGAAAGAGCTCTGAATTAAACTTACTGAAGTACTAATTTTGATTGAAGAAAGAGGAAAAGTCCAAAAGTGATCAGAAGATTTTAATAAAACCTTCAAATAAAACTCCAGAGGATCTACCATGTGGAGGGAGAGAGGGAAAGGCCAAGACAGACTTTGCTAAGATGTCAAATGACAAAGAAATTGAAATAATGGATACACAAACATCTAAAATGAAATACTCTGCTTTAGTGACACCTGAAAAAGAATCTATAATTAAAAGACCAAGAACTACTAAACTGCAAGAAAATGCAAAAACCTTTCTAAACCAAGATTGGAACAACTACTTGGCTTAGAAGACTTGAAATCTGCATTACAAACGGCAATCCAAAACTTCTCTGACCAACTATCAGGCTTTGGAGATACATTAAACCAAATTGTCTCTAGATTGGAGAAAACAGAAGCTAAAGTAATGGAAAAAAATTAAAAATAGACCAGCTCCACAAGGATGGGAAAATAACTGCCCAAAGTATCCAAGAAATACAACAAAAAATGATCGATTTGAAAACAAGGAGTAGATGAAACAACATATTAATCAGAGGAGTCCCAGAAAAATATGAGCAAGCAAACCTGACAGAGACAGTATAAAAAATTCTGGGACAACTTTTGGAAAACCCTGCAGACGTTAACAACATGGTGACAGAAAGAGCGCACTGCGCTATCCAACCAACACAAGTACTGAACAAACCAAGACAAATGTATGTACTACTATTAAATTTCCAGGATATTACAAAAATCCTAACAGCAGTAAAAAAAAAAAAAAAAAAAGAAGAATATTGTTTAGAATGGGAATATCATTCACACAAGACTTGCCATCCAAATAAAACATAATTGACAGCAGCTCTCACCTTCCTGTGCTTAATCTCCAAAAGGATACAATTTCAGATGCGCTATCCAAATTTTTTGCCATTGCAGCACAAAGACATTAAATATGCAGTAGATTCAGTGGTTGAAGATAAACATGCTTTTATTAACGTGTTTAACAAATTGTCGGAAACTAATGTTTAACATGTTACAAAAACACAATTAAATAATCCTTGTCAAGTGAAGTTTATTCAGTCTAATGCATTCACAGAATTAAAAATTGTTAAATACGTTATCCATACTCTGCCGATTTTCTTCTGTTTGTGACAAAACATACAATTAAGGAATAAGGCAAATCAGGAGTATTCCAAATGAACCTTGCTCCAAAATGCAGACAATACTCAGCGGGACACTCCTTTCTCTTCACTTTCTGTTTCCCATTTTCCTACTAATAATGGGTTTGCAGATAAAACAAATGAAGATAAATGACTACGCGAACATCGGAAAACAAGCAAAGTGAAGACAATCTACAAAAATATGACTAGAAACAACAAAATGTAAAGGGGGACTGAGATGGAGGGTAGGGGAAAAATAAGCAGAAATAAATACGGAAATGCACAGGAAAACGAGGATGATAACGTTACTGTAGAGAAATGAATGTACACTTTTTTCTAAAGATACGGCATGTGGTCTGTTTAAGGACAAAATGACTAATCTAGAATTTATTTTATGAGCACATCATCCTTCTTATTGGGAGAATGGCAAGACTAGTTTGGAAGATTTGTAGTTGAGTTGTGACTATGTCACACATGATCAGAACTTATTAAACTCTTCTGCTGGCACTGTTTTTTTAAAATATGCTACTGTTTAGTTACAGCAGTTTGGTGCTATAGCTAGTTCCCTTTTTTGATTTCTCCACATCTTTTGGGTTTCTAATACCATGACGGGAATGGACCCCATTCCTAAGTCAGAGTACAATTAAAGTTCATGAAATTAGTATTATTTCACTCTTTGATGTTAGCCAAAAGTGCTCTTCGCAGTACCCGCAATGTGCCCAGCAATGACTCCTGCAATTCATACGTTGTTACATGAATTGGTAACATATATTGTAAATTCTTTTTTATAAAACCAGTTACTCCTACTACTATTGGAACTGTCTGGGTATCTTTCTTCCACATGGCTCTTGTTTCTGCATGCAGATTAAGATATTTTATGACTTTATCTCTCTCTGTACGCAAGACACTATAGTCACTAGGTATGGCAATTTCAATGATCAATGCTACTTTTGTCTTCTTTTCTTGGATCACTATGTCCGGTTTTCTAGCATCTATCTTTTGGACTGTTGCTATTGGGTGATCCCATGTGATGTAAACATCATCATTTTTTGTGGCTGTTTCCAATGTTTTTCAGCCACTTCGTTACCATAATGTTTGCACAATCACCAGTGTAACAATCTCGCCACATTATTATGCCTCTCAGTATACACTCTCTCTGCCATTAGGGCATTGCAACCAGCAATAAGGTGTGTAACTGTTTCCAACTCAGTTCCACAAAACCTACATATGTCTGTTTCTCCCACATGTTCAATGGACTTAGTAAACCAGCGTGAACTTTCTACAGAATGCCCACAGGAAATGGAAAACAAGGAATGTACCCTCAGTGTGGAAGAAAAGGAGTTAAGAGAAGAGTTGCTTGATTTAATAGACAAAGATAGATATATCAAGATCAATGAGAGAAATAGACTGCAGAAGGTTACTAAAACCCCAAAAAGTCAGAAGCTTGATAAAACAAATGAACACAGTAATTAGGACTGTCCATAGAGACCCATGCGATATAACAGAAGTAAACAGAATATATTACTGTGCTGCTAAATTAATAACTGATAAAGTTCTACAACAGGAACATCGGGTAGCGAGGGAAAAGAGGGGGCAACAGTGAATACCATCATGGAAATATTGAATAGAGAAAACTATAAAGCAGCTAAGACAAGAAGTATCATTGTTAGAAGATTATAGAAGAGGGAACAGATCAATGAAAATATTAAGAAAGATAGATGTGATAAAAGCAATGCATGGTATTAGAACAGACCAGGATCTATTATGCACTATTGGAGATAAACTAAAAATTACAAAACAGGCGGAAAGACTTAGAAGATACGAAGATAAATATAAGGGAAAAACACAAAATAAACAAATTATTGATGACCCAAAAATGTTTTATAGAGAACTGGGAAATAAGGTAAAAGGAATAGATAGACCGCCAAAAAAAGAGGAAGTAGATACATTTTGGAGAAGTATCTATGAAGATCCTGTGGAACATAACAAAGATGCTAAATGGACAGAAGAAGTAAAAGAGAGAATAAGAAGTTTAAAGGTACAGGATATAAAATGGGATGAAATAACAGCCAGAGAGATTGAAACAAAGTTGAGAAAAGCCTCTAACTGGAAAACCCCAGGCCCAGATGCAGTACCTAACTTTTGGCTTAAAGTATTAACTTCTTTGCATGATGATTTAGCCATGAGTAAGAACTATTTATATATGCACTGCGAACACACACTGCACTGGTTAACAACAGGAAAAACAATGCTCTTACTTGAGTGAACCTGCAAGCTATCCTAAAAATTATAGACCAATAACTTGTCTTCCGACAACATGCAAACTATACACGGGAATTGACGCTGACAGAGTTTATAGTCATTTAGAAGAAAACTCAACTATGGCAGTAGAACAAAGGGGTAATAAAAGAAAGTCATATGGAACAAAGGATCATTTGTTGTTAAACAAAGTTATAGTGGAGAATTGTAAGAAGGGGAAGAATCTAAGTATGGCATGGATTGACTACAAAAAAGCATTTGATCATCATCATCTTCTTTCTGCTGTTCCCGTTAGGGGTCGCCACAGCGGATCATCTGTTTCCATTTCTTCCTGTCCTCTGCATCATGCTCTGTCACACCAACCGCCTTCATGTCCTCTCTCACCGTATCCATAAACCTTATCTTAGGCCTTCCTCTTTTCCTCTTATCTGGCAGCTCCATCCTTAGCATCCTTTTCCCAATATACCCAGCATCCCTCCTCAGCACATGTCCAAACCAATGCAATCCTGCCTCTCTTGCTTTGTCTCCAAACTGTCCAACCTGAGCTGACCCTCTAATATACTGATTCCTAATCCTGTCCATCCTAGTCATACCCAGTGGAAATCTTAACATCTTTAACTCTGCCACATCCAGCTCTGACTCCTGCCTTTTCGTCAGTGCTACTGTCTCCAACCCATATAACATAGCTGGTCTCACTACCCTCTTGTAGACCTTCCCTTTCACTCTTACTGGTACCCGTCTGTCACAAATCACTCCTGACACTCTTCTCCACCCATTCCACCCTGCCTGCACTCTCTTCTTCACCTCTCTTCCACACTCACCATTACTCTGAACTGTTGATCTCAAGTACTTAAACTCATTCACCTTTACCAACTCTACTCCCTGCATCCTCACCATTCCTCTACCCTCCCTCTCATTTACACACATATATTCTATTTTAGCCCTGCTGACCTTCATTCCTCTCCTCTCTAAAGCATATCTCCATCTCTCCAGGGTCTCCTCAACCTGGTCCCTACTCTCACTACATATCACAATGTCATCTGCAAACATCATAGTCCATGGGGCCTCCTGTCTAATCTCATATGTCAACCTGTCCATCACCACTGCAAATAAGAAAGGGCTCAGAGCTGATCCTTGACGAAATCCCACTTCCACCATAAATGTATCTTTCACTCCCACCACAGTCCTCACCAATGTCACACTACCCTTGTACATATCCTGTACAACTCTTACATACTTCTCTGCCACTCCCAACTTCCTCATACAATACCACAACTCCTCTCTAGGCACCCTGTCATATGCTTTCTCTAAGTCCACAAAGACACAATGCAACTCCTTCTGACCTTCTCTGTATTTCTCCAAAACACTCTCAGAGCAAATATTGCATCTGTAGTGCTCTTTCCTGGCATGAAACCATACTGCTGATCATTAATCATCACCTCCCTTCTTAACCTAGCTTCCACTACTCTTTCCCATAACTTCAAGCTGTGACTGATCAATTTTATCCCTCTGTAGTTACTGCAGCTCTGCACATCACCCTTATTCTTAAAGATAGGTACCAAAACACTTTTTCTCCACTCCTCTGACTTTCCAAAATTTAATTAAACAATCTGGTTAAAAATTCCACTGCCATTTCTCCTAAGCACCTCCTTCCTTCCACTGGTATGTCATCTGGGCCAACAGCCTTTCCATTCTTCATCCTCTTTATAGCTGTCCTTACTTCCTCCTTCCTAATCTGCTTCACTTCCTGATTCACTATCCTCACATCATCCAACCTTCTCTCTCTCTCATTCTCTTCATTCATCAGCCCTTCAAAGTACTCTTTCCATCTACTAAACACACTCTCCTCACTTGTGAGTACATTTCCCTCACTGTCCTTTATCACCCTTACCTGCTGCACATCTTTCCCAGCTCTGTCCCTCTGTCTAGCCAATTGGTACAGGTCCTTTTCTCCCACTTTAGTGTCCAATCTCTCATACAACTCTCCATATGCCTTATTCTTAGCCTTCGCCACCTCTCTCTTTGACATGCGCCTCATCTCCTTATACTCATGTCTACTTTCTTCATCTCTTTGACAATCCCACTTCTTACCAGCCTCTTCCTCTATATACTCTCCTGTACTTCCTCATTCCACCACCATGTCTCCTTGTCCTCCTTCCTCTGTCCAGATGTCACACCAAGCACCTTCCTAGCAGTCTCCCTTACTAGCTGTGCTGTAGTTACCCAGCTATTCGGTAACTCTTCATTGCCTCCCAGTGCCTGTCTTAACTCTTCCCTGAACTCCACCTCACAATCACCCTTTTTTAGCTTCCACCATTTAATCCTTGGCACTGCTTTCACACTCCTCGTCCTCTTCTTGATCACCAACATCATCCTACAGACCACCATTCTATGCTGCTTAACTACACTTTCCCCAGTCACCACTTTACAGTCTCCAATCTCCTTCAGACTGGCCCTTCTACATAGGATATAATCCACCTGTGTGCATCTTCCTCCACTCTTGTATGTCACCCTATGCTCTTCCCTCTTCTTAAAATACCTATTCACCACAGTCATGTCCATCCTTTTCACAAAATCCACAATCATCTGACCACCTACATTCCTCAAAAAGCATTTGATAGTATCCCACATTCATGGATAAAAGAATGCTTAAAAATGTATAAGATGCACCCTACACTGATTGATTACATTACAGTAACCATGAAACAGTGGCAAACCGCTCTGCAATTAAGCCATGATAAAGGACAGATTATTATCCCAGGGATAAAAATTCAAAGGGTGATATTCCAGGGTGACTCTGTCACCCTTGTTATTCTGCCTTGCCATTAACCTGCTTACTTAGCCTAGGCCATGGCTACAATTTGGCTTCTAGAAAACAACAAAGTGCAATGACTTCTCATCTTCTCTTTGTTGAGGATTTAAAAATGTCTAGCCCATCAGATGAGGAACTGAAAGCACAGCTACAGGTTGTCAAAACTTTTTCAGATGATATCGGAATGTCATTTGGTCTTGATAAATGTGCAAAAGCACCCTTTAAAAAAGGAAAATTGCAGCATCAAGAAAACATCAGTTTGGGACAAGAATGTGATATAAAAGAACTTGAGCAAGAGGGGTGTATAAATATTTTGGAATTGATGAAGGATCAGCAATAAAACATGAGCAAATGTGAATAAGGCTTAGTAAGGAGTACTTTACAAGACTTAAATTAATCCTGAAAGCAGCATTGACACCTAGGAACAAGATCAAAACTATAAATCAATTTGCTCTTCCTGTTCTAACTTATAGTTTTAGAGTGATTGACTGGCCCCAAAAAGTGTTGAATAGATTGGATATCAAAACAAGAAGGATGCTTCATGCTCACCAGATGATTTATAAAAATACGTGTATACCAAGATTATATATCCCCCATTCTGAAGGAGGGATGGGCCTCCTTGAAATTGATTACATGTATAGATCTGCAATCGTGGGACTCCACACATACCTAGTGACCTCAGAAGATCCAAGTGTGGTGAAAGTTTTGAAACATGAGGAGAATAAATCTAAGATGACATCTCTGCTTAATTTAGCAGAAGCATATCGATGTCAAGCAGGAATGGAAATCAAACCGGAAATGGATAATAAGCAGGCAGCAACTGAATGGGCTAAAAAAGAAAAGAAAGAATATAAGGTGAAGGATCAGATGAGAAGGCAAGAAATGTGTAAAAAACATAAATATGGTTGCAAGTATAAAAAAACTTCTCGAAGAGCCTCATGTTGATCAAGAACGATCACAGGAATGGTTGAGGAGAGGTGAATATTGGCAGCCCAAGATAGTGGTCTGTTCCAAGAGAGAATACACTGATGTCTTTCCAGGCTTAAATCTTCTATGTTTTACTAAGAATTGGTAAAGGTTTTCTTGACTTGTAGTTGCTGTGAGTATCACTTAGGAATAGGTAAAATAGGGAAAGCCTGCATTTTATTATCAGTGCCTGCATAGTAACAAGTTCCAAGTATGTTTGTTTGAGCCAAAACAAACAATCACTTTTTGTAATTTAGATTTTTAGACAAATAGAGCTTGACCCTTTACCTTCCTTCCTTATGAGAGTGCGTACTTCCACTTGAAATGGGAAAGCTTCTAGATTATAACTCTATGGAAATATAGCAACCCTGAACAAATATCCAACTTGTTTGAGTATTGGTGTACTGGTGAAATAATGGAATTAATAAACTACACTTGAAGTAAATTTCAAAAATAAACTAAAAAAATATTCAAAACCTATCCAGTGACATAATATATAAATGCTTGGTTAGTAACTTACAGAGTTTGTATATGATGGAAAGCATTCCACAAGAGAATCACAGTATTAAAGAGAAAAAAAAAAAAAATATATATATATATATATATATATATATATATATATATATATATATATTAGTTCTAAACATGCCATACGAGCTGTTTAATATAATTATGAATAAATAAGCAGCTATATCTAGATATATAGACTAGTAATAAGACTAAGACAGACAAATCCAAAGTAAACCTTGTATACATGTTGAAGTTATTTTTTTTTAAACTTCAGAAAGGAGCCATAGTGGTGACCTAGTGTGTAGGGAAGGATAGGTTAGCCTTAGGGTACCTAACGTTTCTAGTTTGTTTGTTATATTAAACAGAATTTTAAAGAATTAAAATACAGAGGTATTAGGAATTGTAAAAGCAACTTTCACCAACATGTTAAAAACCTCTTTGTTCTAATTTTTCTTTTTCTTCCTGGCCAAGTAGGTTAGTGGTTAAGCACAAGATAAGGGCTGGAAGACTCAAGTGCTATAAATACAAATGCTGAGCCTTTTGCCCAAAAAATCTCTTAAACAAACACAAGGGAATATCTCTAAACCAAATAAATAATGAGAAGAAACAAGGAAATATGGAAAGTAAATGTGGATAATTGATTCATGGAGGGTTAAAGGGATACAAGAAATCAAAAAAAAAAAGGAAGTTACTGTTACACTTAGTATGTAAATCAAAAGCAGAGGTAACATTGATACAGGAAACCCACATGCTAGCAGAAAACTGGTCACAAGTTAAAGAAAGAAAATGGATAAAATGATTGCATCAGGAAATAAAACCAACAGTAAAGGGCAGGAGTGGCCTTAGGTCAACTGGTGCCCTAAGCAAAAGGGCTCCATGACACCCCCCACACCACCCAGTGACCCCATCCTAGTCTACCTACACCAAATAAATACTAGAAAAGTACCCCTACTAGAGCGACTGCCTAGTTGGCCTATGCCTAAGGCCAGCTATGGTAAAGGGGTGGCAATCATAGTTAAAACCCTGTTTAAAAAAAACAGTTCTATAATATGATTCAGATGTAAATGGAAGGTGGTGTTATTTTACTGCTCAAAAACCTATCCTAGCTAAACCAACCTTACTTTTGAATGTATATGGTCCACGTGTAAAACAACAAGAATTTATTATGACAATATATATATTAACCCTTTTCCCAAATCACTATTACATCATTGGGAGGACTAGAATACATCATGTGGTCCCATAACAGACAGAACTAGTAAATGCACAACATATAATACTTAGGCTACTGCAGCAATTTTAGATCTTAAAACAGACTTTGATTTATTTGACCCATACTGCTTTCATCCTAACAACTTACCTATAAGTAATTTCACATACTATTCACAGTGTTATAAATCATGGTCCAGAATAGATTTTTTTTTTAATTTCTGAGTTTTTTTTAAGGGTGGAGATCATATTTTATGTAGAGCCCAGATTTTTCTCAGACCACTCCATAATAACATTGAACTTAAGTTGGCCCAACTCTGTTAATTTGAATTATAATTAGACATTAAACCAAAACCTACTTCAGAAGAATGATTACATACAAGATATTAATAACATACTAGACGAACTTGTAAACAATATTGCTACATCACAAATCCCTTATGATATTCAGTAGGCAGCAATGAAAGCTCAGGTTAGAGGAATTTTGATTAAAAAAGCAATATACTATAAAAAGCTATATAATAAAAAGAGCTACAAATAAAGGGAAAAATAAATGAGACAGAAAAAGAATTATCTAATAACTTTAATCAGTCTTTAGAGGAACAATTAACTTCAAAAAAGAATTATACCTATTACATGCAGAACAATATTCCTTTACAGAACTGAGATCATTAGCAAAAGGATCTGAATGGACACAAGTTCGTCAGAAATACTAGCGAGACTAATAAATATAAATAAAAGTACTCCATTTATATCATAAATAATGTATCAAGGTAATTTTTAAGAATGAAGACATTATGGAAGTCTTTATACAGATTTATTCTCAGTGGTATGGTCAACAAGAACAAATCACACTGCGTGAGAAAGCTCTTTTTCTAAAGAATCTAAACTTCCCAAAAATAACCCAAAATCAGAAAGACTTGCTATAAACACCTCTTACCCAAAAGGAAATTCTGCTAGCAATAAACGGTCTCAAAACAAGTAAAGCCCCCAGCCCAGACAGTTACATGGCTGAATTTTATAAAACCTTTGCGCAATTATCGCAACCAGATTCCTAACCTCTCATAATTTGTAATGTTTTCGTGAAATTATGAATGTTAACCTAAAAAGGGGTGTGTAAAGTGTGAACTACTATTCTGTCACATTGTTTTTCATGTAGGAAGAGGAATAACAGCAAGATTCCTCTTCCTGGGTAGTGTCTTTTCCCGACGTAATTAGTAATTACTTCTTGACATAACTTTAAAGATGACGGTTCTTTGACAGCCTATAGCATTATAGTTGTGTAAGTTAGCATTTGTCAAATTCAAGTTTAAGGAGTGAACACAAGTAAGGAAGAAAACACAACTAGAAAATATTGTCTGTGACATGCATGTCACCATGGAATATGGAATTTTTAAAGCCTTAAAATGAAAAGCATTCTTCTTGAGGTACATATGACAGGTGTGTTATGTTATATAATGGCTTGTAGAAGTAGAGTATTCATACTAATAATCCGGTAACGATAATTTGTGCAGTGACAATTTAAGAAAGAAAACAATGGTGCCCAATAACTTGTAGAAAAGGTTCCAAGAAACTGTACATGCACTCCTACTAATATGTAGTGATTACTTACTTGGGCAGCGGCGCATTTTTCTTCTGGAAAACGTGTTTGGATAAAAAATATAGTTCACTTAGAAAACCGTACTTTACGTCATACTACTCAAGTGAACTTCCCTTAGAGTTAGATATCTCATTCTGAGTTTCAAAAAGCCTTTTAAAGTTCTACATTTTTGAGATGAGAAACTGAGAGGTATTCTTTACATCAGTCAGCCCTGTTTCTCGCTACCCACAGCATGCGTACATATGGTTGCAATTTAACGTAAGTACCCAAAATGTTATTGTCAGTATACAGTTTGTTCAAACAGTATTATTTAAGTCTCTGACTATGATCCAAAAAAAAAAAAAAAAAAAGATCCCGCTATTGATGAAATTATGGTATGTTAATCCTAAGGCCCTCCCTTTTCTTAATAATGAATGTTTCAATAGTATTAAAATACATAACTTGTTAAAACACAAAATAACGAGACTTCACAAAATAATGGAATTACTAAACCTAATAAATGCATTCAGCGTCTTACAACCATTACACCTAAATCCAAATCTTAGACTGAACAAAAGAATGATAAACTTAAGCAACTATGCTCTCATAAAAGAGGCAACTATTTGGGATATATTGAAACACAAAAAAACTATTGAAAACATGCATAAAGCCCTAAATCTCCCCAAAGGATATACCATAATACTAAGACAAATTAGAGAACTGTGTACTCCATTTATGGAAAAGCCTGACATAAATGAAGATAATACCAATATGTGCAGAACTATATGGAACTTATTAAACTCAAAGAAAAAAATGTTATCAAACTCATATAAATTGATTGTATCCCTAAAATGTCATTCTTCTATTCTATTCTCAAACTATTGGACAAAACAAAATCCAGAAATTAATGACAAACAAAAAGCCTGATTTTTTTTAAACCATCACTGAAACTAATCCCATTTAAAAAAAAATTATGTACACCCAATTAATGATTATTTAACTCCCGTAAAGATTAATAAATTCAATCCAAAAATGTCTCCAACTTGTCCTTATTGCCATTCTCAAAGAGCATGAAAAAGAAGACAAACCAAAAAACAAATGAGGTCTGGCAAAAGGATCTGGAACTGACGCAATTCACTCAAGACAACATGAATTTTATTGTTGAAACTCATCTAAGAATAAAATTTGTGTTGCCTTGAGTGAATTGCATCTGTTCCTGATCCTTTTGCCAGACCTCGTTTATTCTCAAAGAGCAGACCTAATCCATATCTTTTGGAGCTGTAAATGTACTTATAAGCTATGGTGTTCTCTAAGAGTTAAACTGGAAAAAATGGGATATGAAAAATCTACGTTATCATGGGACCTAAACAAAACCTATTTGTACTAATTACCTTTTTTTTCCTTAAGTAAACTATAAATCACTCAACTATAGTTGGATAAAACCCAGATGTCATGGTCTGGTTTTACAAGCATGGCAATTAAATAGATTTCAACACATAAACTAATAACAAAGAACATAAACAAACAGGCTTATTTTAAGCAAAGTTGGAACTTTCTCCTGGATCATATCTTAATATGAAAAGGCATGATAGGATTTATCAAAAACTAATTAAACCTAAACAAAGGGCACTAGCCTTTCTTTTTCCATGTACTTGCTAGATAACATAGCCTTACTGTTTTTTTTTCTCTTTTAATGATATTGATAGGTGTAGTAAAGGAATGAAAAATTAAATGAAACAGTACTTTAGCACTTGCTGTACATAGTGTATATAGTTTTCTTTTATAATCTATTTTATTCTTATTGTTAACTAAACTCTCTGAACAAATGATGCAATTGACATGTTGAAATGACTGTTATTACTGCAAACTATATAAATAGTTACAAAAAAAAAAAGAAATTGTTGTACTTGGGAATTTTATAGGCAGCAGCATGGATTATAGTCCAATACTTCTGCCATGCATTGCAACCTTGAAACTTGGTCTTGGTGTACAAGTTTTGGCAAGACTGTTACAAAGGATTATGGAACTGTATACCTCCTAGAGGTTACTTATTACCAACTTGGGTTTCCACCAAAATGTGATTTTTTTTTGTTACAGCAACTTGTCCAGTGGTAGGATAGCACAGTTGTTGGACGTGACGACTATAACAGTGGATCTTCTAGGACAGGTCCCTGTAGCAGTATAGCTACCCTCACTTTTTCCCATTTTTATTATTTATTTCCTGAGGGTGTTGGTATATTTGTTTGCTGATTTATTGTTTCATATTTTTTAGTATACACTTGCCTTGAACACTTCTTCTGTTAATATTTAGAAATGGTACCTGATTAGATGGGCTGGTCTGTTGACCCTTTTCAACCACAACCCAAGATCCATGAGCACCAAATATTGTTTTTCAGCTTGGAAACACGTACAGTATGTCAGGATTTATATATGTGTATATATATATATATATATATATATATATATATATATATATATATATATATATATATGTGTGTGTGTAAAGAGTGCATAAATTATTATGCATTCTGAACATAAAAGGCTGTACATAGTTTCACATAACAGAAAGAAATGAGTAAGACAGTACAGTACATAATAGCTATTACAATATATATTCACAATATAAATGGAGGTAATGCATTTCAGTCATATCTGTTGTGCCACTGATTGTTTCAGCTTCATCCTAAAATATCACGTATAGAATGGTAAGAGAGATTAACTATTGTCATAACAGTTGCATTTAGATTCTGTCTGAAGCTGATGTTTTATTGCTTTCTTAAAGGAGAACCACAGCCACAGACTCAAAAAACATGTTTATTTCATCATGTTTAGATGTTTCCAATATTTTAACAGCACTGTGGGACTCTTTACAGGTTTTTAAATATTTTTATATGTAATTTCAGAGTCTGGCCACATGGGGTCTAGCATTTTGATGAGAATTCACAAATTTTCTAAACCTCCATGTATGCGAGAATGCAGTGTTTGTCCTTAACACATTACATCACGCAGGTTTCAGTGTTAAGAAGCTACTGTGACTGCATTCATTTTGCATGCATACACTGGTGTCTTATCAGTCAGAAAAGTTTCAACTAAGATATCCTGCTGTTCAATGACTACTTAAAAAACTAACTGAGACAAAGACACAGAATACAATTTCTAAGTGTTTTTTTTTTACTGCTTCTTCTTTACAGTGATCTTAATTTTCACTCTTTTGTCAAGAAGAAGTGGGATTGTCAGAGAGATGACGAAAGTACAGAGGAGTATAAGGAGATGAGGTGCATGGCAAAGAGAGAGGTGGCGAAGGCTAAGGATAAGGCATGTGAAGAGTTGTATGAAAGGTTGGACACTAAGGAGGGAGAAAAGGACCTGTACTGATTGGCTAGACAGAAGAAAGCTAGGAAAGATGTGCAGCAGGTAAAGGTGATAAAGGATAATGAGGGAAACATACTCACAAGCGAGGAGAGTGTGTTGAGGAGATGGAAAGAGTACTTTGAGGGGTTGATGAATGAAGAGAATGAGAGGGAGAGAAGGTTGGATGATGTAGGGATAGTGAATCATGAAGTACAATGGATTAGCAAGGAGGAAGTAAGGATAGCTATGAAGAGAATGAAGAATGGAAAGGCTGTTGGCCCAGGGCGTTTAGGTGAAATGGCAGTGGAGTTTTTAACCAGATTGTTTAATGAAATCTTAGAAAGTGAGAGGATGCGTGAGGAATGCAGAAAAAGTGTTTTGGTACCAATTTTTAAGAGGAAGGGTGATGTGCAGAGCTGTAGTAACTACAGAGGGATTAAATTGATCAGTCACAGCATGAAGTTATGGGAAAGAGTAGTGGAAGCTAGGTTAAGAAGGGACGTGATGATTAGTGATCAGCAGTATGGTTTCATGCTGGGAAAGAGCACTACAGATGCGATGTTTGCTCTGAGAGTGTTGATGGAGAAGTACAGAGAATGTCAGAAGGAGTTGCATTGTGTTTTTGTAGACTTAGAGAAAGCATATGACAGGGTGCCTATTGAGGAGTTGTGGTATTGTATGAGGAAGTCAGGAGTGTCAGAGAAGTATGTAAGAGTGGTACAGGATATGTACGAGGGTAGTGTGATAGTGGTGAGGTCTGCGGTGGGAGTGACGGATGCGTTTAAGGTTGAGGTGGGGTTACATCAAGGATCAGTTCTGAGCCCTTTCTTATTTGCAATGGTGATGGACAGGTTGACAGACGAGATCAGACAGGAGTCCCTGTGCACTATGATGTTTGCAGATGACATTGTGATCTGTAGTGAGAGTAGGGAACAGGTGGAGGAGACCCTGGAGAGATGGAGATATGCTCTAGGGAGAAGATGAATGAAGGTCAGTAGGACTAAGAATATATGTGTGTGAATGAGAGGGAGGATAGAGGAATGGTGAGGATGCAAGGAGTAGAGGTGGCAAAGGTGGATGAGTTTAAATACTTGGGGTCAGTAGTTCAGAGTAACTGTGAGTGTGGAAGAGAGGTGAAGAAGAGAGTACAGGCAGGATGGAGTGGGTGGAGAAGAGTGTCAGGAGTGATTTGTGGCAGAATAGTACCTGTAAGAGTGAAAGGGAAGGTCTACAAGAGGGTATGTTATATGGGTTGGAGACAGTGGCACTGACAAAAAGGCAGGAGTTTGAGCAGGATGTGGCAGAGTTAAAGATGTTAAGATTTGCACTGGGTGTAACAAGGTTGGACAGGATTAGGAATAAGTATATTAGAGGATCAGCCCAGGTTGGAAGGTTTGGAGACAAAGCCAGAGAGGCAAGATTACGTTGGTTTGGACATGTGCTGAGGAGGGATGCTGAGTATATTGGGAAAAAGATGCTAAGGATGAAGCTACCAGGTAACAGGAAAAGAGGAAGGCCTAAGATAAGGTTTATGGATGTGGAAAGAAAGGACATGTAGGTGGCTGGTGTGACAGAGCAAGATGCAGAGGACAGGAAGAAATGGAAACGGGTGATCCGCTGTGGCGACCCCTAATGGGAACAGCCGAAAGAAGATGATGATGATGATGTCATGCCTGAGTTGCAGTTCTTTCGATCATCTCCCCTCCCCCTTCACACTTCCCCTTCCTAGCTGTCAAACTGCTGAAGGTAATTTGACCTGTTGTTGTTTTGATTGACACATCACCACAGGAGACTTAACTCATCCATTGTTTCCTAGTTCTAGTCTTTTCTTTCTGACAGTGGGACACTTATTTATGCAGCACCATGGCCTCCTGTCATGAAACAGGGGTGCATAGTTCATAGAATTTGGAAACATAGTGTTTTTCAAGTAAAACAAACTACTTTTTCTGGGCTATCGTGTCTGCCTCAAATACTCACATTTATAACAGTGATGTAAACAGAACAGTGTTAATGGACAAAAAATAATAATTTGACTTGCATTTCAAAGTAGAATTGTAAGGTAGAGGTATCACATGCTTACAGAAATCACCACTGCCTCACCATATGAAAGTCTTGTGATGCCCAAGTACAAATTTTGATTACAGAACTAACCATTATGCCAATCAAACATTTATGTCTAATATTATTTACATGATTCACATAAAAGTAGTGCTGGCTGTAATTGCCCACAGACAGTTTGGTTTGCTGGTATGCATTTCCTGAGATTGGTTTGCCTGACAACTCTTACTGGCCCAGTGTGTGATCATATCATGATGTAGACCCGTGCTGAAATGCACTACATGCAAACAGTAATACATGTACTACGGCAAAAGTATGCTAGATGCAGACTTCTGCAGGACAGTATGCGGTGTCTAATCTCATTTTGATTATTCTATTCTATTCTCTACATGCTTACACACCCTTTGTGCTTTTCTCCTTATAAATATCCACCACATCACTATTCATCACATATCTAATAGTGATTTTTGTTTTTGCCTCTAACATAATAGGTTCATAGGTAGGTACTAGGCTATCTGCCTGAAGGCATTTAGAAGCCTAGCCAGAATGTGTTGGCTTTTGCCACACCCTTAGATTAGTTCCCTGTGCCTCTGTCCAGCAGAGCCACTGAAGTGATCCCAGGGGTAAACTTTCCGTTTCCCATCCACTCGTCAAGGTTTTTCTTTAAGAGTGTTAGTGAGGAGCTCTGCCTAATGTAGATTGGAATCTTGTTCCAAAGCATGGGAAGTCTCTGTGACAGGAATCTATTCCTCCAGCACATCCTATTTATTGTTGTGGTGAGGTTTAGATCCCTAGAGCGTGTGGCTCGAGAGGATAAGCTTTTCTTTAGGTGGAGCATGTCCATCAGTTCTGGGTTGGACATGGCCTTGTATGTCAGGCAGAGATCACCTCTGAGTAGGCGGTATGCAACCGAGTACAGCTGGAGTTTCTTCAGTCGAGCTGCATAGAGCATCTGTTTGAGGCCAGTGATCCTCTTGGTGAGGTGCTTCTGTGGTCTTTCCAGCTGTTGCAGGTGTCTTGTAAGATACATCCCAAATGGGGCATTGTACTCTATGATGGGTCTGATGGGCAATGAGTAGAGGGGCACAATGACCTCTTTTGATCTGGATGCGAACCCTTTTGTGATAAGTTGTGCCAAGTAGAAGGATTTTCTAACCAGTTTGGCAATGTGATTATCAAAGGAGAGTTTACCATCTACTTGGGTCCCCAGATCCCTTATTACGTCTTCCGTATTTAGGGGATGAACACCTATGTGGTAGTTTGCGGGTACTTTGTTTTTTTCCAAAGGGGATGACTATGCACTTTTTGGCATTTAGCTTGAGGCCATGATTTTGACACCAGGTGTCCGCCTCAGTGAGACCCTTTTGGAGGATGTCTGTGTCAGCCGGAGAGTCAATTATTGCCCCTAGTTTGCAGTCATCTGCAAACTTGGTCAGCCATAGTCCTCCTGTGCTTACCTGTACCTATGAGAAGTATATGCCGAGCAGGAGGGGTCCTAGGACTGAGCCCTGGGAAATGCCACTTGTAACCGGTTTAGAGTCATACCTAGCTCCTGCAACTCTTACCATGTGGGTTCTGTCCTTGAGCCAGTTGGCAACCCATCTTGTGACGTAGGGGTTTATGTTCAGGCTGGTGAGGTTGTCTATAATACCAGAATGGGGAATGGTGTCAAAAGGCCTTTGCGAGGTCTAGGCAGGCTGTGTGCACCACCTTTCCCTCGTCTATAGCCTTGGTAACTGTCTCAAAGAAGTCCACCAGGTTTAGGAGGCATGATCTGCCCTTAACAAAGCCGAACTGGGTAGGGTCCAGTGTTTGGAGGTTCCCAATGTCTCTGTTAATGAGTTCCATGATGATGATGCGCTCCATAGCATTGCAGACCAAGCTAGTCAGGCTTATAGGGCGATAGTTCCTGGGGTCTGTTGTGGCTCCACCTTTGTGGAGCGGAATAACCGTTGCTGTGCGCCACTCTATGGGTATGTAACCTGTGGAGAGGCTGAGTTTGGACAGTGTGTTTAGGTGAGGGGTTAGTTCGTCTTTGAGCTCATGTAGGACACAGCCTGGGACACTGTCAGGTCCCATTGATGCTGTGTTTTTGGTTTTGGAGAGGGCTGTTTTAACCTGAGTGTCTGTGATTTCAGGAGCTCTACATTCTTCTGGTATGGTTATGGGCCCTTTTGGGGGTGAGAGGGGGCTGAAGTTTGTGCTGAACCTGTCTGCCAGGATGTTGGCAATATTGGTCGGTTCAGTGTATTTTGTACCATTCTGCAATAACTCCGAGCAGATCTGAGCATAGCCACTTAGATTTTTGACATAGCTAAAGAATGCCTGGTTATCTTTGGAGTCCTTGGCAATTTTTCTTTCTAAACTCGCCTTGGATGATTTTATGAGGGATTGTAGTTTCTTGCTGATACTGATCAGGGATGTCTTCCCTTCTTGGGATTTTACTCTTTTCTGTACTAGTTTCCTCCTTCTATTGTATAGCTTGTTTATGGCAGGAGTCCACCAGACGGTTTCCTTTTCTTAGAGGAGTGTGTCTTGGTTTTGCATGGGATAGCATGATCCATGCATTCTTGTAGGTGCCCGTAGAATGCATTAGTAAAGGATTTTGCAACTTGGAAAATGTTATCCTTTAGCATGGGGACTCTGAAGCTTTCCACCTCAGTCTTAAGTAATGTGAAGTTTGCTTTTGAAAAGTTTTTCACGGTGGTTTCCTTGTCCGGGGGTGGGGGCGGAATGTGGATATCCAAAGTGATTTGTTTATGGTCAGATCTAACCAGTGAGGGGTTGACCTCTGGTGTGGAGCACCAGTCGCCCATGTTGGTGATGACCAGGTGCAATATGTTGTCACCTCTGGTGGGAGTGTTGACCAGTTGATCCAGGGCATTTGAGTTTATAAATTCTAGGAAATGTTGGGCAAGGGAGTTAGTACTAGAGTAGTTCTCCCAATTAATGTTTGGGTAATTGAAATCACCCAATATTAGGGTGTTTGGTAGGACCTTTATATTTCCCAGTGTTTCCAGAAATGTGGAATGGGGGTCCTGGGACATGGTGGGTGATCTGTAGCAAGCTACAATTTGAATTGCAGTTTTGCCCATTGTTAGTTGCACGTGGATGATCTCACATAGTTTATATATATATATATATGTATATATATATATATATATATATATATATATATATATATATATATATATATAGATTCATAGGTATGTACTAGGCTATCGGCCCGAGGGCCTATGTAAGCCTAGCCAACAATGTTCCCTGGCTTATGCAACCCAAAAAAGTTATTTTCATGTAGCTCTGTCAAGCCAAGACAAAGAAGTGATCCCCAGGGTGTATTTCCTATTTCCCATCCACTCATCAAGATTTTTCTTGAAGAGTACTAATGAAGAGCTTTGCTTGACATAGATGGGTAGCCTGTTCCAGAGTATGGGAAGTCTCTGGGACAGGAATCTTTCCCTCCAGCATGTCCTGTTTATTGTGGTGACAAGGTTTAGATCCCTAGAGCATGTAGCTCGGAGGGATTGGGATTTCTTTAGTTGTAGCATGTCCAATACATATACATATACATACACACACACGTACACAGTGGATACAAAATTGTACACACCCCTATTAAAATGCCAGGCTTTTGTGATATAAAAAAATGAGACCACAATAAATAATTTCAAAACTTTTCCCACCTTTAATATAGCCTATAACCTGTACAATTCAACTGAAAAACAAACAAATCTGTTAGGGGAAAATATAAATAATAAAAAAAAAAACATACAATAAGCTGGTTCCATAAGTGTGCACACCCTTAAACTAATACGTTGTTGAAGCACCTTTTGCTTTAATTACAGCATGGAGCCTTCTTGGGTATGCACCAGCCATCAATTAAAGAGACTCTGATTAACCCCAAATAAAGTTCAGCTGTCCTAGTAGGATTTTATTGACATTTACTCAGTAGCCTGCTACAGCAAAAGCCATGGTTCACAGAGAGCTTACAAAGCATCAATGGGATCTCATTGTTGAAAGGTTATCAGTCTGAAGGGTACAAAAAATGTCCACAGCACTGGATATACCATGGAACACAGTGAAGACAGTCATCAAATAGTAGAGAAAATGTGGGATGACCATGACGTTGCAAAGAACTGAATGTCCCTCCAAAATTGATGGAGACAAGATGAAAACTGGTCAGGGAGGCTGCCAAGAGACCTACAGGCACAGTGAAGGAGCTGCAGGAATTTCTGGCAAGTACTGGTTGTGTACTACATATGACAACAATCTCCCGTATTCTCCATATGTCTGGCCTATGGGGTAGGGTTGAAAGACAGAAGCCTTTTCTTACACAGAAAAACATTCAGGGCTGGCTGAAATTTGCAAAACAATGCATCGAGTCTCCCAAAAGCATGTGGGAAAATCTATTTTGGTCTGATGAGACCAAGGTTGAACTTTCTGGCCACATTTCCAAAAGGTACATTTGCGCACAAAAAGCACTTTGCATCAAAAAAAGAACACCATCCCCACAGTGAAGCATGGTGGTGGCAGTATCATGCTTTGGGGTTGCTTTTTTCAGCGGGAACTGGGGCTTTAGTCAAGGTGGAAGGAATTATGAGCAGTTGTAAATACCGGTCACCTTTGGCCCAAAACCTTCAGACGTCTGCTAGAAATCTGAAGATGAAGAGAAATTTCACCTTTTAACACAATGACCCCAAGGATACATACAAATTAACAAAAAAATGGCTTCACCAGAAGAAAATTAAAGTTTTGGAATGGCCCAGCCAGAGCCCAGACCTAAATCCAATATAAAATCTGTGGGGTGACCTGAAGAGGGCTGTGCACAAGAGATGCCCTCACAATCTGACAGATTTGGAGTGTTTTTGCAAGGAACAGTCGGCAGAAATTGCCAAGTCAAGATGTTCCATGCTGACAGACTCCTACCCCAGAAGACTGAATGTTGTAATTAAATCCAAACGTACTTCAAAGTATTAGTTTAAGGGTGTGCACAATTATGCAACCAGCTTATTGTGCATTTTTTATTTTTTATATTTCTCCCCTAACAGATTTGTTTGTTTTGCAATTGAATTGTACAGGTAATAGGTCACATTAAAGGAGGGAAATGTTTTGAAATTATTTCTTGTGGTCTCATTTTTTTATAGCACAAACACCTGACATTTTAACAGGGGTGTGTACACTTTTTATATCCACTTTACATACATATATGAGACACACTATATATATATATATATATATATATATATATATATATATTATTTATAATATACAAACTATGTCTACAAGGAAACCGCTGTAGGCAATGGTGAATGCTTTGATGTCACCTAGTACCACACAAAGCTGTGTATTACCAGTACACAGACATCAAGTTTCCACAGACAGATATGATACATCACTGCCTGGAATGACTAAGGAAGTAAGCCAGTAAAAATGCATTTCTGAATTCCCATTTTCAGTACGATTTGTAGTCTACCGGTGAAATATGGCCATATGAACCTTTTCAAAAATGACCACTACTACAACTTACATTAACAGTGTAACAACCCTCAGATGCCCATACACCTGTACCCAAACACATGTTTCTATCCCCTCACACATTTTGCTTTTCAGAGACATTCAAATGCCTGTATATTACTTTTCTTCTATTGTACTAGACATTTAAACCCTGCAATTGATACTTGGATGAACTGGGGAACCATATTTGCCTCCTCTGTCAGCAACCCATGATCTGATTTTTCATCACACAGTGGGTGAACTGCACAAAATGACATGGTCTTGCTAGAGACACTTCTGCTGACAATTTATTGCGCTAATCCTTTCATATTTGCTTGCATCCCCCCCCACACACCCCTTGTTTGCATCCCCCCCCCACACACACACCCCTTGCTTGCATCCCTCCCCACACACACACCCCTTGCTTGCCCCCCAAACACAATCACCCTTGCTTGCATCCCCCCCACACACACTCACCCCTTGCTTGCAACCCCCCCCACACACACACACACACACACACACCTTGTTTGCATCCATTTGCTGCACATCTGTTAAACAGGACTAGAGCTACCCATCAAAGGGACCTAAATATGGCATGTGACCTGAATATGATATGCTGGATGGACAGATTTACCTCCCATTGACTGTGGCGACTTTGGCATAAGTTGCAAATTCATGTGAAGCAGACCAGTTCTATGACACTGTTGTGAGTGAATGGGGTGCCATAAATTCTTACAGGGGTTACCACCCCCAACCTTTCTGGACATTGGACAGCACTACTAAATACATTCCTGGTGTTGACTAGAGTATTTCTGGTATTATATTGTCATGAAAAGGCTAGTCTTGAAATGACCTTCAGGTTTACAGTCTAGTAACCTTCTGTGATCATATGAAAGGTGGAGGTGTATCTACCTTCATTAAATCCAAATACTCCTCAAGACTGGTGAAACAGTGAGATTCTCTTGAGCTAATCCAGGTCCAAATCACTGTACGAAAAATACTCTTCCACTTCATCACTAGCTACAGCTCCCTGACCTTGAACCAGGAGAAGCAGACCGCCTACCTGGACTAGCAAGAGTCACTCAACATACAGCCAAATACCCTGGTCATGGGAGATTTTAACTAGCCTTCCATCAATTGAGCGACATACATGAGAACAATTGCTACGAGGTTCCTGGACTTCATTAATTCAAATGCCCTGGAAGAGGTGGTCTGTACACTCTCAAGGGGTGCAAATGTGCTGAACCTAATGCTCACCAATGCGGGGGACCACTGCATTAACCCCTGCGCGTTTCCCTCCCTGGTAGGTCAGACCATAAATCTGTCTCATTTGAAGTAAAGATGAAACCTGACATGCTTACATGAGTAAAAAAATGAATACTTTCTCCAAAGCAAACTAATGTCTACTTAGCAATGGTATAAAAGCTTTCAAAGCACCCAATAACAGACATCAATGTCTGATATACAAAGGAAAACAAAATAACCCTATATAGCCACTTAAAAAGGCATTGAGTTAGCCGTACCCAAGGGGAATAAGACCAGAAATTCAAAAAAAAAAAAAAAAAAACAAAGCACCCTGATGGACTAAAAGTATAATTAAGTTGTACAACCAAAGAAGATTGATATCTAAGAACAGGAAGGAGGTAATTCTGAAAGAATAGCCTCCACAGCTTGAGCAAGCAAATCGGATGTCTTAAGTTCACTAAGACTAGCTATGAATCTAAATTAACATCCCTAGCTAAAGACAATCATAAGGAATTGTTCAGCTACAACAGAAACCCAAGACAGAATGACCATTTGTGTGCTGAACTTAGTGGATGGGACAAGAAATTGCCTACCTGCTAGCCGACAGATTTGGCAAAAACTTCAAGTATGCCCGGCCGATTTTGATTCTGTGAAAATTTCTTTCGGGGATCTGTACGGATCCCATATTTTTTGTCTGGGGTTCTGAGATGTAATAAATGAAATACCTGAGTATAGGAGGTATGTGAACTTGGTTCAACACTCATCCGAAAACAATCACTGTATTGGTGTATTGCTGGTGGCATGTGTCTTGCCATGCCCAGCAGAGAATATGTACAATAGCCAACACTGCACAACTATGTGGGAATCATCACATTCTTTGTGGATGAGGTAGCAGGCCGTGGCATGCTATCATGTCAATTGCCAACAGAGTGAGATTAGGGTAGCACCAGAAAATCCTCTGAATGCTGGCTAGACAATTACTGGGTCATAATCTGCTCTCTCATCCCAGCACAGGTGCAATGATCAGTAGTAGCAGGCCACATGGCATACAGGTGAATGGGGGGGGACAGAAAAGTAACATGAATAACTGCTGTTTTACTAAATGGCAGCTTGACCATTTGTTGCATACCCTTTCCCATCTAACACTTCCATTACAATCGTTTGCCACAGACTAGCATTTACAACCTAATTTGAGAAAAACCCGGTTCTAGAAACTCAATATACATGAAGTAAGCCATTAAATAATTGTTTTTATGTTGCCACAGCTGCACAACACTATATCATTGTTTATTAAAAATGACAGTATCCCCTTGTGAGAAAATATTTAGGCCTATCACTGACAAATTATTAATGCATCATCCGCATTGGTGCAGTGGTAGCATTGTTGCCTCACAGCAAGAGGTTCTCCCGTTCGATTCTCGGCTGGAGTGCGGGGAGTGCCTTCTGTGTGGAGTCTGCATGTCCTCCCCGTGGTTGTGTAGGCATTCGAAAGACATGCGTAAATGGGCATGCCTTCATTGAAGGTTGAACGTCGAGCTGGCACCTCGGCGTTTGTGAAAATCTACTGCCAATCATTAGCGGACCAGAGTTCCGCTATGGCGACCCCTAACCGGGAAAAGCCGAAAGACAAAACAAAAATGACAAATTATTAATATTTTTGTGAAAATACCACAGAATGCAATAACTTATGAATTGTAAATCTGGGACAAAATGTTGAAACTATAAACTGCATAACTGGTTAGTAGATGGAGACCCTGACTAGGTGGGAAAGATGACACAAAAAACACTAGAGTGGGATAAAAGCTGCACAGATCTAATGGTATTCTGCACCTTCCTGATTGTATTAAATTATATTCCTTGTATAATACAGCACCAGTTGTTTGAATGTGTTTTAAACTTGTAGTTGTGTACAGTCATCTAGTAAGCAATGAAACAAAATGTATTAACCAATAATGACAAAACTACTCATTTCAGAAAACTTCAACCATAAAAAGGCCACTCAAACTTCTGTCATTACAATCCACCAATATCAATAAATAAGCAAAATCTCTGCAGAAGTCAGTCATCTAAATAATTCCACATTAAAGAGATCTGTAACTAATGAAGAGGGTGTTGCTAGGAAACAACCTTATATTTCATTGTTTCATCTACAAATAAAGTGACTGTTGCCCTGGAAGAATAATGTGCCTATGTTACATTAAAACATGATAAGCTGATAATATTGCAATAGGAATGGATGTCAAACTGATAAGTTCATAGTTACTAAGTAATTCCTCCTAAGGAGGACATTGACAGTATCCATTCCCTTTAAAGTACAACATAGTACAATATCAGCGATCCATCTGCATATTGTGGGAGTAGAACCCACAGCCTTTTGCATCAAAAGTAAGGCTATTACAGTGTTGTGCTACTAACACAAACAGACTTGGAATAAGGAGCACTAAACTTCTCTTCCCCTGAAGCTCTCAGCTCCTTGTAAATTTTTTTATTTATTTAACAGGAAAGTCCAATTGGAACAAAGCCAATTTTCAGCAGAGGGCCAAGGAGCAATGTTCTATATGCATGTCTTTGTAACATGGAAGGAAACCCACACAAACACAGAGAGGACATACACTCCACATAGAAGGCATCCCAGCCAAGAATCCAACCAGACAACCTCTTGCTGTGAGGTAACAACACTACCACTGCACCATCCACTTGACACAGCGATCTCTCTCAATTTCACAGCAGAAGAAATCTGGTAAAAGTCAAAATTTATTTGGAGGGAGGAGCAAAGGCCGAAAACCAGGGACACATTTTAAATATTGCTTGTATAATCGTAGAAAGTTGCTAAAATAGTGTTTTGTGTTACCATGTGTTTACAAAAAAGATATGAAGACTGAAACTTAAAGAGCTATCATTATTTAGTGAATTCTGTTCTCAATGATTTGCCAGAAAACCACAAATTTTAAGAGGAACAGACCAAAAGTAGTATGAACGGAGCACACCAGCTACTATAAAATATGAATGGAGCACACCAGCTACTATAAAATATGAATGGAGCACACCAGGTACTATAAAATATGAGCGGGAGCAATATTTAAAATATGTCCCTATTTTCGGGCTTTCTACCCCCATTTTGTCAGGCTTTGTCCAGATTTCTTTCACTAAGAGGATGAGAGGTATTGGTGTAGGATCATACATAGCAGGCACTACAGAGTCCTTGCCTTCCTCTCCAAACTTCTGCCCTCAGGAATTAATTGCAATAATCTCAAGTACAAAAATGCTTTCCCAACAGTCATATAGCACTGTCTAAGTGTTGACAGGCAGTGTAGGAAATTGCCTAGCCACAAAAATAAATTCTGCTACATAAAAAAAAAAAAAAAAAGATAAATGAGAATATGCTGGTTTGCAAAGGCTGGCACTGATACAGTTAAGATTCCCTCACTCCCAACAAGCAAATTTAGTCCTTTCTTCCCAGCAGATGGCAATCACACCACCTTTAACACAACTTGGGGTTCCTATATAATGTGTCACAGTCATGAAACCATGACAAAACAAACAAGCAAACCTATTGTTCTCCTCCAAACCAGGGCATCTGGGCGTTGATCCTACTCATGCCTTACTCATACAGTGAATACTGTTTGTATATAGTTTAGTAAAAGAAGTGTCAGTTGCTGAGGGCAGCATAGGGACTAACACCCCCAAAATATAGCACTTTAAGTTAAAAATATCACATGGATGAGTGGGCGGTGTACCAGCTGAATGGGTAATGTACCAGTTAATTGGGTGGTACACCAGTTGAATAGGTTGTGTACCAGTTGAATGGATGGTTTACCCATTGAATAGGTTGTGTACTGGCTGAATGGGTGGAGTACCGGCTGAATGGGTGGAGTACCAGTATACAAAGGCTGGTACTTAAGCAGTTAGGATTCCCTCACTCCCAGCACACAAACACAGCTCCTTGTCCCTGTAGTTGACAATAAGACCCCTTTACACCAGAAGCTACTGTAGAAGTGTTGGAAGAAATTATTCTTCTGTTTAATATAGCATACTTCCCCAGAGAGTGGTAACAAACCCTGCCTTCCTCTCCAAACTGCAGCCTCTGGGTATTGAACCTGCTGTTGCTTTAGTGATGGTACTTATAGAGCTAAATAAAAGCAAAGCCCTGATAGCCTGCAGTAGTGTAGGAGCCTACAACCCCTAAAAACTCTTTACATCCTGAGAAAGCATATGCAAAGAAATAAGACTTAAATGAGTATAAACTAGCACTGAAGTTATTAGAATCCCTTCTCTCCCAACAACTTAATACAAACTCTTTTTGCAACAGACAATCAAATTCACTTTCACCACACACACCAGGGGGTCCTGCAGAAATGTTGGAAACTTGACCTCTTCTTTTAGGCTACAACAACTTCCCAACCATCACAAAAAATGAAGAAAAAAGCCTGCCTTTTATTTTCTATGTTGTACAATAAATATAGGTGGTAGTTTCCAGTGAAAAGCAGAAAATAGCACACACACTTTTGTTTTAATTATTTCTGTGCAGAGAGACTGCTCAGAGAAGTTAATATTCATACAAAGCATCCAAACAGTCCAAAATCAGTGATGTAATTTTTCCCAGCTGGAGTGAACGAAGACACTGTTCTGTGCTGACCCACACCAGCTGTTTTCGCCTCAATCAGTACAAAACGTGTGTGGAAAGAAAAGAGATCAGTAAATGTAAACAACTGAAATAACTGATTTCTCTTCTTAGAAGATACTGTAACAGGGCATGGATTTGCAAATCATAGACTAGTACTCTGCGAAAAGGGGGAGTGAAACGATTTGCTAATGAACACAATGGTATCTCACTTCCAGGCTCCAAATGAAATTACAGCAGGTATAAAGTATTAATCTTACTTGTACAATTACTGTGCAAGTGAAATTATTACCCTGCTAAAGTATTGGGCAAGACTTTTTGTTTTAAAAAACAGTTTCATACCAGTTATAAAATAACATAAATATGCTAAAACCAAGCTATTTCTGGGCCCAAATATGTCTTTTCTTACAGTGTCAGGGCAACTCAGTAGCTAGAATTACAGGTTACTGATGAAAAATAAAACACTTACTCCAAAAGATTGAAATTATCACTCTTATATAGTAACTTGGAAAACAAACAAAGAAGGAAATCAATGCGGGTCATATCAGCTACTCTAAAATATGAGCGGAGCACACCAGCTACTCTAGAATATGAGCGGAGCACACCAGCTACTCTAAAATATGAGCGGAGCACACCAGCTACTCTAGAATATGAGCGGAGCACACCAGCTACTCTAAAATATGAGCAGAGCACACCAGCTACACAACAACAGCACAACAATACCTGAAAGCATGGGCGTACCACTCAACCTCTTACAACAAATAATTCACATTTTAGCCGTTTCCAACACTGGAATAAAATCTCAGCCATAGCAACAATTCACAAACACTGACAACTGACTAAGAGTTTAGAAAGCAGCCTTCTTGTATAGGCTGCTTCAGCTTGTACCATGTACTTTTCCGTGGTTCACTTTTGAAAACAAACAAAAACTACTATGCGATAGCATACATCTCTACCGCTTAGAAACAGAAACCCAAACTCTACAGTTGCTTTCAAAAGCTACATTCTGCATTTACAGAGCAACCGTGCAAACCCTAAAAAAATGACACACACATTATTTGTTTACATGATATACTACAGCCTCTCTCAGAAGCATTTCCAATGGCATTTCTGCCTCAGAGATGTAAGATAACGAGTGCTACATAAGGCAGATGCTACTCATATCATGTGCATTGCATTTTGTTGTGGAACTTAAAGCCCAAAAAAAGATATGAAGAAGTAAGCAAAGCACATGGTGTGAGTAGAATCTGCAGAAAAAAAAGGAAGCCAGCTCTCTCTCTCATAACAACAACAGTGTGTTGAACTGGTGGTGAATGGTACTGCCTACACCAATCAGGTTGACACAAATCAAATGGCTGATAAATTCAGCTCAGACTTCACCCCTCACTTCTCCCCAGCTCCACCAGGTGAAATCCCCTCCAACATTCTTCCCCCAACTATCATCAGGGACCAGGTGCTAGCAGTACTCACTAAGCCCAAGAACACCACCTCCATGGCTCCCAACAACATCCCCGGTTGCTTCCTGAACAATCTAAAACATTACCTATCAGGACGACTTGAGGCACTCTTCAGCTACATAAGAACAGGCTATGTTCCAAGTGAATGGAAGATTGCAATAGTCATTCTTCTCAACAAGGTCAGACCATCAACCAACTCAGAGAACTACAGACTCATCAGTCTAACAAGCCTAATATACAAAGCCACTACACGTATTATCATGAAAATGGTAAAAAAGGACATTGGCAACCTACAGACAATGAACCCATCCCAATTTGCATTTGTTAAGGGAAGGTCATGCCTGCTTAACCTGGTATATTTTGAGAGGGTCAGCAAGGCAATGCACGAGGGTAAAACAGTGCATACTGTGTATCCTGACCTGGCTAAGGTATTGTTGACAGGCTCTCTGAACTAAGCATAAACCTTACATTACTCTCTGGATTGCTGACTGGCTCACAGATAGGACCCAAGAAGTCAAGATCTGTGAGACCACTTCCACCAAGAGACCGGTCATCAATACAGTACTCCAAGGCTCTGTGCTGGGCCCATTCCTGTTTAGCATCTACTTCTTGGAAGTCATGGCTAATGTTATAGGCCTCTGGCTCACCAAGTTTGTAGATGACTGTAAATTGGGAGATATAATAAATTCCCCCCAAGACACAAACATCTTGCAAGTGGTTTAACAGAAATGACGGGTGCCAGAGCCATGGTCTAAAACCAAATGCCAAAAAATGCATTTTAATACCCCTTTGGAAACTGTCAACACAAGTTAATTACTCCCTAATATTTAACCCAATAGTAAGGGATGTGGGAACATATGTAAACAGCAATTTGGCCTTTGACTAACTTGTACCTAAGATAATAAGAAAATCATTCTATGTCACCCAAATTATAGGTAAGGGTATGGCATCCAGATCTGAGGAAGTTATTGTACCACTCTACTCAGCCCTTATCAGACCTACCATTGAATACAATGCTCCCTTTGGCATATATCTAACCAGACACTTGCAACAGCTGGAACATCAACAAAGGTTTCTCTGTAGGGGAATTTAGGAGAAGAATACCCTGTCCTACATTGATCACCTAAAGGCTCTACCTTTGTGTTCAATCTCCTACAGGCTGTTAAGGTGGGATCTTTGCCTGGCTTGCAAGGATTCCTCAGATCCAGCCCTGAGAGATCTGTTTCACATGCCCAAAACATACAGCACCAGAAACACTAGATCCAGTGATCTGCACTTTCCTTCTGACATAAACAGAACATGCTGGAGTGAAATATATGTATCCCAAAGGATCCTTGAAGTATGGGATAGGCTCCCCATCCATGTAAAACAGAGTTTATCCCTGACCCTATTCAGACAAAATCTTGACAATTGGATGGGAAGTCATAAATTCACCCCCGGTCGTGCCCTCATGTCCCTTATGGACAGAGGCTGTCAGTAAGAAAAGAATCATCCTAACACCCCCAAATCCTTAACAACCTGCCTACTAATATGCTCCCCCCCCAAATGGTTTGAACGTGTAAGGGCCCTGGTGGTCATTAGCCTAGTAAGAACCTATGAACCTGATTTTGTAGCAGATATTTAGCTGGGTTAGGACTAGGTTAGTTGGGTTAGGACTTTAGTAGTGGTAGCCTTTGTAGCTGCTGTAACGGAACAGGAAGGTTTGAGTGGGAGATCTGAATATTTCTGTTCAGTAATTTAAGAAATAATATTCTTTTTCTGGTCTGATATTGGTAAGATGCACTGCATTGCAATGTTAGCACTATTTCCATTGAAAAGATCGCAGGACAGTGTTCATGTTTACATTTGTAAGTATGGTTCAATAATTATGAACTAGGCAAAAGCTCACATCTATCTCTAGACCTCAAAAAAATTTTTGTTCATCTTAGTAAGACTATTGAAAATGTCACTTCATTCAAGTAGACCTGGACGCACACCTATTCTGGAGACCAGACCCTGTAGAAATGCTATAGGTATCTTAACTGATTGTCTCCCGCTAAGTGCTCCAGCCTTTAAAAGAAATGCATCCACCATAAAACACCATATGCATTCTCCCCCAAAAATGATCACCACTGAAAAAGTTAACTGTAAAACAATGTACTGATTTTCTACTTGCCTTTCAACCATTTAAACTTCTCAAGAATTACACCTTCCCCACTAGCCTCCAGATTATTCATAGATGTACCAGCATTCAGCCTTAGAAATCTTAATCACGTGTTCTCTCTTCCCAACCCCCTAAACTAGGCTTTACAGCACAGACCATGCTTTCTCAGTCCTTGATCCCTGATTGTGGGAACCTTGCCCTTCTTATCTTGAAGACCATTCCTCATACCCCATTCTCTGATAAGAAATAAAAGCATATTGTAAGATACAAGCCTCTAGAAAAATCCAACTGCTGTCCTGTGGTCATGTAACTTAACTTCTTTATACAAAAAAAAAAAAAAAAAATTCTAAGCTTGTTTCCTGCCTTACCTGTAAGTAGTTTAGTCCAGATACAGATTTGTTGTATCCAGGACTGTTTGTAAGTTTCTGAGCCCCCAAGCCTTTCTGTGTTGGAGGGAAGCCTTCTAGCTTATCAGTGGGAGTGTAAGCACAAGGTAGCTTATCTAAAAAAAAAAAAAAAACAAAACAAAAAAAAAAAAACTTTATGCATCGCCGCTTAGCTAGGGTTAAACTATTCCTGGTGCCATAAAGTCTGCTGTTCGAATTTTCCCTTAGAACTAGCCAGTTTTTTAGCTAGCAATCAAATCTGTTTCTTTGAGCTGAGCACTTGTTCAGAACTCATTGTAAGCACTAAATAAGCTACAAATTACTACAGCACTCAACTTTCCTCACTTGTCTAGAGGAAAACAGTTTTTAGTACTTAATAAATAAGCACCTATCCAGGCATGTCTAAGGGTCAGCTTCCGGAGATTTCTCCTGTCTACCTGATGAATCTGGGCATCTTGGGGCAATGCAGCAATTGCCTCGTGTACACAGACAAACCTCTCCTCCTATTACCTAACACTACAACCTGTGAGAGATGCACTTATATAGCCAAACTGGAAGCAAAGCTCTCTTCACCCAAGACTGGACTAGACAGTCAAGAGGAGAAGGTAAACACTTGCACCACACCACACTCATCACATAGTCCCTCAAAACCTAAACCACCAAAACACACACATAGAAACATAAAACACACACCTACATTCACGGAGGCTCTCAATAAAAATCTGCCCAAGCAACAGGGACCTCCAAAGCAGAAACGCAAGCAACCTCCACCCCCCCAACGCAACCCAAAATGACACATAACCCATAAACTCAGTGTGCCACTCAACCACAGCCCATAAGGCATAACAACGTACCCAACACTCTAGTCATAGGTGACTCTATAGTCAGGCACACTGATGTTCCACTCACCAGGCTAAACAAGAAGAAAGTTACTGTCAGCTGCCTGTTGGGTGCCAGGGTCCGACACATAATGCATGCACTCAGGTCACTCCACAACAAGTACAAATATGACTCTGTCATTGTCTATGTTGGTGTGAATGACCTGAGATGTACCTCCTTGGACTACATGAAAAGAGACATGGAGGAGCTGTCCGATCTTGTAGGCCAGGCAGGTATGACCCTAGCCTTCAGTAGCATCCTGCCATCACCCAGAATAATACCATAGTGCTAGGACAAAGTGATTGACTTCAACCATTGGCTAAGCTTCTGGTGTCATTCTAAGGGGATCCAGTATCTGTCTGCCTGGGACAACATGGTCGACAGACCACGATGCTTTGCCAGAGATGGCCTGCACCTCTCACTCTTGGGATTCCAGATACTGGCTAAGGCTCTTGCCACCACTATAGTGCCTTTTTTAGGCAAGGTTCAAATGACAAATTCACCACCATAACAGGTACAAGCAAGCAAAATCTGAGGGTAATGCTACTCAATGCTAGAAGTCTAAACCTCAAAATGCACTCACTTGAGGCACTCCTTAAAATGGAGAATATCGACATCTGTGCAGTGACAGTGACCTGGTTCAAGGCTCCAGAGAGCACCCCTGCATTATCAGGCTATAATTCATACCACACCTTTCGGCCACCTAACCTGGACTGAAACACTAAAGGCGGAGGCATGTCCATATTCATTAAGGATGTCCACACCTCCAGGCTAGTTGCTCAGCATAATCCATCTGAGATTATCCAAGTGCAACTAACTCTGGGCAAGACCGCAATCCAAATTGTAGCTTGCTACAGATCCCCCACCATGCCCCAGGATTCCCACTCCTCATTTCTTGATACACTGGAAAATATTAGGGTACAACCTAATACCCTAATAATGGGCGATTTCAACTACCCCACCATTAACTGGGAAAACTACTCATGTAACAACTCTTTTGCTCAACGTTTTCTGGAATTCATAAATTCCAGTGCCTTGGATCAACTTATCCATACCCCCACCAGAGGCAGCAATATCCTAGACTTGGTCATAACCAACATGGGCAACCGGTGTTCCACACCAGAGGTCAATTCCTCGTTGGTCAGATCCGACCACAAGCTAATCACCCTAGACATCCACATCCTGCCCCCACCCCCAATTAGGGAAACCACCGTAAAAATTTTCTCCAAAGCCAACTTCACTCTTCTTAGAACAGAAGTGGCAAACTTCACGACACCCATGCAGACAGACAATCCTACACAAATGCACTTTATAAGCACTTACACGAGTGCATGGATCGTGCAATCCCTAACAGAACCAAGATGCTATCCTCCAAAAAAAGGAAGCCAATCTGATGGTCCCCTGCCATAAACAAACTCTACAACAGAAGGAAGAAACTGTTGCAAAAAAAGAGTAAAATCCCATGATTGGAGGAACTCCCTGGTCAGCGTCAGTAAGAAGCTGAGATCCCTCATAAAATCCTCCAAAGCTAGTTACAAAAACAAACTTGCCACTGATTCTAAAGACAACCACAAAGCATTCTATAGCTATGTCAAGAATCTCAATGGCAACACTCAGATCTGATCTGAGTTACAGCAGAATGGCACTAAATATACAGAACCAACTGATATTGCCAACATCCTGGCAGATTGGTTCAGTGCTAACTTTACCCCCTTCTCACCCCCTAAAGGGCCCATCTCTATACCGGAAGAATGCAAAGTTCCTGTAATCATGGCTGCACAGGTAAAAAAAACAGTCTCCAAAGCCAAGAACACAGCACCCATGGGACCTGACAACATCCCAGGCTGCATTCTATATAAACTACAGAACAAACTGGCACCATGTTCAATCATAGCCTCACCTCAGGTTTTGTGCCCACTGAATGGTGCACAGCAGTGGTTATCCCACTCCACAAAGGGGGAACCACTACGGACCCTGGGAACTGCCGCCCCATTAACCTGACTAGCCTGGTCTGCAAGGCTATGGAACATATCATCACGGAACTTATAAACAATGACATTGGTAATCTCCAAACTCTGGACCCCACCCAGTTTAGGTTTGTAAAATGCAGATCATGTCTCCTAAACCTGATAGACTTCTTTGAAGCGGTCGCCAAAGCTGTAGATGGGGGTAAGCCGGTTCACACAGCCTATCTAGATCTCCCCAAGGCTTTTGACACCATGCCCCACTCTGGAATTATAGATAAACTCACTAAACTAGGTATAAATCCCTATTTCACAAGATAGATTGCCAAGTGGCTCACTGACAGAATCCACACTGTGAAAGTAGCAGACTCCAAATCCGACTTCAGATCAGTGACAATTGGAGTACCACAGGGTTCAGTCCTGGGTCCTCTCCTGTTTGATATCTACTTCTCTGAAGTACAGGCTAACACAGAAGGTCTTTGGCTAACAAAGTTCGCAGATGACTGCAAACTAGGAGCCATAATTGAAATGCCTAACGATGTGGACATCCTACAAAAAGGCCTCACTGAGACAGATGCCTGGTGTCAAAGCCATGGCCTCAAGCTCAATGCCAAAAAGTGCATTGTCATCCCTTTTGGTAAAAACTCTGTACCCATGAACTACCACATAGGTGGTAGTCTACTTAACACCGAAAGTGTGATGAGACCTTGGGACACAGGTGGACAGTAGTCTCTTCTTTGATAATCACATTGCCACAGTAGTCAGGGAATCCTTCTATGTGGCACATCTCATCACAAAAGGTTTCTCATCCAGGAAAAAAGAGGTCATTGTTCCCCTCTACTCGTCACTCATTAGACCCATTATAGAATACAGTGCCCTTTTTGGTATGTACCTCACAAGACATCTACAACAACTGGAAAGGTCACAGAAATACCTCACAAAGAGGATTTCCGGCCTCAAACAGATGTCCTACGCAGACCGTCTCAAAAAGCCCCAGCTTTACTCCATCGCATATCGCCTACTCAGTGGCAATCTCTGCCTAACATACAAAGCTATGTCAAACCCAGAGCCGTTGGACATGCTCCACCTAAAGAAATCCCAATCCCTCCGAGCTTCATGCTCTAGGGACCTAAACCATGTCACCACAATAAACAGAACATGCTGGAGGGATAGATTCTTGTCCCAGAGACTTCCCATACTCTGGAACAAACTACCTATCTATATCAAACAATGCTCCTCATTAGCACTCTTCAAGAAAAATCTTGATGATTGGATGGGAGATAGGTAATTCACCCTGGGGATCACTTCTGTGGCTCTGCTTGACAGGGGCACAGGAAAATAATTTTCTTGGGTGGAGAAAGTCAGGGTACCTTTTTGGCTAGGCTTCTATAGGCCCTAGGGCCAATAGCCTATTACCTACCTGTGAACCTATGAATCCTTCTTACCACTATATATCATGATAACATTACTCTTCACTGTGATTCTTTCAGCATGCCAACTCTGATTTCCAGTCTGTATATAAAGCATGTACATATTGTGTTTTACCAGTCACTCTGTATATAATGACATTTATCTATTGCTTTTATACCCTCAATCCAACTCTGATATTCACTTTGAATATATGTATATATTGCATTTTGGCATTTACTTTGTATATCATATCATGTATCTGTTGTGTCTATCCCAGGCTGAGACTGAAATAGGTCTAGTTAGATCATGCAGGTATGGTTTTAGATTACGATTTTCTGATACTATTTTTATAGAGAAGTTAACAGCCAGCATTCCCTTGCCTCTTGTGGAGTGAGTGTCTTAAAAGTAGCTGTGATCTGACTGAATTTGTGGCAGCAGTCCATATATTCATGATTAACCTCACATAACCCAAGAATTGCATACATCAGTTTTATGGAAAAGTCTTATTGGGCAAGAAACTAGGGGAAATTGTTTTTGCTGTACTTTTCCGTTAAACCCCTACCACGCATCTCGCCTTATTCCTTGAACACAAGGAAGACTCAAAGGTCCATGACAAACCAAGCGTGGAGCTGATACAAAGGCCTGGGGAAAGGAACAACATGGCGAGACACACCAGTCCGGCTCCCAAGATGAAATAAACCAAATAATGTGGCAGGCTGAAATCCAGGAGAAATGAGTCAAAATATGAATGGCAATACAAAATTATGCAAATGTGGCAGTATGCCGATAATATAAAATGTACAATACTCAATTACCTAACATTTATAACCTCAAACTGTAGAGTACTGTAGCTAAAAATCTGCAAAAGGTGGGTAGACTTTCAAACAGTCCTCCAAAAGATGTAGTTGCTACTAGAAATAAAAACAAACAGTACCAATGAATAAGAATGAAGGAATTTATACCGCAGTGTTTCTCCTGTTATTACTACATTATTTGCTGTGGTGTGTTACCACTGTGTCATGCAGTACAAAGATCACTGCTACATGAATTTTACATGTGAACAGGACCTTACAAACGAATGCAATTTATAGATTTTGTATGGCTTTCTTGTCTATAGCACTCCCAAAGTGCTGCAAATGTATTAATGCCTGTTTCAGCCGTAGAGTGCACAACCGTCAAGAACATGGATGGATGACAGTTTGGTAGGCTCACAAATACATGAGCAGAAAAATTCCTACAGAATGGTGGGTGATTAATGGAGAGCAATGAACTTTATGTAAGTACAGCTCCAAAATAGGGAGTGTTGTGGTTATTGATATCTGATGCTCTATGAAGCTGTCTGTCATGACTGCATGCCGCGTCCCACACAAAGACACACATGTACTACAATCGCTGGCATGGTATTCATTTCATGGAGTAATCATTGACTCCAGCAATAATTTAAAAAGCAAAAATGTAACAACCCGATGAAGTAAAAGGTAAAAAAACAGCCAGAAGAGGGAACAGGTCAGTTGAAACAACAAAATAAACATGCTTCTTAGGAATAAGGTGAGACGCGTGGTTGGGGTTTAACGGGAAAGTACCGTTTTTGCTTTTGTGGGCGGAGCTCTTGGTTGGTGGTCATCTATGAACAGAAATAGCATGGTAGGCATTGGGGAGAATGAACATATAACAGACAACTGAAGCCATATAAATTAATAGCAAACACCTAAGGAAACACACAAAGGAACCTTCTAAAAGTGGACTCCAACTGTATGGGGACCAGATGAAGAAACCGTGAAGTAACAGGGTTTGAAGTTTGCTGTGTAAAAGCTCCACTTTCTATGAATTAGATCTAGCAAATCCAGATTATGTGGTGTAAATAGCTATTGTAAGTTAGCAGAACAAATAAACTTTTGTTGATTAGAGCAAGAAAATCAAAATTAAATTCTTAAATAACCTCTTTGCAACAGGCCAGTAGTGCAGCTTATTGCTGTTTGTCTTTCGGCTTTTCCCGGTTAGGGGTCGCCACAGTGAAACTCTGGTCCGCTAATGATTGGCAGTTGGTTTTTATCGTGTCCAGTTGCCAGCCCGATGCCCACCCTTCAACGAAGGCACGCCCATTCAACGCATATCTTTCGAACGCCGACTCGACTGCAGGGAGGACATGCAGACTCGACACAGAAGGCACTCCTAACTCAAGCCGAGAATTGAATGGGAGAACCTCTTGCTGCGAGGCAACAACGCCACCGCGGAAGGTGGTCAGTAGTGCAGCTTATTAACAATGCAAATTCAGTTAAGTCAAAAGTGCATTGTTTAGAAGTGACACAGAAGTACAAGCTGGTTAAAATTGTTCACACTCACAATGTTTTGATTAGGGCTGTTTGGATTCAAACATAATCTGAACTAGTGTGTATTGTCATCATTATTTTAGATTTACAATGCTTTCTAATAATGTAAGTGCTTTAATTCACATGCAATATTCTTAAGGTATATTGTTAGATAGGACAGGCCTTAGGCAGATTGAACCTATTTGGTCCAATAGGGCCCCACACAAAATTATGATGGAGTCTTTATGCATTATGGAGCCCACAAGACTAGCTTGAGAAATAGCAAAGGATAGTGCATGGCACTTTTCTGCTTGTAGTCTCTCTTCTGTAGTAGTTAAAAGTCTCAGTAGAGGAACAGGCTTCATTTCCTGTTGTGCACTGCAATAGTAGCTAGACCAGTAGTAATTCTGCAGTTTCATACAAATTGTATGATTCAAAGTGTTAACCTTTTGCTCACATAGTAGTCAGGTGCTATTGCTGCTGAGTGCTCGACATTTTTTTTTTTAGCTCAAACCTAATGCTGTATTAACTATCTAGTTTTGTATATCCCTCCAGTTACTGTCACAAAAGATAAGACCAAGCTTAATTTAAAGAATGAGAGCATTTCTTTTTGTTTCTCTAGGTGATTTGGGTAGTATGAATGGTTGCTAATAAATATAATTAAAAGTAACGAGCCAATATGAAAACAGACACCAGTAAGCAAAAAAAAAAAAACAAAACAAAAAACAGAAGTCATAGTTAACAGCTGAGCTATCCTAGCCAAATGAAACATGTCAATTTTGAGTGTGTTTTCTGAGCAGAGGGACGCAGAGGTGGATAGAGTAATGATTTCACTTAACCAAAAGAGGAGAACAAGCAGCAGAAACTGATTGATGAAGGTACTGCAGGGGATACCATAGAGTCACAGCCATACACAAAATGTGGAGAAGGACAAATAGAAATCTAAAAATTAAAAATAAGACTGGACTGGAGAGGAGTTTTAGAGGAAGTGCACTTTAGAAAGTTTAACAAATTGAGTAGGTTTTGCATGTCTGCTTATATCCATTTGAGATTCTTATTTCCTGGCACCTGCCATAATGCTGTTTAATGTCCATTGTAAATCATCTCTGTAAGTAAACTTTACTATTGATATTGTGGCCAGGACTATGTCTGGAATGAGCAGCAAGCATTCGTCCATTTATCCAGTTTAACAAGTAGTTAAATACATATTAATTTTCAGACGTAACTGTAAGTGGAATGATGTGTGCAGTGACATTTATATATTATTATTATTACTATTATTACTGACCATTCTGTAGAACCTCAGCAGTTTTAAGTAGTTTTATGGGGAAAAACTGACCTTAACAAGGTATGATAATTAACTTGGCAAGGGACTACAACAATTTAGAGCAGACTGGAAGCCCATGAAGGAGGAAGAGTGGGATATGAGATGAGTATAATGGAATATGGAAGATTTCCATGCACTTTGCCCCCCCCACACACACAACCATTAAGCCTATCCACAGTTACTCATTCGATCTACACTTCCTGGTATCAGTGGACATTGAGCATGGGAGACAAGAGTTTGAGACTGTAGTGAGTCAGAAGATTTGATCAGGTTTCATGTTTCCTGAAACTAACTTCTGAGTAGCATCTTTGGCATGGTGTTATCTGCAGCATCTCACAAAGAATGCAGAGAGTACTTATCTTAGCAACATAATTTTGATAATCTACTTATGTTTTGACAAAATATAAACTAATACATAAAAAAGTTTTCTTTTGTCTTTAATAAATAATAATAGCATATATTCATTGTACCTTATCTGAAAGTCTTCAATCCACTGTTCTCCTAGACTTTCAAATTAGGCATAAGCAATATATGCTGGGTTACCTGGGTGGCCCCACCAAACTGGTCTAGATTTGGCCCTGCACAATTAATCAGTTGTTTCAGTGAGAAAACAGTGGTGTTTCTCAGTCATACAGGAAGTAGCATGATTTGTTACAACTAGGCTTTCCCGCCCTGACAGCCAATCTGCCACTTTCAGGAAAGCAGATAGATGATATAACGTTTCTTGACTTTATTAAGTTTTCCTTACACTCATCACAGAAGCTATTGCTTTAAATAAATCCAGCTGCTGTACATTTGGTATTTGGTTAATTCTATTCCCACAATTTCTGACAAGGTTGGGAAGGCATTTGATAGATTTGGGGGTGTATTTTTCAACAACACTTTTCTTTTTACAGTTTTCAGCTGTCAAGCTCATATGTCAATGTAAATGCTTGCCTATTTTAAGAATATGAGGAATGTTTTCGGCATCTGATTCCTTATCTGAGGAGAAATATACTTTATGTAATTTGTTTGCTTCTGTGTCTGTGGTGGCTACTCATTATATGAAATGTGCTACTTTTAGAGCTGCTGCCACTGAATCTGTTAGGAGGTTTTCTTGGCTGAGTTCTAAAAACCTTTCAGAAGATGTAATAAAGGAAGTTTTGAATTCTCCTTTAGATAGTTTTGGACCTCTTGCTGCAGAGATCCTTGTAAAGTGATGAGAAAAGTATGCTGATTCATGGGATCGCTCTGTTTTTCATACTTCCTTCTCCATGCTGGGTAAGGGATTTAATGCTGTCTCTACTACCTTCTTTCAAAGGCCTAA
Source organism: Protopterus annectens (assembly GCF_019279795.1). Lineage (NCBI taxonomy): Eukaryota > Metazoa > Chordata > Ceratodontiformes > Protopteridae > Protopterus > Protopterus annectens. The sequence continues at coordinate 621,391,783 of NC_056726.1, read as the reverse complement.
TAAACAGACCGAGCAGGCAGGAGGTAAGCAAACATTTTAAAAGCAATGACTGGGAGTTTCCAAGAAGTAGAAGCCCCCTCCCCCCGCCCCTAGAATTGTATGAAGTCAAATAAGTCTGTATAACAGTTTACGAGACTTTCCCTTCCAGCTCTGGCAAATCCTAAATCCATCAAGGTTACTTTGGGCAATGGGAGCCCAACCCCCCTTTTTTTTTTTTCACAAAAAACCCCCCTCCCCCGACATAATTATTTTCCTTCTGTCGTGAAGCATTTGCTCTCTCAGGGGATATTAGAAGCTCTTCCACCTCCAGTTTTGGAAGTAGAGATTTATTCAAAATTATATCTTATAACAAGTTAATTTTGTTACTCCGTATTTCCCATTTGAATTTTCTGGTAACCTTCAGTTTAAAAGATGAATATCATTACTTTACCAAATAAACATTTTAGGAGTTTCTAAAAGTTTTGTGTGTCTGGGTCACATTTTCATGTTCTCTGCATTGCTCTTTGGTCTACCCACTGCTATAAATGTATTTACAAAGTGTCTTTATCCTGTGATAGATAGCCTACTGCTGACTGCAAGGTGTTAACATTTTTCCTTAGGTGACTTGCCTTTCTTTGCAGAGTATTTTCCAAAGTGTCAGGAATCTCTAACTTGGTTAAGGGATTTCCTTCACAGACTGGGATTTCAGGAGCATATACAAATGTCTTGCCTAATTTTCTTGGGATTGTTTTCCTTAGGTGTCTCTAGGACACCTTGGCTCAAGGAACTTTTTTTTCTGCAGATAAAGCAGATACAATTCTAGATCAACTCCTGAATTTTTCCACTTATTCTTGTTTCTGCAAAGGAATTCCTAAGGATTCTGAATCTCATGGCATATATGATTTTCATGATACCTTTTGCAAGACGCCACACGACAAAATGCATTGATACCGGTAATCTGTATGGTCCCAACATGAACATCCCTAGCATTTCAGTTTTCAGTTTTGGGGGGTTGTGAATAGGGATTTTTTTTTTTTTTTTTTTTTTATTTGCTGGAGACAGGGTATTTTTTGAAATCCAGATGTCTCTTTCTCCTTCCCAGCTCCAGCACATTCCATCACTATCAACACCTCAGACTTTACTTGTGGAGCAATGTCTCTGTAGATAAAAGTGCAAGGTGTTTGAAACAGAATGCACAGACCAAAACACATATAAAAAAAAGAGGTATCCGCACTTATAAATGTTCTCAACTCTGTAATTCATTTTTGGTCCCTTGGACCTTTCTAAGCATTAAAAAACAACACCACACTGATGTGGCACCTAAACAAGGAAGAGCCAGTTATACCTTCTGTGCAGACTAGCCATGGTTGCCTGGGATATAGCTTTTCAGCACAACCTTGCACTGTCAGCATCTTACATACCATTATAACAAGACTATGTGACAGTCAAGCTGAGCAGGACCAGGACAGACTGTCAATAATGGAACTTATTTCAGGGGGTCTTTTAAAGATTGATTCAACTGTGGGGAAGACCTGAAATATATCCTTTTGCTTCCACACTCAAGACCTGAAATAGATCTTTTTGCCTTCACTCTCAACTATCATTTGGTGAGGTGAAATTAGGCCTGGAAGACAGATGCTTTTTCTTTTCCTTGGACAGGAATTTTAATGAATGCTTTTCCACTCTTTTCAGTAATATCCAGGATCTTTCTGAAGATTTAGAAGGGCTCTTCAAAGATCATTGTGGTGACTTCCTTCTGGCATTGGCAATAGTTGTTCTTCCATCTTTCGGAAATGGCCTGGGGCAGTTACCATAAACTTCTCACAGACTGGATTTACTTACACAAGACTAAGGGTGTTTGATACATCCAGACCATAACAAATATAATGGATTACCTTGATGAAAAAAAATAAGCATCTTTCAAGCACCTTTTTATGAGGGCTTGCATCAGATATTAAAGGAAGCAACAAATGCTGCTACTAGAAAATTATAGATTAGTAAATGGAAAAGGATTTCTAGTTGGTGCCAAGAAAAGAACCAGTTCCCCTCAAAGGGCTAGTGTTTTCCTGTTTCTACATTATTTGTGTGAGTTACTATCATATGGCCTGTCTTTCTCCTCGATCAAGGTTCACTTGTTAATCATTTCAGCATGACTGCCCATGGACCCCCCACCTTTCTATACTATTTCATGTAGAGATAGTTTGGCTCAAAATAAATTCTGATATCATTTTAGGCACATATGAAGTATTAGTTCTTAAGATGACGCTAGCCTTGTGAAAAATGAGATCGTCGCGACCCACCATAAGACTTACAACTCAGATACTCTTCTTGCAGAGGTCAGAGCATTTAGTAAGACTGTTTTGTCAATAACCTTAACTCAGCCTGATAAACTGGTTCAAATGGAGCAAGTATTAGTATTTCTAACACAATGTTAACATCTCAAGGAGGAGCCACTTGTTTTCTAGGAGACTTTGAATGCAACAACCCTTCAAAAATATCTATTTCCCTATCTTCTTTCCAGAACCAAAAAATGAGGGTGAAGGGATATTCCATATCTTGGATGTCCACAAGCAACTCAGGTAAAATCTTGACAGAACAAAATCTTTCAGGAACTCTCATTAGATGTTCCTTTCTTGTGAAGGTAAGATAAAAGGACAGCCTGTGTCAAAGCAGGCCATTTCCAAATGGTTGTCACATGCTAGCTTTTGTTATACCCACCAAAACAAATATATTCCAGGCAGAGTAAAGGCTCATGCTGCCAGGGCCTTGGTTTCATCTATGGCAGCAACTTGGTCCTGTGTCCATACTTTTACAAAGCACCATAAACTGGATTCCTTCTCTTTGCTAGGACCATTCTGCTGGGGATCATGGTCTCTTAACCATCATTTTCCGTCTCATTTTAAGTTGTGGTAATCTACTCATATACCCAAAGATATTGCAGCAGTGATCCACATAATGAGCATAGTACACTTGTGTAAGCAAACCTAATATAACAGTAGATGTTTGAAAGGTTTGAATGATCACTGCTGCAGGAGCTGCTCCCTCCCTCCATCCCCGTTATTTTTGCATGTTGGTTTTGCATATTGTAGACATTTATTTTTATTTTCCAAGCATTGTCTTTCTCAGGACTTTGGCTTAATTTTCTCTGTTGGCATGAAAGCTCCAAAGGACTTGATGCCCAAACTTCAATTTTAGTCAACACAGCTCAAGCAGACAAGCATTTTGGATGCATAGTAGGTACCCTGCAGCTTTTGGAGGATGCCCACCTGTTATATTGTTAACAGGATATAACCTATGTAGCTAAGGCTACTGCAGCGGTGATCCTTCAAACACCTATTGTTATGGTAAGTTTATTTACACAACTGTACTTTCCTGAATATGAGTCTTGGTCTGCATGTTTGAAAATGTAGAGCTGCTGTTTCCATCTCATAGCTTCACTGATTTCTAGGCCTGTATGAAGCATGGTGTGCTGACAGTGGCAGGCTGATCCTCTTTACGGGTAATAAAACACTTGGTACTGAGAATATGGTTTTTAGCATGTAGTTTTTTTTACAAAGGAGAATTGTATAGTTCCACAAAGGCCATTGATATAATCCTTCGTTGTATGGAGCTGATTGAGCAAGATTCATTGACTCCCTGTTATCATTATCTGCTGGGATATTGTAATCTCAATGATGTTAGTATGTATGTAGAGGGGGTTGAAAATGTGATTTGATGAGTCCATGTAACTGTCCTTTTGGGCAGACTGCCTCACAATATTTTGATTTCAGAGTTGGTTCTCCCAAAGCCAGCCTGTAGCCTTCACAAAGATTTGAAAAATTAATTTATAAAGAAGAAAAATAAGGGAGATGTCAAAATATTTTTAGTAGAGGTCAGTCGTTTCCAAATTTAATGATGCCAAATAACGTGTAAAGTGCTCAACTGAGCAGTCATCATTTGAGGTTTATTTTTCTCACACTTAGTGTGTATAGCCAAGTATACTTAAAGAAAATCTCTCCCTTACTTTTAGTATGGCAGCTAAATTTCCTCCTTGCATTTGAAAAATACAATGCCTCAGCATGTAGTATTAACTCATTTGCAGTCTGTAAACTCTAAAATCTTACCAAAATGGCTTGATAAATTGTATTTTATGCACAGTTTGGTCTAAACTTCTGTTTGTTATATATGGCAGCAGTAAGAAGTTTCACCTAAACAAACCATCTTCACTGAGTAAATATGCTCATTAAACATTTCTTTGTGTGTATTATTTAACAAGCTGTATGTTTGCAAGAGAAAAAATACAAATCCTGAAGTCAATTAAAAATGTCAGCAGTGCAGTTTAGCATATACTAGATTATTTAATCCTTAACTCAACAGAACTGAAACAGCCAAGGGGTGACATTCTAAAGGATAAAATAATGAATTGCCTAACAGTTTACCAGTCCAGGTCATTGTGTACTACTTGCAGACAGTTTAGCAGTCTGAAAGGCATTTCTTTTGTTCTTACTGTATTTCTTCATGTATCTGTTACACTGCATGTCATGGTAAACTCCTCTCCAGCTGATATGGATGGAATGCCATCCACTTTTTGCTGTATGAACTCTGTGTTGTTCAGCACTTTAGCTGTGTTTCCAAGCCATCAACACTGTCTTCTGTCATACTTTAGTTTAAACATTGTCTGCAACATTCTGCCAGTCTAGGTATAATTTTAACTGCAACACTGTAATCAACAGGGCTGCTAAATTTTGTCTCATCTTGGATTGCTACACAAATTATTATTGCTATCTGGGAAACTTTTGGCAAAAGAAAATAACTGAATTATATAATATATCCAAAACTCTTCTTCTCAAGAAAAATATCAAAAGACAGCACCCAGCCGAGAATAAAACCAGAGAACCTCTTGCTGTGAGGCAACAACACTATCCGCTGCACCACTGTACCACCCAGGAAACTTACAAATAATACCCTGCATTCCTGTGAACTTATCCATTATGATGTCTTCTATAGTACTGACCCAGTAGACATTGCCAGTATCCTTGCAACAACTTTATTTCCAATTTTACCCCCAACCAAAGCTTTGAAATAACTGAATCCCCAACTCCCCCAGTTATCTCTAAAGATCATTATTGAAAGTGCTAACCAAGAAAAAAAAACTTCCTGCTCCTGACCTAACAGTATACCTATGTACAAATTAATATTAGAGAATGGGCGACTTGTACATCACTACTCTGAGCAGAGAAGGCACAGTGCTAATGTCCAGGTATTACCTGCTGAAAAACGAGTCTGCTGCTTCATGGCAGCATATTAAGCTACCGTGGAGCTCAAACTGTAATGAAGATAATGACCGCCATTATTTTACACTCATGAAGCAGTACTCTTCCTGGTTAGCAAGTGTAAAATTAAAACAAAACAAAAAAAAATAGAAAACTTTGCGTGTGTGTGCATATGTCTGTGTGAAAGTGTATGTGTGCATGAAGGTGAGAGTGAGAACATTAAGACATTTACTAAGCACTCACTAAGCAGCAACCAGATAAATTAAAAAAATGCAAAAGTGTGTGTGTGCATTTATGTTGTTGTCTGTGTGTGTATGGGTGCTTGAATGCATGAAAGTGGAAGTGTCTGTGTTTGTGAGAAAGAGAGCAAGATTTTTACAATCGAGAGGTATGACTCTTGGCTCAAGAAATCCAGGCGAAGCCTAAAATAGTGTGGAGCAAAGGCTCAAAAATAGGGACAGATTTTAAATATTGCTTTTATAAAATTAGAAAGTTGCTATAATAACAGGAATGTAACTCATTATTTAGTAGCATCAACTCAAATTGATTTACCTTCAAACTACAAATTTTATGAGGAACAGACCAAAAAAAAGGCAAAAAATCTGGACTTTCTATGAAAATTTGGACAACTGACAGGTATGGAGGTATGAAACTTCTAATGGCTGGCACTATTAACTGAGTGTAATTATATGTGTTTTAAATGTACTTCCGGGTGTGTGTGTGTGTGTGTGTGTGTGTGTGTGTATGTTTGCACAAGAGAGAGTGTCTAGACATTAAATACTTCACAAACTTATATTTTGATGTAAAATACTTCCTTCAACAACAGTTACATATACTACAACAAGTCTGAAACATTAGGAGCCTGCAGCATTGGGCCTCAGAATACCCCTGAGTGAGCTTATTTATACAATAGCACGCACTCTGTTGGGCATTATTGCTTGTGTGTTAAACATGCCCCTGCAGGCCCACATCTTAAACTGTTTAATTTACTTTACCTATTGGTTTTGTCCCTGATAAATGGCACACTGCAGTGGTGATATCCCTCTGTAAGGGTAGCCAGACAGCCGAGCAGTGTAATTACAAACCTATTATCCTTACAAGCCTCATTTGTAAAGTCATAGAACCTATTATAACTGACCTCAAACTAAGCTGTACAGAATCTTATTAGGGTTGACCTCCAGCAGTTTATAGGTTCATAGGTAGGTACTAGGCTATTGGCCCAAGGGCCTACGTAAGCCTAGCCAACACGGTTCCCTGGCTTACGCCACCCAAGAAAGTTATTTTCCTGTGCCACTGTCGAGCAGAGACACAGAAGTGATCCCTGGGGTGTATTTCCTATTTCCCATCCACTCATCAAGATTTTTCCTGAATAGTGCTAATGAAGAACTTTGCTTGACATAGATGGGTAACCTGTTCCAGAGTATGGGAAGTCACTGGGACAGGAATCTATCCCTCCAGCATGTCTGTTTATTGTGGTGACAAGGTTTAGGTCCCTAGAGCATGTAGCTTGGAGGGATTGGGATTTCTTTAGGTGTAGCATGTCCAACAGCTCTGGGTTTGACATAGTTTTATATGTTAGGCAGAGTTCACCTCGGAGTAGGCGATATGCTACGGAGTAAAGCTGGAGTTTTTTAAGACGGTCAGTGTAGGGCATTTGTTTGAGGCCAGTAATCCTCTTTGTGAGGTACTTCTGTGGCCTTTCCAACTGCTGCAGATGTCTTGTGAGGTACATTCCAAAAGGGGCATTGTACTCTATAATGGGTCTAATGAGAGTCGAGTAGAGGAGAACAATGACTTCTTTTTTTCCTGGTTGAGAACCCTTTTATGATGAAGTGTGCCACGTAGAAGGACTTACTGACTACCGTGGCGATGTGACCATCAAAGGAGAGACTACTGTCCACCTGGATCCCAAGGTCTCTTATCACACATTCGGTGTTAAATAGATTGCTGCCTATGTGGTAGTTCTTGCGTAAAGAGTTTTTACCATAGGGGATGACACTGCACTTTTTGGCATTGAGCTTAAGGCCATGGCTCTGACACCAGGTATCTGTCTCAGCAAGGCCCTTCTGTAGGATGTCCACATCATCTAGGGACTTGACTGTGGCTCCTAGTTTGCAGTCATCTGCGAACTTCATTAGCCAGAGGCCTTTTGTGTTAGCCTGTACTTCAGAGAAATAGATACCAAACAGGAGAGGTCCCAGGATGGAACCCTGTGGTACTACATTTGTCACTGGTATGAGGTCAGATTTGGAGTCTGTAACATTTACAGTGTGGGTTCTGTCAGTGAGCCATTTGGCAACCCATCTTGTGACATAGGGATTTATACCTAGTTTATTGAGTTTAGCTATAATTCCAGAATGGGGGATGCTGTTGAAAGCCTTGGTGAGGTCAAGATAGGCTATGTGAACCACCTTACCCTCATCTACGGCTTTGGTGACTGCCTCAAAGAAGTCTATCAGGTTTAGGAGGCATGATCTGCCTTTCACAAACCCGAACTGGGTGGGATCTAGAGTTTGGAGGTTACCAATGTCTTTGTTTATGAGTTCCATGATGATACGTTCCATGGCCTTGCAGACCAGGCTTGTCAGGCTAATAGGGCGATAGTTCCCGGGATCAGTGGTGGCTCCCCCTTTGTGGAGTGGGAAAACTGCTGCTGTGCGCCATTCAGTGAGCACAAAGCCTGATGCAAGGCTATTATTGAACATAGTGCTTAGGTGGGGAGCCAGTTCATTCTGAAGTTCGTGTAAAACACAGCCTGGGATATTGTCCAGTCCCATGGATGCTGTGTTTTGGCTTTAGAGAGTGCAGCTTTTACCTGCGTAGTTGTGATTACAGGGATTCTGCATTCTTCCTGTATAGATATGGGCCCTTTAGGGGGTGGGGGGGATAAAGTTAGCACTGAACCTATCTGCCAGGATGTTGGCAATATAAGTTGGTTCTGTAATTTTCGTGCCGTTGTGCTGTAACTCAGAGCAGATCTGGGTGTTACCATCGAGATTCTTGACATAGCTATAGAATGCTTTGTGGTTGTCCTTAGAATTAGTGGTGATTTTGTTTTCGTAGCTAGCTTTGGAGGATCTTATAAGGGATCTCAGCTTCTTACTGAGGCTGACCAAGGAGCTCCTCCACTCATGGGATTTTACTCTCTTTTGCAACAGTTTGTACAGTTTGTCTAAGGCAGGGGACCACTAGAGTGGCTTCCTTTTTTTGGAGGATAGCTTCTTGGTTCTGTTTGGGATAGCACGATCCACGCACTCATCTAAGTGCTTATAGAGTACATTTGTGTAGGATTCAGCAGTTGCAACTGTACTGTCCATCTGCATGGGTGTCATGAAGTTCACCACTTCTGTCTTAAGAAGCATGAAGCTGGCTTTGGAGAAATTTTTTACCATGGTTTCCTTAATGGGGGTGGGGGCGGGATGTGGATATCAAGGGTGATTAGCTTATGGTCAGATCGGGCCAACGAGGAGGTGACTTCAGGTGTGGAACACCGGTCACTCATGTTGGTAATGACTAGGTCTAGGATATTGTTGCCACTGGTGGGGGTGTGGATAAGTTCATCCAGGGCATTGGAGTTTATGAATTCCAGAAAGCATTGAGCTAAGGAGTTGGTACATGAGTAGTTTTCCCAGTTAATGGTGGGGTAGTTGAAGTCGCCCATTATTAGGGTGTTTGGTTGAACCCTAATATTTTCCAGTACGTCAAGAAAAGAGGAGTGGGAATCCTGGGGCATGGTGGGGGATCTGTAGCAAGCTACAATTTAGATTACAGTTTTGCCCAGAGTTAGTTGCACTTGGATAACCTCAGATGCATTATGCTGAGCAACTAGCCTAGAGGTGTGGGTATCCTTAATGAATATGGACACATCTCCGCCTTTGGTGTTTCGGTCCAGGTTACGTGGCTTGGATTTACCTAATTGGTTTCAGCTTTGCTTCAAGCACTCTTTTTGAGTTTTACATGGCCGAAAAGTGTGATATGAGTTAAAGCCTGGTAGTCCAGGGGTGCTCTCTGGAGCCTTGAACCAGGTCTCAGTCACTGCACAGATATCGATGTTCTCCATTTTAAGGAGTGCCTCGAGTGAGTACGTTTTGAGATTTAGACTTCTAGCATTGATTAGCATTACCCTCAGTTTTTTCTTGCCTGTTCCTGTTACGGTGGTGAATTTGTCATTTGAACCTTGCCTAAAAAAGGCAGTATAGGGGCGGCAAGAGCCTTAGCCAGTATCTGGAATCCCAGGGGTCACTGGTTCAGGCCATCTCTGGCAAAGCATCATGGTCTGTTGACAATGTCATCCCAAGCAGACAGATACTGGATCCCCTTAGAATGACACCAGAAGTTTAGCCAATTGTTGAAGTCACTCATTTTGTCCTTGTACTGCGGTATCATTCTTCATGATGGCAGAATGCTATTCAGGGCTAGGGTCATACCAACCTGGGCTACAAGATCGGATAGCTCTTTCATGTCTCTTTTCATGTAGTCCAGGGAGGTACATCTCAGGTCATTCACACCAACATAGACAATGACAGAGTCATATTTGTACTTGTTGTGGAGTGACCTGAGTGCATGGGTTATGTGGCGGATCCTGGCACCCAACAGGCAGCTGACAGTAACCTTCTCCTTGTTTAGCCTGATGAGTGGGACATCAGTGTGCCTGACTATAGAGTCACCTATGACTAGTGTGTTGGGTACATTGTTTTGCCTTATTGGCTGTGGTTGAGTGGCACACTGAGTCTGCGGGCTGTGTGTCATTTGGGTTGTGTTGAGGGATGGAGGTTGCCTGCATTTCTGGTTTGGAGGTCTCTGTTGCTTAGACAGATTATTACTGAGAGCCTCTTCAAATGTTTTTGTGTTACTATGTGTGGATTTTGGTGGTGTAGATTTAGTGAGACTATGTAATGAGTGTAGTGTGGTACAAATGTTTACCTTCTCCTCTTGACTGTCAAGTTCAGTCTTGGTTGGAGAGAGCTTTACCTCCAGTTTGGCTAGATAAGTGCATCTCTCACAGGTTGTAGTGTTGGGTGGTAGGAGGAGAGGGTTGTCTGTGTGGATGAGACAATTTCTACATTGCCTCAAGATGCCCAGATTCATCAGATAGACAGGAGAGAACACTGGGAGCTGACCCTTGGACATGCCTGAATAAAAAAATATTTTCCTCTAGATAAGTGAGGAAAGTGAGTACAAGAGCTGTTTTTCTCTAAACAAGTGAGAAAAGTAAGTATAAAAACTGTTTTTGTCTAGGTAATGAGGAAGGTTGAGTGCTATAGTTATTAGTAGCTTATTAGGTGCTTACAAGTTCTGAACAAGTGCTGAGCACAAATAAGCAAATTTAAGTGCTAAAACTAAGAATCTATATCTGCACTAGATGAGTTATAGTACAGAAACAAGTGCAAATGCAGGCTTTCAAATCAGAAAGTTGAGAGAGATGCAAAAGATTGCCCAAACGGCCAATAACTATAATTTCTGGGCCAGAACTGCTCCTTATGTGGTAGACAGGTTACATAGTGCATACCACTCCCACTGATAAGCTAGAAGGCTTCCCTCCAACACAGAAAGGCTTGGGGGGGGGGCTCAGAAGCTTACATACAGTCCTGGATACAGCAAATCTGTATCTGGACTACACTAGTTACAGGAAAGGTAGGAAACAGGCTTAAAGTATTTTTTTTTACAGAAAAGTAGCTAAAACAGCAGTAAAACGATTCACATGCAGTGCAAGCTAGCACACTTGAGTATGTAGCAATATTAGACCAAACACAGTTTAAAAATGCAATTAAATTAAAAAGGACTAAAAGCAAGTGCAGAATGAGTTTATTAGGTAGCATGTGGTAAAGAGATGGGACTGGGGGAGTTTCCCAGATCAAATCTGCAGTGGGTCGGGCAATTGCAAAAGCCATCAAATTTAAACTACGAACCAGAAATAGGGAGGGTGGGTGGGACAAATCACTTTCAGCAGAGATCTGAAAAACTATAAGCAACAATTAATAGTACAAACTCTAAAAACCAAAAAATATACTTAGCTCTGTATATTTCGAGATGGATTGAAAAGCAGTCTATCAGAACACAGGTTCCAGCAATGAAATGCAGGCTGTTACTAACAGGTCTAATTTTATGCAAGTGATCCTTGAGTTAGATAACACACAAGCTGTAAAAAACAGTTATACCAACTGAAGAGCAGCAGAAAATAGGGGGAGGTGGGGAAAACACTTTCAGCAGAGGTCTGAAAAACTATAAGCAACAATTAACAGTACAAACTCTAAAACCAAAAAATATACTTAGCTCTGTATATTTCCAGATGGATTGAAAAGCAGTCTATCAGAACACAGGTTCCATCAATGAAATGCAGGCTGTTACTAACAGGTCTAATATAGGTTCATACTAGGCTATCTGCCCTAGGGCATTTATAAGCCTAGCCAGAGTGTGTTTGGCTTTCGCCACCCATTTTAAATTAATTTTGCTATGCCCTTTTTCAAGGTTAGTATACTGTGCCTCTGTCTAACAGTGACACAGAAGTGATACCCGGGGTAAACCTACAATCCCCCATCCACTCATCAAGATTCCTCTTGAAGAGAGTCAATGAGGGACTCTGCCTAACCTGGACTGGGATTTTATTCCAAAGTGAAGGGAGCCTCTGGGTTATTAATCTGTCCCTCCAGTATGTCCTATTTATTTCAGTGCTGAGGTTCAAGTCTCTTGAGCGCGTAGCTCGATGGGATTTGGATTTTCTGAGGTGCAGCATGTCCATTAATTCCAGGTTGGACATGGCTTTATATGTCAGGCACAGATCGCCTCTGAGCAGGTGATATGCCACTGAGTAGAGCTGGAGTTTCTTTAACCGGGCAGCATATGGCATCTGTTTGAGCCATTTGATCCTCTTGGTGAGGTACTTTTGGGGTCTTTCCAGTTGCTGCAGGTGTCTGGTAAGGTACATCCCAAAAGGGGCATTGTACTCAATTATGGGCCTGATGAGGGATGAGTAAAGAGGCACGATGACCTCCCCCGATCTAGATGTGAATCCCTTCATGATTAGGTGGGCTATATAAAATGTTTTTCTAACCACTTTGGCCACGTGGTTGTCAAATGAGAGATTGCTATCAACTTGGGTCCCCAGGTCCCTAATTACGTCTTCCATACTTAATGGATTACCACTTATGTGATAATTTGTGGCCACTTTGTTTTTGCCAAAGGGGATGACTATACACTTTTGGCATTTAGCTTGAGGCCATGGCTCTGGCACCAGTTGTCTGTTTCTATGAGGCCCTTTTGGAGGATGCTTGTGTCGGCTGGAGAGTTGATTATGGCGCCCAGTTTGCAGTCATCTGCGAACCTGGTCAGCCACAGTCCTTCCGTGTTGGCCTGTACCTCTGAGAAATATATACCGAACAAGAGAGGTCCCAGGACTGAGCCTTGTGGGATGCCACTTGTAACTGGTTTGGAGTCTGACATGGCTCCAGCAATTCTAACCATGTGGGTTCTGTCCTTGAGCCAGTTTGTAACCCATCTAGTGACATAGGGGTTTATATTTAAGCTGGTGAGCTTATCTATAATGCCCGAGTGGGGTATTGTATCGAAGGCTTTTGCGAGGTCCAGGTAGACTGTGTGGACCACCTTCCCCTCGTCAATGGCCTTGGTGACTGTTTCAAAGAAATCGACCAGGTTTAAGAGGCAGGATCTGCCCTTAACAAAGCCGAACTGGGTAGGATCCAGTGTCTGTAGGTCCCCAATATCTTTATTTATAAGGTCCATGATGATCCTTTCCATAGCTTTGCAGACCAAGCTAGTCAGGCTTATGGGGCGATAGTTTCCAGGATCAGTTGAGGCACCACCTTTGTGGAGAGGGACCACCGCTGCTGTACGCCAGTCTTTGGGTACATATCCTGTAGTAAGGCTGAGATTGAACAGTAGTTTTATGTTTGGATTTAGCTCTTCTTGAAGTTCATGTAGGACGCAGCCCGGGACACCGTCTAGTCCCATTGATGCTGTGTTTTTTGCTTTGGAGAGGGCGGCTCTTACCTGAGCATGTGAGATGTCAGGGGGGCAGCACTCTGCTGGGATAGATATTTGCCCTTTTGGTGGGGAGGGGGGGGAGAGGTTTGCGCTGAACCTGTCAGCTAGGATGTTGGCAATGTCTGTGGGTTCGGTGTATTTTTTGTCATTTTGGACTAATTCTGAGCATATCTGGGAATTCCCACCCAGGTTCCTAACATAACTAAAGAAAGCCTTGTGATTATCCTTAGTGTCCTGTGCAATTTTTCTCTTGAAGCTGGCCTTAGATGATTTTATGAGTGCCTGTAGTTTTTTGCTAATACTGATCAGAGCTGCCTTCCCTTTTTGGGATTTTGCTCTATCATGTAGTAGCTTCCTCTTCTATTGTATAGTTTGTTTATGGCTGGAGTCCACCAGACAGGACGTCTGCCTTTGGAGGATTTGGTCTTGGTTTTATTTGGGATTGCATGATCCATGCATTCCTGAAGGTGTTCATAGAATGTGTTTATAAAGGATTCTGCGGTCTGGGCCGTATTTTCCACAGGCCCGGGGGCTTTGAAGGATTCCACCTCGGTTTTGAGGAGTGTAAAATTTGCTTTAGAGATGTTTTTCACTGTGGTTTTCTGGGCAGGGGGTGGGGTCGGGATGTGAATATCCAGTGAGATTAGTTTATGGTCTGATCTTACCAGTGAGGGATACACTTCTGGTCTGGAGCATAGAGTCCCCATGTTGGTGATGATCAGATCCAGTATGTTTTCCCCTCTTGTGGGAGTGGTAACAAGTTGTTCCATAGCATTTGAGTTTATAAATTCAAGGAACCTTTGGGCTAGGGTGTTGGAGCTAGATTAATGCTCCCAGTCTATGTTTGGGTAGTTGAAGTCGCCCAATATAATGGTGTTTGGAGAGACCTTCATATTTTCCAGTGTTCTCAGGAAGGCCGAGTGGAGTTCCTGGGTTTGAGAGGGTGGTCTGTAGCAGCCTATAAACTGGAAGGCAGTTTTACCCACTGTTAGTTGCACATGGATAGTCTCTGATGCTTTGTGCTGTGCCACCAACCTGGAGGTGTGGGTATCTTTGACGAATATTGATACTCCCCCTCCTTTTGTGGTTCGGTCCAAGTTTTGGGGCCGAAAAGCATGGTATGAGGTATACTGGTAGTGCTGGGGTGCTCTCAGGAGCCTTGAACCAGGTTTCTGTTACTGCACAGATATCGATGTTCTCCATGCTAAGGAGAGTTTCGAGTGCATGCATCTTGAGGTTTAGACTTCTGGCGTTGAGTAGCACTACTCTTAGTTTCTTATCCCTTGTGATACCTATGGAGGTGGGTTTGTCTTTTGAGCCTTGCCTAAAAAAGGCACTATGGGGGTAGCAAGAGCCTTTGCCAATATCCGAAAGCCCAGAGGTGATAGGTGCAAGCCGTCCCTAGCGAAGCATCGTGGCTTGTCGAGCATGTCATCCCAGGCTAACAGGCATTGGATCCCCTTTGAATGACACCAGTACTTAAGCCAATTGTTGAAATTGATCATCTTGTCTTCATATTGTGGCATCATTCTTGGTGAGGGTAAGATGCTACTCAAGGTCAGGGTCATACCGGCCTGGGCTACATGCTCAGAGAGCTCCTCTATGTCTCTTTTCATGTAGTCCAGGGAGGTACGTCTCAGGTCATTCACACCAGCATGGACAATGACTGAGTCATATTTGTACTTGCCTTGGAGTGACCTGAGTGCTTGTGTTATGTGGCGGATCCTAGCGCCTGACAGGTAGCTCACCGTGACCTTCTCCTTGTTCAGCCTGGTGAGTGGGACGTCAGTGTGCCTGGTGATAGAGTCACCTATTACAAGTGTATCAGGTGTGTTGTTTAGCCTTAAGGGCTGTGACTGTTCGGCACACTGGCTTTGTGAGCTATGTGTTACACCTGTTTTGTTTTGGGGTAGCTTTTGCTTGGGTGTCTGCTTTGGAGGTCTCTTCTGCTTAGGCAGATTTTTATTTAGAGCCTCTGAGTATGTTTTTGGTTGTTTATGTGTTTGGTTTGCTGTCGTAGTAGGTCTATGTGAGACTGAAATTGTAGTGAGCGTGGTTTCCTTTTCCTCCTGACTGGTTACGCCAGTACTGAGTTGAGAGAGCTTAGCCTCCAGTTTGGCTATATGGTTGCATCTCTCACATGTGTTGGAATTTGTTGGGAGGAGGAGAGGGTTGTCTGTGTACATGAGGCAGCTATAACATTGCCTCAAGATTCCCAGATTCACCAGCTGGACCGGAGAGGAGATTGACAACTGACCTTTGGACATGCTATAATAGTATTGGGAATTCCTTTATAATTGAAAAAAAAAGGCCAATGGGGAACAAGGTACTCAAGGGGAGTTTGTGAGGGTGTAGTGCTTTTTATTTTTTAGTGCCGACTTATATAATTGCTTTAGTGAACAAGTGCCAGGTAACTTAAATGCAGTGTGCTACAGGTAACATAAATGCAAAAACAACAAACAGTAACTTTCATTCAAGTGAAACAAGGAAATAAGTACAGTAAGCAATGCAGATATCACTAGGGATCCACAGAAGCGCTGAAAAGCCACATTTTAGGTAGAATTAGCGTTTCAGGGGAAATAACAAGCAAACAAACAACAAGCATACAAACAAAACTAGATTCAGCAGGCCTGGATCTAGTCTATGCTACATCAAACAAGGTGTACCAATTTCAGTAAGAAACAGTTCAAATATGCAGGCACTATAAGCCTTTAACCAGAAATTCCCAGCTCAGAAGGGCAGAGTCCAGCCTCTCCTCCCACAAGAGTGCAGACCACAAACCTTCTTAATGTAAAATAACTGGCCTGAAGCCCAAGTGCTTAAACCAGAACTAATACACTTTTAGAATAACAGACACTGAACCCTCAATCAGCAGTTCCCAACTTAGAAGGATGTAAGCTACCTGTCCTGACACCACAGTGCAGGCCACAAACCTTCCTAATGTAAAACAACTGGTCTGAAGCCCAAGTGCTTAATCCAAAAGGCTTAGAGTGATAGCTACACTTTAATCAAGTTACTACCAAGCAGTAATAAATACAATTGAATGCTTTAAAGAATGCCTGGATTAGTGCTCAAGTTATACAAACAAAGCTGGATTCAGCAGGCCTGGATCTAGTCTCTGCTACAGCAAACAAGGTGTACCAATTTCAGTAAGAAGCAGTTCAAATATGCAGGCACTATAAGCCTTTAACCAGAAATTCCCAGCTCAGAAGGGCAGAGTCCAGCCTCTCCTCCCACAAGAGTGCAGACCACAAACCCTCTTAATGTAAAATAACTGGCCTGAAGCCCAAGTGCTTATACCAGAATTAATACACTTTTAGAATAACAGACACTGAGCCCTCAATCAGCAGTTCCCAACTTAGAAGGATGTAAGCTACCTGTCCTGCCAAGACAGTGCAAGCCACAAACCTTCCTAATGTAAAACAACTGGTCTGAAGCCCAAGTGCTTAATCCAAAAGACTTAGAATGATAGCTACACTTTAATCAAGTTACTACCAAGCAGTAATAAATACAATTGAATACTTTAAAGAATGCCTGGATTAGTGCTCTAGTTATACAAACAAAGCTAGATTCAGCAGGCCTGGATCTAGTCTATGCTACAGCAAACAAGGTGTACCAGTTTCAGTAAGAAGCAGTTCAAATATGCAGGCACTATAAGCCTTTAACCAGAAATTCCCAGCTCAGAAGAGCAGAGTCCAGCCTCTCCTCCCACAAGAGTGCAGACCACGAACCTTCTTAATGTAAAATAACTGGCCTGAAGCCCAAGTGCTTAAACCAGAATGAATACACTTTTGAATAACAGACACTGAGCCCTCAATCAGCAGTTCCCAACTTAGAAGGATGTAAGCTACCTGTCCTGCCACTACAGTGCAGACCACAAACCTTCTTAATGTAAAACAACTGGTCTGAAGCCCAAGTGCTTAAACTAAAAGGCTTAGAATGAGTTACACCAAGCAGTAATAAATACAACTGAGTACTTTTAAGATGATGCAAAAGCAAAATAAAGTAGGAAGAAACACAAATACAGTAAAAGCAGATACATTTTTTTTTTGAGTGAGCAAATGAGATGGGTCCAGGAGGAATATCCAAGTGCAAATTTACAAGAGGGGCAGGCAGTTTCAAAGCCACCAAGATTAACACCAAGACAAAAACAAAGAGGGTGGGTGGAGACCTACTGAAAAAACAGTCAGAACTTCCAGCTAGATATTGCTCAATGCAACACAAACAAATTACTTTAAATCGTGTATTATTTGATAAAAGTGCAGATAAAAATCTACTTAACTCCACTCATGCAGGTCTCAGTTGGCCAAAGCTCACAGTTTAAACAGAAAACAATTCACTGTACCACTTGTATAAGACAGAAACCAAATAACAATGAAGTAAACTACCCCCACTTATCACTGGCTATGCAGGTTTTTTTAACAAGCCATAACTGAAAATACCACTTGTAATAAGACCTACTGAAAAACAGTCAGAACATCCAGCTAGATATTGCTCAATGCAACACAAACAAATTACTTTAAATCGTGTATTATTTGATAAAAGTGCAGATAAAAATCTACTTAACTCCACTCATGCAGGTCTCAGTTGGCCAAAGCTCACAGTTTCATATGAATGGTATATTCTGTCTATTGAATCTGGTAAAGATATTCAAAAGGTTTGCAGAGGTTGTATATAGTGAACATGTGGTACCTATAACATATCAAATCAAAACGAAGAATCAAACCAGAAATATCAAAGGCAACTATGAAAAACACCAACACAGTAGGAAAAACAGTTTATTAAGTGCTTTCATCCGCCAAATAGCAGGACTTCCTCAGAATACAAACCAGACACTGAACAAGCATATAAATACCCACCCAATTGAAGTCAATAGCACCAAGTAATGAATTCATTGAATAATTGATTCTTGATGCAGAAAGACAAAATTAAAGTGAAATATCCAATGCTTATAAACAAATACAAAAATGAAAACTTACAGAATATATAACCTATACATGTTAAATATTCTTGTAAACCATAATATATATATATATATATATATATATATATATATATATATATATATATATAGAAATTTATAATAAATTGAAAATATAAAGCTCCTAAATGACATATAAAAAAATATATATATAAATTTATATATGTAATAAATTGAAAATATAAAGCTCCTAAATGACATATAAAAAACATACATAAGCAGTACACATAAAATAACAAATCTATAAAAATATATATATGTTTAAAAAGTGTTTAAATGTCAAACATAGATTTAAGCTTGAGGAGACTAGCAATGGAAATTACTTGGAGAACATGCAGCATTACACCTAAGCTCCAGGAATTCAAGAAAGATATCACAGGGACCACCTCTAGGGTCAACATCAACATTGTCGAAAACAGAAAATTTAAATGAATGCAAAGGAAACCCCTTTATATGTCTATAAAGGGCATTTTGCTCATCCTTTTTACTAATGTCATAATAATGCTGATAAATCCTGCACCTAAACTGTCTGATGGTTTTGCCAATGTAAAAACAAGTACACTGTTGACACAAAGCAACATAAACAATGCCCTTACTATCATAATTGAATCTCTTATTGTGCTTGATTTTGCCATAACCATGTACAAAGCATTCAGTACTCTCAAGAATAAATTTACACTGAGAACAGTGACCGCATTTATTTACTCTACCTGTATATGAATTGGACACGATTCTTTCAATTATGGTTTTAAAACAGGTATCTTTTTGATAAACCACCAATGGTCTTTCACCAAGTTTGTTAGAAATATTCCCATCACATCTGAAAATCTCCCAACATTTATTAATGATGCACTTGATTTCCCTGTATTGTAAATTAAATGGCAAAATCAAGGCCTTACCACGAGACAAGTTGGTCGATACCAAACTAGAATCAACAGGATTAACAACTTGAACAAGGGACTTGCCAAGAAGAGGGGTATAAAACCCACATGATCTCTTCCCTGTAACTTAAAGATTTCTTACTGCATTCCTCAAGAAATAAACTTTCTTGACTAACAATCCTGGCCAATCTAAGACATTGGCCTTTAATAATGGCCTTCTTTTGATGGATCGGATGCCAGCTCTGGAAATGCAAGTAAGAATTTGAAAAAGTTGGTTTCCTGTATAATGTGGAATTAGAGTTACCTGATTCCCTGTTCTTAGAAAGAGTGACATCCAAAAAATTGACCTGTGTGGCATCGACTGACATTGTAAACCTTAAAAATCGGTAGAATTGATGAATTCAAAAAAGCTTCAAATCTTTCCTTAGTGTTAACCCAAAAAATAATGATGTCATCAATAAAGCGTTTATATAAACACCAACTATCTTTGAACTCAGAAGAAAAAATAAAATTAGTTTCCCAAAATGCCATAACTATGTTGGCAAATACAGGTGCACAAGCAGCACCCATGGCAACACCCTGGATTTGCTTGAATAAATGGCCCTCAAAACTAATGAAATTATTTTGCAAAATTAAATCCATGAGACTACTGATAACCAAACTTTTGTCATGTCCAAGAATAGGCACTAAATATTGAAAAACACAGTCAATGCCAGTATCATGTGGGATGCTAGAATATAAATCTTTAACATCAATGCATACAAAAAAGCATTATGCTCATTTTTATTTCTATATTGGAAAGATGCTGTAAAATTCTGATTTTTACATATTGGTCTTTTGCCTTAAGATGGTATAACCTTCCAGGTAACAGGATGTTTAAAAAGTGCATTCTTATTGATAGAAGCCTTTTCATTACAAAATTCTGCCTGCCTGGCCCTGAACTATGTTGGGGAACATATGATGTAATACTGACATCCAAAAATCTATGTTGGTATCAGAGAAATTCAACTTAAATCTAAGGAAGGATGTAGTGGAATGATGTTGTTTCCATAATGGATGTTCTAAAATTACATCTTTCTCTCAAAAACCAAAGGACCAGGTTGGTGGGGTATGCATTTAGTTGGGTGCCATAGCTACAAAGTCATTACTGATCACAGTAAAAGATTTTTACAAGAATATTTTCAAAGGGAGGACTAACAAAAAATACCAAACTTTAACAGCAACAAGCCTTACATGATTTGGGCTCCAACAACAAAACAACAATAAAAATAAAAATATAAAAAAGGGGTGGATGGGGGGATGGATGGTACCACCAACTTAGAAGAACATCCATTATGGGAAAGAGGATGATTAGTGAAGTCATTAATGATAGCAGGCAGAAAGGGATAGTAAATACAAACCATGATCAGAGACAAGACTCGTTGAATCCACACCAAGCTCAAAAAAAAAAAGGGAAACCTAGTTTGTGTGTCATATATAAGCAATACAAGAGATAAAAAAATATAATTTTTTAAAACTGGAACATCTTAAGAAGTGACAAAGTTAAAGGATCTATTAGGGTCAGACCCCAGCTTTGGATACAAGAGAAATAAGAATTTTGGGACATCCTTTGTAATTGAAAAGGCTTTTACTACATCCAATTTATTTAAGGAGAGCCCAGGCGTTCGCCCCCTTGTGGCTTATGTAAAGCCTGTCCGCCTGAATATAAATGCTTATGCATTAAACCATCTTAGCTACATGTGAATAATGCGCAGTATATTATGTTGGGAAGACATAATATAATATTAAGAATTTCTTTTAGCATCTCTTTCCAATATTATAAAAAAATAAAGCATAATGTCTCAGGCACATAGGACAGCACTCAACACATTACTTTTCAGCTTCCAGGGGGTTAGTGTAAGTAAAAAACGTAAGGGGAGAGACATAAAGGGTTAAATGACATGGTTCTTGAAACCCGCCCCTACTAAAAAGGCGGGTAATTTACTGATTGCTGATTGGTTGGCTTTTAATAAAAAACAGTGGTAATGTTTGTTCTCTGAAGGATATCACACCAAACATCATCTCCGCCTTTTGTTTGGTTTGTTTAATAAAAGAAGGAGTTAATCCAGCAGTGTCCTGCCATTCTTCTTTCTTTTTTGGATCATACAAAAAGAATATCTTCTATATATAAACTGTCATTGACATTAGATAAAAAATACCACAAATCCTTTAACAAAGCAGGATAATTATTAAACACACTCTTGGTGTCCTGATCAATATATTTAGCAATAAACAATGTCTTGGACCCTTTGGCATCAACTATTTGCCTCAGTGGGGGATCCTCAAAGCATTTGTGAACCTTGGGAAGACCAAAAATGGTAGGTGTCCTAGGAAATTGGACCTTGAAATAGTCCATTTCACTAAGTGAGACTTGATTGTTTAAAAAAAGATCCTCAAGGGCCAAGTCAATTCTATGAAGGGCCCCATTTAACCCATTTAGAGATATTTCTTCATACACATCCAAAAATAAAATAGAAAACATTTTATTAATGCAATCATTCGTACTCATGACCACCAGTCCACCACCTTTATCTGGCTGCATGATACGAATAGATGCCTCACTATGAATGTGCTCCAATAAAAGATGTTCATCCATGCTTAAGTTAATAGGGCAACAAGATGGAATACTAACAATTTTCCTGATTTCATCTTCACAAAGTTTTTCAAAAACAAGTATTAAAGGATGTAGGGATGGGTTAAATGTACTGGGTCTTTTGTTCCTATGTAAATCTGTGTTATACAAGCCATCATCAAAAATGGCTTGTATAACACAGATTTACATAGGAACAAAAGACCCAGTACAAGCCATGATCAAAAAAACCCAGCCACTGGGGATGCACAAGCCAGTGCATTTCTTTGTGCTGGTCCCAAGCCTGGATAAATGGGGAGGGTTGCGTCAGGAATGGCATCCAGTGTAAAACTTCACCAAATCATTTCATGCAGTCACCAATAAACATTTTCATACTGGATCAGTCGAGGCCCGAGTTAACAACGACCGCCGCCAGTACTGTTAGCCTGCAGGGTGCTGGCAGAAATTGGGCTACTGTTGGCTGAAGGAGGAGAAGAGGCGGAAGACATGGCCGAAGGCAGGAAGAGAAGAGAAAGGCTAGGACTGTGGTAGTGAGGGCCGGAACTCTGAATGTTGGCAGTATGACTGGTATAGGGAGAGAGCTAGCTGATATGATGGACAGAAGGAAGGTTGGTATATTGTGTGTGCAAGAGACCAGATGGAAGGGGAGTAAGGCTAGGTGTATCAGAGTTGGGTTCAAATTGTTTTACCATGGTGTGGATGGGAGGAGAAATGGCGTAGGAGTTATTCTGAAGGAACAGTATGCTAAGAATGTTTTGGAGGTGAAAAGAGTGTCGGATAGAGTGATGTTTATGAAGCTGGAAATTGATGATGTAATGATGAATGTTGTTAGTGCATATGCTCTACAAGTTGGGTGTGCAATGGATGAGAAAGAAACATTTTGGAGTGAATTGGATGAAGTGGTGATGACTGTACCCAAGGGTGAGAGAGTGGTGATTGGAGCAGATTTCAATGGGCATGTTGGTGAAGGGAACAGAGGGGATGAGGAAGTGATGGGTGGGTATGGTGTTAAACAAAGGAATGCAGAAGGTCAGATGGTAGTGGATTTTGCGAAAAGGATGGACATGGCTGTGGTGAATACATATTTTAACAAGAGGGTGGAGCATAGGGTGACATACAAGAGTGGAGGAAGATGCACACAGGTGGATTATATCTTATGTAGGCGGGTCAGTTTGAAGGAGATTGGAGGCCGGAGAAAGTGTAGTTAGGCAGCATAGGATGGTGGTATGTAGGATGACGGTGATCAAGAAGAGGAGGAGGAGTGTGAGGGCAGCACCAAGGATCAAATGGTGGAAATTGAAAAAGGGTAATTGTGAGGTGGAGTTCAAGGATGAGTTAAGGCAGGCACTGGGTGGTAGTGAAGAGTTACCAAATAGCTGGGTAACTACAGCAGAGCTAGTAAGGGAGATGGCTAGAGAGGTGCTTGGTATCACATCTGGACAGAGGAAGGATGACAAGGAGACATGGTGGTGGAATGAGGAAGTACAGGAGAGTATACAGAGAAAGAGGTTGGCAAAGAAGAAGTGGGATTGTCAGAGAGATGAAGAAAGTAGACAGGAGTATAAGGAGATGAGGTGCATGGCAAAGAGAGAGGTGGTGAAGGCTAAGGATAAGGCATATGAAGAGTTGTATAAAAGGTTGGACACTAAGGAGGGAGAAAGGACCTGTACTGATTGGCTAGACAGAGGGACCGAGCTAGGAAAGATGTGCAGCAGGTAAAGGTGATAAAGGATAATGAGGGAAACATACTCACAAGCGAGGAGAGTGTGTTGAAGAGATGGCAAGAGTACTTTGAGGGGTTGATGAATGAAGAGAATGAGAGGGAGAGAAGGTTGGATGATGTAGGGATAGTGAATCATGAAGTACAATGGATTAGCAAGGAGGAAGTAAGGATAGCTATGAAGAGAATGAAGAATGGAAAGGCTGTTGGCCCAGATGACATACCTGTGAAAGCATGGAGGTATTTAGGTGAAATGGCAGTAGAGTTTTTAACCATATTGTTTAATGAAATCTTGGAAAGTGAGAGGATGCCTGAAGAATGGAGAAAAAGTGTTTTGGTACCGATTTTTAAGAATAAGGGTGATGTGCAGAGCTGTAGTAACTACAGAGGGATTAAACTGATCAGTCACAGCATGAAAGTTATGGGAAAGTGTAGTGGAATCAAGGTTAAGAAGGGACGTGATGATTAGTGATCAGCAATATGGTTTCATGCCGGGAAAGAGCACTACAGATGCGATCTTTGCTCTGAGAGTGTTGATGGAGAAGTACAGAGAATGTCAGAAGGAGTTGCATTGTGTTTTTGGAGACTTAGAGAAAGCATATGACAGGGTGCCTAGAGAGGAGTTGTGGTATTGTATGAGGAAGTCAGGAGTATCCGAAAAGTATGTAAGAGTGGTACAGGATATGTACGAGGGTAGTGTGACAACGGTGAGATCTGCGGTGGGAGTGACGGATGCGTTTAAGGTGGAGGTGGGGTTACATCAAGGATCAGCTCTGAGCCCTTTCTTATTTGCAATGGTGATGGACAGGTTGACAGACAAGATCAGACAGGAATCCCATTGGACTATGATGTTTGCATATGACATTGTGATTTGTAGTGAGAGTAGGGAACAGGTGGAGGAGACCCTGGCGAGATGGAGATATGCTCTAGAGAGAAGAGGAATGAAGGCCAGCAGGACTAAGACAGAATATATGTGTGTGAATGAGAGGGATGATAGAGGAATGGTGAGGATGCAAGGAGTAGAGGTGGCGAAGGTGGATGAGTTTAAATACTTGGGTTCAATAGTTCAGAGTAACGGTGAGTGTGGAAGAGAGGTGAAGAAGAGAGTACAGGCAGGATGGAGTGGGTGGAGAAGAGTGTCAGGAGTGATTTGTGACAGACGAGTACCTGTAAGAGTGAAAGGGAAGGTCTACAAGAGGGTAGTGAGACCAGCTATGTTATATGGGTTGGAGACACTGGCATTGACAAAAAGGCAGGAGTTTGAGCTGGATGTGGCAGAATTAAAGATGTTAAGATTTGCACTGGGTGTGACGAGGGTGGACAGGATTAGGAATGAGTATATTAGAGGGTCAGCCCAGGTTGGAAGGTTTGGAGACAAAGCCAGAGAGGCACGATTATGTTGGTTTGGACATGTGCTGAGGAGGGATGCTGAGTATATTGGGAAAAAGATGCTAAGGATGAAGCTACCAGGTAACAGGAAAAGAGGAAGGCCTAAGATAAGGTTTATGGATGTGGTGAGAGAGGACATGCAGGTGGTTGGTGTGACAGAGCAAGATGCAGAGGACAGGAAGAAATGGAAACAGGGAACAGCCGAAAGAAGATGATGATGATGACAAGCCATCACCAAAAAGAATGTTAAAATTGAGTTTCCTCAAAAACAACTTGAATTGAACCAAAACCTGGTCCAATTTGGATTTCTGTGCAGGAACAAATGTTAATCCTTTTTCAAATAAATGGACCCACTCCTCAGTGACATCAACATAGCTGTAATTAAACACTTTAAAATCCCCTGTAGTGTTAAAAATAATTTTAACCACAGGATCTGTGTTCAATTCCAATATGCCTGCCGCTAACCCGATCTCCCTTTCCCTCTCCCCTTCCTCCTGGTCCATGCTTGTTGGGGGAATGTTTGGGTGGGTGGGTATTGTTGACAGAAGTTCTGATTGTTCTCCCCCCTCTGATTCATTAATCTCTCAGATCTCCTTGGGGGGGGGTTGTCTAAAGGGATATTATCATTGCAATTATCCTGGCCTTCCAATTCATTAACCATCACACTAGCAACACTGTCTACACCAACGATATCACCTTCATAAACAGTTTGATGTACAACTGGTGGTCATGGATAAGCCACACCTTTCACATACTCCTGTTCATCACAGTTAAATTTTCTAACTTTTTTTGCTTTTAAATTAAGTAACAAATGATCAGTTTTAATAAAGGCATGCCTATATTTTTCAGATTTAACATCAAATAATAAATCACTTTTAAAAGAACTGTCTAAAGTCTCTATGGCTTTGTTTAAATCCACCATTTGTTTCTCATAGGTTCATAGATTAGTACTAAGCTAACTGCCCTTGCGAGCCATTTTTTTAAGCCTAGCCAATTATCCCTTGTGAGATTCAAACCCTGCACCTTGTATTTGTAAGGCAAACACCTTAACCATTAGGCCACCCTCCCAACCCTTGATTCATAATGCCGAATCAAAATTTGCAACAGTTCACAGCCCTGTTTATTAAAAAGGGAAATCAACTCACGGTGCCAGTCTGAATCATGAATAACTCCAGATGGGTATTTCCATGAACTAAGACCTTTTGGTATCCTTTCTACTTTGATGCTTTCACGCAAATAGTCACACTCAAGCTGAAACTTTCTGTATTTCACCACCATGTCTTGAAATGTTTTTAACTGTTTATCCAAACTGCCAAAATTGTTGGACTGAATATCTGTAGCCAAATGTAGAGGCGACCCCTCTTTTAACCAGTTCTTGAGACTGAAATTGGAAAAATCATGGACCTGGTTACTGGTACCGGCAACCAGAACAAAGCTCTGTACTGTTCTAACATCCGCCTGAGTATTAGTCACGCCTGTACATTGCCCCGGTGGAATCTCCTCATCCTGGCTCTGTCTTGAACCGGAAACCAGAGGTTGACTGTTTGAAGGTTGTCCACAATGATTCAAATGAACTGAATCATTAACTTGTTCAGTAAGTCTTTGAACTAGAGCAGTTAAATTGTTAACTGCATCAGATAAGGACTTGATCTTCTCCTCCATGTCAATGGCAGACACAGCGCATTGCACACAAACCAACCAAATCAAAACCAAGAATCAAACCAGAAATATCAAAGGCAACTGTGAAAAACACCAACACAGTAGGAAAAACAGTTTATTAAGCACTTTCATCCGCCAAATGGCTGGACGTCCTCGGAATACAAACCAGACACTGAACAAGCATATAAATACCCGCCC
Source organism: Protopterus annectens (assembly GCF_019279795.1). Lineage (NCBI taxonomy): Eukaryota > Metazoa > Chordata > Ceratodontiformes > Protopteridae > Protopterus > Protopterus annectens. The sequence goes on along the minus strand of NC_056726.1, from coordinate 621,365,094 downwards.
AATTGAAGTCAATAGCACCAAGTAATGAATTCATTGAATAATTGATTCTTGATGTAAAAAGACAAAATTAAAGTGAAATACCCAATGCTTATAAACAAATACAAAAATATATATATGTAATAAATTGAAAATATAAAGCTCCTAAATGACATATAAAAAACATACATAAGCAATACACATAAAATAACAAATCTATAAAAATATAAATATGTTTAAAGGGCAAACATAGATTTAAGCTTGAGGAGACTATACTACCTATAACATATCTTGACTTGGCAGGGCCTTCAACACTATTCCTTATGCTGGCATCATACGGAAGCTAAATGCTTTTAAACTTGACTCATATGCAGTAAAATGGATAGCAAACTGGCCAAAAGAACCCACACAGTGCATATTGCAGGTGCCTCATCAGAAAGTCACTTTGATATTTCTGATGAGACACCTGTGACTTGTACTGTGTAATTACAGACCTGTTATCATTACAAGCCTCATCTACTCATTTTGGAGTTTTTGTGTGCCTTAATAGCCCCCAGTTTGCAATTGTCTCCATACTGTTTTAGCCAGAGGTCTTGTTTCTCTGTTTGGCGTTCTAAGATGTAAATGATGAAAAAGAAAGGTCCCACCTCCAAGCCCTGAGTAACATATACCCCAGACAGTAACCTCCTGAATGAACTCACCCTAGTAAAATCTTTGTGTACAAAAATGGACTCAAACTAAATGATAAAAAGTGCAATATCAGGTTTGTTAGACAAACCCTACATTCATCATACTATATAGAAACACTATTACAAAATGAAAATGTAGTCAGGGACCTAAGAACTTAGGCTGATAGCTCCCTTTCTTTTAACTGTCATGTGACAATGGTTGTCAGTAAAAGCTTTTATTTAGCACAGTTAATTGCTAATAGATTATCATCAAGGTAATCACTCCCTTATACACAGCCTTGATTAGGCTAATTATAAAGTACAGTGCACACTCAGGATATATCTCACTAGACATATCAAACAATTAGGAAGACCCTAAAGACTCCTAACCAAAACAATCACAGGTATAAAGTCCCCTGAGCTATCAAGAGAAGCTGGAAACCATCTCTTTATTCAGTGTTTTGTTACCTTTTGAAGGGAGATCTCTGTCTTGCTTACCATGCCATATTATACTTGTCTTTCTGTAGCTTTATAAGTTCAATATCTCCGCCAGTGCTAGAACCAGGGACCTATAGATTTACCAACAGATAAATAAAACATGGAGGGACATGTTTATAACCCAGTGTCTCACAAATCTTTGGAGTAAACTTTTCCTGTATAGTGCAGCTCACTGTCTTCTTTTTAGCATAACCTAGATGACTGGATGGGTAGGCATAAATGTAGTCCAGGACTGACTGGTATGGTCCTCCTGGACAAAGGAGGTGTGGTCTATGGAGGGGTTCTGGGAAGGTGTAAATAGTCAAAGAATCATTAGCCTTGAAATATCTATGAAATCCATCTTTATTGTGTCTGCAAAACATAAAACATAATGATCATGTAATGTTGCAGTGCCGGTGAATCTTCTTTAAGAACTTAACCTGTTCATTTCATTGTAGATGTCAGAAAATAATAAGTTACATAGTGTATTTTGCCAATATGACTATTGTCACTTAGGGTATTATTTAAACAATTTTATTTAAATAAAAAAATGTTAGTTATGTTTGCTTATCATCTTCACTCTGCCATCCTTGTCCCACGTCACCCATTATACTAATATTTGCTTCACAGATGGCATTAAACCCACTAGCCAACTGATAAGCAGCAGAATTTTCCCCTACTTTAAAACTTTGTATTCCTGCACTTGACTGAGTAATCAGTCAAGGAAAGTAAAATATATGATGACCATCATTAGAACACTGTTGCAGTAATACTAGCCAATTTTATGTATCATGCTAAGGTACTTTATATTTGACCAATAAGCCAAAGCTCAGGTGCCCCTTCCTTACACACTGTACATCTGATCTTAGACCTAGACTTGAAGGATGTATGTGTGTACATGGGGGATATGTGGGCACCAAAATCCTCAGATGTTTCTTGCCTCCAGTCTGGTGTCAGCTACATCTTTTCATGCTATAAACTACCATACACATCATATGCTTAGATATATTCTATCGATTTTTGATAACCTAGGCAAACAGGCCAGATATCTCACTCAGTGACTCTAAATCTGCAGTGTGATCTATGGTTTCTTCCTCTTCTCAAGTAGTGTGCCATTCTTTTCAGTGTGCCTGTGATGTGGCATTTGATTATTCTAGGGCTGCTGCCTATTAGTCACTGATAAGGTGTACAGTTTCTCCCAGGGGTTGTAAAAGCAGAGCTTTTGGATGCTTCTTTGGATAATGATTTTTTTTGGACCACTTTCTGCAGAAATATTCAAAAACTTTGAAGAGAGGGGCAAAATCATGCAGGGATTTAAGCATTTTTTTTTCTTTCTCCTGTTTCACAATTTCAAAGACATTATCCTTCCAAGTCTGCTCCTTTCTCTCATAGAAATCTGGTCAGCAAAAGGGCAAAAAAATCTAAAAAGAAATTGCAAGACTGGCCTAAATCTGCTTTCAACAGAAGAAAAATCACATTCCAGGAAAAAGCTTCCTGTTTCTGACTACAGCTCCTCTTCTTTTGCCTTCCAAACAAACTTTTTGTCAGTCTTCCCATTTGTTAAAAGATTGCAACAGACACATGGGTTTTGAGAATCATTCAAAAAAGTTTTACTCTGTAGTGAAAGTCTTTTTCCTTTTTAACGCTGTTCCTCAATTTCGACAAAACTGACAGCACTTAGTATTTCCATTTTTTGGCTCTTTTGCACCAGAAGTAATAGAACTTGTTCCTCCAAATCTAAGAGGAAAAGGTTTCTACTGTAGATTGTCCTAGTCCCGTGAAAGGAGGGCACTTGGAAACCCATTCTGGATCTGTCAGTTCTAAACATTTTCTTAAACATTTTGAAATAAGGCTGACCTCATGATGCCCTTTTCCACTTTATTTTCCATATGCCATTCTGGTTACCCTGGGCCTCAAGGATGTCTATCTTCATATCCTTATTCATTTTCTTCACAAGAATTTTCTAAGATTCTGTACCTTTGGGTCATACTTTCACTTTATTGCTTTGCCTTTTATGCTTTCCACTGCTCCACAGTATTTTCAAAATGCATAGCTCTGATTGTAGCATTCTGCAGGCTCCAGGCTACCTACATTTTCCCTTAGTTAGACAATTTCCTAAGTCAAGCCACTTCTTCTTGTAATTTTTTAGGCCCTACAAATCACAATCAATCATTTTCAGAATCTGGAATTCACTCTGAATCTCAACAAGTCCAACCTTCATTCTTCCCCACTTTTGGCACTTCTAGGTTGTCGGCTAAAATTTTCTTTGATGCTGGCTTTTCTTCTCTCAGACAGGATTATATTCTTAATAGACTTCTTTCAGTCTCTGACAAACCTTCTTCTGACCTCTGCAGGAAAGAGACAGAGTGGGTTCCATGACATCCACCAATCAGATGTTACCCTTTGACAAATTACACATGAGGAAAATCTAGTGGTACCTAAAAGTCCATATGGGTTCAACACTGCCCTCCATTGTCCTTCTCAATTTTGTTGACAGGTTAGTCCCACTAGGCTAGTAGTCTCTTTTCAAGGGAGACCTGAGGTGGTATTTATACTGTTAGGAGAAACTTGGTTAGGGCATCAGGGAACTTCCCCCACTCATCATTCTTGTGAGTGGAACCCATTTTGCAGGAACACTTCCTGTTTCCATTACAGGTGCAGAGGCAGCCCAAAGAAACAGGGAGGCAGATGGAGAGAGAAGGGGATGATGGAGAGGTGAGAGAAATGGATGAGAAAGCAAATATCAAGACCAGAGAATGTTTGCAGGATTCTGAAGATATGTTTCAAAGAAATCTGCTTAATGGAGATGAGTCAGCAAATGGTGTATAATTACACTCTCTAGTCGGGAGGGTTGTGGGATGATTTACTTAAAGAAATGGTGATGCAGAGAAAGCTAGAAAATGAAGGAGATATTTCTTGGGGGAACAGTATGAAGAAAATACAAAAGGAAGATGCAGAGACAATCCTGAAGAATAGTGGTGAGCTAAAAAAGAAAACATATGCAGAGAAGGTAAAAGAAGGCAAAAGGGGTGTAGTAGAGAAAAAAGGCAGAAGAAAATGAAAAATGGAAGTATGTAGTAAGGATTTAAAGTAAAGAGGACAAAGAAATGGACAGGTATGAAGCGTGGGACAATTTAGTAGCTCCTTTTGGTGTAAAAACACATGAAGTAAGACCATTTATTCTTATTAACAAACATAAAATTTGTGACATTATATTTGAGACTTTTTTAAAAGGAAAAATTTCTTGGACAATATTAAAAAAAAAGACTATAACCCATGGAATCTTTATGTGACAACAGCATTTAACAGGGAAACAAAAAAGAAAATTCATGTACAATTTTGAACAGAGGTAGAAAGAGAGACTTTGAAAGAATGTTTGAACATTTTATGTAAAGAAGTACTGGATATTGCAAAAGTTTATGACAAAAAGGGGTTTATGGACTAGTGGCTGGGATTGTAATAGTGTTTTAAAAATAGAAGGAGAAAAAATTAGACATATACCAAGCGTCATAAATATAGAGGAGAACAGGGGTGTCGTAAAACAGTAGGACAACCCAAAACATGTTTTTTTTTTTTTTTTGTGGAAAAGAAGGACGTATGATAAATAACTGTGACAAAAGAAAATATTGCATTTCTGGGGAAATGGGACATAATACAAAACATGTGAAATTAAATGTTATATATGTAACAAACCTGGACATTTATGGATGGATTGCAAAAATGAAAATAAGAGTAAAGAAGAAGAAAGAGTAGAAGAACAAAGAAGACATTTTAGAAGTAGTAGAAATAGAGGAAAAATTAGATGAGAAAAAAGTAAAGAGGACATAGAAGAAGTTTCTGAAATAAGTGATGAAAAAGACATAACTTGGGAGGCAGTAAAAGAAAAAGAAGGTTTCTATTGGTAAAACCCTCTACACTAGGGGAAACGGGTTGAACACATGTATCATTGGAATGGGCTGAATGGGTACATTTCTCCTGATGTTCCCCTTCTTTGTCCCTAAAATTCTGTACCCTGTTCAAATTATGTATTTGGTACACTAAGTTTAGTACACTATAAAATCCATCCTTATAATCTTCCAAAGAAAACAATACATTTTCTTGTATACATGAATTTAAAATCTCAATCTCAGAATACATAGATTCTATAAGTTTCTCATTATATTGAATGAGATATTTCTTTAGTTCAAAACACTATCTATCAAACATTTGGAGTAATTGATTATGAAAAACAGAACCATGAACAACATTGTCAGGTATCTAAAAGTACTTACAGCCCTTTGGGGCATGTTTCCTCACTAAACATTCTCTCAAAAAGCAATTATCTAACATAAGTGACTGTCAGTGGGGATATGAATGTGTTTAGGAAGAAAAGTATCATTAATCCACCTTTACACCGTCTAATACAAAATTTTGAGAGTTTTGTGCAATTTGACCTTAGGTCTTATGTAAACAGTAGGCAGAAGAAGTTTTTTAATCTAACAGGGGAAGAAAGATATTTAATATCTAGCCTGGCTGCCACCAAAGATACTTGTATTTTGAAACCAGACAAAGGAGAGGCTAAAGTCATTATGGACACTGTTGACCATATAGGCAAGGTGATAAATGCCTTACATTTGGGGGAATTCTATTCAGCAGTTTCTAAAAATGAGGTAGATATAGCTCATAGGATTATAGACATGTTGCAAAATTTGGTTTTACAGCAGGTAATTAATGTGGAGACTTTTAATTTTTTTTCTTGATGAAATACCTCCATATTCCCACCATATTTGGCATTCCTAAAATTCACAAAGACATCAATAAGATCCCCTCCATTTAATTGATTATGCTAGTTGTTCTAAGACTTAGCCACTCCCAACAAATATTGATAGAAAATTAAAACCATTTTTTTTAAATATAACACTTATATCCTCAAGAATTCCTGGGACTTTTTGGGTAGATTAAATAATGTCCCGTATAGGGAGAATTGATTTTGTTTATTTATTTACCACAGTCCCACATACCCAGAGATGTTTATAGTTTGAGGAAGCCTTAATTCATTGTGATTTTATTTGGTTCAGAGTAATGGCAGCATTTTATGTGATTTTTATGGGTGCAGTTTTAAAACACAATTTTGTCTATTTTGTGGGGAAATTTTCAAACAAAATGATGGGGTTGCAATGGAGCAGCCTGCAGCCCCATTTTTGCTAAATTCATTTTATGACATGGAAACAAACATGTATTATAAAATTCATATTTTTTTAACTTATGCCATTAGTACACTAGATTATTGGATGATATTTGCTTTTTATGAATTGGGAACAAAGATGCTGTGTTAGAATGTATTAGGTGTATGGAACAAACAGCTACTTCCTTAAATATACATATCCAAATTATGATGAAATATTACATTATTTGGACATAGCTATGTATAAAAATAGTGATCAAAAATGTTTATTTCCAAAATATACCAGAAACCTACTTATTCCAATTCCTATTTGCTTTATAATAGTAAACATTCTATATACCAGAAGAGAAATATTAAAAAAGGTCAATTTTTTTGAGTAGCTCATATGACCTCACATTATAAAGACTTTGTGGATATATTAAAAACCTATTCCATCTAAGAGGTTACCCGGATTCTCTATTGAATGAGGTTAGTGTCAAAGTTATTTCTAATTGGAGAAGTAGATATGTCCCTATTTTAGATGTAGGTGTACATCACCAAAATGACATCAAGGTAAATGTTGAAAATTCTGAGATTTTGGATAATAACACCTTTGTCAAGGCACTCTGCTTAGAGTACAACTGGGACATCAAATTTATAAGAGACACTATTGTTAAATATTGGAATATGTTTAAACAGGTAACCATTACGCTGAATGTCTTTTCAGAACCTTTTTAATTTACTTATAGATAAGGTAGGAATTTGAAAGCTATATATGAAAGTAATGCTAGTAGGAAAGATGGATAATCCCATTGTCATAGTGGTACCTTTAAGTGTGGTGCTTGCAAACAATATCCCTGTGTTGCCAAAACTGAAGAGATGTGGTTCAAATCCTGAAATAGGTTTCTACATGCATGCCAACACTACGATTGTTTTAATAATGAATGGTATAAATTGTGATATGTCATACCTGGGATTCATTTTATGTTGGTAAGACTGAGAGGACATTAAAAAACATATATATGAACACCTGCATGACATATCAAAAAAGTTACACACTGATACCCTAGCTAAACCTCTTGAGACATGCACAGATGGTTGTTTTATATTCTTTGTTCTTGAACAGGTCTCAAAAGACCTGAGAGGGGGTCAGTGGGAAAATAGGTTTGAGTATAGGGAGTTATATTAACTTTCTCTTGAAACCAGTAACAAACCAGGCTTAAATGATTTAATCTGTATTGCACCAGTACTTAGGTTAATATCAGCCTCATTATTTATTATCTTGTATGTATTTTTTTTCTTTATTCATATTTTATTTATATTTGAATTTGTCAGATGTTTTCACTTGATTAGTTATTGATTGCATATCATCACACTATTTATGTGTAATTATTTTAGGAAGCTGTTTGTTTTATTTATTTTGGTATATTCTTTTAAGTTTATCGTATCAGGATTAGGATACAGCTATTGGTTAATTTAATTAAGTTTAATTGGGTTAGAAAATATATAGAACTCAGGAGACTTGGGCTACAATTTAGTTCTGAAGAAGTACTATTTGATGTACAGGATGAAAGCACTAAACTGTAACTGAAACTGAACTGTAGTTTCTTTTTTGCTTTTACAAAATGTTTCTTAAAGTTTTTTATACATCCTTCAGACCTGTTGACATTTTGCTTATATCTATGGCCTTGGTTCATCAGTGGTGCTTTTTTTTTTGTGTGTGGTTTGTGATGAGCGGGGATTTTATTTAGGCAATCCACCTTTAACCAGTATCCATTTTTGCTGTTTGATGCAATGCATTCATTCACATGGTAGAGGTTTTTGATACGTTCAGAATCACCAGGTGGTCTGGGGTTTTGTTTTCTCCGTGAGCGGGTAGACTCCTTTGAAGTATTTTTGGTTCTTCCTCAATAGTACTTGCTCCTTTTCCACTTGTACCTGGTACATAAAAGACATGGAAACAGTGATTCTGGATCTCCAGTCCCTTCATCAGCTATGGTCTCCAGGAAACTCTCCATGTTCTGACTGACAATACAGCTGTTAGTTGCTATATAAACAAACATTGGGCACAAAATCATAGCTGCTATTCAGACTGGCAGCGTTAGCTTAGGACATTGCTATTCACTACAACTATTTTCTCCAAGCAGTTTACCTTCCATTAGAAAGAACAGCTTGGCAGATCATTTGAGCAGGTCAAAGGCAGATCTCTGCAAATCATTGTTGAACAGGGCGGTCTTCTTATAGATTGTTCATCAGTGAGGAACTCCACAAATAGATCTCTTTGCCTACAGTTTAAACTATCAGCTCAGAACCTTTTATTCTAGGACCCCTTGCATAGAAGCTTGAGCAATGGAAGCCTTCTCCTATATCTGGAAAGGGAAATCCTCATTGCCTTTCTTCCCCTTCCCCAAATAAAGAATGTTCTCCTGATAATTCAAAAGGATAAACCTAAAATTCTCTTACAGACCCTGTTTTAGCCCAGGCATAACTGGTTCTCCCTTCTCTTTCAACCAGTCAGGGCAGTCACCAATCATTACCATACAGAATGGACTTGCTCACACAACAAAAGGATTCTGTTATCCACCTCAGCCTGACAACTCAGCCTCACTTTTCAGTTGATATGCTTTGATTCCTTTCTGGCACCTGTATTTTGAAGATGTGTAACAGGTAATTAAGGAAGCAGGAAAACCTGCAGCTATAAAATCTTAGACATCTAAGTGAAAGAGATTTTCTATTTTGTGACACAAGAGGGGGTGGGATCCTTATCATTTAATGAAATCTGATATGCTCCAATACCTGTGTGAGCTGCTCAATTTGGGTCTGACATACACTTCATTAGGCATCTTGGTCTGTTTTTCTCTTGATCAACCCCTTTCTTCATGCTCTGAGGTCAAACAATTTTTAAAACATATCCTACATATCAGGCCACCGAGAAAATACATTCCTTATCTACTGAACCTGAATGTCTAGCTGGAAAATTTGACTTTGCCCACTTTGGAACCAAATGATTCTTTTTTTTTTTTTTTTTTTTTTTTTCATTTTCTTGTTGCTCTAAGCTCTGCTATGAGAGATTAAGAGTTATAAGCTTTGATGTGTATTCCTCCCTTTCTGGTTTCCCATAAGGATAGAGTTTCCTATAGAATCAATCCTTCCTTTATCCCTAAGGTAGTGACAGAATTGCTTCAGAACCAGTCAATTCACCTTCCTGAATTTTTGCTAATTCTCAAAACAGCAGTGAAAGGAATCTGTACTTGCTTGATGTGCATAGGCAAGTGAGAATTTATTTGCACAAGACAGAAGAAATTAGAAAATTTAATTAGCTGTTCATCTCCTTTGATGGGAAGAAATGGGTTCTTTGAGTATCCAAACAATTTTCATTTTTTTTAAAATAATTTTTATTTTCATTTTGCATTTATAAAAGACACAAAAATGTTCATATTTACAACATGACCATAAGAGTGAAGCCGCGGTGGTACAGTGGTAGCGTTGTTGCCTCACAGCAAGAGGTTCTCCTGTTTGATTCACAGCTGGAGTGCCTTCTTTGTGGAGTCTGCATGTCCTCCCTGCGGTCGAGTGGTCTCCGAAAGACATGCGTGAATGGGCGTGCCTTTGCTGAAGGTTGGGCGTCGGGCTGGCAACTTGGCAACATAAAAAATCTATTGCCACTCATTAGTGGACCAGAGTTCCGCTGTGGTGACCCCTAACCAGGAAAAGCTGAAAAGACCAACAACAACAACATGACCATAAGAGAAAGTTATACGTTGTAGTCAATATGGAAACATGAAGGTCATATAACAAACCTATTTACACTATATACATAGATGCTTTCTCAAGCAAGTTTAAACAATATAAAGACAACACGTACATTAATGTTTGCAATACCATATTTTGTTGTGAGTTTGTGGGTATATTGCTAGGTTCCCTTATAACACGTTACTCTATAGTGTGCATGATGTTTTATGCTAGTATGATATTAAAGGTTTGTTCCCAAGTTTTGCTGTTTTTGTTTCTTTTATCTATTACTATTTTGTGAGCTAATAGATGTTTAATAGCCACTTTCTTAAAACCCTCCCAAGAGATGTTCATAGAGTCTATCCATTTGAGGGCTATATATAGTTTTATTAATGAGAATATGGTTATAAGTGAGTTTGCTTGTTTTACTGAGACGTTAGATGGGCGAATATGTAATATGGTAAATTCTCATGAAAGTGTTGATGATTGATAGCCCACGTTTTGTAATTGCAATTTCAGTGAATTCCAGAGTTTATAGATGCATTTGCAACTCCAAAATATATGCATTAAGTCTGCTGTCTGATCCTTGCAGTGTGGACAGTATGGTGATTTTGTTGCATTGAATTTGTGGAGTATCCAAACAATTTTCATATGAATCGCCCCAGCCAACTCCTTTTTCTATTCTTTTCATGGAAAATCTCTGTCAACTGGCATAAAAGGAATCGTTTTCCCCAGAGATAGAACTGGTTTTGCCAGAATCATTCACCAAGAGTTACTGGACTTCGTTTTGTGCTACTTACCTCCTCCATTACATAAAAAGCTTTGGGAATCATCCCATCGGTTAGCGTTAGTGCAACAGTGATGCAATGATGAACATGGTATAGTTGTGTAAGAGCTTGCTGCAACAGTAGATCTTTGAAGAGCTTATTGTTACAGCATATGCATGCTCCTTCAAGCCCTCTTTCTTTTATTTTGGCCAAGGTGGAATCCCTATTTACCTACAGTTCCCTTTCTTATTCCTTTATATCCTGATTCTTTCCTCTTCACACATAGTTTCAGTAAATTCCTGGGACAATAAAGTTCTGAGTGCCCATATGCCCCTTATGTACCATCACACACATCCCTAGTGCCTAGATCTGTGGTCAGATGTATGGTGTGCAAGGGAGTAGAGGCTGATATTTGTATACTGACTGGATGTATAGTGTGCAAGAAAGCAGAGCCTAAGCTTTGTCATACTGGACAGATATACGGTATCCTTGAAATGATATATCCTATTGGTTAATATTACTGCAGCAGTGGTCTATTTGATCAGGTCGAGTGGCGTTCGAAAGACATGTGTGAATGGACGTGCCTTAGTTGAAGGTTGGGCATCGGGCTGGCACCTTGGCACCATAATAAAATCTACTGCCAATCATTAGTGGACCGGAGTTCCGCTGTGGAGACCCCTAACTGGGAAAAGCAGAAGAAGAACAACTGTTACTGTAAGTTCTTATACAACTTTAGACAGTGGGTTAAATACATATCATCCATCCTGTTGGGGAACAAAAGTTCTCCAACAGGGCATTAATGTAGTGCTAAAGCCTTGTAAAAAGCAAATCCACTTTTTTTATGGCAGCATATTAAGCTGCCATGAAGCAAGGACTTAAAAAAGCAAACTCCTTCCATTTTTTACACTCGCTAAACTCGATTTTGCTGATTAGCAAGTGTAAAATAACAATAAAAAAAGTTAAAAAACACTCAACTAGTAAAAGTAACTGAAATAGTAGTTACAAAGACTTGGCATTTCACTTACCCCTTGTTAAGCAGGTTTAACAAAATATGTTTAGCGAGGTAGAAAAATAATGCAAAAATGCAACCTAGAGTGTGCACATTATAAGAGAGAGCTTGAATGTATAACTTTGCTTAAGAATTCAGATCCAGAGAGACATTTCATAAACATGCATTATCTGATCAATGAGAAGTTTGTCTGGCTTTATTGACTATCTGTAATCCTCAGCAGTATACAAGAAAATAAAGCAGTCAAACTGGGAACATTCTGAAAAATCAGGGAAGTTTTTTTTCTTTTTTTTTGGGGGGGGGGGGGCAATGCTTTGCACTGTGTGGTTTTTATTTTGTATTTTTAATTCATTTGACCACAATGGCAGGTGAGATGTATTTATTGAAGACAGTGGCTGTAATTGCTGGGCAAATTTATATGTGTGTGTGTATTTTGCTGTCTTTGCCTCTGCATGTGTATCTGTCTGACTGTGTGTGTGTGTGTGTGTGTGTGTGTGTGTGTGTGTGTGTGTGTGTGTGTGTGTGTGTGTATGTGTGTGTGGTCTTTGTTGACATTAAATACTTGAATAACAGATTTTGGATGTAAAATACTTCCTCTAACAGCAATTACATATGCTACAGCAACTTTGAAATGTTAGGTGGAAGAACTGTTTTACATCAAACTTATAAACAATGTATATACTAACAATAAATTCCTCAGAGCTGCTCTTGGTTTGGCTTCTTTGCCTGAGAGCTACAGCAAATCTGATGTATCTAAAGCCATACAATGCTAAAAGAATGAAAATTTTGCACTTCTGCTGACTGTGTTTACTGTATTTCATAAGAATCCTGTATTGTTACATTTCTCACACTTTACCACTGCTTCTGTAGTACTTAATTACATTATGTCTGCTAGTTTTACAGGACAATAGTATCTAGATTGTGTGGGTTCCCCTGCACACAAGATAATATCTCCCACTTTAGCTTGCACCCAGTGTCTAACAAAACTATTTTAAAATGCCTCCATAAACTTAAGCCAACCACCCTGGCCACAGATAATTTACCAGCAGAATTCCTACAGCTAGCTGCAGAGGCTATAGCCTATCCTGTTGCTGTTCTAATTAATAGATCTATATGAAAGTGCAAGGTACCTAGTATATGGAAAACCTCACCTCACATATAATACAATTACACAAAGGAGTTAACTCCTTAGAACTCACTATCATCCAATTGCTATTCTATCCTCTTATCAAAAATATTAGAGTTGTTCACACTCAACTAATGGACTACCTCCTAAAAAACAATCTGCTATCTAAATCACAGCACAGCTTTAGATCATTCCACAGCAACACCACAGCACTAAAGTCCTTTACCAGTACAGTTAACCACTACAAAAACAGTGGACAATTTGTTTCTACCATATTTTTGGATCTAGCAAAAGCTTTCAACATGGTTAACCACAATATGCTTAATACAATATCCATCCTAAACATCAGCACCTCCTCTATCTCATGGTTCAAAAGCAACCTATTGGGATGTTAGCAAGCAGTCCAGTGGCAAAACCAGCTGTCCCCTCTTTTACCGGTATCCTTAAGGGTCACTCAAGGCTCCATCCTTGACACATTACTTTTCTCTCTATTTACCAGTCAGCTCTCTTTCTCCACACCCAGTGCTTCAGTAGTACAGTATGCAGACATCACCCTTATATGTGCCGCCCCCACATTAGACGACCTTCACTCCCTAACCCAAAACTGCTTTTTATTAGTCAAAAACCTGGTTCATTAACTCCCAGCTTATTCTTAACCCCAATAAAATAAAACTACTTCTCTTCAGCCCATGTAGATCTCCCCCTCCAAGTGATAATTTTAGCATCATGCCCAAAACAATCCCAAGATCACCTCAACCACCCACACAAAACTGTTAGGTGTAGAAATAGACAACAACCTGAAATTTGACATTCATATAGCCCAAACTGTCAAGAAAGTTCACAAAAAAATAGGACTCCTCTATTGGAACAAGCAATTTCTCACTAGACACACTAAAGTCACAATAGCTAGGACACATCTTTTATCTATCCTCCTCTACATGTCCACAATTCTAACTAACCTTTACAAGGCTGACTTAAATGAAAATTAGAATCTTGTTACAACAAGATTGTTAGGTTTGCTACAGAGGCCTCATATAGGGCCCATCACTGTGTGTCACTCAAACAGCTAAACTGGCTTGAGCTGCCTCAGCTACTGCAACTCAATTGTCTCTTGCACACAAGTTATACCACTACCCTGATAAAATCCCAGTGCTCCAGAATCTAATTAAACCATATACTACAACAAGATCATTAAGATCTGGTAACCAAAGCCTCCTAATGTCATTGAATACAGTAATAATGCTGGGAAATCTCTCTTTGGTTACTCTATTTCTAAAGCTTGGAATACTCTACCTAGCCACCTGATAGCTAATAGCTCTGCTACACAATTTAAAAAACTCTTAAAAACACACTATATGAACAACTGGTTATGCTCCTGTGACTCCCCAGGGTGAACATCCACTTAACAATCTATGTTTCATCATACAACCAACAGACCTCATTCAAAATCCTGCAATATCTAAAGAACTAACCCTTTTGTAGCCTGCATTGATTCAGTAATCACTACTCTAATTTGCCTACTCTAGTTACTATGCTCACTACCAACCTATTTTTTATTTTCATACTCATAGTGTCATTCTATGTTATGTTGCTTCACCTTTTTACTTAAGTAACAATTTAACTATCTTCATTACAATGTGTGAATTCTATATTAATCCGATTTAAAATAGTGTTGAGTGACTTGTTTTCAATGTGTGCTTTCTATATTAATCCCATTGATAATATTCTTATGAATGTATATTATTTTTACTATGTACTGCATGCTACTATGGGTTATCTGTTTCTTCTCAACTGATATATTTTAAATGAGCTATTTACTATATTCTGCTTGCTATTCTTGGATTATGCTTTGTTTGTTTCTTCCTGACTATGTATGTAAACTGGAGATGTTCTCCCCGGGCCTCCACTGAAAATGGACATATGTCCAGTCGGACTAGTATCTCGGTAAACAAATGGGAAATAAATAAATAAATAAACAAATTTGAGCTCTAAAACCAGCATTATTATGTTGAGGGTTTTCTGACTGCACTCTTGTGGCAGAGTTGCAATGCAACAAACCTACCTGAGTTGATGGCTTCTGGTTGAAAGCATATTGTGTGTTTTTCTGATTGGTCTGTAGGCCTTGCTTGTTGTTTTCTGATTCTATATAAGCCCATTGTTTGCACTAGGCCACTCTGCCCTGTAAAGATACAAACACTATCAAGTTAAAATCTCTCCTAAAATAACTATTTCTGCAATCTTCCCCATTCCTCTACTGCCCTAGGAACATCCAGATTGTGCACAGAGCAGCAGCATCTTGTTGGATCATTGCAGTTCCCACTGAATATAGCACCCATTCTTCATCTGTGTACTATCGTCCCAGCCCAGTTAAATCTCCCCACTCTTCTCACTCGTTAAACCCATAGTAAAAAACCTGAAACCATGGATAGACACTTTCCTGCTATCTCTGTGGCTAGCCTAGTGGATACGGGCATCCTGAGGAAATGTAGCGATTGTCACATTTATACTGACAACCACGTAATCCTGAAACAAACAAACCAAGTATGAGAAAGATGCAGTTACACTGTGAACATTGAGACTTGACTCACACATGCTGACAAATCAAATGACAAACAGGTTGTCAGCACACACACATATCAGTGACTTTGTCATTGTTTCATGTAAGTATAGTTATCATGAAGAACGTTGGCACATATTAAATGTAATCAGTTATATACATGTCTGCTCTGTGAAATAGCAGAACCCCTTACTAAATTGGCCATTCTTTCCTTTTGCTTGACCAGTAGACTATAACGCATATTCTGGGTATTTAGTCTCAGGAAATGACAGTAAACCTGTTTTACTTGCATCTCTTTGTTAATTGTTTTGTTCTGGCTATAGAGTGATTGCACTCAGTTGTATCACTTTTCTCCCCTACCCGCAATTCTCACCCACCCCCTCTTTCTCTGATATTATACTTTCTACATACACATTTCGCTTGTGACTCTTTTTCCAAAGCCCTCCCCAAATTACTTTACTATTATAGATACACTTCTATTTCATGTTTTCTACTTCCTTATCTCTTTCTAATTTCTAGCTCAATTCTCAACTGTTTTTCCCATCCCATACTGCTTTGCACTCCATCCATTTATAATCACGCCTTCCCTAATAGTAGCTTTTCATTTCACATTGTATCCTTTTCTTTTCCCAATTAAAACCTAAATTTTTTTACTGCATCAATGTACTCTAGCCTTTAATACCCCTCTATTTTAATATTACAGAGAAGATACTAGGACAACTTACCACTCTTCTTTTATAAACATATACTTCCTCAGACTGGCTCTACCCATTCTGTGCACCCTCACTCCACTTGGGTACACTCCACTCCCCCACCCCACCCCCAAATATCATGTACCCTCTCTAGCCCTAATTTTAAACTTATCTACAAAACATAACCCCTTAACTACTCATCCAGTCACATCAGTCATATGGATCCCTATCAGATGATAGAAATTTCATATGACTGAAACTCATTTGACTGAGATCATAAGACTGAAATTTCCAAATACTGAAAAATCACTTGACATAAACCCATAATACTGAAATCTTACAATGCTATATTTCAACATACTGAATTGTAAAGTGGACAATATAAAACTAGAATAGGTGGGGTGGCTATGCCCCCAACAGCCCACACCACCCCTAACTATATACACTAACTCCAGGATCACACTACAGTGGGAAAAAGGGCATTCTGGTTTTATATCATCCACTTTACAATTCAGTATGTTGAGTTTTTTAAACTGTGTTATAGAGCAGCAGGAAGTAATTTGGGTGGGCAGTTTATTCCATATCTTAGGAATGTAGTTTGAGAAGAGCGATTCTCCAACTGAGTTATTTGCTTTGGTGGTCTCTAACAGGAGTTTGTTATTAGAGGGGAAGGATCTAGAAGTGGTGTATGGTTGTAATAACTTTTAGACGGCAGGGGTTTTGTCTGGTTGATGCAGTATTTTGTGGGCAAAGGTTAATTGATTAAAGTGTAGCAGTTGAAGAAGTTCTAGCCATTCTAGCTGTTTAAGAGATGTACAGTGATGTGTCCTGTATGAGGCATCAGTGGCAAACTTGGCAATTCTGTTGTAGCAAGATTCAAGTTTGGTTAGTTCAGATTTGTGGAGGTTGGTTAGGATTGGAGAGGGAAGTAGGAGGGATAAGAAATGTGTGCGAGTGATAGTAGCTTTTGTGTGTCTTGTTAGGAATTGTTTGTTTCTGTATAGAAGACCTAGCTTCTTGTGGACCTTCTTAATGGTTTGTGCTGTATGTATATCGAAATTCAAGTTGTTGTCAGTTTCTACTCTTAGCAGTTTGGTATGAGTTGTTGGGGTGATAGTAGTTTTATTTTTGGATAGGATAGTGAAAGGTTGGGAAGATGAGGGGGATTTTGTTGGGCAGAAGAGAAGGAGCTTTGTTTTGTTGGGGCTTAAAATGAGTTGGGAGATGGTGAGCCATGATTCAGTGGATCGAAAGGAGTATTGGGTTATGGTGTGGCGGTTGTGTAGGGAGGAGGCTGTGCATATTAGAGTAGAGTCTTCTTATTGTATGACTGTGTCGAGTAGTGTGGTGGTGTAGAGCTGGTTGGTGAAGAGAGAAAAAAGTAGAGGTCCAAGGATGGAGCCTTGTGAAACCCCTAAGGTAACGGCGAGAAGAGGAGAAAGTTGGTGTTGCCATTGGACGGCCTGCTGTCATCCTGATAGGTAATTTTGAAAGCATGTGATACAGGAAAACAGAAAAAATAGTAGCAAGCCACAGACCAGGAAGGAACCGAGGAGTTACTGAGATTTAGGGTGGAGAGGACTCTGATGAATTTGTTGTGACTGACCATGTCAAAGGCCTTTAACAAATCTAAAAATGTGGCAGATACAAATTGTCCATTGTTTTTATAGTGGTTCAATGTATTTGTAAAGGACATGAGAGTTGTAGTAGTGCTGTGAGAGTTGTGGAAACCATGTTGAGTGTTTGATAATAGTTTATGTGTGTGAAGGTAGGCCATTAATTGGGTGTGTATAGTCCTCTCTAGTATTTTAGATAAGGGGGACAGGATGACATTTGGCCTGTAATTAGTAAGTTTGGTTGAGTTACCTCACTTATGTAAAGGCATAATGCGGCAGGTTTTCCAAATATCTGGAACTAGGTTCTCTATAATGATCTGTTTATGAATATGGCTACTGGATATGCTATAGGATCTGCTGCAATTTGTAGAAATTCTGCTGGGAGGTTATCAGCGGCTAATGTGGTTGGTTTCAGGTATTTTTTGTAGTTTTCTTATGGTATCAACAGACACTGGGATGAATGCAAAATGGTTGTTGCTATTTTGGGAGTTGGTGCTGTGTTGGGCTGTGGATGGGGTAGGGTTGCTTAAGGTGGTCTGAGAATTAGCTAGAGTTTGAATAGTTTCAATAAAATATTTATTGAACTAAGTTGCTATGCTATCAGAGCTGTTAGTGGATGGGGTAGGTGCAGCTGATTTGCCTGGTAGAAGTTTATTATTAATTGCGGACCAGAATATTTGAGAGTTATTATGGTATTTTTTTCTGAATATTGTGGTAGTAGTTGATTTTATCTAATCTTACTAATCTGTTAGCTTTATTTCACAGTTCTAAGAATGTTTGCCTTGTTATTTGGGTTTTGTGTCTGTGAAACTGTTCCCAGGCCTTATCACTAGCCTTGAGTAAGGATCTGTATTCCTTACTAAGACAGGATGCATAGTTAGCTTTTACTCTGATTATTCTAGAGGGTGTGTGGCAGTTTAGTATCTCTAGGAAAGTGGTGTTGAAGTAGTGGACTGCATGTTCAAGGGGCAGCTGTCTGAGAGATTCTCAGTTGCAGCTATTTAGGGCAGAGATTAACTTGTTTGGGTTGAGGCTTTTTTTACTCCTAATAAATTGGTAGGTTGTTTGGTTTTTATGGGGAGTATGAGATCTTAGCAGGAAGGCTGGCAGATGGTCACTCAGACCATCAGGGATGTGTTGTTGACTAAAATCCAGTCCAGGATAGAGTGCCTTTTGGAGGATTTGTCAGTCCTTGTAGGATATGATGTGAACAACTGACTGAAACCAAACTCTGTATACTTTTTCTGCCAGTCGCTTAACAGAGAAATGCTCAGTGATGGTCTTTCCTGTTGTTGTGGTTATATAGTCTCCTAACTTATTTTATTTCTGGCTCTAACTGTAATTTCTGACTACTATTTACTACTTCTGCCCTAAGTTGTTTTTAACTGCTGGTTTTGCGCATACTTTCCTTGTTTTTCCTCCTCTACTGTTATCTACTTTTTTCCTCTTATATTTACCTATCCCAAGTTTCTCTGACTGCAGCTTCACAGTCAAGTCTCTCTATTCCTCTAACTTCCTTACCTTATCTATATAAATAGTTTCTCTTTTTGTCTTTTCAGTTCAATCCATGCAACTAGCCTGGAGGTGTGGATATCCTTTATGAATATGGACACGCCTCCTCCTTTAGTGTTTCGGTCCAAGTTAGGTGGCCGAAAGGTGTGGTAATAACTGTAGCCTGGTAATGCAGGGGTGCTCTCTAGAGCCTTAAACCAGGTCTCTGTCACTACATAGATGTTGATGTTCTCCATCTTAAGAAGTGCCTCTTGTGAGTGCATTTTGAGGTTTAGACTTCTAGCATCGAGTAGCATTACCCTTAGATTTCACTTGTTTGTATCTACTATGGTGGTGCATTTGACGTTTGAGCCTTGCTTAAAAAAAGCACTGTAGGGGTGGCAAGAGCCTTAGTCAGTATCCGGGATCCCAGAGGCAACAGGTAAAGGCCATCTCTGGCAAAACATTGTGGTCTGTCGATCATGTCGTCCCAGGCAGACAGATACTGGATCCCCTTAGAATGACACCAGAAGCTTAGCCAATTGTTGAAGTCAATCATTTTGTCCTTGTACTGTGGTATCATTCTGGGTGATGGCAGGATGCTACTCAGTGCTAGTGTCATACCTGCCTGGGCCACATGGTCAGATAGCGCCTCCATATCTCTTTTCATGTAGTCTAGGGAGGTATGTCTCAGGTCATTCACTCCAACATGAACAATGACAGAGTCATATTTGTACTTGTTATGGAGTGACCTGACTGTGAGCATTATATGGCGGATCCTGGCACCCAACAGGCCGCTGACAGTAACTTTCTCCTTGTTTAGGCTGGTGAGAGGGAAGTCAGTGTGCCTGACTATAGAGTCACCTATGACTAGTGTGTTGGATACGTCGTTTTGCCTTATGGGCTGAGGTTTAGTGGCACACTGATTTTGTGGGCTATGTGCCATTTGGGTAGTGTTGAGGGATGGTGGTTGCTTGCGTTTCAGCTTTGGAGATCTCTGTTGTTTGGGCAGATTTTTATTGAGAGCCTCCATGAATGTAGGTGTGTGTTTTGTGTGTTACTATGTGTGGGTTTGGGTGGTGCAGGTTTTGATGGACTATGTGTTGAGTGCAGTGTTGTGTTTACCTTCTCCTCTTGACTTTCTAGTCCAGTCTTGGCTGGAGAGAGATTGGCTTCCAGTTTGGCTATATAAGTGCATCTCTCACAGGTTGTAGTGTTGGGTGTTAGGAGGAAAGGGTTGTCAGTGTACATGACGCAATTGCTACATTGCTCCAAGATGCCCAGATTCATCAGTTGGACAGGAGAAAACACCAGGAGCTGACCCTTAGACATGCCTGGTTAGTGCTTATTAATTTAACTACTAAAAATTGTTTTCCTCTTGATAAGTGAGGAAAGTTGAGTGCTGCAATAATTTGTAGATTATTTAGTGCTTGCAATGAGTTTTGGACAAGTGCTGAACACACAGAAACAGTTCTGAGTGCTAAAACTAGAAAAATGGCTAGTTCTTAGGGAAAATCTGAAGAGCAGACCTTCTGGCACTGTGAATAGTTTAACCATAGTTAAGTGGCGCTGCACGGAGCACAAAACCAAGCAAACACGGGTGCCTATTAAATAGCTTGAAACATGGTCTAGCAGACAGACTTGAATCTCTATTTAACCACAGTCTCCAGGCAGGCTTTGTCCCAGTAGAGTTGAGAATAGCAACAGTCATTCCTCTGCACAAGGGGGGGGGGGGCATCAACTGACCAGGAAAGTACGGACCCATAAGTCTGACTAGCTTCATATGTGAAGCTATGGAAATGATAATTATGGACTTGATTAACAACAGCATAGGGAGCCTCCAGACTCTAGACCCAAACCAATTCTACTTTCTAAGGTGAGGTCCTGCCTGCTCAGTATGGTGGAGTTCTTTGAGAAAGTCCCCAAGGCCATGGATGAGGGTAAGACAGTATATACTGCCTACCTTGACCTGGCCAAGGCATTTGACACAGTACCTCACTCTGGTATTATACATAAACTCACAAAATTGTGCATAAACCTGTACATCACCAGATGGATAGCCAAATGGCTCATAGACAAGACACATTGTTAAACTGGGGGAATCCACATCCAGCAAGTGGCCAGTGACTAGTGGAGTACAATAGGGCTCAGTGCTGGTCCCCTCCTGTTTAGGATATTCTTCTTAGGTGTTAAGGCAAATGTAGATGGCCTTTGTCTAACCAAGTTTGCTGATAACTGCAAATTGGGGTCAAGCATTGACTTCCCAAACGATGTTGATATCATACAGAAAGTTCTGACTCAGACTAATGATTGGTGTCAGAGCCATGGCCTCAAATTAAATGCAAAGAAGTGCATGATATTCCCACTTGGGAAATCAAATACGCATGCAAATTACAACATTGATAGCACCCCCGAAGAGTGGACACAGTGATGAGAGTTTTGGGTACTCATATCAAGTAGCAAAATAGAGTTAGGAAATCTGATTACTATGTTCAAAGAAAGGGGATATCCAGAGAGTTTGTTATTTGATATAGGAAAAAATGTTTAGGATGAATGGGGTAACAAGTACACCTCTTTGTTAGGTACTAATGAAGAAATTGTAGTTAAAACTACACCGATTGACAATTCATTTCCAAATTATATGGCTTTACAATACAGTGGGAATTTCACCAACTTGAGAGATATTATGACAAAAAAATTGGGTAATGTTTAGAAGTAGTGCTGAGGCACTTGACATTGTAGGTCCAAATCCTACTTTTCTGTATAAAACAGGGCGGAATTTGAAAAACTATGTTGGACACTCCACAAATGTGAACAGTAAAATGAATAATGGAACTAAAAAATGTGGGAGATGTAATTATTTTAGTTACATCTTACAAAATAAAACAGTGTCCGTAGGTAACCCAGAACAGCGTATTAGTTTGGACCCAGGAAATTGTGGCAGTTCTGATCTTGTATACATTGCAACTTGCTTCAAATATAATGATTTTTACATTGGGAAAAGTGTTAGGAGTTTACATAAACATATATACGAGCACATGTATGCCATTAAAAACAAAGATGAGAACAATGATTTATATAAGCACACCAAATACTGTGGTTATGATTCAAAATTCCTATTTGGAATTTTGGAAAAATTTAAAAGGGATGATAAGGGAGGCTTTTGGGAGAATAGGGCAGAGGAATGTGAACTTAATGGCATCTAAGGCTGAATGGTATTAATAGACATATATCTATTTTGCTGTTTTAAAGAAAAGAGCAATGATTTTATGATGTATTTAGTGGAATGTTACTGTTTCTTTAAGGGAACATTGAGTGAGCAAGTCACATGATTTTAAATGCTATTTAAATCATGGTTTTATTATGTAAAAGGTTTCTGAAGAAGTTTCTTTTGGGAACGAAAGCGCCTGACCATTTTTTGTTTTTGTATTATAGTGTTATTTACACTACTACAATTTGTCTGGACCTTATTGGGAATTATCCACCTCATTGGCTTGTTACTTGGTATAAGTTATTTTTGTCTTCGGGTACACACTGCTGTTTGGTTCTCTAGTTCTGGGTACTCAGATAGATAGCAATCTGAAGTTTGACCACCATGTGTCCATACTGGGGAGAAAAATCCTTCTGTGTGGCTCAGCTTATAAGTAAGGGCATGGCATCCAGATCTAAGGATTTCATAGTACAACTGTACTCAGCCCTCATCAGATCAATAATTGAGTGCAGCACACATTTTGGCATGTATCTCACCAGGCATCTGCAACAGTTGGAGCATCCTCAAAGGTTTCTCACCCAAAAAATACAGGGCGTAACCAACATGTCGTATGTAGACTGATTAAAAGCCCTGTCACTGTATTCAGTTTCCTACCAATTACTGAGGGATGATCTGTGCCTGACCCACAAAGCAGTCACTGATCCAGCCTTGATGGAAATGTTGCATATTCACAAAACTAACTGCATGAGGGTTACTCACTCCAAAGATCTAAACCTGATCTCTGACATAAATAGATCGTGCTAGAGAGACAGATATGTGTCCCAGAGATTGCTCTTTCTCTGGAACTGGCTTCCTATTCACAACAAACAGAGCCTTTCTCTGACCATCTTTTAGTGTAGTCTGGACCAAGGGACAGGAAACTGTAAATTCACTTTTGGGGTGGTGCCCATGTCCCTTATGGACAGAGGCAGTCTGCAAAAATTGTCAAAACCATACTTGCTGACCCTTGTTATCTTCCCCTAGGGATAAAAAAATTGGGTAAAACTGGCTAGGCTTGCAAGTGCTCTGGAGCCATTAGTCTAGTAATCTCATATGAGTCTATAAACCTATGAACTTATAAAAAACAAATATGAAACAATTTAACAGATAGCCCTTTGTCTAAGTGTAATAATGTCTGACAGGGTGGGTGTTATTAGGAAAGTAAAGCCCTTTCACAAGTGTAAAGGCCATCCGGCTGCAGCATTGGCATCACAATACCCTGGCTGGACTTTATTTTTCCAATAACACCCACCCTGTCAGGTATTATTGCTTGCATATTTTTTATCATATGAGTTGATTTGCAAGATTTTCTCTTTTAAGGCTTTTTAGTTGCATTCATGTTTTCCACAGATCATCTTTTAAGCAAAATTCAAGATGGTCCTGTGTTTGGAGATATACTTGTACCTGTTCCAGTATATGGTGTGATGAAGTCACATGCCAGATACATAACTGTACTTGGCCCTTTCCCAACTAGTTTGTCTCTCCACATTTAACATACACCTTATTCCTGAAGATTTTGTATCTATATTGTCATTAAGTAATAAAAATATATAGACTTTCTTTACTTAACAGGGAACTCCCAATAGAAGAGACTAAATTGATGAGTTATACATACACGGGGATAAAGGGAAATGACTTGTAAGCTGAAACTTTGTGTATGAAGAAATAAAGAACATACCAACACAATTCAATACAGAAGGCAACCACTAAGTGAATGCCGATTTTATTTTCATATCATTAGCTCTAAACTAGTTTTGTCATGTGTGTAAATTGATTGGTATAAAGCATTATTTAAAGCTGCTACCATTTTCAAAATACTTTCTTTGCTATATGACACCATCAATGAATCTTCATGTTTTCACATTTTAAATCAGAGGATAAATACTTTGTAAGTAAATCATAGTACCATTTAGATCTATAATAATCTTCTGCAGCATATATCCTATAATTTATATTAAATCCCTTAAACAATGAGGAATGTAAAGAAAGCATCTCATGAAAAAAGGAGCATGAACAATAGATGGAAAAAGACGAGAAATGTTTAATAAAAAAAATAATAAAAAGTAGCATGAAACCCGCATGTTCAAGTCATAAAGCCATCATTGTGCAAATTGTATTACTATTTAAATAAAGTCTCACATTATCCAGGCTTCAGTTTGTATAATACATGAAAGATGAAGAAAATGGATTGACATAAAAAGGTCTTATCAAGTTTAAGTCTATTGGTTGCCAAAAAAAACAATTACTTGAAATGGATATCATTGTTAGAATCTCTTTCCCCCAGATTTACTAATCTTCCGTGCAGGACTAATCTAGTCCTGCATGGAAGTGGCAGTTTAAGAGGAGGACAGCAGCGCACCATGCATATTAATGAAGGTGTGCTGCCTGAGCTCCAAATCCTACACGGAGTGTGGACAAGTGCAGGGGGTGTGTCCAAGAGCAGAGCTCTCAGAATAAACACAACCCTGCAAAGTAGAACAGAAAAAAGTGTAAATAAATGAGCAAGACCACTCATAGGGGTCTGCATATCCCCACCAACAGTCCCCATGTGTTCAACAGCAACAGTACATTTCAATAAAATGAAGAGACCCTTTTATTTATTTTCTTTAAAACCCTGAGTACAGCTAGCCATAGGTGCGTGGGTGTGCCCATCGCTTAGCTATGGTTAAAGCAGCTGAAGAGGATAACAAGGAAGATATATGCAAATGAAGCAGCACAGCAATAGTGTAGTGGTTAGAGCACCCGCCTAACGAACAGGCATTCCTGGTTTGAGTCCCACTGCAGCACATATCATTTTCCATGTGAAATCTGTATAGGAACATATTTTTACATCTTTTTGCTGTATAACCTACATAATAACATTTAAATGTGAACTGGAGTACTGCATTAAATGCACATGTGAAGTGTCAGTGTCATAATGAATAAGGCACTAGTAAGCAGGTTTAAGCACAAATAAGCAGTAGTAAGCATGTTTAAGTACATTTGCGAGGGGGTAAGCATTGCCTATACAGATTAAGCAAAGTAGAAGCTAACTGGGTATAAGAAACTGTAACCAGAGGTTAGCAGTGCTTACCATCGTGCAAACCCAGCGCAAACACGCTTACAACTGCTTTAAAGTGCCTTAATCACTCTGTATCCAAAGGCCAATGTTCTGCCCAGCAAGAAAATAAACTGCGTCTGCAAGGCTCAAACTCAGGACCCTGTACACTATAGTCACAGTAGTTAACCACTAAGCCATCATAGCAATAGATATGAATGAGGTATCAGAAAACTAATCCTCACCACAGGAAAATCAAACCAAACATGTGAACTGAATCTATTTACAGTGTGAAGTGGTATAACCTGCTACATAACATAAATATGTGAACTGGAGTACTGCAGTAAGCATAGATTTGAGGTGTTATTGTAATAAAGTGTAGAAGTCCCCAGGTCCCCATACAGTGTATGTACACATGAATCACGGATACCAGACACATATATAACCTGTAATGAAGAAGAAATCATTGCCAAATGGCAAATATAGTGCTAATTAACTATTAAGCAATGCTAACTGCAGCACAGCTCAAGTTAGTAAGTGTAAGCAATGTGTAGGGGAGCCAATTCAATCTGCTTAGTGGTATACCTCTTTAAGCAGTGCCAGCCTTATGTAAGCAGGTGTGCCCATAACTTAGCCTTTTCAAAACTGGCCAATCATGGGAAAGTGCAGGAAAATGGCCGTATTTAAACCCCACAGGCGGGAATACTTCCCATAACTGGTTGTAGCTTCCTACTGAAGGCAGAATGGCTGGTGTGGGTGAAGGCACTCAATTTAGAGTGCAGCGCTGGGGCATCCAGGAGTCAAAAATCATGGTATGGCTCCTGATAAAACACCATGATCAGAGACTACTGCAGGGCCAGTACCAGGGCTCGTAGTATAAAATGAAGGCCTGGGACAGTCTCAACCTTGACCTCACCAGTGCCACAGGTATCCCCCGGACAGGTGAGCAGGTCAGGCACTACCATGCTGACCTGAAGCGGCGGAGGGGGATGTACTGGAACAGTGGATCCAAGAGTCTCGGCAGATGCCCAATGCCCCAGTACTGAGTAAGTACTCATTCTACTAAGTAGTAAATAATTGCCTAGCTTGTGTAAACTATGGATAGGTATGGCTAAATATCACTGCATTTCTCTGACAGCTGCAGATGAGCGGGCTGTGAACCAGCAAGCCCATGATGCTAGGCTGCAAAGGCTGTATTGCGAGGCATTTTAGTAATCAGTCTGCATGTGCTGTCATAACAAATAAATATAAGAACCTTAGAAAGTGTTGTACCAGTAGAAATAAATGTGTAATAGTCTGTGAATAAAAGTATAACCCCTGGAATGCTTCTGTTTACTCTTCTCTCATATGTTGGCGATCTGTTCCATACTATAAATAGTACTATTGTATCTTAAGCAGTATCACCCACACTGTGGTATGAAGTCCTGCATAACAATGTTGGAAGTGCCAAGAGGTATCGTACAGGTTAGGGAGACTTAGATAGAAAACAGTCAAAAGCTTAACATCAATTCCCTGATAGCACAGTGTACTGTGATGTTAGCTATAGTATTTTGTCACACACAGCAGGGGTTTGAATCCTGGGAGTGCTACTAAGTTGTATGCATAACCATACCCCACAATTGTACAGATTTTGATACAATGTTCAGATAGAAAGATGTATGCATAATTACACCCAACAACAGTACAGAGTTTGCTAGAATGTTCAAATTGTAAGTTGTATGCATATTCATACCCCACAACTGTTCCAATCTGTCCAGCATGTCCAGATAAATGGCCCATATCACCAGCTTGGTACCCTGTTCCCCTGAAAATCCAGTGTGATGATCCAAGAAATGTAGGCAGCTGTCAATGACATATAACTGATAGTCAAACGTGTACATAGACAGATAATGTATATGGAAAGAAACCTGTCATTCTAGCACCTCACCCAAAGTGTATGACAGCAATTCTCAACATATGTTGCATTAACACCTGCAGCCTGTCACGCCTGTATGTAAGACACAAGTCACGTATATAATAATTTATAAACATACCAGTGTACAATATAAGGCCATTGTGTAGTGTAATAATACATGTAAGGGAAAGACCACTGCAGTGACTAAGAATGTTGTGAAAACTACAAGGATATATAAGTTGTTAATTCAACTCTCTCTCTCACCCCTACCATATGTGCATAATAACCCAATGACACTCCTCACCTGGTATGTGTACACTCCATATTTTTGTTGGGACATATGTCCTAATGGTTTATAAATATTCACATTTGTTTCTATGCATGTGACATGTTAAAATACACCCATACTGGTGGCCTGTTGCCATCAGTGAAACCTGCATGCTCCTGTAATGGCCACTGTTGTTCCATATATGCATGCGTTCTGCTTGCTCTGCAACTGTGTTAAATCTGGTGTGTTGGGTTAATGGGAATACTTATGCATGCTGTTATAACTAATCCTGAATGCTGTTGACTGTTACTAACCCATATCCGTCATAAACCTGTGACAACACAGCTCATATGGGAAGGCCAGTCCCAGCAGACCCACCTGTCCCACCACAGCTGGCCATGGCACTGGGCACCAGCACATCTGGGGCCCAACCTGGGACCTCCTCCTCCGTGGGCCCTGCGCCACCTTCAGGTGGAACCGCTGCAGGAGATGGGGCTTGCCCCCCTCGAAGTGGGCGCTGAGGGGAACCTGTCTCCCATCAACAGGTCCGGGCTGTAGTGTGTAGGGAGCTCAATCTGGAGTATCGAGAGCGGCTACACCAGCTTGAGGGCCGAGTGGCGCTATTAGAGGGTGAGCCTGCCCCTCCTACACAGCTGCCAGCACAGCCACCTTTGGGGCCATGAAGGTGCAATGGTGACTGCCCATGGGTGGGGACCTCAGTCCCACTGTTTCCAGTTGGGGACTCATGGGCTTGCAACTTCCAAAGACCCCTCCCCGTCCAAGGTGTTTACCCCCCACATGTGTCATATACTGGCCCTGTATACATCTTGTGTGTCTTGTCTGTTAACCTACCCAACCTACCTCCCCAAATATACCTACTACCCCTCTCCAACATCCCACTCTCACTTGAAAAAAAAGGGCAATCTGTTCCCACAAAAAAAATCTTGCCCCATACATAGCTGTCCATTTCGCACACGTGTGTACTGGACACATGTAATCTGGTCTATTTGGCATCACAATGAATATATGTTGTCCTCGCCCCTCTCCCAGGGGTTTGAGGGTCCAAATGTACCTGCAAATATAGTGTATATGCACAGCTGTTGCTGCAGAAGAAATGGGCAGCTATGGACCTTTCCTATACTCTTCCTGCACATGCCTAGCTATTTTCCCTACTGTCTTTCCCTCTTTGTGCCCCATTTTTTGCCACTTTCCTATCAACCCTTTTTTTCTTTTCTTTTAAAGGAATTAGCACGGGGGTAAGCAGCAGTAAGCGGGTTTGCGCAGGGGTAAGCTATGCCTACACAGGTTGAGAAATTCGAAGCTGACTGTAAGAAAACATAAGCAGAGGTTGGCAGTGCTAACCGACGCGCAAACTCTCGCAAACCCACTTAAAACTGCTTAAAAATGCCTTACTCACTCTGTAGCCAATGTCCCTTGTTCTGCCCAGCAACAAAATAAACTGCTTCTCCAAGGCTCAAACCCAGGACCCTGCACTCCATACACAAAGTGATTTACCAGTAAACCATGGCAGATATACATAACCTGAAGTTTTCACAAACATATCATCCAGCACAATCAGTTAACATTACAGGAAATGTATTAATATCATACCACACAACCTGTTAATGCAAGAAGTCTGGACAAAGTATGCCACACTGTGGGTACAAATAGGGATATATGTCAACTAATGCTCTAATACACTTAAAATGTTGCTAGTTACACAGTTATATGTATTAGAACACATATGTAGAAGGAGATGAAGTCTGAAACACAACAGTATTAGCACTAGTTACTGACTTCAATGCTGGGATCATCCATGACAATTGCCAAGTGAATGAGGAACAGGCCAAAATATGAGCCAAACATGCATGGACATATGGACTGATATATATCTGTAAATGTAGACAGATAGACAGCTATATGTAGATATATATATTAATGTATGACTCACAAATAATCATATAACATCAATTGTATATAGATACATACATATGTTCATATGTATGTGTATATATATATATATATATATATATATATATATATATATATATATATATATATATATATATTCATAGATTAGTACTAGGCTAACTGCCCTTGTGAGCCATTTTAAGCCTAGCCAATTATCCCTTGTGAGACTTAAACCCTGCACCTTGTGTTTGTAAGGCAAACACCTTAACCATTAGGCCACCCTCCCAACTATATATAGATACATATATATATATATATATATATATATATATATATATATATATATATATATATATATAGATATAGATATAGATATAGCCATATGAGATATATGAGGTACATACACACCAGAAAAGGTATCAGTAGCCATACATATGTAGAAGTAGTGTGGAAGTACTGGGTGCAAAGTATATCCCTCAGCCACAAGCCCTTTAACTGCCACTTGTGAAATGTGTAGTGTGGCAACCATTCCCACAAATGAGAATACTGACATTGAACATATACCCACCCACAATTCAAAGGACATGACACGACACATAGGTATGCATACACAGATAACCTTTATTTGTGTACTATTCAATAATGTATGTCAGTACTTACACCACATAAGGTTTGAACTATGTAATCAGAGATGAATGCAAGCCCCACACAAAACAGTAGATGCAAACAATGTGTATATATACCATACTATGCTGTCCAGGCCAAGGCCTTCAGTTAGTACAACAGTAGAAACAGGATTTGGCTTCAAGATACGTAACAGTCAACAATTACAGATGTAGTTCAGCAGCCTCCAATTACATCCTGTAGTCAAGCCCTAGGGGGAAAAGTAGCACTTGTGTTAATGTCACAGTATCTTGTACATAACATTGCTTAACCTAATATCTCACTATCACACCGAATGACCCTCATCTCAACAGTTATATCCCTGAAAAGGTGTCATAGCCTAGGTTAATGGCATTGAACCCCCCCCCTCATAAAAGGCCGTACAAGGCAAGGAACACTGTGTACCACACACTTACCTCTGGAATGTACAAGGGCACATATGTGTTCTCCAGCTGTTGCCCCCATATAGGGGCAGCTTGTGCTATAGGACTGCAGCCCCCCCACCTGTAAAAAGAATAAAATAAATTCCCCTCATTGTAGAAAATAAAAAATAATTTTACGAGTAGTCCCGGACCTCCACGCATGTGTGCTTAGTTCCTGACTGCTGTGTTAGGCAGTCCAGAACTCCACACACGCATGCGTGCTTCATTCCTGAACTCCAGACTGCTCTGTTAGGCAGTCCGGATAGGGAAGGCAGGGAACTCCCAGAGGTCTGTGCGGTGACGACTGGAAGGACACCAGACTGCATCGCCCACAGGCTGGAGGCTCCAGTCTACTCATGTCTCGAGGAGAGACCCAGAAAGCCTGCGCAGGCTGTTATGGAGGACAGGTGATCATTGGGCTGCTGCAGAGAACAAAATCGCTACGGGACTTAGCTGCCATGGTGTGTGTGTGTGTGTGTGTGTGTGTGTGTGTGTGTGTGTGTGTGTGTGTGTGTGTGTGTGTGTGTCTGTGTGTGTGTGTAAAATGCCCCAGTTGCTACATGGTGGTGTAAAATGCCCCAGTTGCTACATGGTAGTGGGTAGAGAATAAGGCTTGAACCCTGTAACTTGGGCCCAAGTGACAAGAGCCTGAATTCCCTACCCACCACCATTTGTAAAACATTTGCAGATTTTTGCCTCATATTTGTTATGTTCTGTTCCTCATAAAATCTGTGGTTTCTGTATTTTTGTTACTTAACACAGCCAGTAGTGCAGTGGTGCAGTGGTAGCATTGTTGCCTGACAGCTACAGGTTGTCTGATTTGATTCTTGGTTGGGGTGCCTTCTGTGTGGAGTCTGCATGTCCTCCCTGTGTTTGTGTGGGTTTGCTCTGGTGTCCTCAATGGATATTTGTCCCTATTTTTTGGACTGTATTCCCCCATTATTGGCTTCGTCCAGGTTTTTTGTGCCAAGGTTGAGAGCTATGGTGATAACTGAACTCACTGAATATGTCTGGGGGCTGTATTCCCTCATTATTGACTTTGTTCAGGTGTTTTGTGCTAAGATGTTGACAGTTATGGTGAGAACTGAATTTACTAAATGGTAGCCATTTAAGTTTCAGTCTTCCTTTCTTTCATAAAACAGATGATTTGGTATAGTGGTATGTTGCTCTGACTGTTTTGCACAGGGTCTTGGGTTCAATACTTGGCAGTGAAATGTATGGTGGTAACACAGCATTTTATTCTAACAACTTGCCAACATTATACAAGCAATGTTTAAAATGTGTCCCTATTTTTTTTTTTGTCTTTTGCCCCCCCCCCAAATTTTGTATTTTTCCAGATTTCTTGTGCTGCAAAGTTCAGAGATGCAGCTGAGTGTCAAGTAGATTTTACAAGAAGCTGAGAGCTGCAGGGGAACAAAAGTTTAGTGCTGTTTATGCTGAGTCTGCTTGCATTGTTAATAGCACTATAGGTAGTGTACTTGCTTTTGATGCAGAAGGTTGTGGGTTCTACTCCCACAGTAGGTAGATGCAATGCTCATACTGCACTGTATTGTAAAGGGGGTGGATGCTGCAGTCATTTTTGGTAAAAATACCTAGTAACTATGAACCTGTTATCAGTTTGCCATCCATTCCCTATTGCAATATTACTAGCTTATCGTTTTTTTAATGCAACTTAGGCAATTTATTCCTCAAGGGCAACAGGCACTTTATTTGTAGATGAAACAATGAAATATAACGTTGTTTGCTAGCAGCAACCTTTTCATTAGTTACAGATTTCTTTAATGTGGAATTATTTAGATGACTTTTACTTCTTCAGAGATTGTGCATATTTACTGATACTGGTGGACTGTAGAAGTTTGAGTAGACTTTTATGACAGTAATGTTCTGAATTGGGCAATTTTGTCATTATTTGGTGCATGCATTTTGTTTCACTGTGTACTGGAAAAATGTTCAAAACAAATTTAAAACTCCCTCTAACAACTGTACTATATTGTACAAGGAATATAATTTAATATAATCAGGAAGGTATATCAAAGACCACGTGTATGTTTCGTGTGCAAAGGGCCTATGATTTGAAAACAGCCCAAAGTTAATCTTTATCTGCCACTGGCAAAATGTATTTTCTTTGAATGTGGGTTTCAATGCTGTTTCAATGAATGTGAGTTTCAAGGGCAGAGAAGTTTTAATGCTAAGTCTGTTTTCATTGTGAGATTGCATTGCTTTATTTAGCAGTTGTCTTAGTGTTTGTTCTGTAAAATGCAAAATAAAACTTTCAAATGAGGTCCAAATCATCGTAGAAGTAAAGCATTATGCACATTAGTGTTTATGGTAAATGGGATGAAATAGCCAAGTAATGGTTCATTGGAATGGCTGCAGGGGGTAGGCTCCATTCTACCATGATTTTTGTGAGGGGGAAGGGCAGCAAACTCAGACAGCCCCAGCTGAACTATACCTCTCAACTGTCCAGATTTTCACAGAATGAATAGATTTTTGCTTCTTAGTTTTGGTTTGTTCCTCATAAAATGTGTGGTTTTCTGGCAAATAATTTAGGAATTAAGTCACTAAATAATGACAGACACTGAGTTTCAGACTTCATAACCTTCAGAAAAATGCATGCTAAAGCAAGACTTGTTATTTTGTCAATTGTCTCAGTTTATACAACAATTTATAGTACTGTTTATATGTTCCCCCAGTATATTTGGCCTTGCCCAGATTTCCTGCATTAACAGGTTGAGAGGTACATGCAAATAAATTGCTTTATAGCATTAGGCATTTCCAAACATTTCAACTGCCCCCGATATTGGCTCGAAATGTTGCTCTTCCCCTAATAATCCCGCCGCAAAATGTCAATTTCGGAAGAAAACATGGAGGGCTTACAATTAAGAAATAACTGTAATAATCAGAGTTATAGATTACTTTTATTTCAGAAATGCATGTAGATTATTTTATTTTATCAGCTGCTCAAGTTAGTAGTAATATTAAAAAAGTATCCCTTCTTTGACAGGTTCCCAGCTGTATTGTGTGGCTATTTTATATTTTTGCATCACATTTCTGGTCCATTTTTCATAAAATTGTGTTTTTTTGGCAAATTAGTGGCAAATCATTAAAGACTGAAGTTAGAAAATAATGACAGACATTTGAGTTTCAGATTTCATACCTTTCAGAAAAGTCATACTAATGCAAGACCTACTACTCTATTATCTTTCTAAGGTTATAAGAGCAATATTTAATACAAAAATTGTCCTTATTTTGGGGCCTTTGTCCCACTTCTGTGTATGGCTCTGTCCATATTTCTTGTTCTGAGGGTGAGAGGTATGACAAATGTGTCAGGGCCATCATAGTCAGCCAGAGACATTTCAAATTGTGGCATACTTGTTGCACCCCACTCCCCCATGTAGTGACTCTGGATGTGTCCAAGCAAGGCAAGGAGCAGTTATGCAGTGTAAATGTGCAGAGTATCCCCCCATCCAAGGTAGACACAAGTGCTACTTTTATTATTTATTGTCCTTGATTTTGCAGAATGTTCTGGTTTCTGTCATATTTTTATACTGTTGATTTATGCTTATTCTCTCACTCAGAAAGTGCCTTTTGCTCGGTGTTTAAGTAGCAGTGCTTTAATGACCATCAGGTAAGCTTGTCTGAGATTGTAAGATGCAAGTAAGCTTTAATAAGCATACTGTTAAAGAATTGCCAACATTGAAAGCCTTTCTGTTGTTGCCATGCATATAATACTTACATAACTAGATAATGTATAAGCCTTGGGTATTGAAATGCATATGACAGTATTTGTAATAAAGGACAGGATTACATTATTTTAAGAAGCTCATTACATTTGTTGGATACTTGCAATCATCTCTGCAGGCTTTACCTGTAAACCAAACAGAATGCCAATCTATTATGTGTGGTCTATTACCTGTACAGTAATCCTGTAAGCAATGTATCTTGAGCTTGTTTCTTGTTTGCCTTTCATTTTTGACTTTGATCATGTTTTCCCCATGAAACAAGTAGATAGTTGTCAGGCAGCAGGTCTTTTTTGGATAAGAAACATTTTTACAAGTGGGGGTATTACAGAGATTGCTACTTTCAGCATGTTACTTGGTACTTTAATAAAGCTGAATATAAATTATAATTAGAACTGCAGTGCAAGGAGAAGTGGTTTGAGTTGAGTGCTGCTTGTTTT
Source organism: Protopterus annectens (assembly GCF_019279795.1). NCBI lineage: Eukaryota > Metazoa > Chordata > Ceratodontiformes > Protopteridae > Protopterus > Protopterus annectens. Next base: position 621,330,215 of record NC_056726.1, on the reverse strand, counting down.
TCTTATACTTGATTTTGACTGGCATTCCAGTAATGTATTTAAAAAGTAATTTATTTTTTCATGCCTCACAACCTTTTTGTTTCCATCTAGATATTATGTAAGCTGTCATGCAGCCAGTGCATTGAAATATTTTTTTTCTTCTACACTTCATTTTGTCTTGACTGGACTCTCATAATGATGGTTTGGCACCCAGGGCAGCGTATTTAATTAAAGTTACAGTTTTTGTGGTTTTGAGCATAGCTCCTCCCCTTTCTAGTTGACCACATCTCTTCCCATTGACCCACCCATTCACCTGTCTCTTGCAGCCCCCCTTTCATTTGAAGTCACCAGCCGCCACTGCCCCCATATATATATGGACTTAGCCCAACAGTTGGTGTGGGAGTCCATGACATGACTGGGATGATAGCAGTAATGCTAGCGGTAAATAATGATAGGCCATTACCTAACAACCCTTCCTGTATCACAGCAGGACAAAGACTGGCATATATGTGGAGGACATAGGCAGGAACATAGGGCCATATTTGCATTATTGCTGTTATACACCCTGGAAATTGCTGGTGTTACAGGATTCGTTGCAGCATACCCTTATGCAGGAATATGACATTGAAATACAAATGGACAAATTGATGTAGCGATGTACTGATAGCACTCAACAGACAGAATGTCACAGATATATCTGGGGCAATACCTGTGTGGTGCACAGACAAAACCTAACAGAGAATCCCCTAGTATCATATGGATAGGCCCACAGTTGAAAGCTATGCAGACAGAAAACATTACATGAAAAAGTGCCATGTACACAGAAACCCTGTAAGAACAGCAAGATACAATGCACACAACAACACTACTCACGTTGTCTGTAGGTCTGGAACCTTACCCAAATGTGGATTTGGCCTGTGTCTGCAGGTTCTGCTGTAAGAGGTATTGCTACCTGCTGTCTGTAACACTGATGTCCACACACAGGAAGGATGTCATCCATACTGGAAAGGTGAAGGGACAACGCCCACAGAAGGCAGCAATTTAAGGTACAGGGATGTCATGACAGTGGTTATCTGAAGTACTACACAGCAGGCTGCATGCAAATAGCAACTGGTGGACACTGACTGGTGCAGAGGCCACCACCTGATCATGTGCAATACCAACAAAAGCATGCTGGAATCTATTCAAACCAGCTCAATCACTCTACTGGAGAGACTGAGAGAGAGAGAGAAAACAAACTTCAAGAAAGGTCACAAAGCTCAGGGTTGTGTTACAGCAGAAAAAACATAATAGGTATATGAAACAGATATGCATTTACTTGCATGTAGTATATGGCATAGAATAATAGGATGTATAATGTAAAAGGATGCATATGTGCCATCAGTACTTGTTCCTGTAATGATGTTCTGCTCAACAACTGCACTGGACAATAGTGTCAGTTCCTGTGGGCAGTGGGACATACCTGTTAAATGTGCAGATCAGCAGTGAATGGCAAAGATGTGACCCATGATATCTGTGTTCTGTAAATTACTGTGGCCAGCAGCTGGTGGGAGTATTAATACTGCCATGATAGACACATGGGTGAGAGACCACACCACCTGCAGAAAAGTCATGTTAAAGTGTAGCATAGCATGCCCAACTGCCATAGCAGTATAATATGCTTATCTAAAGTTTGTCACCATATATACCCCCCCTAATGTTAGTCTGGGTTCACGTGTGAAACCTGTCTGTGTTGCAGCAAGGCAGAACAGTTCAGCTGTGAAGTAAAGAGAGTTACATGAGTGTGGTCCAGATATTCATATGCACCCCACATGCAGATACATATATGTGTGCTACAAATTCACAGCTGTGTATGTCTACAGAACCTCGGACAGTTATATATTTATAGAGGTATATAAACAACACATAATGATATCTACACATATATGCACATATGTATATATATATATATATATATATATATATATATATATATATATACATATATATATATGTATATATATATGTGTGTGTGTGTGTGTGTGTGTGTATGTCTACAGATATATCTATCTATCTATCTATATATATATATATATATATATATATATATATATGTGTATATATATATATATATATATATATATATATATATATATATATATATATATATATATATATATATATATATATATATATATATATTTATGTCAATACATGTCCCCTGCCATGACATGTGTGAGAGAACATCACACATCAATACACAACATGCCTACCCACCAGTACATGGCTGCAAGATGGAGTGTGGAGTGTGGTGTGTAACCCATGTTGGGAACATATCGCAATTGTTTGAGAAGGTGGGATATATATGTTGGTGAAGGGTATTAGGCACATATTGGTATGTAGGTCTGGTTGGGTGACAAACAAGACAGCATACAGGGCTGGTATATGACATGTGGTGGTTAAACACTGTGGATGGGTAGTTACATTTGGAATGTGGAGGCCATTGAGTCCCCACATGGGAACAAAGGGAACATAGTGCCCACCCATGGACAGTCACAACACCATCTACATGGACATAAAGGTGCCTGGACTGTGGGATGAGCAGGAGGAACATGCATGTCGAATCTTGTGTATGTGTACTGCATGCTTCCAGATGATGTAGCACATACCCCATGTCTCTGTGGAGCTCCCTATGCACAAGACCCTGGACCTAACTGGGTAGCAGACATATGTCTGTGTGTGCTCCATGGGGGGGACTCCATCCCCTGAGGTGGTTCCACATGAAGATAGTGCCGGAACAGTAGATAATGAGGTTCCATGGTGGGTCACAGCTGTGATGTGGACTAGTAACATGTGCACATTAGATGGAAGTGGTGTTCCTGCTGGCAAATAACCCAGACACATACTGGTGTGTAACTGTCATGGGACATATGTGGGTTGTAATAGTCCACACAATCCCAGAACATGTCCAACAGCATGCATAGATATCCCCAATATCACAGAATGGCAGATATGTAGCAATCACATAGCAGGCATACCACATGCATATGTGGAAACATAGTGGCAGTGACAATGGCATGTAGGTAAAATACTCTTTAACAGCCCAGCAATTCTAGTGTCCCCACAGGGAACATGTTTATAAACACATAGCAGAAAGTGTTGTACAATACAATATACAACCCAATGGTACATATACCTGAGACATACCACTAGCGTCGTGTCAACATTAAGTTGGAGCTGATATGGTGGCGGGAGACTGATATGTGTATTGTATTATGGTAAACTTGCCATATGAGTTGCTCAGACATATTTCCGTCATTATGTCTTTCAGGGAGTATGGCACACCCAAGGAATCCCATATACAGTGCCACTGAGGATGACATTATAATCACCAGCATCATCTGGAACTACCAGCTGTTGTTCTCACAGACAAGCCAGGACCAGCATGAGTGAGCAGCCATGTGGAACGATGTGGTCCGCAGGGTGAATGAGATGGAGATGCACTGCCATACATATGAGCAAGTCCACCACCATTCTAGTCACCTGCTCCGCCATGTATGTCACCATGCCGCTGCCATGCGGGGTGACCACCTTGCAACGGGGGGGGGGGCATAACATCCATCCCCCCTCACAAGAGTGGAGGAGCTGTTCATGAGCCTGGTAGCACCTGCCTGCCCACAAGAGCTACAGACATATACAGTTATGGAGTTGGGTACTACACACACACCCCAGACATGGAGCATGCAGGTAAGGTTCCAGGGCATATCAGTAGACTACTGTAATGTATGCATCTGTACAGGTAGATCATGCATGTGTGAGATGTGGAGTCTGTTGCTGTGTAGTACTGATAAGCAGTAATGCATAATCTGTAGTATTTTGGACTTCAGCTGTTGTTGTACTGTAATATTGCAGCCACCCTGTAGCAATGCCACAGCTGTGGTCACTGACATCAACTCTATCCCATCTCAGTGTAGGTACCTCTGGGATACTAGCAAGGCAGCAGCCGGATGCCGGTGAGTATGGTTTAAGGTTATGCTTGGCAATTCACTGTGCATGTCATAGCTAAGGTATAGGCCATGTACACATCTAACACACCTACCCATAATGCATGCTGTACATGTGCACTGACAGAGCACACACCTCACTAATGGGATTACCAGACTAAAATACATGCAATACACAGACCATCTCAGACAACTGTGGCTACACTCCAGTGCACATTGCCCAGGCACAGCTGACATCTGCCTAACATACACAGCTACGTCATACACAGAGCAGTTGAACATGCTACACATAAAGACATCCCACTCCCTCTGCAAACATACGCTCCAGGATCCTAAACCTCATTAATACATTACACAGATCATACTGGAGGGATAGTGCCCTGTCCTGGTGAATTCCCACACTCTGGAATGGACTACCCATGCATGTCAGGCAATGCTACTCATTGGCCCTCATTACAAAAACACTTGACGACTGGATGGGAAATGGGGAATTCACCCTGGGTGGTATGTCTGTGCCACAGCCTGACAGGGGCACAGGGGAATAACATTAGTGGGTGATGCATGGCTGGGAGCCCCTGTGGCTAGGCTTATGAAGGCCCCAGGACCAATAGACCAGTACTCACCTATAAACCTATGTGTACCACAGGCAACATCTGCCAGGGCTCAATAATGGTCTATACACTCACCATAGGTACAGTACATTGTGTCTGTGGTTCTCTAATGGTAGTCTATCACTCATACATGCACCACTGATAATGACATCTGTGAATACACATCAAGCATTCACTAAACACATGTCCACATGTAATCCAGAAACACACAGAGGCTGTGGGCAGCAGCAGAAACACAACTGACACACATATACACATCCTGCAATGGTGTGTACACCTGTGAGGTATGGTGCACAATACATGCCAGGGTGCTGAACAGATGCACAGCAATGATGTGGACATGGGTGCAGTGAGTTCCAGGGGGAGAGCCATCACCTACTAACAGAAGCCATGCATCACAGCCATGTATGATGTTGGTAATGGGGATTGACTACAGTTGCACTGCATGCTGTTGAGCACCACATGTCCTTCATGCTGACGTGTGTAATTACAGGTTTGTGTGTGATACTGTACTGCACCATCACCTGCTATTGTGTGTGTTATGAGGGTGTGAGAGCTGTCTGTAAGTGCTGTCTGGTGGAATGTATGGGTTGCTATGTATGTCGACTGCATGTGTGTATGTCTGCGTGTGTGGCCATGTCTGCATACGTGTGTGTGTGTGTGTGTGTGTGTGTGTGTGTGTGTGTGTGTGTACTGTTTAGTGGTGATGTACAGGTCTTACAGTCTCTTCCCTGTTTTCCCCTCACAGGTGGCGAGGTGGGGCTCGGTCCCCCCCCGCAGGGAATCTGATGTCACTGATACAGACAGTGACCATAAGGATAGGTGTGTTGAGGCACAGGAAGGGTCATCAGGGGCTGCCGCTGGGCCACCAATTGACAACCCACACTTATCCACCTCATCCACGCACACAGTCACACTGCCTGTACATACCTCATTATCGTTGGCTTTAGCTGAGGGACAGTCTACAGTTGGCATTGGCCAGAACAGTGTGGGATCTATGGCATGTGTGTCAGGACACAGCAGCCATAGCCAGATGTCTGGTGGGGTATCACATAGGCAGATGTTTAGGGGTGCTCGTCGGAGCACTGCTGGTCATCATGCCCCAGGCAGACGTACCACATCTATATCAACCACACGCATATTCCAGGCTGTCATGGAGGCACAGGCTCGAATGGAACAATACACTAGGCAGGATCTAAGGATACAGAGGGCTCATCACACCTCTGAAACTGACAGCATCTGTGACCTAGCAGGTGCCATCTGTAATTACACCGAGGTCATGGATAGATGGTGGGGTGAGACATTGGATCTCATCCACAATGTCATGTCCTTGCGTCAGGACAGGGCAGGATGGTTGCAACAGCCATATGGATGTATGCCAGCAACACCAGCAGCTGGAGGTCACTGTGGACGTCCCACCAGTCATAGCCGCTCCCATAGTGGCAGTACCAGCCCCAGCACTGTGGGGGGTACTGTCCACATACCATCATAGCAGACCACATGCACGTGGCCCTGGCCAGTCCCAGGAGGGACCTGGATCCAGTGGACATCTGTCAACCTCCGGGGACAGTACTCAATCTGGCTTTGTACCTGATACTGCCTGTAGCCCCCTGCCAAGCACAGGTCCAATGTCCGTGGCTGGAGATGGTGAACTGCAAGCCCTGCCAGGTACAGTCTGCAGCTGTCTCACAAATCCCTGTATAAGGCAGCCACATGGTGGAACTGTGTGCATGCAGGCACACATAAACAACAAACCTAGGGCAACCACATACCTGCACACACAATATCACCAGTGGCCCATAACAGTATTCATCCCCCTCACACATACACACACACACACACACACACACACACACACACACACACACACACACACACACATGTTGTCAATTGTATGGCTCAGCCTAGGCCTCTGGCAAACCAACAACACACCCTGTGCATATGATGATACTTGTGCCACTCCCTGACATCCATAACATTGATGCAGG